>NC_140538.1:13909167-15109167 GCF_057382185.1 Mchenga conophoros
GCTTGTTTGTGGGAAGAATAGAGTACAACTCATATACACTAATCCTGTGGAAAGAGAAAGAAAATCTTCACTGGGTTGAAATCTATTTTGAAAACATCTCTAATCTACATCTTAACCTTGGAAAATCCTCTTCACAGCCTTGTAATGGCTAGGAGGTGGAGGCAACATGGAAATATTATGCTTAGCTTTAGTGGAGATAAAGGTAGAAGAGCCTTGCTCACAGGGGGAAGCGGAATCCTTTAAAAAGCTTCACAGAACTCATTGGATCTTTACCCATCACAGCAACAAGATAAAACTACAAAAATGCTTTCAAATAGCAAAAAGAAAAAAGGGAAACTGGAATTATTAGTTTTTTTCTTTTTTCTCCTGAATTTGTTGAACCCATGTGCCAAAATATGTGAAATGTAAAGATGTGGGACCATAAGCACAAAGCTGGGGGTAGTATAACGAGGATTTAATTTCGGCCAAAAACAGAATGGTAAATGGTAAACGACAAAAGAGTAAGTAAACTGATGTAAGGAATCAAAGAAAACCAATCTTCAAACTAAAACAGGAAATAAAAGACAAATACTAAGAGTCTCATGTAAGACATGATGGAGAGGGCAGTACAGGCACGATCAGAAATTAGAGAGAGATGGATGAGAGACAGGGAAAACACTGAAATGCAAAAATAAATAAATAAATATACAAGAAACAAAGCACTGGATTGCAAACAATAAATATTATGAGTAGGAATCATAAAGTAAGACAGCAACAGACCCAGAACTGGGTCTATATAGATATAATACAGAAAGCAAAACATAAAGCTGAAAGATATAAAAAAAAAAAATCTAAAGTTTTCAGAGAAACTCAAGGACCAGGACTGAGGACCGTCCTCATCAAGTTTTTTGAATTTAGGATCTTAATGAACACATTTGAGTTTAACTTTTTGTTCCTTTATTATTCTAAACGTGAGTTTGATTGCTTGTGATGTGGCTGAGTCTTTGTTTTCTGTTTTGTGATCCTGTGTCTGGGTTCATGTATTCATTGTTATCCTGGTACGCTGACACTTTTAGTTTTTCTGTATTATGTGAACTCTGGTCTGTATGGAGAAATGGATTCCTGCTTTTTCATTACTATTCTAGTATCTTAAAGTTTCACTTGGGTATCTTTGTGTTTATGGAGTTTGAATGCCTGTTAAAATGATTTACAGTCTTAGTTTTGGGTTGTGAATCCTCGGTCAACTTTAGTTTCTCAGCCGAGCTGATTATTTTTCACGAGTGTAGTTCCCTTAGTGTTTTCTGTTTCTTCCCAATCCATCTCATTTTATTGTGTTCTCCAAAAGTTAGGTTATTCGTGTCTTGGTGTTGTCTTCTTTTAATTGTTTGTTAATTTACTGTTTTATTCTGATAGGTGGCTTCCTCCGTTGATTAGAGTTTTACTTCCTGTCTCTTTATTGTCCTGATTGCATTTGCCTACATCTCATTTCTCTTCTGTTTCTCATCCCCAGCCTGTTTTCTGTGTATAAATAGCCCTGCCCCATCCTTTGTTGGAGTGTCTGTTTTACTTTCTTGCTTCCCTTGAGTAGGTCTCTGTGTTTCAGTTTCAGAGGTAGACTTGATAATAAAGCTTGCTTTTATTCTGCTTTGTGTTTGAGTCTGCAAGTGGGTCCACGTTTGACCTAAAATGTAAAAATGAGAAAAACAGCTAAAGTAATAAAAAGAAAATCTCTCAAATTACCCATTGAGATGATGCAGCTGTTGTACAGATGTTCATTTCAACAGGAAAACAAATTAACGCTCTCTGTGTGGGAAAGCTTAACTGAGCAGTGTACATATGTAAAACTTGACTAATGAGGATTTTAAAGGTTACACATGGCACATATACTGCCCTCTTCCATCTTATGTGGTAGCATTGTGACAATACCAAACTGCTTTTTGTAGTATTTTCTTCCCTCCAAAACAACCTTTGTATTATTGGTCGTGGTTCTGTGCCGTGTAGAATAATTATTTGTGAATTTCTATCCACAGTAGCTTCACTCACCTTCAACATTTTTCTTTAACTTTGATGGATCAAAAGGAGTGGAAAGAGAAGAAATTTGGAAGTCAATTTGCCACTGGAGGGTCTGGTCTGTTTTTTTTTCTTTCCTTGAAATTATATTTAATAATATCTTACACAGCTGAAAGAGTGCCTGAAATCATTTCAGTAAAAACACCTACAACACCCTTCAAATAACAAAAAAACAAACAAACAAAAAAAACAAAACAAAAACTGGGTCACTGTGTAAAAAATAAATAAAACAAAATGCAATGCCTTTCAACCAATTTGAAACCCTAAATTTAATTGAAAATGAACAAACACAACATACCAATTACTGAGGCAAAAAAATTTTTTTTTTATGACTTATGTGCTTATTATGAATTTGATGCCAAATTTTGGAAAACTTGTGTAAAAACGTAATTTACAAAGTCCTGAAATTTGATTTAGTACAAAAACACAATTTTGCATTTGAGAAACAAAGTCAACAAGGCAAAAACTGAGTTTAAATGTCAACAATAAAGTCAAACACTTGAGAATAAAGATCTATCTACACTGAAAAAAAGGGATTGGCCAGCTCTTGGATTTACGTAAGCATCTCGCGTGTATTTAACACAATTACTTACAAAAAGTAAGTCAATAATATAGCAATGTTAAATCCCGCTGCACTGCATGGGTTTCAGTCTCGCGCTCTTTGGATCGTGGTTTCAGGAAGGCATCCATCTCAGTCAAGTCGAGCAGCCACCTCTACTTTTTTTGGTATACCAAAAAAAGTAAATTGGGTGGTTGTTACATTAAAAAAAGTCTAACTTGTAATTTGAACACAATAATTTCATGTTTCTATGAACGTAATTAAATCATGAAAGATCTGTATGAAATTCAACAACTTAATTTGTTCTTGTTGAGCATGCTATTGCTATTTATTGTGGATTAACAAGGGCAAAAAAAAAATTCTGCATCAAATACAGGAAATCATAGCTTTCCTGCATTTCGTAGATTGTTGGCATGCTGGTTAGTGCTGTTGCTTCACAGTAAGAAGGTCCTGGGTTCAAATCCACATTCTGGCTAGTTTGAGGTGGTTTCTCTCTGGGTATTCTGGTTTCCTCCCACAGTTAAAAGTCATGCAGTTATTAGAGTTAGGGTTAACTGGTGATTCTAAATTACCCGTGAATGTAAGTGTAAATGGGCAGCACGGTGGTTAGCACTGTTGCCTCACAGCAAGAAGGTCCTGAGTTCAATTCCACCATCAGGCCGGGGTCTTTCTGTGTGGAGTTTGCATGTTCTCCCCGTGTTTGCGTGGGTTCTCTCCGGGTACTCCAGCTTCCTCCCACCGTCCAAAGACATGCAGCTTGTGGGGATAGGTTAATTGGATAATCCAAATTGCCACTAGGTGTGAATGTGAGTGTGAATGGTTGTCTGTCCCTATGTGTTAGCCCTACGACAGACTGGCGACCTGTCCAGGGTGTACCCCGCCTTTCGCCCTATGACAGCTGGGATAGGCTCCGCGACCCTGAAAAGGATAAGCGGAAGCAGATGGATGAATGTAAGTGTAAATGGTTGTTTGTTTCTATGTGATAGACTGGTGAGCTGTCCAGGGTGTACCCTGCCTCGTAACCTATCACTTCAGGGTTATTTCCCAGCCCTCCTGCAACCAGGATAAAGATAGGAGGATCGTAGTTGTTGTAGACCCATTCAAGTTTTATGGTAACTTGAACATTATGTAATATGAAGACAACATGTAGTATTTAAGTGTACAAGTAGTATTGGGGTAAAAGTTATTGAATAGTGTTGAAATAAAATGACAAAATTGTGAAGGATTAAAATATTCCAAGAGCTCAACTTACTTCATTTGAACATGTTTTAATCGCGTTTTATGAACACAAAATGCACAGGTTTACTGAATATGAAAAAGTTGTGCTGATTTAACTCAGTTGTTTAAGTTTCTGCCAAAGCAAAACATTTGTGTGCAACCAATGTCCACTATTGAATCAAGTAAATCCAACATGCCCCCTTTTTTTTAAAGATAGCTAGCTAGCTAGATAGATAGATGCATATATTGGACCATGTTTTTCTATAGCCTTATGTAGATACAAGATCTCTTTAAATTTGTAGAAGTACTGATGCATATGTGCAAAAAAGCATTAAGTACTATTAACTGGTTACAATTCTGTCATTTATGCTATAGGAAAATTTGACCCCTCTGGCCATTTGTGGCATTGCAACAACAAACAGCTCTTGCAGCCAACAAAGCATTTTTCTGGGTATTACCAAAAATAGATATCTATGAGACTGTTGTTCTTAAACATTTCTGTTATGATGTGGGACTCCATGGAGGTTTCATTTCAATATAACCTCCCAAATAAAGGTCAATATTAACTCTGAAGGAGCTTTCTTAAAACAAACAAACAAATAAACAAACAAAAAACAGTATAGAAAAATGGCTCATACTTGAAGGCTGAGAGTCTTGGGAGTGCCTTCTAGAGTCTTCAGTGGGGAATCATAATAACAGGTCTTATCCAAAGTAGGAACTCTTTCAGTTTTCTGTGGAACAGTCATCCTTTTGCCCTTTGCAGGTCTCTCTTGCTTGCTCCATGTTTCGGAAACCACTTGACGGACACAGAAAAAAGTGAAATTTAATTTGGCGAGTCTTGTCAATCAAAACCAAAATAAATTTCAAAGAGCAAGATGATTTTCCCCATTTCACAAGCAAAAATAATTTGAAGTTGTGTTTGTGTTAAGCGGTATCTTTTGCAGTTTGTTCCAGTTAATTTCTTTCCGTCACTGTAATAAAGATTTCACAGTATGCTTAAGCTCCAGCTAAACTTTTATAATTTGCAAAGGGATACACACACACACACACACACACACACACACATAGATAGAAAAACCCAGAGGGAACACGAGTGTGGCCCATGAATAATGTAAAAGATGGCAGCGCATCCATCCACCACCCATAGCCCCATTCCTGTAGCTTTTGTAGAATATATATCTCCACTGAATACCCTGCCATAAGCGTATGGCATGTATATAGAGCACTATTACAAAGTAGCGTCACCGGTCAAACTATTTCTATAGGAGGTAGCTTTCCCTCTTGGCTTCACTATAAATTCCAGTGAAAAGGAAATCATCCATTAACAGCCTTTCATCTTACATCAAGTGAAAAATATAAAATGAGTACAAAGAACAGTCACTTAGAACGTAAAACAGTGATAAAGTAAAAACCAGAGGAATTTCACCAAGGAGATAATTATTTGTCTAGGACCTCAAATGTCAGTCCTATAGGCCTTCTGGGCTCCTGCCTATAAGCAAGTGAGGCCTTTTAGTCAGTTTTAGAAGTGCAGATATGTTGGTTTTTATACCTTTGTACGCATCCTGTTTAACTGCTTCCCCATTTTTTCTGTCTTAAACTAAGATATAAACTTCATATTTAGGGATTTATTCAAACATTGCACAGATAAGACTACCTCTAAGCAGGAAAACAGTCAAAGTGTGTGTTTTAAGATGGCGTTTGAAGTGAAATAGTTGGTCTCCTACACCAAAAGACCAAATTTTGCATTTAATAATAGACCATGTTGTAGTGTGACACTGAAAATCTCACATGTGCTGAACAACTCACATGTGTTGTTTTGGGGCTGATTTGTTGTCTTAATTGCCATTTTCTAAAACAGGAAATTCCTCTGTGGCATAAACACAATTACATTTTTTTTAAAAAATAATCCTTTCATAAAATCTTGTCCTGACTTCTTAAGAGATTGGAAGATTCTTAAACACCCCCCCCCCCAGTTTATTTTAAGTCTATTGTTAAGATATGCAGCAGCAAAGTGTGTGAAAAGTAAAAGGAGGATGAAAGAAAGTGTTTGCACTTTAATAAAACTTGCAGTTGAGCTGAGTGTGTGCTTGTATCAGCTGGGATTTATTTAAACAATGTGAATGTACAGTAGGATAAGTGTGGTAGGTGTGTGTGAGTCTATTATCCATGCATGAAGTATAAATCAAAAGGTGACAGGCAGAGTGAAAAAATGAGACTTTCTACCCTCCAAGACCACATTTAGATTACTTTCACACCTACAGAATAATGCGATCTTATCTACAGCAGCTTTAGAATATATATAAGGCAGTCAAAGGAGTATACAGATCAGTTGGCATGGCCACTTTAAATGTTTTAGACTTGTGAATCAAGGTGATGAAATTCATACCTGAGCCAGTTTCGAAAGTGTGCTGCCTGTGCCTGAAATTTCTCCATGCAGAGAAGCTAGCCTCATCTGCATTCCCCTTCTGTGTGCCAGTCTTTGTGTTTGAGGGACCTGGCCCTCTGAATGACAATAATCCCAAAGTATTACTGAGGCAGTGCGTGTCTGAATCCTCATTCTTGCTGTTAACACCACAAGCGGGTGGTGTTCGGTTGAACCTGTAGCCCCTGTGCTTTGATAGAGGGCCTCTGCAGCGACCCGAAGAGCTCTCTCGGCCATTACGTTGGTTGCTGTCCAACATGGCTGCTCTGGATTTCGCATATCCCTCATTTCTTTTGGCTGGTTTGCTATCTTTAGAGGATCTGTGGCAGGACGAGGTACCAAGGCGAATTGACAATGTAGACCTACACAAAGCTGGTTTACATGCTCCTTTCCCCTGTAGTTCCACAAGGGAAATACAAAGTGGCTTGTCCAAAAACACAAAGGATCTAGTGCACCTCAGAGGCACCTCGTGATAAATACAAGATCGGTAAGAAGGCTGTGAGGAGAACAGGTTCTTTACTGAGCCACCAATCACTTCCTGCTTTCTGTCTTCCTCTGTATAGCTCAGTCTGCAGTGCACAAGTTGCACTTTCTTCTTTCCGGGATCTTTCACTGCCAATCCATCAGCTGGTGAGTAGGCCCGTCTGAAGTCACTTGGCATCAGGTAGCCAGGATTTGGTCTGCACACGTTCAGTTGGGAAACTGAGACTCTCATGGTGGGTTTAGATTGGGCTCTTCTCCCAAAGGTTTCTGCCACTTCTGGAGGAGTTGCTAACTTCACAGGTTGTGTTGGCGTGGATATCTTGGAGACTTAAAGTGATGGTAGGACCTTAAAGGGCTGCAGTGAAGAAGGAAGAAAATGTCTCTGTGGACTCTTTACAACCACCTCTGGGGGTATCTTCAGTCCAAAACAAGGTGGAAAGTTCACTGAAGATATCCAGTAACTGCTGCCTGAGAATAGACCGTCTCTGCTGTTGCTCTAAGAGACACTCACCTCACACTTGCCTCTTACCCCCACCACACACCCAGCAACAGGACATTTCTGTGCAGTGAAGCGGTGATATCCGTATTTGAGGGCTATGAAAAGACAGAGAAAAGAAAAATGTCTTGTATCAGAGTTGTGCTCCAAGTCTTCATTTAATACCCCTGCAAACCAAGAGGTTCTGTAGTTGAAATGAAACAAAGAAAGACTGCAAATACAAAGATATGAACTGCTGTAATGTGACAGGGCAGACTTATCATCTGCTCTCCTGTGCTACTTGTTTCTTTATCTGTTGCTGTTTCCATGACAATGTGCAACTTGATGGACAGCATGTGGGGACAAATTATCCATGACATTTAAAATGAACAATCCAGTTGGTCCTTTGAAAAACAAAGATCAGAGCCTTCCCTGTTTCTATTTCAAACTTCACCTAAAAAAAGAAAATCAAAGATCGAACAGGACAGTTTCCTACTGTCGCTGTAAGGATACTTTACCGGTTAATATTTTTTTTCTTCTGATCGTCTTTGAAGGGCAAACTATGAAACATCTTCCCCAAACATCCCTTGAGTTGACTCACATCCTCGAGAGCTAAATATCAGGAGACGTTTGCACAAATATAATTTGGATTAATGAATGACATTTCCTCTTGCTTGAATGTTATTATAAACCAATATTAAAGAAAACTTTAAACATAATTTAATTAGATTTAGAGATTCCTTTTTAATCCTCAATTTAAATGCTTTTTGTTGAGAAATAAATGTTAAGATTTGATTTTCCACTTACATCTTAAAGTACAAAATACCACAAGTACACAGTGAAAGATCGCACTGTGCAGTAGCGAGCTCACCGATATTTGCAGTCACATCGGTCTAGGTCACAAGACCTCAAATAAGTATAACAAGAGCTGTTCATTGATGTTAACTGTCAGTAAGTTTGGAAATCTCCAGCTGTGGAAACCTGCTGACATCGACCAGCTGTCTTATAATTCTTTCATCTGTCAGCTCAGTACAGAGAAAACATTAGCGCACTGCGGTTTCTGATTTTGGCTGCACACACCACGTATGACTTAAAAGAGAAGTCCACTTCAAAGGCACACTCCTCAACATAAAATGCAATTATCAGACTTACCCACTCATCACAAAAGTACACCTATCCTGTCACAGAAAATGGTAGTTCCGTTAACACTTCAATATCACATTATTCACTCCACTTTATCATGCCATCATTTATTCCACGCTCAGAGCCATGCTTATTCCCACCTAACAGCATCCAAAAGAAAAATCTCTCTCTCTTGCTTTCTGCTTTCCAGCTCAGCTGACGATGACTCTCCTAACATAGCTATCGGCCTGCTTGGCTGGCACTTTTTGGATAATGTCTTGACACCGTACAATAACCTAAATGTTTTGTCCTATTGTTTCAGAAGGCAAAGAAAAAGGCTTTATCAACTCATTTTATTCACCACTGAGCATAGTTCAGTTTTTTAATCATGATACCCAAAGTGCACTGCTCTCTAAACAAAGCCCAATGTAGTTATTACAGTCAATAAAACTGAGATTATTATGAATGGAGGCGTAATTTACTCAAGCACACAGAGCATTCTTTCAGTGTTATACAATGCTACAGTGAGACCTTGAAAATATAAGTCTCGCTGTTGGCCCGTTCAGATGTTTGCATGAATTGTACAGAGCATATTATACAAGGGAAGTAATTATGTTTACTGTGTGTGCTCCACTTTGAGGTGAATCACTTGGGAACTGAATGCAGGCCAGAACAACAACGCTGAAATAGAAATTAATACATACATGGTTTCAGCCCATTTTCCCTTTGATTTATTTTCTCCTTAGCCAACAAGTGTAATTGAAATTATTTGAATATGCAGTGTTTGTTAAAAACAAGATATTTAAGAATTCAGATCATCAGGTGACTTTTTTGACAATAAACATGGTAACATGAATTTAAAAAAACCGAAATGACCAAAAGCTTGAATCTCTTTTAATGGACCAGACCCTTTAGGGGTGCCAGAATTTACCGATATTCGTGATGACTGATATGTTAAAGATATAGAAATATAGATATCATGTTTACATTTTGTAAATTATCAAATACTTCAATTATTCAACTACTCATTAATGCAAATATCTAATCTGTCAATCACCCTCCAGTTCACTGAATTTAGGCACAAGACAAGAATCGACTGATGCTGAAGTTCAAATGGGAAAGAAAAGTGATTTAAGTGACTTTGAATGTGACGTTGCTGTTGCCATGTTTCAGCAGATCTGAGAATTTCGGAAACACCTGATCTCCTGGGATACACAATACAACAATCTTTACCGTTTACAGAGAAAAGACCAAAAAAGAGAAAATACCCAATAATAGGCAGTTCTCTGGGCTTTGTTGATGCCAGATGCCATAAGAGTATGGGCAGACTGGTTTGAACTGATAGGAAGGCAACAGTAACTCAAATAACCAATGAAATAACCATGAAATCTATTCATATTAATGTACAGAACTCACCTGCTTGCTGCTACTACTGCACATTCACCCAGTGTATATACTATATATATATATATATATATATATATATTTATAAAATGTTCTTCCTCTACACCCCCCCCCCCCCCCCTTCCTCTACACCCCCCCAATTTTTGCACATGTCGAGGAGCGTGTCAGGCTACATTTCACTGTGTGTTATACTTGTATAACTATGCATGTGACAAATAAAGAACCTTGAACCTTGAACCTTGAATGATATGCAGAACAACATCTCTGAACTACTGACAAACCTTGACACAGATATGCTACAGCAGTAGAAAGACATAGCAGATGCTGCTCATGCCAGTAAGAACGGGAAACTGGGGCTACAGTTCACCAAGGCTCACCAAACTTGGACAAAGGATTTTGGACAATTTCTCCTGCAACGTTTAGATTGGTAGAGTTAGCATTTGATGGAAAACAGTCGGAAAGCATGGATCCATTCTACTTTGTATCAGTGGTTGAGGATGGTGGTGGTGCGGTGGTGTGGGGAGTATGTCTTTGGCACACTTTTGGACCCTTTAGAACCAAGTGAGCATCATTTAAACACCACAGCCTACCTGAGTATTGTTGATGATCATATCCATCCCTTTGTGACCTCAGTTCACCCATCCAACCCTACCAACAAGAAAATGCAGTAAGTTCAGATAATCTCAAACTGCTTTCCTGAACAGGACAATGATTTCATTGTCATTGTAGTCAAATGACCTTCCCAGTCACCAGGTCTCGCTCTAATAGGACACCTTTGGAATTTGGATGAATGGCAGATTCACATGTTTATAGTATTTTAGTACAGGCTAGAGTTTCTCACACTTGTATTTTATGTATAATTTAATTGCCAAGAAGAATGTAAAATATATAAATGACTGATATCATTAGCATGTTACCCCTACTTCATACTTTTTCTAACAGCTAGCACAAGCGGCTGAAAAGGCTCCAGAGGAGCACTGCTTACTCCTGCGTCAGAAATGAGTGCCCCACTCTTTTTGATTTGTTTTATGTAGGTTTCAAAAAATGAAATTAACTAAGGTTAATGAAGAATTGAAAGAAAGACACACTGTTGGTCTGCCATGTCTTACTCTAGAAGCCAGTCTTGTTCTTTAAAAGTAACCATTATGCACCAACCAGTCAGTCTGTGAGAGATTGGAAGAAAATATGCAAGCTGCATAGCAAGGTGTGCATGGAAGACAGAGTGACAACACACAGACAGTGAACAGGGTTTGAACTTGGCAGATGTGAATATTTGCTCATTGTTGCATGCATGGAAACCAGTGATTGAGTAAACCTTTGTGTTCCTGACAGTGCCAGGAACACAGAGGGAGGCAGTGGGACCTACAGCTGGTTAGGAAGCAGACAGGCTGTGCAGAACTGTGGGCATATGAGAGATAAACCCATCAGCACAGCCAGTGTTGAAACGAAGCTTACTGAGAGAGCTCCGAGAGACAAAATACTGGTATGTGTGGTTATTAGCATAGGTCGTTTCTGTCATGAACTAGTGTTATTACCCCGGCCCTCCACTTTATGCATGCAGTGTCTTTAATTTCTCTGCAAGCTTGACTTACAACGCAAAACAAAGCAAAGAACCCAGCTATTTTCCACTCTCTGTTAAATTATTAGTTAAATTATTGTTCGAGCACACATTCAATATTGATCAATGTGTCACGGATTATGAGGAAAAACATACACGTTGCATTCATGCGTGCTCCTCATTATGAGCTGTGGCAGTGGCATACTTGTTCCTGGATTAGTGGAATTATTTCGAAGTGAGTCAAGCATGCTGTAATAGTCCTGACTGTGGGACACTGGAATGTGGTCACATGGACAGTAATTAGTTCAAAATCACAATATCAAAACATGCCACTGGCCTCAGGAGTTTTTTTTAATGGAAATTAAAACCCAAAAAGCCTCCCAAAAAACATTTTGAAGATTAGTTTTCCAGAAAGTCTGTTCGGTTTGGGTAGATTGTATAACTCCTATGACCACATCGTTTATCATAATATATTTTCCATAAGGGTAACAATTATTGACCTAACATTTACTTTAAATCGAAAAACATTTTTTAAACAAAATTTCATCAGTCTGAAATCTCCCGTCCAACCACATTGTGGAGTCTTCTTACCTTATAAAGAAGAGTATCTGTGTTAAAGAGGTGACTGTCCAATCTTTCCTTGGAAAAGATATAACCCCTTTTTCAGCAGCGGCCACTGTGTGAGCTGTCCTGCACTCACCCAGGAGTATAACAGATCTGTGTAGTCATCAGGTAGCTGAGGGTGCTCTGTGGTATTTTCTCAAGCTGTATTGGAAACTCCTCTCAGCTGACAGGGGCTCAAGGAGAAAAGAAAAACCAATCAACTAAGTCAATATGTTTATAAAAATTAGCCAGTGAGCTTAAGCTAGCCAAATGAGAGTGAACAGCCGATT
The DNA here is from genome assembly GCF_057382185.1 of Mchenga conophoros. Taxonomy (NCBI): domain Eukaryota; kingdom Metazoa; phylum Chordata; class Actinopteri; order Cichliformes; family Cichlidae; genus Mchenga; species Mchenga conophoros. The sequence continues at coordinate 13,921,351 of NC_140538.1, forward strand.
ACACTGTGCAAACAAAAAAGAAGTCCTTGGTAGAAGTTTAACCACAATGGCTCTGGTGGACACACTTCACTGAATTTTAATATTTCCCAGTTACTTCTCTACAAACGCCTCTGGTTTAGTTGTGCTGGTTAAAAAATAACCCCCAGGGATTTATGAAGCTCCCAGCACTCCTTTAGGCCCTGTTTGAGTGGAGTCCTTCAGACAGACAACTCAGGATGTCCTTTCCTCTTCCTCTGTCCCCAGAGCCCAGGCTCAGGTAGCAGAACAGGTGACTGGCTCTCAGGTTTCAGGACATGCATAATAGCTCCCTAATGCACAAGTTATTAATGGAGTTAGAAGCTCTCCTCAGCTCCCACAGTTCAGTTTACTGATGCAGCAAAGACAAAAAAAATATATAGGAAAAAGTACAGCTGTTTGCACCCAGTTTTACTCTTTCCAGTGCTTGCTCACACCAACATGTTTTCCCAAAGCTGCTTTGAAAAGACAAATACATCTTCTCGGAATAGGCCGACCAGGACATAGACGAAAGAACAGAGCGAGTAAAGGCAAAACTATAAATAAATGTCTAGATTCAGTACAGCGCTGAAAGTGCTGAATATTCACCTTATTGTTTCTCCCTTATATGAAACCCAGCCAAAATAGGTTGGCATTAAAATCACACTAAAATGCAATAAGTTTACACTTTCTCCATGATAAATTACCCAGTTACTCAACTAATACAGAAAAAACATCGAGGAATATTTCACTATTGTCACTGCTCATGACCCACTGGTTATACTGATACATGCGCTGAATGAAGCACAGTCGTGATCAATGGCTCATGTCTCCAGCGATTAATCAGAGCCATATGGTGCTACTGTATTAAATAGGTGTAAATACACAGCGATCATTTTAAAGTCATTCCGTGAAGAGGCTTTTTGGGGTTTTTTTCCGCTGGCCTAGCAAAAGGCCAGAAACAATAAAAGCAAGGCCACACACAGAATTAGGGGACAAAGAGTTGTTTATTGAATCCAAATCGGCAAATTATTAAACATAAGTACAAGGAGAAACCGGTACTGTTTGCGGTGAATGGGAAAGGGCAGTTATAGTGTGCTTGTGTTTTGTACTTTGCTTCAGATAACACACAGAATCAGGTAGGCTGGGGAGGATGCAGTTAGCTCTGCAAGAAAGGTGCGGATGGCCCAGTAGGGGACCCCTTCACGCTCTACAGGCCCAGCCCAGATGTTGCAGGTTCGAGTAAATGTCAGCCTATTTGTTGAAGCACACTTAAAGGTAGCAAAGAAAGAGTAGCTCAATACTTTTTCATCTGCAAATTGCTTAAAAGGTTGTTTCATAGTGATTTGTCAGTTAAGTAAAAAAAGAGTAACCTCAGTCCATTCTTCTTAAAAGCATCCTGGCATCCTTGTTCCTAGTTTTATTTCTTCCTGTCTAAAATTTTGAAATCAGTGTTCCTGTTTAAACGCTCTGAGAAGGAACCTGGAAATAACTGTGAAATAGCTTTTACACACCACGTCTCAGGATATGTGCAGGGGAGTCTATTCTGCACTAATCCTATTAAAATTCTCTTGTAGTACAGTACGTTCACCCTAAGTCTTCCAGCCATGTCACTTTTCATTTGATTGTCACCAAGCTTCGTGGGGATTTGTACAATCAATACTGGGCTCTAACACAATGCCATGTTCATTAGACAAACTCTGAGCAGATTATTTTCTCACTTACCCGAAGAACTCCTTCGCCTACATCAGAAACACCATTGATATATTGTACTAAAGCCATCTTCAGCCCCAGAAGAACAATTCTAATCTCAATCTCTCACACACACGCACACACACACACACACGCACACGCACGCACACAAATCCCTTGAAAACTCCAGCTTCATCAGATCACAGAAGATCGTCTTTTTATCAGTGGAATAATGCCCTTCATTTTCGTCATCATGGCTTTTGCCTCTAGATTTGCCGCTTAAGTATTTCCACATCTTGAGATGGTTAGACCAGTGTAGCTGTAGCACTATCTGCACTTACTGTGTTGTATGCAATTAATAATTCATACTGCCTACTTTATAGGAATAGTAAATTTGGCAGTATATCGAATTTTCACAGTTCTATTTGTGCACAATGGTGAAACGTAGGAGCATCATCCTAACACAATGACCACTATCAGTTTTTGTCAGCATCCACATTAAATGAAAAATTTCATTTAACCGATAGCCTGTTTCCCCAAAGCTTATTTTGCTGAGGTTATTCATCAGAAATAGTGCACAGAGCAGCTGTTATCAGGTTGTGCAAACAAATTAAATCTTGTATGTGGTCTTAAAAAAGGGAAAAAAGGTGCTGTTCTGGTGCCTGCTGGGCTTGTTTTTAAGTGTCAGTTCTTTCTTTAGGTACTTTCTTTATGATTTTTGGCCATTTTATTAGGCTGTACCACGTTATCTGCTGACAAATAAGAATGCAAGCAGATTTTTTCATGGATTTTTATCATAATTATGGTATGTCATCCATTCTTGCTTCTCAAAGGATTTTCATTAGGAACGGGGCAGGAGGGTGAGCAGATGTGGTTTTCTCCAATTTTTGCATCAGTTTTAAACTTCATAAAATGCTGCCTCTGAACTTAATCCAGCCAGAGATTATGTCTGCCAGTCACATATCTGGGAAAAAAATGAAACACAATTAGTCATCCTGAATATTCAAATGTATTATAAGTCTTATTCTTTGTAAAACTGCTTAATTTTGTCGATAAACGTCGATAAACACAAATGATCAGGAAGGATTGGGAAAGCGTTTGTCTGGAGACAAAATGTGTCTTGATTTTCTGATTAAACCTGAAGAGGAAGCAGCTGTGAACTTCATTTCACAATACTTTGCCTGATTTTGCAATTATGCCTGAATAAATGCAGTGTTGGACAGAGCAGCATTAGTCCATGTTGGGATTAAGGAATTGTGAGAAGTGCTTGAAGTAATGAAGCGTCAAAGACAAAAATCTCAAGTTTTCATCAGATGAAAATTGCCAATTAAATAATAACAAAAGATAATTTTATGTGAGACTTCACATGATGAAATGATTACTTACTGTAAAAAACGAAGAGTACTGCTTCATAAAGCACCAGGTAGAGAAGAGATAGAAGTCCCTGCCAAATGTTTTTACTTAACAATTCACCTCATGAAATGTAGCTGACATTATTAAGGCTTTTTAACACATCCGATTTACACAGACGAAGAAAGAAAAAAAATCAGCACATCTATAATGAAAAGAGTAGGTACCCATGATTCCATATTAAGGACTTTGATGTCTGATTTGCTTGTTCACAGACTGAACAAAAGGCTTAATGTGCAAGTTTCAGTTAAACATCAGTTGCAAATGAACTTAAATGCCTCTCAGATGTATCCTGGATGGCACACCAAGCCAACATCCCCTTTCATAGTGAACCACTGTTTACTTTGAATTAGAATAGTGGCTTTGCTTTATTTCTAAATCAGCATAATTCAATCAAGAGTTACTAATTCTATATTTCTAGTTCCCGTTTCTCTTACTTACTGCTTTATTTGACGATTCTTTTTCATTGTGCTTCAGTTTCTGTCATTTCTCATGAATTTCATGTGCCACTTGTCTTCTGTCACCTCAGTACTCAGCTGTTGTTCACCTTTCAGCTGCCTGTTTTTGTTTCTTCTTGTGGTCAAGCATTGGAGCTGAATTCAAGTTTGTGTTCCTTATGTTTTGTCTCTAGTTTGATCTTCTCCTTGTGTAACTGTATTTTATTGCGTTTCAATTTGCCTTCCCAATGTAAGATTTTTTCTTTAGTTTTATGGACCTTTCCTATATTGTTTGCTTTACGTTTTGACCTCCTGTGTATGCATTCCAGACTGAACAATTTTATTTTTATTTTTTTCTTTCACTTAGGTCCACTCTTTACATGTCTTAATAATAAGTATGTGTGCTGAATGTGTTGTATTTAGCACGAAGAGCTGCAGAAGAATATCATTCAAGACTAGATTTTGTTGTTGTTAATGATTAGCAGAAAGTGTCACCATTGCTAAATCACAATGAACTATATTGCATGACCACAAAGAATGACTTCTGGAACAGTTGTGTTTGGAAAGGCAAGGACAAAGTGAAGATGTTTGTCCATAATGCACAGCACCATGCAAAAAACACAACAGATCAACATGAATGTTAAGCATGGTGGTGGAGGGGTAATGATTTGGGTTTGTTTTGCAGCCATACCTGGGCACCTTGCAGTCATTGAGTTGACCATAAACTCCTCTGAATACCAAAGAATTCTGGAGTCAAAAGGGAGGCAGTCTATCTGATAGCTGTAGCTTAGATGAAATTGGGTCATGCAACAACACAATCATCCCAAGCACATCAGCAAATCTACATCAGAATGGTTGAAAAAGAAAAGAATCAAGGAGTTGCAATGGTCCAATCAAAGACTGAAGTGGTGTAGTGGGGCCTTCAGACTACTATGCTTAAAGCAATGCCTGCAAGCCAGAACTGAAGCAACACTACAAAGAAGAGAGGGTTAAAATTCCTCAACAATGATGTGAGAGACTGAAGAAGTCATAAAGTGAGTATTTCAAGTTATTGCTGATAAAGGTGAGTCTCTAAGGTACTGAATCATGGGGTGTATGTGATTTTTCACAGGACTAGTTAGAGTCTGGTGAAAACTCTTTTTCTCATGGCTGCAGTACTTCAGGAAGTCTACAGCTACTCGGCTGCTAAAACGATACTTTCCTTGTTCTTGACATCTTTTACGCTTATTATTTGACTCCTTCCCTTAAACGGGGTGAAAACAGTAGGGGTCTGATGTTAGATGAGTAAGCCACAGAGGGCATGTGAGCGTTTAATGGCGGTCCAAGGGTGCGCTATATCCACTGTATAAGTGCTCTTCATATCAGGACTGAAACCAGTTTAGGACAAAATCAATTAATGCTGACCAGACTGTTTTGCTGTTATGGCTGATTGCAGCAGCCTCCACTGCAAATAATATTGTTCCACAGTTAGTGCTCATTTTATTGTCTTCCATGATGAGCTCAGTCTCTGCGCTATGATGTGGTTCAGCTGAAGAATATAACCTGATCAATTTTATTTATTTATTTATTTATGCATGTGCAGTATTTGTACAGTTGGAATGTCACATGCTTTTTCCAAGGCAATGCACTCTTTCAATATGATTTTTTTAAAATCATACTGTTATAATACGTGGAGTTTTCATTATGGTGGCTGTTTATGTATAATATTTACATTTGTGTGTGTGTGCGTGTGTATGTAAGTGTGTGTGTGTGTTAAGAAAAAACCCCATATCAAAGTTGGAAATTTCAAAGACTCTAGCGCATCATACATGCACTTTGACCCATGGCTGTATGAGATGAGTTACTTTAGACACACATTTTGCTTCAGTCCACTTTTCCTTGAAAACACGTTTAAACAAGTTATATCAGCTCTATAGTTGGTAGATGACTACTGGGAATTATGTAGCAACATCTACAGTTATTTGAAGAGGCACTGAAGATAAAGTAGTAGTTTTGTAATTTTGTAGCACTATACTGCTGAATCACAGCATAACTATGCACTTTATTATTATCGCTAATTGTTAGCTTCTTTTTATAGGTTTGGTACTACTATATATATATATATATATATATATATATATATATATTAGGGGTGCAACGATATTCGTATCGATATTGAACCGTTCGATACAGTGCTTTCGGTTCGGTACGCATATGTATCGAACAATACAACATTTGTAATTTATTTTATCAACTTTCCTTCTGACGATGCTGTCTTTGTTGAGCGCTCAGTGAATCTGCGTTCGACTACTCCGCCTAGGCTGCACTGTCGAGCGCAGATCCACTGAGCGCTCAACACAGACAGCATAGTCAGAAGGAAGAGCGCAGGGCACCTCCCCCACCCTCATTCAGATCTGGCGTTTGGAATTATTTTGGTTTTCATGTGACGTATGACCCTGAAGGTAAGCGAGTCATGGACTAAAGTAAAACAGTATGTTGGATGTGCCATGCAATGCTCAATTACATTGGTGGGAACTAGTGTGTTAGCGCAGTTAGCTCGTTAACGTGTTGGCCGTCTAGCCCCATGCACGGGGCGATCGGCGGTAGCTCGTTAACGGAGATTTGGTGTTGTGGCGTTAAGGTCATTTCAACGAGATCAACCTGAAAGCACTAGTGGGAACACAACGAATATGACTGCACATTTACGCCGACATCATCCTAGTGCAAAGACAAAAACAACAAGCATGCTACTAACTTTAGCCGAGTCATTTAGACAGCTGTTAGCACATGATTCTCCTTATGCTGCTGAGAATATAGCCCAGAAGAAGCGGATAGTATAGCTTTTATTTTGGAAAGAGCCATTTCTCTGTAATAAACTCTCTTTTCCAAAGATGCATGATTCCTCAATCAGATACAGGGCTTGCAATATCGCTAGCCTGACGTCCTGGGGCTAGCGATTTTTTCAGTCGGGCTACCAAAATCTATCTCTTCCCTGCCCGTCGGGCTATTGTAGGAAAAATATATGTCAATGCTTTTGCATTCTTTCAGAAATGTAGCTGGGTAATTATGTCATTGGCATCGGTGAGCCACTGTCAATATGTGACATATTGAAGTCGCGTTTGAATTTGCGCTTGTTTTTTTGCTTTCACTTTGCAATCGTGCGAACTGTGTATAGAGAGCGACAGCACTGATCTGTGAGTGATGATAATTTGCGCACCAATTCCTCTGACATAGTCTTATTAATCGTTAGCTTACTATGCAAACATGACAAGTGAAATCTCCCGCAGCTTAAACATGTGAGAGGTTGATCGCGCAGAGAATCGCTGAGCTTATGTGAGTGTGTGTGTAAAAGCAGCAGGATTTATATTTGACTACGATGACCTGGATGACTGAGAACCTTCACAGACAGATATATATTTTAGTTCTGCTGAGCCAAATAAGACAGGTCAGGGTGAAGAAGTGACAGCCAAAGAAAAGCTTACCACAAAACGGAGAAGTTATGACAAATCAGACTATAAGGCAAAAAGAAAGTGCAGCTTTATGGTTTCATGGACAAAATAATTTCTGTGGCTGCAATATGACGAGCTAAATAACCAGGGCTGCACATAAGTGGTCCGCAGGTGCGCATTCGCTGTCAAAATAAAAAACGCGCACAAGGGTTAGGGTTAAATTTAAAAACTGTACTTTTGAGTTAAAATATATATTTATAATTTTAATAAATGACAAATTAAAAAGGCATGAACATTTTTTTTGTATCGAAAAAATATCGAACCGTGACACCAAAGTATCGAACCGAACCGAACCGTGAATTTTGTGTATCGTTGCACCCCTAATATATATATATATATATATATATATATATAAATTAATTAATATTAGGGGTGCAACAATACACAAAATTCACGGTTCGGTTCGATACTTTGGTGTCATGGTTCGATATTTTTTCGATACAAAAAAAATGTTCATGCCTTTTTAATTTGTCATTTATTAAATTTTCACGGCACATTCCGCACCACATCTCTGTGCGTTCATCATTTGTTTGAAGCCAGCTCACCTCCTGCAACTACTTTTCCGAGAATACGTGCTTCTTTTGTGGTTCGGACTCCTTCTGACATTTCTTTGGAGGTGGAGGAACATCACAGTAATTGCTTAAAGGAGCTTCTTCGACATCTTTAAGAGTTCTAAACAAATGTCTGTCCTCCTCCTGAAAATCTTACGTATGCAAACACGCATTGCAACTTCTTATCTTGTGCCCGTTTTTTATTTTGACAGCGAATGGCGAACAGTGTTAATTGTATTTATGCGCCCTGCTACAGACAGATGGAGTAGAGACCATCTGTCCAAATCCTGCCTAACTTCCTCAACAAGTGGGTCGAAATTAAGCTTGAAAAGAGCATGAAATTGACTTGTAATTTTAACCCCTAAATAATAATAATAATGGATTGGATTTATATAGCGCTTTTCAAGGCACCCAAAGCGCTTTACAATACCACTATTCATTCACTCTCACATTCATACACTGGTGGAGGCAAGCTACAGTTGTAGCCACAGCTGCCCTGGGGCAGACTGACAGAAGCGAGGCTGCCATATCGCGCCATCGGCCCCTCTGGCCAACACCAGTAGGCAAGTAGGGTAAAGTGTCTTGCCCAGGGACACAACGACCAGGACAGAGAGCCCAGGGATCGAACCGGCGACCTTCCGGTTACAGATGCGATTCCCAACCCCCTGAGCCACGGTCAGGGGGTATGTGAAGTTGTCCGATACAACTTGAAAAGGCAGTGCTGTGCACTGATATTTCTGTGCAGCAGCATTCAGGGGGAACAGTTCACTCTTAGCGAGATTCAGCTTATAGCCAGAAACAAGGCTAAACTGTTCAAGTATTGAGAGCACCAAAGGAAATGAGGATGCTGGTTCTGAGATATAAAGAAGCAAATCATCTGTGTATAAGGACCCTTTGTTCTATACCATTTCTAGTAACCCCGGTGATACCTGGGTTTGATCTCAGCGATATGGCCAGGGGCTCAATTGCAATTGCAAAGAGCAACGGTGACATGGGACAGCCCTGCCTAGTCCCCCTAAACAGAGGAAAAAAGTCAGAACATGTGCCATTTGTTTTGACAGCGGCAAGCGGGGAAGTATAAAGAAGTTTCAACCAGAGATGATTATTTTACCAAAGCCGAATTTATCCAAAACATAAAAAAGGTAGTCAGAAGGAAAGTTGATAAAATAAATTAAAAATGTATTTTGTATTGTTCGATACATATGCGTACCGAACCGCAGAGGTGGGACCAAGTCATTGTTTTGCAAGTCTCAAGTAAGTCTCAAGTCTTTATCCTCAAGTCTCAAGTCAAGTCTCAAGTAATGTCAGGCAAGTCAGAGTCGAGTCTCAAGTCACTGGTGTAAAAGTCCGAGTAAAGTCACAAGTCTGAAATTTTGAATTTCAAGTCCTTTCGAGTCTTTAAAAAAAAACGAAAAAAAGCATGTTGCAGTTATATGCTAAATGTAAATATTAGACCATGTAATTTTTAAATCTGTGTTTTTCTCAACACATGACAAAATAGTGAACGTAGAAAATATACACAAATTGTGAAATTGCACCTCTTTAAAATGCAGCTCAATTAAACCTAGCTCCTAGAATAATTTTCACCGACAGTTCTGAGATAAGCTGCATGTTATTCTTGGATGCGGTTGTAGGACCGGCTTTAAAATCGCATGACAAAAATATCATACACATTAAAAAAAACTGCATCACCAACGTAGCCTGGACAACATTTGCTAGTTAGATGAAGTCAACTATCTCATCTTAGCATATTTATATGCATATTTATAATTATACGGTTCTTGGAGTGAGTGCACACACTCATGAAGTTTAGTAACTTCAGGTCACTGCAACAAGCCCAGGTACAGTTTACCGACGGATGGGTACAGGACCTTGAAATGCACCGTGTAGAACGAAAGACCATCGTACGTATCATAAGTTTACCAGTCTCACAAATTGTCGTCATAAATACACATTCGTTAACCGTTTATTAATAGGACCTTTGAGCTCAATGGTAATTAATTAGCAGTGGAAATAATTTCTGGTACGCATTACAGAAATGTAGCAGTGACAATAATATTGTATCCTGTAATCGTACTGGACAAACAAAAAACCTGTTTTATCCTGTGAATAAAAGTATATGTTTTTGTCAATGTACCATAATAACAGAAGCGAAACACAATATTGTGTCAGGACAATTCACTATTTATGCACAATAAATAAAGGAGCATAGCGCGACAATTTCGGTTCAGCGCCAGACTTGCTTGTAACCTATATCACTAATTATGTTATGAAAATGACGTATTAACTACTAAAAAACACTACTGACCTTCGTGTAAATGCTTGGAGCAGACTAACCTGTGAGCTGGAGGGTTCTGAGACATTATATTTGATCTTTGAATGGCTGCAATCCAGGCCATCCATCGCCTGTTTGTCACTTCGGAAACATGGCTTGAACAATTTCTCTTCAACGACGTGATCCGATAACAACCGATCTCTTTACCCGTCGGCTTCCCGTGGCTGTCATGCGACTGGCTATTGCAGTTAATAATACAACAGCTTCTTGACATTTTTGTGTTTCTTTTTATCGCTGTGTAACTGATTTCAATTGAAAGCCTGCGTGCGCTAGTACCGCTTGCCACGAGTTCCCAGAATCCTTTGCGGTTCTACCCGTGAATGACGTCACATTTTCAATCTCTATATAATATGCATGTTAAATTTTATATTTGGGGTAAAATATCAAGTCTTTTCAAGTAAACCGGTTCAAGTCCCAGGTCATTGGTGTAAAAGTCCAAGTCAAGTCACAAGTCTTAGAACATTTTTTCAAGTCAAGTCTAAAGTCATAAAATTAATGACTCGATTCTGACTGGAGTCCAAGTCATGTGACTCGAGTCCACACCTCTGCCGAACCGAAAGCACTGTATCGAACGGTTCAATATCGATACGAGTATCGTTGCGCCCCTAATATATATGTGTATGTATGTATTTAGATTTTAAAATAGTACAGTGTTTTTGCACTGCTATGAGGTTGACACAAAAAATAAATATACAGCGCAACATATAATTAGAAGCATTTATGAAAGCAGTTGACAGGCTTGCATAGACATGATTAAGATCCAAGACACAATTCTGGTACTGGTCCTAAAGTGGAACCAGTTTGTGACTCCTATTGTCACTCTTATTATTGGGATGGGATCAATGTGAGTTTTTTTATTTCGGTTTTTTTTATCTTTATACAGGCAGAAGAATGCTTTGCTCCTCTTTCTTTATAACATATTATCAGAATGCCGTACCACTAGAGAAGCCATCTGTGTATAAATTGATTATTTCAGCCCCAGAGATAATGAGTGTCGATTGAGAACCCAACGGAGAAGCAGTTGCTTTCCAAAAATCAACAATCTGTTTGGCTCTCTGTCTCCCTCTAGCAAAATATTGACTGTAGCAACTGTGTCTGTGCTGTTGGACCCCTCAAAACCCCTGCTACCATTTGTCACCATCCCCCTGGAAAGCTGTGTGTGTTGTGTGTCTTTGTACATGTAGCTGGTCATTTATGCAAAATTACTTTTCCTGAATAAATTACTTTACCCAACCAGGTCCGTGGCGTATTTGCCAGTACAACTCCTCCAAGATTGTGTGTAATAGATTAGCCTCCGCTCACTGCACTGTAGTAAATGCATTTCCACAGGATTCCCCAACAGGGCAAAGCAATAACAAAAATAATTCTGTATCATGAGCTGATTCATAATTGTTGTGATGCAGTATTGATAAAAGAATTCACGTTAATATAATCACTTCAAGAGAAATGAGAGAACTACCAAATTTATATTCTCAGTTTTATGAAAAGAAAAAGAAAAAACAGAGAAGAGAAAGATTTGTATGCATTACGCTTTAAAGAGTGAGTTTGGAGGCATACAATGATGCAGCTCGGTGAAAAGATGCCATTTGAAGCACGTTTTTTGTTGTTCGTATTGCTTTAAATTAGCGCTGGTGCCTTTGCTGGGTGGAAGGGAAATGAAAAGGTAGACCTTCTTTGTCTTACAATGAGTTATACTATCTGAAAGTGGTTTACAAGATTAATACTTGGACGGCAGCTTTGAGAAAGATTTTGTGAGCAGGTTTTACACACTGCTGCACCCCCCCCCCCCTCTAATACAAAAAGCTGATGTGTGAGAAAACTAGTCTACATGTCATCCATTTGCTCTCGATTGAACAACATTCCTGACAAAAGAAAGAACCCGGCGGGGAGGAGATATGGCAGGTTGCTGCACTGACCTGACAGCTTTGGCAGAGATGACCTAATGAACTTTCAAGGAGAGAAATGTGAAAGAAACCACGAACAACACAAATACAATTTAAAAATACACTTTTTGTAGGTTATATGGCTTTTACATTACATCGATGTGATTTCTCCCCATCCTTCACACCAGTCACACCAATCACTGAACACAGTTATACGTATGACAGCTTACAGTAGCATTACATTTTGATTCTATTGCCACATCTTCTACAGATATTTCTAATCTGTACCGTGTATGCCATTCAATATTATTCTATTCTTATAACTAGTGCTCTGGTAATTGCTTTAACTTACCAGATTAGACATGGTGCACCTCCTCTCCTCTGCAGTCAGACGGAGCATCTGTTGTTAACACAGATAAGAAGCGTGGCATTGTGAGCGGCTGACAGGATTGGCTGTCATTCCAACTCAAAGCACATGGCATGTACTGTGCGTGTTTGAATTGGCTCAATGGAGGCTTGCTTCCTCACCTGTGACAGTCGCGCCTACTGCATGAGGGAGGGAGACTCAGCGCATACACGCATTCAGAATCATGCCAAACCTGATTGTTGGTGCCCTACCTATGAAAATGAATCTATAAAGCCTTGTATTAGATGATTATGGTGTACTCATTTTTAAAGAAATGCAGTAGTACAATGATGAGCCGCTTTGTCAGTAACAATTTTTATTTCAATAAAGGGTGGGTTTGCATTGTAAAAGAATAATTTATTAGAACTTTGCGAAGTAAATGTGAGTGTTATGTTCTTTAAAAGGTTTATATATTTGGCAAACAATAGCAAAGCATCAGGGATTTCTGGTGTCTTGGATGATAAAATGTCTCCGATTTATACTAAAAAGATTAAGAACCAATAAATGTGAAATACATGACACAATGGAAGGACATTATTGTTGCTTTGTTCATGGTGATATTCTTACATTATGTTCAGCAGTCAGTGCCAGGCTGACAGCTCTTCCAAAAAAATGCCAATACAAAAAGCGAGTGCGTGTGCATGCCGGTGCCAAGACGGCCCCATCCTCTGTATTTGTTGTTCTATTAACAGAAAATGTGCATGAAATGCAATGTTTGATAAAAGCAGAAACGTGCCAAAAAATGCTTGTGCCTAAAATGTGGAACCTCACCTTGTATTAATCACATATTTCCACGGGCCAGGGCCAAGCCACATTTCACTGAAGTCTCACCTGACGTTTTTGCTATACCCTGTTAACGACTGAAATGACAAACGCGACTGTAAGCATAACCTCAGTGGCAGAAGTAATTACACCCAAGGTATAAGGGAGGGAGGAGAGCTCATAATCAGTTTGTCAGCTCTAATAAGATCTCGCTCCCACTGAGAAGAAGTAATCTACTGGAAGCTGATTTGACTGATGAACCTCCAAAGTAACCACCAAGCCAGAGAATTTATCATATTATACAGTGCATTATTTCAGCGTTATTATGGTGATCACAGGGGTTACAGCCTGTAATAATTCAGGCAGTTCATATGGTAATATTACACTATATTATTTTATGCATGCAACCATTTAGTGCTAAAATTAAGTAGATTACAAAGAGTCCTGTAACAGTAACTTTGTCGTCAGGGTTGTTAGGGTTAGGGTCAGTGGGAAAGTGTATAGTTTTATCAGCCACTTTATAGTATACCGTTTCAATTGGTGATGCTACAGTCACACAATAGATGAGACTCAAGCGTGACCAAAATTATCGCAACAAATTAGTTGCCATCTAATTATAAAACCACCAATCTTTGTCTAGTCGCAAAGAGAATGCAATCCTATTTTTACTCTGACTGACTAAGCCATAATGCAAACATTTAATCAGCCAAACACATTGCAAATGCATCAGACTGAACAGTGATTTAAGTGACTCTAAAAATGGCAGGTTTGTTGGTTTCAGACAAGCTGGTCTGAGTGTTTCAGAAACTGCTGATCTACTGGGATTTACCCATCCTAATGTCTTTGGGGTTTACAGAAAATGGTCCAAAAAATGAGCAGCAGTCCTCTGGGTGAAAATGCCTTGTTGATTTCAGAGTTCGGAGGAGAATGGCTGGACTTCTTTGAGCTAACAGGAAGGCAACTCAAATAACTATGCATTACAACAAGTGTGCATAAGAGCTTCTCTGAATGAACCTTGAAGAAGATGGGCTGCAGCAGTGGACCCCAACCCCCCGGGCCGTGAACTGGTATTGGTCTGTGAGGCGTTTGGTACTGGGCCACGAGAGTTGAGGCTCGGGTGTCAAATTTATGGTTTTCAGGGTTTTAATTGGTTTTTAGCGTTATTTTTTTAATTGTTTTTATCATTAACTCGGTTTCCCCAGGTCTTTTCACGTGTGTTATGAATAAATCTTCGGGGTTTTTTTGACCGGTACTGGTTTTCTTTTGTTGTATTTATCCGCGACACCTTAAAGGCTGGTCCGTGAAAATGTTGTAGGACATACACCAGTCGTTCAACCGGGCCTTGTAAGGTTGATGAGGAGAAGGTGCATTAAAGGATAAAGCTGTGGAATTCCCAGTAACAGTATGCTCGTGTATTCTTCCAACTATCCTGCTAAGTGTTTCCTCTCAACCACTGAGTACAACCCAGCGTTACAACAGCTAACCTGAGTATTGTCACTGACCATGCACATCCCTTTATGACCACAGTGTACCTATCTTCTGATGGCTGCTAGCAGCACCATAGGGTACTCAAAGCTCAAATCATCATGATGTGTTTACTGTACTTGAATGGCCTCAATCTAATTGGACACACTTTTGGAGTGTGGTGGAAAAGCAGATCATGCATGTTCAACTCGCAAATCTGCAGCAACTGTGTGATGCTATCGTGTCAGTGAGGACCAGAATCTCTGAGGAATGTTTCCAGCACCTTGTTGAATCTATGCCATAAATGATTAAGGCAGTTCAGAAGGCAACAAGGGTCCAACTCGGTACTGGCAAAGTGTCATCTAATAAAGTCTATAATTAATTCATAAAAAAGGTTAATCTATAGTGTTTTAAGAGTGACCTGCCATGACATTTATGAAGATGTCAAAGACTGACTTTGAGAGTAAGGGCCAGATGATATGATATTTAAAAAAAAAAATCTCCCTGTTTCCTCTTTAATACTCGCAATGTTGGCAAAACACTGTTCTATATTATGGTTATAATGGGGCCCTGTGTATCATAATTACTTAAATTATAATACAGAGACCACTGCAAGGGCTTGCACAAAATTAAGAGCTAGCTGAATGTGCAGTGTAACATGATAAACATGCAGTAAAGGGACCATCTGTGCATATGGTGGGAAATTACATTATAGCTCCATCTCTAAAATGGTGATTGAATAGAAGAGAGCAATACAAAGACAGACAGTGGCAGGTAAACGTCCCCAGTGGACACTGTGTTTTGTAGGATGATTCTAAAGCTTTACTTTTCTACTCATTTAGAAGCATCTGATTTTTTTCATGTCAGTTGATTCAACTCTTGTGCACCCACAATCCAAGCCTTTCACTGAGACACTGATCCAAGTGAATGGGACTTGTTAGAGTGAGAATGTCATGTGGCAAATTGTGACAATTGTTTTGCACAGGGCACCGTTGCCCCTGTCCTGGCAGTGTTACACAGGACAGCCATCTGCATCCCACATGTCAGAGAGCAGCAGCCAACATGGTGACAGATAATTGGTAAGGGAAGAGGGCTGGAGTGAGAGCCAGGGTCTAAACCTTCTGAAATCAATTTGCACAAACTAAACTAACAAAACAGTCACATTTGTGTGCATGTGCACTCTCCTGCAGATGCAGAGTATGAGCACATTACCATTTACATACCCACCGTGTACTCTATAGTGTAAAGAACCCTTCAGATCGATTCAAAGACTGTGAAGGTCTCTGAGTTATTCATGCCTCGAGGGCGTTATCATTCTAATATATCTCACTGCACCATCTGCTTACATTTAACATTACTCATGTGATGTAATGACAAAAGTCAATATGTAAAAAGAAACAAGCCATGGATGTAACGGTGCTGTTACCTTGCACAGTCTGCAATCACATTTGTACTAAAGTGCAGTGCACAATGCCGTTGCATTTAATTAAGCATTTGATCGTGGCTCAAGAGTTAGGAGTTCGCCTTGTAATCGGAAGGTTGCCGGTTCGAGCCCCGGCTCGGACAGTCTCGGTCGTTGTGTCCTTGGGCAAGACACTTCACCTGTTGCCTACTGGTGGTGGTCAGAGGGCCCGGTGGCGCCAGTGTCCGGCAGCCTCGCCTCTGTCAGTGCGCCCCAGGGTGGCTGTGGTTACAATGTAGCTTGCCATCACCAGTGTGCGAATGTGTGTGTGAATGGGTGGATGACTGGATATGTAAAGCGCTTTGGGGTCCTTAGGGACTAGTAAAGCGCTATATAAATACAGGCCATTTACCATTTGCATAGAGTATGTGTTCTGTGCTGGCTCAGAATAACAAACCATAACGATAAATAATAGATTACCCATGTTGTGTTAAAACTGACTCGTGTCTTCTTTCGAGGTACTTTTTAAAGCAAGGAAACGTTCGTTTTAGTTGACATTTTTTGTTGTTGCGTTTGTTGTTGATGGAATATTTTCCACCAGATCCAGACAAACACACAAACACGAGCATGCACTCCAAACTGACACAAACTGAATGACAGACAATCCGTCAAAACTTTCATACGTCTCATTTGTCTGGGAATTAAAGCACGAAGACAGCTGAGGAATCTCAGACAGCAATCTATTCCTTAGACAATATGCTTCCACTACTTGTATGAGCCAAATGATTATTTAGCGCCTGCTGTCAGCACTGAAAGTATGAATAAATTCATGCGAGTGCTTTGGACTGCATGAGGTGCTAGAATTAACTTGCCCACTGTCCATGCATGCATTTGAGATTATTGAATCACAGATGAGAGTCATGTTCTCTATTTCATCTTCCAATTACAAGTGGAAACTCATCTTGTATAATTTTTTATTTGCTGTTATTTTTGATCAATATTTCTTTTCTTTGCCTAGACTACAAATAATTTGTTTTATTTATTCAATTATTTTACGATTTGAACCTGTAATTTCAAGATTCTACTTCCTGCATCTTTTTCCATTTTTTCACCGAGTAGCCATTGGTGTTGTTTTCTTTTTGGCAGCATTGCCAGTCTTATGTTGAAATGACAGTATCTTGGGTCCAGTGGTCCTCTTGAGGGTATGATGTCTTCCAGGTATCAGTGATGACAGGCAGAACAGTGATACATCCCAGACAACAAACTTTCATCATCCAGCAGCTCAGGGCTGCTTTCGCCCTATAAACAATACCTGGAAGTCAATAATTATAACAGTGCAGGCAAGGGTTAAAAGATTCAGAAAAATTAATGTTCACTTTATCCCCTAATCTGCTTTTTAATTTTTTTTTATTCTTTTTTATTTCCTGCATTTCCTCTCTGGCAGGAAATACAGAAAACCACAGTTTAGTAGGAAAGCAAAAGCTGTTAGCAAGTCAGGGGATTATCATTTGTGACGGTGTCACTAAATTTAGAAAGACGCAATCCCGGTTTCAGATGTAATCTTTTGCTCTGCTGAAACCCACAGACCAGATGACACTGAGTGCATAAGGTGATATGTATATAGTGTGTAGGAAAAACAATCAGGATGAATAGATATTTCTCAAAGTGAGAGATAACCTTGAATGCATTTTCTTTTTAAGGTCATTTAGAGGTATTTCACTCTAATAGCTCTATAAATGGAACCCTTCACTGCGCTGGTTGTGATTTTTCTGTTTATGCTGCAGGAACTATGTACTCTTCTGAAAGTCAGCCAAAAATCTTGTTGTGTGACGTTCCCTTTATCACAACTTGCAGCCATTTGATACAACAAATGCAAAGCACAAAGAGAAAGAATCATACTCTTCACATTGTGGATTATAATCAACACTATACAGTGACTTCTGGATGCATAAATCTTATACTGCTGGTGTATATTCAAGGGCAACCGTTAAGACTGCAGTTATCTGTTATGGCATTCCTGATTGTCTGGTAGATACATTTCTTAGGCTGTACATAATAAGTCAGGATTTGTACCCATTCAGCCTTTAAACGAGAAAACACAAGAACTGCATGATTTTTTTTTAGCATTTCAAATTTCTGCATTTACAATAGATTTATGATTTTTGATAATTCCCACCATCATGAGCAAGTTTACAAAACAATATGATAAGTATGCTGACAACGTTATACCATCTTTACCACAACAATTGCATTTTAAGGGGCACCTCAGTGCATCCTTGTGAAAAAGTATTGCACTCATAATACTTGGGATAGTGCATATGTTTCCAAGGGGGGGAAAAGACAAGGAATGCTACTGTCATTGTCATGAAGAGAAAAAAAACCTTCCTTATCTACTTAAAATGTGTCATGAGGTGACCAAATACCTGAATGTTTAGGGCACATACCACATGCCAGTCGGCCGAATCATAGCTTGTTTGCTTAAATCCCTGTCACTGTTCCTGTTTTCTCTTTGTCTCTTTTCACTCCAACTACAACAACAGAGCCCCAAAACACAACAAAATGAGCTTTAGGTACTTTTTTTCTAACAACCTGACTTTTATATTTTTTGCTTGTAGCGACGGTTAATGTGGGTAATAATTAAAAACTGGACACTGGAAAAAATGGTTTTGCAGACAGGTGACAACTAATCATGGTAAACGGTAAATGTAAATAGTAAATGGACTGGTTCTTACAGAGTGATTTTCTACTCTACTTGAGTGGTTTATTCAACGTGCCTCATTCACCCATTAACACAAGTACTTTTTCTACACCAAAGTACTTTCTATCTAACATTCTCACACATTTATATTCCAATGAACATATCAAAGGGCAACGTGGGATTCTGAACCTTTTGGGATACATAGGCATGCAGACTGGAGAATGGAGCAGCAAGGAATCGAACAACCTTCTGACTTATAGCACCCCCCCTCATGTGACATTAAAAGTCTTACATTCTGGACATGTTACAGTCATGTTGACAATGTAGGATCAAATGATAAGACACTAGTCACACAGGCCAAGTTACTGGTCCATGACCAGTGTGGCGGGCGTGGTCTGCGGTGCTGTACGGACGTACCTGCACGGCATCTGCAATCATGCCTGCCTGTTAAAACACGGGGACTTAGGGGTTGGTGAGTTATTGTGGTGTGGTGTATTTGCGGCTGGCAGCTTGAGAGCTGCAGCCGCGTGTAATAAGATGGCTCAAAACACTGATCCCTGGACCCGCCGTGTCTAATTCACACCACACTGGTGCCGAAACCCAGGAGGTGGCACGACAAGTCCAGGGAAGGGAGGAGCTGGCCCAGATAGTGGCCGAAATGGGGGCCACCCAGTGGGAGCAGGCGGCGGAGGTGCGAATGCCACCTAGGGAGGATGGAGGAGCTGCTCCATTCCTGGGTGACCTTGTCGCCGCCACCCCCACCGGGGTATCCTGACGGTGGGAAAGCAGTGGAGGGAAAGCAGTGGAGGCGCAGTGGGGAACCTCGGCAGCCGGAGGTGGTGGATGAGGCGCGTGGGGGTCCGCGCCTACCGGAGGAGGGGGAACAGCTGGGTGAAGGTGACATCCAATATGGTCGCTAACTCTCAAGCAATGTGCACACAATGCCACATACTGTAAGAAACTTCAATACAGCCATTAACCTCTCTGACACCTATCTGAGGCAGATTATTTAGTTACAACTTTCGTAATTATTAATTTAGTGGTAACTTCAAACTCTCAAAATATCTCTAGGTTTTATTTATTTATGTCTTTTGAGTGATCACTTCACACTTCCTTTTTAAAGAAACAGAAGCAGCAGTCCCAACCTTAGTAGCTGCTTCCAGTAGTGCCCTCAGCTTTGAGCTCTTTGACAGCTGTGCTGAAATATGGATGTAGTTCAAGAGAAACATAAAGAGAAGGCATTCATTGTCTATCCCAACATCAGTTCAATACTAATTCAGTCAGAGGCAGAAGGTAATCCTACTATATTGCAGAATAGAAACCACACACACAGTAAACTCATCCTCTAGCTTTGACTAATGACCTACCCTTTCCTGTGGCCATTCAGACGGCTGCAGCATATGGATGAGAAAGGTTCACTGGGGATTGTGTGTGTGTGTATGTGTGCATGCCTGTTTATATGTGTGTCTTGACATTCTTTCACCATATGGTAAGAACTATATCTAGCCATGGCTTTCTGTCTCTTATGTTAGAGGAATGACCAGGAACAGAATGGGTTCTGTTCTTGCCTTATGTGACACTTTCTGGAAATATATTAGAGTGGATTAAGGGGGACACTGAGACTGATATATTGTCTGTCATAATTTGTCATGACTCATTCTTCAACAAAGTTCAGAGTTTTTACAAATTACAAAGATTCTCAATGCATAAAAATACCATTTTAAAGGTCTTATAACAAAATTTTATAAACAATGTTATAATATTTAAAATATTTGATACAACATGACAGGTGTCATGGTCCAGCAGTCCTCACCACTCGACCTGCCTGTTGTGTTCGAGTGCGGTGTTTGTTTCTACTCCCCTCCCGTCTCTCTCTCCCTGTTGTGGGTGTTTTGTGTGGGATGTTCATATCCCCGGACGTTTTGGCGGTGCGTATTGTTTGACCTGGAAGTGTTCACTCGCTGGAGTCAGCCACACCTGCGGCTTGGCTGCCACTCATAGATGGAGCTGATTACAATCATCGGCAGCATCCCTACTTAACCGTGTGGTTAAGCTTCAGTCGATGCTGGATCGCTGAGTTGAATGCGTTGGTACGCCCGTGGATTACGTTGAGAAAACATTGTTTATTAGAGGATTGCTTAGTCATCACTTGTGTGTTTTTCTTCACTAGGAATCAGGAGCGGAGTTGTTTTCACGGGAGCGGAGCCACTGTTAGGAATTGGAGTTGCTGTTTCACGATTCACACCACGGACATGAGCACTGTGGGATTTGGGAGAAATTGCCACGGCAGCCATAGTGCTGGGACTTGTATTTTACACTGTTTTACACCATAAATAAATTCACTTTCTTTTCTTGGAGGAGTTCTGTGTTTACCTCTGACCTGACAGAAGGATCCACCCAGTGATGGACCCAGAGGACTTGAGCCCCGTTCAGTGTGAGTTATTGCTACTGGCGGATTTGTTAGAACGCCACGAGAAGATGTTGCAGCACATCACTAAGGAACAGAGCGCGCAGCTCCAGGTGGTCACTGACCCTAAAGGTATGTTTCAACCTCACTGCGGTGGAGCAGAAAGTGTTTCATCTTCTCTGCCTTCGCTAAGTGTTGCTGCTGCCTGCCCTCTCCCTCCCTCTCCTCCACCTCAACCTCAGGAACACCCACTACCGGTGTCGGAGAAATTCTCAGGGAAATTGCATAAGATTTTCTAGTGCGCTCTGGTCTTCAGGCAGCAGAATTGAGCTTATGCCACAGATTGTGCAAAGATTTCCTTTATGGTTGAGCTGCTGACGGGACAAGCGCTGAAATCATGAATTTCAAGATCCTGTACTTTCCTATCAGGATTTTCTGTCTTAGTTTCACTGTGTTTTCGACAAAGGTTCCTGCCCTGACATGACCGTGCATCGGATGTTCACCCTTAAGCAAGGGAGGAGAACCGTGGCAGATTTCTCGGTGGATTTCTGGATTTTAACCGAGGAGACTGGCTGAGATGAAAAAGCGCTCTGTGGAGAATTGTTGAACAGCCTGAATGAGCAAATAAAATGTGAGTTGGCCACAAAAGAACTGCCAAAGACTTTAGATGCTCTTATTTATATTTGTGTTTGGTTGGGTGACCTTATGCATGAGTATGGGAAACGAACCAGTGACCCTCGGTGGGCTGACAGAGAATCGAGCTCTTGGACGGGGTTTCAGTTTACAGAATGGCATATGGTGGAACACGAGCAACCTGACGATGAGGAACAGCTCGTGCACCTGGGCTATGCCAAGCTCACCCTCTCTGATCAGAGAAGAAGGCATGTGGCAGGTTTTGCCTGTGGGAATAAGGGATATTTTGCAGATACCAGTCCTTCCCAGCTAAAAGATGCTGCCTGTCAGTAGTGGTAGGGATACTGATGGACGCAGCTGACAAAACGGCATTCAACACTCATCTGGGTCAGTTTGAGTATCTTGTAATGCTTTTCGGTCTCACCAATGCTCCCGCTGTTTTTCAGGCCATGGTGAACGAGATTTCATTGACCACTTTGTGTTTGTCTACCTGGACAACATTCTCATTTTCTCCAAGAATCAAGCAGATCATGTGAAACAGGTCCGGCTCGTCCTGCAATGACTGCTTGAGAGTCGTCTATTTGTGAAAGGAGAAAAACAGAAATTCCAAGTGCAGACAGTGTCCTTCCTGGGGTTTATTGTGGAACAGGGGCGGATGCGGGCAGATCCGGCCAAGGTCCGGGCCATGGTGGAGTGGCCCGAGCCCAAGACCCGGAAGGAACTACAGAGGTTCCTGGGATTTGCGAATTTCTACCTGCGATTCATAAGAGACTACTGCAAAGTGGTAATCTCCTCAGTCAGCTTACTTCTCCTAAAGTGTTGTTTCACTGGTCTTCCACTGCTCAACAGGCCTTCGACCGTCTCAAGCAGCTGTTCTCCTCCTGTTACGACCCGGCTCTGCTAGGCGACAGAGGATGTAACATAAATGAGCCCAGAGGCAGGAGGGTTAGATAAAAAGAAAAACAGAAGGTTTATTACCACAACTGAAAACCGTTAGTGAAACAACTCACAAGGCAATGGGGTGATTTAAACAAACAAAAAAACTCATATATTCAAATAACACTAATAACACTAGTGGAACACTAATCATCTAAACATCTCACAGGCAGCTACTCAAAAAACAAAGGTTCAAAAGGCAGCAATGCAAAGGCAAAGGCAAATGCAAAGGCAAATGCAAAGGCAAATGCAAATGCAAAGGCAAAGGCAAATGCAAAGGCAGGAGGGACAGCCTGCACAGTCTATTCAAATCAACAAGTCCCCCACGAATGAAGGATCCTCAGCCTTTTATACTCCCAGGTAAACGCAGGCAGCCGCATCATTGGTCCACCGTGTTCAAGGATCCTGCAGCAGCCAATGGTGTGTGTGGACTGCCACACTCCGATCTGAAGTTCGGCGGGCATAGGTCCCTGGCCAGCCAATCACCTGCGAGTCCTGGAACGCTTGGATTTCCATAGACGAAACCTATTCTTGTCCAAGCAGACCTCAACTGACCCTTTGTGGTGGAGGTGGATGCCTCCAACTAAGGCGTGGCAGCCATCCTGTCTCAACAAGTAGGAAGTAAATTACATTCCTTTGGCTTTTTCTCCCATTTTTTCACACAGGCTGAGCAGAATTATGACGTGGGGGATTGCGAGCTATTGGCCATAAAGCTGCCCCTGGAGGAATGGTGGCATTGGTGAAGGGCAGTGAGCACCTGGTCTTGATCTGGACGGATCAGAAGAACCTGGCCGTATCTGAAGGTGGCTAAGTGCCCGGCAAGCCAGGTGGGTGTTGTTTTTCGCCCACATCAGGAGTCATTGGAGAAGGAAAAGCCCATTCTGCTTTTACATCCATTGTGGGTTCCCTGACCTGGGAGATAGAGAGGCTGACCCGGGAGGCACAGCAGCATGAACTTGACCTGGGGTCTAGTCCCACCGACCGGTTGTACGTTCCCACAGCAGTCTGGGGTAAGGTCTTTCACCCAGGTAAGAACAGCACAACCCAATTCTTCCAACGTCTGTTTTGGTGGCTGTCACTGGTTAAAGATGCTCAAGAATATGCAGCGGCCCGCTCGGTTTGTGCTCAGAACAAGGTGCCGAACACCCTGCCGGCGGGCCTGATCTGACCACTGCCTACCCCCAAGAGGCCGTGGTCACACATTGCTCTGGACTTCGTCACAGGCCTGCCACCTTCTTCAGGTAATACCACCATCCTCACCATAACTAATCGGTTTTCCAAGGCGGCTTACTTTGTTGCTTTGCCTACCCGCGGCCTTGGAAATGGCTAAATTACTCATGGCCTGTGGCCTGTATTTATATAGCGCTTTACTAGTCCCTAAGGACCCCAAAGCGCTTTACATATCCAGTCATCCACCCATTCACACACACATTCACACACTGGTGATGGCAAGCTACATTGTAGCCACAGCCACCCTGGGGCGCACTGACAGAGGCGAGGCTGCCGGACACTGGCGCCACCGGGCCCTCTGACCACCACCAGTAGGCAACGGGTGAAGTGTCTTGCCCAAGGACACAACGACCGAGACTGTCCAAGCTCGAACCGGCAACCTTCCGATTACAAGGCGAACTCCCAACTCTTGAGCCACGATCGCCCCAAACTCATCAATCATATGTTCCATTTGCATGGTATCCCATAGGATATTGTTTGGGACCAGGGTTCACTTCTCGGGTGTGCAAGGAGTTTAGTTTGGAACAGGGGGCCCAAGTCAGTTTGTCCTCTGGTTTCCACCCTCAGACCAACAACCAGGTGGGGAGGGCTAATCAGGAGCTGGAAGCCGTCCTCTATTGTGTAGCCTCCTCAAATCAGTCCACATGGAATGCTCAATTGGCGTGGGTGGAGTATGCTCAGAACTCTAATACGTTGGCTGACACTGGAATCTCTCCTTTTGAGGAATCCCTGAGTTACCAACCTCCTCTACTGTCCATCAGGGAGGGAGAACTGGCCATACCCTCCATGCAGCACCATATGCGTTGCTGCCATTGCGTGTGGCAGACCACACGGGCTGCTTACCTCAGGTTAGTGGAACAAAACAAGTGTCTTGCTGACGTCATGTTCTGGCCCCAGCCTACCAAGTCGCCAGAAATTTTGACTTTCCTCCAGGTACATTCCACTGTGGATGGATATTCAAAAAACTATCACCTTGATTCATTGGCCTATTTGAAATACAATCTATAATCAACCCAGTAACTGTTCAACTGAGTCTTTCTCGCAACATGAAGTTTCACAATGTGCTTCATGTTTCTCAGGTGAAGCTGGTACGGACGAGCTTCACCTGAGAAGTTCCGCTCCCGGTTCTTTATTCTACGTTTGGGTCCGCTCATTACCTCTGACCTGACAGAAGGGGACCAACACCTGTGATTCAACAGTTCAACCCCGCAGTAGTTTATCATGTTTCACAGTTCAAAAAAATTCATATTTATGCAACAGTGGGCATTGCTGCAGACTCAAATTCAAATTTCAAATTCAAATTTTATTTGTCACGTACACAGTCATACACAGTACGATATGTAGTGAAATGCTTGGAAATGCATCTGCATTCTAAAATCTTTGAAAGTATAAAAGCTGTAGCTAGCTACCAATACATCACCCATTGGTTTCTGAAACTTTGACATCAACGTTTTTACTGTTGCCATCTTGGCTGGTTGGAGGAATGGCAGGTCTGACTGATTGACAAAGTGTTAGCCAGTACGTTTTTGTTAAAAATTTCAAATTTGCATTTTTAAACATGGTAACATTTAAGATTTACAGAAAAAAAAATGTCTATTAAACATGACCCAATGAGAAACTGAGCCCATACCTGAGCACAGGAACCTAAAGTGATCAAGACAGAAGGCTGTTTTCCCATTGGACTAGAAAGCTTTTGGCAACAACAGCTATGGCCATCTGGTGGCCTATGGATAAAATACCAGTTTAAAGCACTTCCACAATGGCTGCATTTTTCCAACTCAGAAGCTATGCCAATGTTTTATACCATGCTTGAAATAAGCAATTTTTGTCTCTTCCTTCTTCCTTTTAGATTGTCTTTTGTAGTGGTAATAGTAAACATGAGAGTTTGAATAGTGTGTACCGCAGTAGAAAATATTTAATAGTAACATATAGCAAACAAGGCCAGGACACTTTTAATGTTGGTTTGTTCCACTGGTTATCAGATAGTTAGCATTAGCACCACAAATGCCACTGACGATGCTTCCTGCTCTTAGTGGCTGGAAATCTGATGGTGCTCCCTCTACTTTCGCAAACCACGAGAATGAACATTTATAATGAGATACAGTGTTTTTTTTTTTAAATTTCTATTCCATGGGGACCACACTCTCTGAGTAGTCATTGTGCACTTCATTTAGCCATGCATTTCATATGGCAGTTAGTCTTGTTTGTAATGCACATGTACATAAAAATCAATATGTGAGAATGTGATCATGAAACTAAACTGTGCTCTCTATGATTTTTGTTTTTTTACAGTTGTTCACACAAAATTCTTAAATGCACCTATTTAAAGTGATATAATTACTCAATTATAAATATGCAAAGTCATGAGATTGACTTGGCTAGTTACAGTTATTAAAGTGTCATTTTTTTATGACACTTTAACCACAGAGTTTCATATGAACAATACCCTTATTTGACCTAGTTTAACCCCAATTAAGTGCTTCTCTGCATGCTGAACAGGGTGAGCTGTAAATCTCGGGGTGTAATTGTTCTCATAGGCTTTCCCAGAACACAAAGATGCTGAAAACCTTGCCAATTATTACAGCAGCAGCAAGCTTGTGGAGCTTGATGGGCTACTAGAAAACTTTTGCACATCTGAAAAGCGTCAGCCAGGATTTACTTAATGAGTACAATGCAATAACTATGCTGCTGGACTCACTTAGGCACTAACCACTTTCACCTGTCATGGTAAAAGCCAAGTAAAGTGGTGTGTAGTGATTCGCTGTGAAACTGGCTTTTTATTATTATCATATGGGGTATGGGCAGTAAGCTAAAACGGGAATTGGGTAAACATGTTAAAATGTGCCCCTGAGAATGGGATTGTCAGACTTAAATAGGCTTACTGTATGTTTGACGCTTGGATGGTGCCTTATTTGACACATTTCTAGGTGAATATTTAGACAAGTCCTTAATCGTAGTCTTGTTGCTTAGTTAGCCTGAAGCCAGGGGGAATGTATATGGGGAATTATTTTTGATTGAATTACAAATAAGGCAATTTGCAAAACCCTACACATGAGATAACAAAGTGTTTAGCCCATTCCGTTATTCTAAAAAAGGCACACAGGTACATCAATTGCTATAATTCCCAAATGGTTAATGCAATAGTTTTATTTTACCCCATGAAATAAACTGGATGCCTGCACTTCAAACACATCTCGATTCTTTGATTTGAAATCAACTCTGGTTGTGTGCAGAATTACAAAAAGTCACTGTTGTCCGAATACTATCTGCATTTGACAAAGAGCTAGATTAGTATTAATACACTTTCTGTGATTTGTTCTAAAACGATTAACAAGAAATATTTTTCACTACATAGTGTTCTCATTTTTATACACAGTGAAACACAACACTCAAAGGAGCAGATGAAGGAAAGCATTTCTCTGAGCGATTCTCTTCCATCAGTTCATGTGCCAGTTGGATACTGTTCGTTTGCCTCCAGACAATGTGCATGTGGGAGAGAAAAGAAAACGAGTTGGGGAGTCTCAGACGGTGAGCAAGAAATGAGAAGAACTGAGGGGTTTGCGACTGAGAGATTGCACAAATCACAAAAAGATGGGCCTCTCTGCTCTTGAAGCCTCCCTTTTCTCACTTAGAAGTATAATATTCCACAGATGCTGTCTTGATTTCAAGTCCCTTTTACCAATTTATCTACTTCTCCCCTTGCTTGAGTAAATTTACTGCCCCTTTGTGCCCCCTGTGTCTGATGACTTGGTAAGTGGTCTTGAAATTAATTTGAGCTCCACAGCTTTCATCCCTCCAGCTTCTCGCTCCTTCCTGCTGGTTTCTCCTGCCGTTTTGGAGGGTTAAATAGTTTGAGAGATTTCTGGCAGTAGCAGAGAAGTATGCTGACAATGGGAGGCAGAAACCAAGGGCTGGTATGATAGGTGGGGTGGGGGGGTTCTTTGCTCTGTAAATACTACAGTGATGCAATCATCTGATAAAGCTGCTTACATATGGTTCTAAACAGGAGCCATGAACAAAAAGCTTGAGAAATTACCCAGGATCTCCTGCTGACAGAGGGCAAAGAAACTTCTGGTAAGCAGTCACATGTATGAGACTAGCGTATATTCCAGTATTATTTCATGTTGATGAATAAAAATTGTTCCAGCTCATGCATAATTTCAAACTGCTTATCTTAACATTAAGTACGTCCTTACATATGGTCAGATGCACACAATGATAAGCACAGCTGAGAATCCAGCTTTGCATTTTTATAAGAATTACACATAATAAATTAAAATAAATTGATCATGCCTTTTGGAAATTTAAGTTCACACTAATACATCAAAACATTCTCAAAGGCTCACATTTGGTACACAGGCTTGGTCAACATTACAAGTTTAATCCCACTGGGTCTTCACATTAGAGACACCGCAGATGTGTTTGTCCATTTATTATAGGCATTTCAAATGTAGAAAACACAATATATCGACCGATGCACCGATGCACGGGGAACACAGCTGACTGGGATGAACATAATGATACCACAGGGGAAGTGAAACTAAACACAATGACCATTGGACACCAGACCTCTTCAAAAACAAAAGACGAAACATAATGGGACGCAGACATGGCAACGTGAGCCTCATGACATAGAACACGCGGACATGAAATACATGACAGACTAAGATGCGGACTTAACAGAGGGAAAAGGGGACTGGAGATGAGACATGGACATAACTAAGCAAAAACAGAACATGATGGCTGGGGTGGGACACATGACAGAAGAAATGGGTCACAAGGGGTAAACAAGAGGAGGAGACGGGAGACAAAAACATTACAGAAACACATGAATCTAATAAACAATGGACTGTAACAGGGCAACCTAGGGAAAACAGAATGAGCTTAAGATAACTAAATGAACTTAAACATAAATCATAAACCATCAAAATATTTTCAAACTCAAAGTGCTTGGTCAAATGATCCAGGACCATGAAAACAGGACTGTTTCACAGGGAAAGTCGACCCTTGCTGGTTCATTAGGAATTAGGAGGATAAATGGCAGTCAGGTGCTGCTAATCAAATACACTTAATTAAATGACCATCAGCAAGTTTGAGCACCTCTATAAAAGCAGACATTTCAGCAGTTTGCTGTTTAGGACGTTCAGGTGTGTGTTAACACAGTGCCGCAATCTTACCAGGAGTGGACGGCCCAGCAAATTTAACTCATGGTCAGACCATGCAGTGCTTGGAGAAAATGAAATAAAGAGCTTCAGACTCAGGCCTCAGTTAGCTGTTTAGGTTTATGAAGGTATAATTATAAAATGAACAAACAACCGTGGCTTGTTTGGAAGTGTTCCAAGGAGAAAGCCCCTTCTCTCTCTAAAAAAAGAAGAACAAGAACATGGCTGCACAACTTGCAAGTTGCATCTGAACAAACCACAAGACCTCTGGACCAATGTCCTTGTTTAGCATGTTAGAAATGAAAGCGTTAATGCTGGAGAGGGGAACTCCAGCCTTGTCCAGTTTAACGAAACAACTCCACCGTGACTTTCAGATTAGCATCTGTGAGAAAAATGTGGTTAACTAAATGTGGAAAGTGAAACCAGCTATTTTAATAAGACACCAGCTTCACTTTTCATTCATTTTTAATCTCCCTGTAGATGTATACAGATAACCATGTTGCACAGTACTCAAGTCTGTTAATTTAATTGTAATTTTTTTATTCATAAATATATTTAAAACACAGTGTGTCTCTGATTAAAAGCTGCCATAGTCGTCACAGGACAGCTATTATAAACATATGATTTTATAGAATATGATTAATTACTGCAGATTAAACTAAAAGTAATATAAAATGAGCACAGTCTCAATCATCTGGAGCAGTAATAATGATCCAGCACAGATGAGAAACATGTTTCTTTAAATACTTTATTTTTATACTTTATGTCAAATTTGCCCATAATATAGTTTTATGTGTAGTGAGGTGATATGTTACTGATTCTTTTGCTAAAGCAATAGTTCTATAAAATTCATCTACCACTCGTCATTGTCACCTGTTAGTAAATAGTTAGATGACTAAGAAATTTATAGTTCTTCAGCCAGGATGGAGTGGCAAGAGGTGAAGACTTCCAGAAAGTGTAGAAAGAGGCTGTTAAAAACTTTCCTTTTCACATTACTTTATGATGTAATAAATGGTAACGTTATTTCTTTCTGAAGCATCTCCTTCAGATGCTACATGATGTCACAGGAATCTGCAGTAGTGTGAAGCAGAAGTCACTGTTTGGTCTCTGCTCACAGCGCACATTTAAAGGGGACAAATAAGCAGTGAAGTAAAAATAGCAGCTGTGCTGAGATCTGTCTGATTTCAGCACAGCTGATTATCAAAATCATCTTATTATGTGGAAAACCAACCGGTTTAACTGTTCAACTTTAATTGTTGAGACGTTCTATTTGCATTATTTATTTTCTTTCTTTATTGCAGTTTAGGAGACCTGTGAGACAGCTTTTTAAAGCTCTTTAAAGATTGTCTGTCATGTCAGCTGTTAATTGTTATAGAAACACTCAGTAAAACAACTGTATGAATTGACATTGATTTTACGATACACTTTATCCTCAGTCAATGAGCTGGAAGAATGGTTTTGACTTTTCTGAGGTATTTGAGTTAGGTGGACAAAATTTAGTTGTCATGAATCGCTGTGCGGCAGGCGGGAGTTGGACCCAAAATGCAGGACTCACAGACTCGAGGGAATGAACTCAAAACACAGCTTTATTTGCCGGAAGAACAAACATACAAACTAAACTAAACTGGGAAACCACAAACTAAGAACTCACAGCAAGACACAGGGAGATCCACACACAGCATGAGGGACGACGCGACACTGACTCAGAGAAACACAGGGTTTAAATACACTGGGGAGTAACGAGGGGAATGAGACACAGAAGGAGGGCACAGCTGGGAGAAATCAGGACTGATGAGACAAGCAAAGCAGGACACATTCACATAAGAAACGGACCTTCAAAGTAAAACAGGAAGGATCACACAGAGACGCGAACTTGACAGTGGAGACAGCAACTAAGAAACACAGAGACATAACCTATAAGGCAGAGGACTCTAAGAACCGAGAGACACAGAGGGGAACTCAAATATGCAGACACAGACTTACACAGAACAGAGGGGACACAGAGCAACATGAAGGGCAAGGGATCGAAACTAGAAACCATAGAATAACTCACACAAGTACAATAATACAAACATCACACAAAGAACTAAAAACGCTGGGTCAGGAGACCCAGGACCGTGACATTAGTGTCATTCTGGTCCTTCAACTGGCTCTCATTCTCTGTAATTGTGAATGTATATGAATTAAATTTGTGTGTATCTCGTATTTTTACTTTTTACATTATAAATGCTATTACCTAGTCATAGAAGAATGATGGCGTGAAAGTAAACATTTTTCCACCAAAATTTTATTTCAATTCAGATGATCAAACATCTGATCTGTGCTGCATCTTCTAGGGGTTTCAGCAGCAGCAGCCACAATCACTAAAAGCATCATTTTTTGTTGCAGTGCTACAGGTGGGCAGTATGCAGGTATTTAAAGCCTTAAAGGGAGAGGTATTCACTATGCACTTTTTACATTTATGACCTAGCATATTTCCTTTTGCATAGCCTACCATGCAGCACCATTTGTTATCCTTATCACATGAAAGATGACTGCTATATGCTGGTCTAAAAATGAAATGATACCAGTATGCACTCTTCACACCAGTGATTTCAAAATCCACATCACACTGTGAAAAATGAATTTCGAAGCCACAGATCAATCATCGCACCCATCTTTATTTGAATTTTTGCAGTCAGAATTTGTCTTCCTGGTTAGTAGAGTTGGATGTCTCCGGTCTCGAGACCACTTTTACGTGGTCTTGGTCTTATCTTGGTCTCGACGGACTTTGGTCTTGGTCTTGTCTTGGTTTCGCTGTCTCGGTCTTGCTGTCTCCGATCGACATAGTGGTTGGGAGATTTGAAGTCAACAGTATCCATGTCACACAACGTAACGTTCGATAATGTGTCATGAGCAAAAGCAAAAGCTCTAAGAGCCGTGCTTAGAGAGTGCTTTGTAGTGAATCAGCTGCTGCTCAGCTCTCACATAGTGGCTCAGCTATGCTCCAATTCCTCCATATTGTGGCCAATCACATGCAAGGATATAGGATAATATCATTATGTGAAAAACAGAGAGGGTGAGAGATGCGACAGTTAAGTGGAGCATGCGTCTGTCCTCTCAGTAAGTGAGTGAGACAGTACACAGCGATGAGGAGGGCTGTGTGAGTGCATCGCAAAAACATATAAATATGCCTGACTAGGGATGGGTATTGATAAGATTCTCACGATTCCGATTCCATTTTCGATTCTGTTTAACGATTCGATTCTTTATCGATTCTCTTATCGATTCTTATTTTTAAAAAAGGAGAACACTAAGGTTGATTAGCTTAGAACTTTGTTTTATATCTTCTCTTTGAACAAGACAGACATTTAGGAGTAACATGGCCTTACAAACCCAACAGTGAGATCTTAAGAGATCCACAGCCTACGGCTCTTCGATGGGGTGTCACAGGGTCCCCAGGAAACAAAAGTTGTAAATGTAAAATAATAAAATAAATATTCTTCTGTAGCAATAACAAAGTATAACATAAATTATTCTGTAGCAATTAACACAAGAATATCCAGTAATGTCCCTGCCTACAATTAAACACATTCACTTACTGAAAATCGGGGGCATCTGCTCTGGCAAATGGGTGCAAGCCTTTTACCACAAACTTAGTCACTGCTCGGTGACATTCGTCTATCTTGGCCTGAAAGGAAATGCTACCGGTAGACTGCAGCGAGAACTGCCAGCATCTGAGCCAGCCAGACTCTGTCTCTCTCACCATGGTCACCTAAATGCACAGTAATGGCAGGTTTTGTAATAAGGCAGATCGCGCTAACATAATATGCACTGTTAGTTGATTATTTACCTGCTGCATTAACGGCAGAGGACATGCAGACGTTACCGCTGCTGCTGGGTTGAGATTCACGAGTCCGGAGTGGAATTAAAAACATGACATTCATTTAAGGTTATCGTGTGTTTTGTGAGCAAATGCTTTTGCATACTCGTAGTGTTTCCTCCCTTAAATGAAATATCTACTTTTCAAGTATTGCAAGTTGCCCTGTTGTCATCCGTTCTCGTAAAGTATAACCAAACTTTTGAGCGTTTGAGCCGCTTAGGCGCCGTGTTTCCTGCCAGGTAAATGACGCTCCGCAACGTGGTGACGTCATTCGGGGCGACTGGAATCAATAAGGGAATCGTTTGCAAAAATGCCAAACAATTCCAAGGAATTGAAACAGTGGGAACCGGTTCTCAACAAGAACCGGGTTTCGATACCCATCCCTATGCCTGACACCCGTAAACGAAGCAGCATCTGGCTGCAGTTGAAAGACTTTTTTGTCTCGGTCTCGTCTTGACTTTATCTTGTTCTGTCTTGGTCTTGGTTTAGGTGGTCTTGACTACAAGTGTACTTTTTGAAAATGAGTTTAGAAAAAGACATCCCATTTGAATTTGTTTGAAAATGAAAAGCACATTTGTCCTCCCTGAACGCTCTACAAACCCATTAGACAACCTGCACATTCAACCTATCTCTGTACTAACCCTACTTGTGTGTTCTAGAAAGTTCTGAATCAATGCCCATTGTTACACAGGTAAGTTGCGGTCTGTTGCAACTGTTCTGTGACCAATTTTTGTGACTGGACTTACCCTTCTCTCCTCGGTGCTGATGCCAGCAGCCTCAGGAAATCCTGTGAAGAAAGATTAATGGAATCAAGAAATTTCTGTGTGGAAGAGAAATCAGTTTGGAGGAAAACCTCTTCTTGGAATTGTGGCGAATTTAGTTTTGACATATTGCAATATGTGTCTGCAATAAACTGACTTAACTTTGAATTTATATGTCCTATGCTTGTGTCCATGCTTGGTTTAAGACAAGAATGATTTGCTGTAAGGCATCAGCTCTTACCACAGCACAACTGCATTGCCCTGCATTGCAAACAGGAACACATGTTGGTTTGTCCAGACTCACTGTCCAGAGGGGAAAACTAAATAAAGCCATAAAAATTTTGCCCATGCCATTAAGCTCCTGGTGCACAGATTTTATACTAATGATAATGCCAGAAGACATTTCGAGTGTTGGTACAGCAGAGCTCCCCACTTTTTGATGTTCACGTGCTCCGCCACTTTGTGATTGAGCTGCTGTGGTTCATAATGCTTAACTCTATAATAACACCACTTGCAGTAAATTGTGGGGGAAGAAATTTACAGAAACTGTTTATGTATATGCATACACATGCACACTGCCTTTGCAGGCATTCTG
Source organism: Mchenga conophoros (assembly GCF_057382185.1). Lineage (NCBI taxonomy): Eukaryota > Metazoa > Chordata > Actinopteri > Cichliformes > Cichlidae > Mchenga > Mchenga conophoros. Next base: position 13,955,459 of record NC_140538.1, read on the forward strand.
AAAACCTGGCATGGCGCTATAACAGGATGCAACAAGTCAGTTCTTGAAGTTTTTGTGGGTTAAGGTGACTGTTGGGTCTGTGTTTCCACAAACCCCGCTAATTCTAGAGACTTATTCATCATGAAGAAAACAAGACAGTCGATCGATCGATTATTTGCGCAAGGGAGGCCTCGTCTGTGTCCACCACGAAAAATGACCCCCAGATCTGACCTCCTCCTGCTACCTTTTATTGAGAGACAGTTCACACAAAACACGTCAGAACAAAGCCACGCCCCCTTGGTTCTAAGACAAAGCATTTTATGTATATGTGTGACCTCCTGCTGACCAAAGGGTCGTAAACCCAGGAAGCTTACATCAAAAGAAACAGATCTTTCAGATAGGATGTATCTACAATAAAACCTCCCCCAGCACAGAGTGGTTGGGGAGGTGGTCAGGATCAAAGGAATGGCTTTGATCCTACTGCTTGAACTAAGACTGTACAAATTTAAGAAACACAATGGCAACATTCAACAATTAGACTTAACAGTGACCTTGACATTTTGTGGCTGAATTGCTATCGTTGCCAATCACTTGGGAACACTGTGTCCACCACATTAATTTAACTGAACTAGAAATCATATAAATAAATATGACAATAAAAACTGACAAGATACCAACCTGCAGAAGTCTATTACACAGAGCACCAGGAACAGGGCCAGATATAGAATTACCCCTATTTATTAGCGTTGTTTCTGGGGTATACCAGAAAACCAGGATTCATACCTAGAAACTTTACCAAATAATCAACAATGTGGTTTGTTTTTATTGTTTATATCTCATATTTCCTCTAAGGCAAAAATACAAATGTCAGTGTCACCATGTTTAAAGCCAGTTTTATCAGTAGAAGAGATGTGCCATTCTTTGTATAAAAACTGTAAAAAGTACCTACATGTAGGCCGAAAACTCAGGCAGTAAAAACCCCCACAAACCTTTAATGACTGTTAACAAAATCCAGAATCATACAAATTAAAATAGAAAATCTAAGCAGAGCAAAAAGAACACAAGTAACTAAGTGTATACTAACCGAGCTACATATCACAGAATGATTAGTGAAGGCAAAGACAGGAAGTTGAGGCACAGGTGAGACATAATCAAGAGCAGATACCAAAGTAAAATAAGAAGTTAAAACAAAAAGACAAGCAAAATACAGACAAACCATGTGTTGACTTTACACATGGCGTATGCGTGTTAAAAACATTTTGGTGTGTGTTCAAGAACATTCTAAACAGTTTCTGTTATTTGGCAGTTGTGTTGTTTTCAATTTTTTAAATTAACTGACCAAAAGAGGAAGATTAGCCGATTAACTGTTCAGTCTGTCAGCTCTTGACATAAAGGACAGGGAAATGTGATTGGCTATTTGCTCTTCAGTGCAATAAAAAGGGAAGTGACAAAGGGAGTGAAAAAAGGCTCAGTGCAAGTTTTAACAGCTGATGTCTCTCAGCCTACTGTAGTGCTACACAGGCCAGCAGACATGGAGACTAATAGCAAAGAAACACTACAAGCAGACTTTGATGTATTTGATATTTCTGAAGAGTTTGGATTTCTACTTGAAGAGCCACTGGTAGGTTTCACCCTTATCTTTTCTCTTCTAATGATGCAATGTTCTCATCTGAGACACATTTTGTTTTGCCATATACTGGATAAATCAAGGAGGTTTGAAACTGAAGGATAATATAACATTGACTATGCTGTATATGTTGTTTATCCTCACACACATACCTTAGCAGCAGCCTTAATTTAAACGTTTGTCCAGCTAGATAACAGTCTCTCTGGCCTAATTATGCTTGTTTTCTAGAAATATAACGAAGGACTACTTATCTGTTGTGAGCCTGTCTCTTTAAGTCTTTAAGTCTGCTACAGCATTTAATAGAATTAATTGAATCTAAGTTGTATAAGTCAACTGATAGAAACTATTGATACATATTTCTCAAATTGGATAATTGTAGTTCTTTGGGTTTGATTTCTAAATGTAGCAAAATGTAACAGCATTAATCTCTGACGCTCATAAAAAAAATATTAGTCTAATATTGTTTCTGTTTATGGTATAGCCTATAGTTTCCATCTCCCCGCCCTTTTGGACCCTGTTTTCTGCTTGGCAGGGCGTTGCCTTGTTTATTATGGCCTCTTTTAAATTGCTTGCTGTTGCTGATTGATGACTCCAGTCATTTGTTGACATGCAGGTCAGGCACCATGGAAAACATGAGCTGATGATGTTACTGATTACACTCTACATGAAAATCCACCACGCAAAAAACAATCAAAACCCAATGAGCAAGTCATTTTATTCCTATTATTTTCTAGACTCACCTCCCAGACCATTATCAGGTGTGGCTGGACCTCGCAAATAATCTCATACATCTGATAGAATCACGTAAACTACGGGATCTGGTTGATAAGGTCAGAATGAGCAAAGCCTTCCAAGTACAAAAATACTGACAGGCCATACATGTAAATGTGTACAGGTGTATTTTTGAGAGACCTGATGATGATCACCATTCCCAATAAAAATAAATAGATTTAAACAGAAAATCTAATCACAATTCAGATGCCGGTCTTGAGTCCAGATCTTTTGAGTGACCATCGGGAGCTTAGGCTCGCTCACCTAGCACTAGGATTCATCAGCATGGGATATGTATGGCAGGAAGGACAACATGCACCTGCTGAGGTAAGACACACAAATGACAGACAGTAAAATGTTTACATTTCAATCAATAGTGCTCTAGCTGTTTGACCTACAAGTATAGTGCCCCATGCACACATAGAAGTATTTTTACTTTTTGTCCACTTGTCAACTGCATTTTTAGGTCACAGAAAATGGAGATTTTTTTAAAAAGTCCTTTAAGAGTGAACTTTCAGAAATTCAGCTTATGCATTTATATACGGACAAGGAAAAAGAAGACTTTGTAACACTTTATAACCAAACACTATTAAGCATCAGTAAGGTATTAGTTGATGCATAATTCATTCTTTATGAAACATTCAAAGGTGGATTTAGAGGAATTTTCTTAGCGTGGCATGAGGGTGTCATGGAAACCAAATGGGGTGGGACAATCAAAGCCATTTTTTTTACACATATGCAGATGTTACATTCTGTAATATGAATGATATATGGTTAAAATATATCAAATGCAGTAAGTATACACATGTTTCACATTTCCTTTAGCCCACACAATTAAACATTTCAATTACATAAAAAATGTGAGTTTTGATTTTATGTACTATACAGCCTATACTAAATAAGTATGTAATGAAACAAGTATAAAATCCAGAAAGCTACACAAAATGGGGTGGTTCATTTACAAACACGTCTAACTTATGTTTCACACTCCTTTACTCATTGGAAATAAGAAAATAGTTCCATGCTTAAATTTACACAAAATGCCAGAAATCTGCATGGTCATGGACACATTTTTCATGATAAACCTATATATGTATTTTTTTTTTTTTGCAATGACTCAGTGTGGGTGCAGCTTTTTGCTATGTCAGATTTATTCGGTCAGGTCATTTACAGGTGAAGCACATCTGTTAAACCGAGAGGGTTAATGACGCTTACCTTTGTTCCGTTGCCAGAGTGTATCAACCACCAATGTTGTCTGAAATGCCTTTGTTTGGTGTTGGAACAAAATGTGCTCTTGCATAATTATAGACATCGGTTGCTACTGACAACAACAAACACAGCCAGCCTGCAGTAGGTTTATTATTAAAATAAACAACACTGTTACATGCAAAACTAGGGTGACACTTGGAGTGGGACATACCACCCCATGCCACTGCTGAAAACATCCAACTCCTTTTAATTTTTTTTAATGCATTAGCTTATCTGGCTAAAGCTAGCTAGCTGACTACAGCTGACTACAAACTAAAGCGAAGATAAACTCGAGGAACAAACTAAAAATAAAGTAAAATATATATATAAAATAAAAAATGTTTTATTTTATATGCAGAAGTTTCAATATAAGTTAAAGTACTCTGTTGCTGTCTTAAACCCTCCTACAAACTCTGGTGCTGCTCACATTTCAGTTTTCTGCAAATATTTAGTGAGCAATATTTGCAGCTTCCATTAAATATTAGCATGTTGTATCATTTTGCTCTTTGTTTGTATCCTTTTCTGTTGTGAAGACAGATGAGATGTGTTTGATTCTTAAGGTCCTGGTGACCATGAGATTATTTTATAAATGCTTTGCAAGGTAGAGAGTGTCCTCATTTTAGATGAAATAACACACAATACTTAATTAACAACTATTAACTGCTTGAATTAACCATGAATTACTAAAGATTTAACGTTTATATCTATGTTTATAAATGGCATACGCAGGTGGATTAATGGTTCATAAATGACGAATAAACTATTAATGAATCCATTACTTGTGCTTAATAGTGTGTCGTTATTAGAAATTGACACAGTTTTATCTTGCTATTTCATAACACAAAAAATAAGCATTTGTTAACAAAACATAAACTAAAACTGATGGGAATGTCATCAATGTGGTAGATAGAGGCACATTTACATTTTGACTAATGGTGCTGCAGGGCTTAATTTGACCATGACTAAACCAAATTTATATTAAGCAGGAGGTGACATATTTCACAGCAAAAGTGAAACTTTTCACTAGCTAATGTTAAATAGAAAGTAGAAAGGGAAATCATCAGACAAATCAGCCTGGTCAAAACTGCTGGCGCGGCCAAAAGATAGTCACTACAATCCCTGAAATCTTAATGAGCCTGCTGGATTGAAACTTCACTGTTATGGTTGTTTGATAGATACTCCCAAAGGCTCTGGCCCTGCCTTTTTGGCTGGTATCACGCAGACTTGGCCTTCCACCGATCCTGACATATGCAGATTCAGTTTTAGCCAACTGGAAGTTAAAGGATCCCACAGGGTAATCCTTTTTCTTATTTAATGCCAAAATATTAGGCAGTCTCGTTAAATGCAATAATAACCTCACAGTGAAATTCTAATAATTGCTACTTCTTTCTTTTACTTTCATTTCAGGGATATGAGAATTGGGTAAGTATCACTCTGGACTGTTATGTAATCTCATGTGTCATGTGGTTTTTACTCATTTGTTTGCTAAATATTATTTTTAAAAATAGGAACATGGACCTGATATTTTCCTTCCCTGGTGGTGACACTTGCAGGGGATTTTTTATTGTGTCACTGCTGGTTGAGATGGCGGCTTCACCCGGCATAATGGTTAGTATTACTTCTTTTGAAGTCTTTCTGAACATTAGCTTGGTGTTTTCAATTTCTCTATTCCCTGGTCCACAAACTGTGTGTGCTTTTGCCACTTGTAACTTGGTAATGCTGTTTAAACCTTTGACTTTAACCAGGGGGCGCTGGAGGTGATGCGTGCCATTAAAGTCTCTGACCTCACTGGGATAAAAAATGGCCTCATCAAAGTAACTCAGTCTTTAAAGAAGATGAAGGAAAAATTCAAATTTATGCACAGTAAGTTTGAATTAAGGCTTGCTCACATGAATTTAATCACTTTACATGCTGTGCTCTTTTATGAAGACAGAGAAATTCAAGGTAATTAGACAACTGAATCTGTGCTATTTCCAGATCACGTGGAGCCAGCTGCATTTCATGGAAAATTGAGAATTTTTGTCTCAGGGTGAGTTTAGCACTGCTACAGTGTTCTCCAAACTAAGGTTTTCAAGGTTTCAGTATTTCTCTCATGCAGATTTATCTCAGTAAAAGTTATCTTTTTATCTGTTTCTATTGGTGCACTTTATATTTTGTAGGATAACATCTGAAATCGTATCATACATATTTAAATTCATGTACATCTATTAAAAGGAGGTTTGCAGTATAGGTTTTTTGTTTGAATTGTTTTAGATGGAGAGACAACCCAATGCTTCCAAGGGGGGTGATGTATGAAGGTGTGAGCGATGAGCCTATTTTGTTATCAGGTGGGAGTGCTGCCCAGAGTTCAGCTATTCAATGCTTTGATGCTTTGCTGTGCATCCAGCATGAGGAAGAGACAGGTAAGCATGCATTGCCTTCAACCTTTGACCCCTTCAGATGGCTCTCGTGAATAAATCACATTTGTGCAGCCAGCTGATTGCTTTGAATGAGAATGTTTCCAGGATAGACAATTATTTTCATTCTTTCAAGGTCTCTTTTCTGTCCCTTTCACTGATTCTCTCAATCTAGGAGCGTTCCTGACACGCATGAGAGACTACATGCCTCCTGCCCACCGTCAGCTGATAGAAACGCTCTCCGTCTGTCCACCGCTGCGAGACTTCATCTTGTCCTGCTCCAACTCTGACCTCTGTCAGGCCTACAACTCTTGTGTCTCCGCACTGGTGGATTTACGAAACTATCACCTCAATACTGTGACCAAGTACGTCATTATTCCTGGTAACCACGCGCAATCTGTGGGCTGTCCATTCAGAGGTGTGGGTACTGCACTCAACACCACTGGGACTGGTGGATCCAACCTCATGGTCTTCCTTAAGAGTGTTCGTAACACCACTCAAAAGGCACTGATTTTAGAGAGACTATCATAGTCTAGAAACCTCAGTGTATTTCCTGGCAAATATATACTGCTCCAAAAAAATTTAAGAAACATTTTTAACTCAGAGTATAGCATCAGGGGAATTAAATTTCTGGGATATTGATCTGGTCAGTTAAGTACCAGAGGGGGTTGTTAATGAGTTTCAGCTGCTTTTGTGTTAATGAAATTAACAGGTGCTTTAGAGGGGCAACAATTTGACAACCCCCAAAACAGTAATGGTTTTACAGGTGCAGGACACTAACATTTTCCCCTCCTCATCTTCTCTGAATGTTTTTTTCTGTAGTTTTGCATTTGGCTAGGGTAAGAGCCACCACGTTACTGTTAGTACAAAACTTCCAGGACAGCACATCAATGCGAGCCATTGCCAGACGATTTGCTGTCTCTCCCAGCACAGTCTCAATTGCATGGAGGAGATTCCAGGAGACATACAGTTACTCTAGGAGACTTGGACAGAGTTGTAGAAGGTGATATATATATGCCTGATATATGTCCTTTGTGCAAGGAACAGGATGAGCACTCCCATATCAAAATGACCTGCAGTAGGCCACTGGTGGGAATGGTGCTGCCCTGTGCTTTTCAGTAGGTTAGCCCTAAGATCATGTGACAGAGGTGAAAGGGCCTAGAGATGCAATACTGCCTGTAACATTGTTCAGCATGACCAGTTTAGTGGTGGATCATTTATGGTCTGGTGAGTCACATCCTTGCACACACGGACCTCCACAGGCTAGGCAACAGCATCATGACTGCCATTAGGTATTGGGATAAAATCCTTTACCCACTGGCAGACCCTCCACTGTGGGTTATGGCTTTCTCCTGGTGCATGGCGATGCCTGGCCTCAGGGCGTGAAAGTATGCAGGTAGTAGCCAAAAACACAAAGCAAAAATGAAAATCAGCACAAAGACACTTCAAAACGATCGCCATAGTGATTCTACTGTAGAAACCTGAACAGGTAGAAACGGAGGCTGCTGCCTGACTTCTTATCAGTTTGTTAACTGTTGAAATTCAGGGTCACTGCTGGCCTGGGGTTGGCATTCGCTCAGCTTTCACTCTGGGTTCTTGGCTAGCTTAGTGTTAGCATTCTGTCTGGCTAGCCTAATGTTAGCTTGCTATCTGTGCACGTGCTTGCAAACAGCCGATGTTGCAGCATAAAGTATCTGTCTCTGGGAATTGGTTCTTGTCGTGATTCCCATCCCTATTACCCAGTCCATATCAGTTTTCTCTGTATTATTGCCTTTACCGTACAAAAGAGGTAAAGATACTACAATAATACAGCGCCTTGAGGCAACTGTTGTTGTGATTTGGCACTATATAAATAAAACTGATTTGAAGATCGGTTTAAATATCCAGGATTTTTGAACAGTGTAAAAATATGTATTATAACTAAAACTTTTTCATACGCAACACTCTAAATGTAGTTCTAAATCACAAAAAATATCACCATCATTCAAATCAGCCAGATCTTTTCATCCGTATTGAATTTTCCAAGCACTTACCCTGACATTAGTAAATCTTCGAGTAAACTTTTATTTTTTTAGATAAATGATTATTGGGTTTTCACTCTTTGATGGTGTCATGGATGATTTCTAGCACGAATACGTCACTACATTAACAAAGTATTCTGTTTGAAAACTGTACCTCTTTACTTTAATACTACTATCAACAATTTTTTTAATACATTTTCTCGTGGAGAATTGCATGACAAACTTGAGCTATGTTTACACCTATCACATACACACAAAAAGCTCCCTGAGTATTAACACACAGTTTTGGAAGTAAACCTGTTTCTAAGAAATGGGTTTCTCCATAGGTCACAGGACAAAAACAAACTAATGACATATAGTTAGGGAATCCAGCAGCACACATTTTCAACTTTTCCTCCAATGACCTTCCGTGTCTGCCTGAAGACCTAGCTTGTTTTGGCTTCACAGGTGTCACAGTGTGGAGTGGTGAAAGTAAAAAAAATATGAACTTTTACCACAATGCTCTTGTAAGCTTACAGAGTAGTGCAAACTAGTGGAAATAATTATTTCCAATGACTGGTACCATTGTTACATCGTGTTTGTGGCAACTAAAAGCTTTTAAACCTACTAATCAAAGCACACTTTATGTTTATATAATCCTTTACATAATCAAGTAAAACAGACTATGAAACAGAGAGGCACTAAGTGTGGTGATTGTTTTATTTTCAAGTGTAATTGTGCTTGTATGCATTTGAACCCTAATATTGTTTTGTTTGTTTCTTGTTGTTTTAACTCAACTGAATAGTTGCTGAGGCCTTATGATGGTCAAACTCTCTTATACAGAATTGCAAGGTGGAGGGGGTAGTTGTTGAATAAGTGTGTTTCCTCCATTCTCTACTCCCTTTTTCATTAATGAAACCCTCAGTGTTGCTTTATATGGTCACTCTATCAAATTATATGGTCAAAAAGTTAGGTCTATAGAGTATAGAGACTGGTTGATGACTTCTCCCACCAGGGGCGATTTTAGCCCATTTTTTGAATCAAAGCACCCCCAAAGATTTCTTACTTTTTTGACAATATTTACTGTTTGTGTGACACACTACTAAAAATATAAAAAGCATTCAGTACTTGTTTGAGACATAACATTTTAACAACAAAAGTATAGATAAAGTAAACAGTAGCTTACTGTTGTTGCCACTGTCCTGTTTGAAATGGAATGAGAGAAGTTGGTTATTTTGTCATATGTGCATGTGCCAAGATTAAACCCAGGAACAACATTCAGGTAAAAGTGTAAGATCAAATGATCCGTCAATCAAGAATAATGTTGAATCAGTGTTTCAATATTTATATCTTTTATTAGATGTTCATGTGGTTTGGTTATTTGCCTTTTGGTTGAAAGTAAACTGAGAGAGGACTTTTTTTTTATTAGTGATCTTAATAGTATTTGTTTTTTCATATTAATGTAATTTTTTTCATCTAATTGAATACAATCTATTTGTGTATGATTGTCAGTCCAAAGAGGGAGAGAGGAAAGAGGGGAAAGTGAGGAGAAAGTACAAGGTCAGGAAGAACCAGGTAAAAAAACAGACAGGGAATATTGACAGGCAAAACAGAAACAGTTAAATTGCTTGATAGAGTTGATCACCAAAAAAGTGATAGACAGATTTGCCAACCTCAAGGTGAGGCGACATAGGTTAAAATAAAATAAAAAATCTGCAGAGCCATAGTAGTATCTGCAGTAAAGATCTTTTCATAGATTGTACCACAGGCAAAGTTGCCTCCATTTTTATAATTTTATTTATCAATATTTTGTACATTCATACATTTCAAGGACTCTATTTTTGGAGTGTATTTTTATATATCTGTATTGTATTATACACACACATTAAAAGTGAGTCTCTGTCCAAAAAATGCACTCGGTTTACTTCTTACTCACTATGATCATCATTCATCCTTTTCCCCCAGTAATTAAGGTTAGGATATGTATATTTTTTTTTTATTTCAATCCATTCTTCGTTTGCAGCATTTAAATAACCTTTATCTGATTTGATGGTTTTGTTACTGACTTTTAAAATAGTGTTTTGCTTTTCTTTCCCAAATATGGGGATTAAATTGTGTTAAAAATGTACAAAACAGTGATGTCATGTTTTGTGACGAGGACCCAGGCACAGAAAGACTTGGTGAATTTAAGAATCTTATGATTTAATAAATAAATTTGCAGACTTACTCAGAGATGGTAAAATTATGACTGATAACGGAGACGAAGACAACAGACGATGAGGACAGGGAGGAACAGGGGTTTAAATGCACCAAGGAGACAGTCAGAGGGAACTCGGGACAACTGGAGACATTTAAGGATGCAGGGACTGACAGACACAGGGAAGATGTCTCATCGTGACGAGTAAAGTTTATCTTGCCTGGCTGGGCAGCTCTTTGGGTGTTCAGCACCCCCAAAGCTCTGATCCTAGAATCGCCCCTGTCTCCCACTTCAACCACTGGTCAGCTGGTTTGTTTGTAGTTGCGGGAGGGTCCTGGCAGTGGCTTGGTAAAATTGTTTGCAATGAGATATTCCATGCAGCACTGAAAATGATTGAAAACCTGCAATTCCTTGGGTTACTAAAAATTACTGTGTTTGCCTGTTATTTGCATGGAAGACATTGACCTTTCAGCAAAGACTTGGAAGCTACTTGCTAAACAGTAGTGAAACAGTGAACCCAAACCAGAAGAGACCTTTACCTTCAAAGTGAAGTTTGAGTCTTTTGAAACATGTTGGTTTTAGCAGAAAATCGCAACTTGTACTTAGAGGGTGAAAATCCTCTGTATCTGGTTTGCATCACAGTTTTTCAGGTTTCACTGCCATTTGGTGGGTAGTCAGCAAGTGTTTACAGACAAGTCGACCTCTTGGAGCAAACTGTGGGCAACCATGGCTAAGAACCAAAGCAATGGCGATGAGGGTTTTAACTCAGAAACCTCTGGCAGCCTCTTGCCAACTGGTTAGGGGAATACACATTTTTCCTAGCGACCGGAGGTTGCCAGGGGGTTGCCAACTGGTCTCTAGGCCTGTGTGAGTGAAGCCACAGAACGGTTAGGGCTAGGGTAACCATCTAACATTTAAAAGACATACAGTAAGAGAACACTGAATCACCTTCATTTGAAAATGTTTTAATTGTGATGTAGAAACAGTAGAAAAATGCATAATATTGCACATAATCACTAAATTGCACTTTTCCAAGGTACAGATCTTTGCATGGAGATTGTTGACCTGAATAATGTAATCTACAGTGTAATCTAACAATGGGAGGCCAGTGTGAGTCTTCCTGACAATTCTTGTACAATTCCATTCAATTATTTACATGACAGCTGCTGTTATGAAGTGACTAGAGAAATTTAATAAATGCCTGCTTTATAAAAGCGTGCAAGTTTAGTGTCATTGCTACATCATCGGTGTTTTATTTCTGTTTTTTTCCCCTAGTTGACCAAAGCTGGTGGACACAAGTCTTTTCTGCTGTAAGATTGCTACCATTACTTCTTTAGCACTGTATATAGCCCTTCTGCTCTTGCTGCAAGTTCAGTGCACAGTTGTTTGTGTGGGTTGGCGGACATGTGTTTGGCGTTCAAAAGTTTTTTTTTTCCCATTTTACTAAATTGATGAGGATAAATAAATGTTACAAAACAACAGTTGGATTGTTAAAGTAGCTAACTGGACATGAGACAAGTGGCTTAAAATGTATTTGTTTCAAGATTTCACATCTTTGCTGTGACTGAGAGCCAAGACAAACTCTTGGACTCAAGAGAAATGTCAAAATAGCTTTTACTTTCTTTCTGAACTGTTAAACAAAACAAGCCAATAAAGAAATACTCAAAATAAAAAGCAAACAGTGTTATCATAGAAAATACTCTGCCATACAAGTAGTCAAAACATTATATATGCTGTTTAAAAAAATCTAACCCAGAATACTGTATTTTTTATCTATTGTACCTGCTTCAAGAGGAGCGGCCCAAACATACATATTTTTAAAAATTCATTTCACAGTACTTTGCTATAAAGATGAAGATATTCCAAAGTATACACTCTGAATATTTCGTGTCACTCCAAGAACAGAAAATGACAGAAGGACTAAAGCAAAGATGGTCAGTTGCACCATAAGCTTAATAAAAAGCTACAAAAGAGAGAAAGAGATAAAGGTGTTACAATAAGAGGAAGGACAAGGAGGAGTTATTAGCAAAGGCAAGGAGATGTTCTGTCAGACAAACAAATTACACAGTATGCTAACAGATAAGGAGGAACAGGAGGGGATAGTAGGGGTTATAAGAACAGCGCTGACATAAAGTCATATAGCGTTTCAGTCTTTTACACATGCTTCTCTCAAAAGTCAAATGTTTGTGCTTTCAGGAAGTGGGGGTGGGGGATGGGGGGCTGATGTCCGTTTAAAGATTAGAGCTTCACCCATTAAAAGACCCTCCACATGGCTCCTCCTCTTGTTGCCAAGCAATATACTCTAAGGGGAAAAGACCAAAGTGCATTGCATTCATTGGAAGGTGAAACAAAGAGATTTCAATATAAAGTGAGAGGTGCATTGAGCCAGTACGTGAATAACGGCCATTTTTACACAGATTTTAAAAATATATGCGCAAAAATGTATGTCAAAGCTCACCTAGTTTTTGCAGATGTGTGTCGATCCTGTCCAGCAAACATGCCAGAAAAGGTAAGACTGAATCTAAAATGTTTTTATTTTTTATTTTTTTGGTCTTAAGTCCCCAGGTGACATGGTGTGGAATCTCAACACAGAACCTTAAATCACGTGGTTTCCATTCCCATGTGTTGATTACCCCATCTGAATATTCCTTCAGCAATTTTGAGAATAACAGGGGTATTAACGTGCCCAAGAAAATGGTCGTTTCCAAAGGCTTCAGGTTTTATTTAGAGGAACCATAGTTTCCATCGAGCATGCTTTTTGGATTCTGTCTTCGACTTGCGTTTCGGAGTAGATGTGAAAACTTCATTGGAGTAAGGCAGAGCAGGGCACTGTTGGCTGTCCAGGGGACAAAGTCTCTTCATCAGAGGCTGTAGCTTGTCCTCCTGCAGCTTAAAGTCCAGCTCGACACTGTAACACAAGCATATCAGGTAGAATTACAAAATATTTCAGTTTATTTATTGTAATTCTTCACTTAAAGTAATGCTGGAAAAAATCATCTGTTCCATTTAAAAAGTTAGTGGTCTGTAAGTTGTGTGGCTATAATATTTATGACTCAGGTTTTGACTTATTTTTTTATGTTAGTAATCCATAAAAATCCACGGCCAGATGGAGGCAGGGAGGGAGGCCGAGGTTCAAATGCACTGACAGACACCCTGGCAGCACATATTAGTTGCGGCACATATCCATATTTCTGAGACGACTCTGAGTAATAGAGTTCCTCTACTTCATCTTTGCATTTTTTAATGCATACAGTCAAAGGGCTTTTAGATTATATTGGAATGAATAGATTATATTGGAATAATAAAAAAAAAAGAGACGGAATGTGGGTTGCTCCTGACATCAGACTTTCACATCCGCAAGTGTAATCCCAGGCCGGTCATCGTCTGATTTCGTTCCGACACCATAGTTCAACCCTCTCTCTGATTAAATCTCTCAAGCCTGAGAGGAATGTGGGGATTAATCCCATCCAAATGAAACCACTGAGAGGCCAAGCAGACCCTGATTAACTGCATGTATTCAAGCAGGAGATAAATGCACCATTATACGCCATCTCCTTTCACTTCATTGCTATTGATTTGTAGAGGGCATGTATTTATTCTTAGGGCATGCGATAAATTCTGAAGGCATCATAGTTAAAATCAAAGATAATTAATCTCTGTACCTGCGACAGTGATACTCTGCAGCAACCCTTACCTGGTAATCGAATGTTAAATTGCTTTTTGGTTTGGAGTTTCTTTTTTTAATTCATCCTCATTTTCTTTTATCGCTAAAATTGCTCAACACGCTGCTTTTAAAAGACTCAGGGAATACTACGACTTACAAAGCTCATTCATGTCAAAGTAAAGAGGATTATTGGGTGAGAGAACTAGAGCTGCCAAAGGAGATGACATCCGACAAGTCAAGGTCAAACATGAGGTCCATTCCTTGTCTGCATGCAGAGAAACTGACGGTAAGGTGCAAAGCCTGGCCCAATTTGGTAAGCGCTTTGATGGGCAGTGTAATTAGTTGCCTAAAGGATATGCTCTACTCATATTGACATAATGAATCCTGGGAACTGTCCTTACCCTTAAGATAAGTGTCAGTTATGAACAGTGCTCTATTAAAGCCTTCAGGGGGAGAAACTGGATGGATGTCTGGATAGTAGTTTGGCAGGTCTGAACTTCCAATGAATCAATATGTTAAATTTAATGAAAAGCAAGCAATAAGGAGTTTCTAAAATCTAACATCATTATTAATACCAAAAATATATTTTTAAGCATGTGCTCTCTTAGTTGCACTTTTTCTTATTTCCACTGGAAACGAAAGCTAGCAATTGCAGGTCTCCAAAATACTGAGTCCCTCACAAAGGGAAGACTATCCTCTATCTTTCTAAAACTGCTGCTTCTAGCAGTATGCGATGAGCATCTCTTATTTATATCATCCATTGTTTCGTTTCCTCTCTGTTATCTCTATTTGTATCTTTTGTTTTATGTTAAAAACTTTTACAAGTGCTGTTTAAATAATGTTGACTTGACAGAAAGCAGAGCAGAACAGCGAAACACAGAATCGCCTCAGAAATTATTAAACAATTAATCACTTGGCAGATCACTACAATTACTGCACGCTGTGGACAAATGCCTCTATGGGAAGCCAGAGGCAGCGCCGTACGATGCGGGTGGCACTGGGGAGCAGGTGCTTCAGCAAACAAAAAGCCCTATATCTAAGATCATCTCTGTACACAACAGATTGAAGCGGCTGGAGACAGGGAAGCTTTTCTAGGGCATTCACCAAAGCAGATTAATCATCTCTTTAGCTATGCAGTGTGAGTAGCTGTTGCTCTGATCAGTGGCGAGCAGTTTGTTTGTCTGCGGTCGTGGTGTGCTGAGCACCATTCAATGATTGTTGCTCCTGGGAGGGATACTGCAGCCGTGAGATGTCTTTTTAGCATAGCACAGTCTATTCATTCAGCAGTGTACACCTGCTTGCTTCTATTCTCTGTTCTTTCTGCTGCTGGCACCTTTCAATGTAAAGTCATTTCCCCTCCTATGATTTCCCCTTCGGCCATTCACAGTTCAAACTCTCCACTTGACAAAATGAGCGGTTCAGGCCCAGCAGTGTAACATCCTCAGAACTGCATGATGGGGCATCATAGATAAATCACCAGAGAATGACAGTCATTTCCTCTGCTGACAGGCAACAGTTGAAGCAGAAACTAACTTCCCACAGGTTTACTACAGTAAATGACATGTAGAAAGTCTCTCCCTGTCATGTATATCGGAAATAAAAGCCTCTGCTGTTGTGCTACACTGTTTTCTGCTTCAAAGATGCATGGAAAAATAAAAAAAACAATCTAATTAATGAGCATAGAACAGGCAATCTTGACAATTGTTCAACAAAACAACCACAGCTCCGCTATCTCAGCATGGGACACAAGTGCTAATTAGCTCCTTGCGTCTCATCATATTGAACTGCAGTTGCTTTTTCCTGAACTTAACTGTTCTTCAAAGTCATTGTTAGTTCCAAATTGGAAACACTACATTATATACTTTTGTTTCAAATGCTGGGTCTTAGTCAACACAGCGGTGGCAGGAATAGAAGCTGTTAATGCTTTGATCTGAGCATGTTTTTTCTGATATGGGCTTCCTGCTGTAGTCTAGGTTGACTCAGTGGTAGGCCTCATATAATTTGCAACTGATGCTCTTGTAAATCCTCTTTGAACACACGCAGGTAAGTATAGCAAGAAAATATAAAGCGTTGAAGCTGTCTGCATCTCTGAGTTGAGTTATTTTTGTTGTGTAAAGGCTTCATGTTTTTGATTCTCTGTGGTATTTCCTTGAATGAAGAGTTAATAAAGAGGACAACAAAAGGCTATCTGAGCTAGCAAACCTGCTAACTGCTAGTAGCTAGGTATCCATTCATCTTCTTCCCTCTATCCAATTCAAGGTCACAGGAATGCTGGAACCTATCCCAGTGAAAGGCGGGGTACACCCTAAACAGGTCGCTACTGTAGTGCAGAGCTAACAGCCATTCACACTCACGTTCACAGGCTGCTAAAGTTGTGGGAGGAAGCCGGAATACCCAAAGAGAACAGAGACACAGGGAAGTCCACAGGCCCCAGCTGATTGGTGGATTCAAACTGAAGCCCTTCTTGCTATAAGGGAACATGCTAACCACTGCAACACTGTACTGCCCAAGCTACAATACCACACAGCTAATAAGCTATCATAGTGTCCTCCATTTTGGACCTGTTCAAAACATGCTGCTTTCCAAATTTCCAACGGTGCGATTGCTATAAAACAGACAAACACACACGTATAGATATACACACACAGAAAGAAATAATTAGTTGATATCCTGCCCTAATTTGTAAGTTTGCTCACTTACAAAGAAATGTACTACATTATGGTAGTTTGATTTTAATAAAGAGACAACCCTGTAATTGTTTTGTCTATAGACATAGCCTCTCTAGCGTTTCTTTACTTGCCTTTACTTGCTATATATATATATATATATATATATATACATACATACATACATACATACATACATACATATGCCATCTTTGTTGCAGTGATAAGTAAGATGCGGCATTATACAAAGAGTGGGAGAGCGAGAGCTGAAGCCTAGATAAGATGCACAGATTGACTACCTCATCTCAGCATCCACTAGAGTGGTTGAATTTATTGGATGCGTTGGATATGCTGGAGCACTCTGAGCTCAAGCATTTCAGCGGCTGATAATCCAGGTTTCACTTCCAGCACACAGTTACTAGTTGTCTAAATTTGAGGGGTAATTGGTCCCAACTTGCTGTTCTTGCCTGGTTTTAATTTTCCTCACTGTACCCAAGCCTTTCTTATCAAAGTGTCACATAGAGTAGTTTGTCCGGCATCGTGATTGCAGTTGTTTTAGCAGCAGATTAACTCAGCAGATTAAAAAACAGGGATGCTGTGATGGGATCATTCAGCCGTTTGAATAATGCGGTAGTTTGAGGAGACAAGGCAAAATACACTTGAAGGTAAAGAATAAAGGGATAAAGAAAACAATACTGTCTTTGAAAATTTGAGCTTTCCTGGTTAACAATAAATACTATTGCAGAATGACATAGTTCCC
The DNA here is from genome assembly GCF_057382185.1 of Mchenga conophoros. Classification (NCBI taxonomy): domain Eukaryota; kingdom Metazoa; phylum Chordata; class Actinopteri; order Cichliformes; family Cichlidae; genus Mchenga; species Mchenga conophoros. The sequence continues at coordinate 13,972,767 of NC_140538.1, forward strand.
CAATACCTGCCTTCAAACTATAGTTCTGCACCAGAACTAACCAAGTTAGATTAACCAAAAAACAACAACAAACAAACTAAATGTAATGATATAGTGCACAGATGAAATGATAATCTTCCGTTTTACCGTCACTCTGCAGAGTGCATCATCATTGCAGCTTTATTACCATATACTGCTTGCTTTGGTTTACTGACAATAGGCTGAAGACAATGTTTTTGCCATTTAATTTTTCTTAGAGTTTGTTAATTAAGCCAAGTTGCTTCGCTGACATATAGAAATGCCACAACTTTGTCTTATCGAGATACCATCAGTGAACTAAAAAAGAGAAATTATGCTCTACAGTTCAAATTGCTCTTCTATGCAGAGGCCTTCCTGCTTCACACTTAGATACTCGGGCTGCATAATGGACCAAATTTTAATCTTGATCACGATTTTAGCTTCCCACAATTAAATGAGCATGATCAAGCGATATTTAAAATGCTGCTGCTCTGCCAATTAAAATGCAATACAAAAGCAAATCAAGTTCTTCCTAAATCACTGCCTGACCATGTGTCTTTATGTGTCAGTCACAGGAGATCCCTCCACTGCGCAGCTTGAAGATTCCTGGACTAGCCTGGGAGACTAGTCTGTAGTTAAAATGAATGAAAAGGCCTGTCTAGTCGATAAAGAAACAAATCGACATACAAACTGCAGTATAAAGGCTTTACCGCAAGAGATCACCTGTAATACCATACATACACTCACATCTGTTCAGCTGGGTGCTAATGATAAAAAGTGAAGCCAGAATAATAATCATAATAACAAGCCCTCACTTGGCAGCAACTCAATGCAATTAGGCAAGTAGACACGATCAAGACAGCCTGCTTAAATTCAAACCGAGCATCAGAATCAGGAAGAAAGGTGATTTACGTGACTTTGAACATGCCACAGTTCTTGGTACCTGAATGGCTGGTCTGAGTATTTGAGAAACTGCTAATCTACTGGGACATTTCATCTTCGATGTTTACAGAGAATGGTCTAAAAAAGAAAAACTAGTTTGTCTAGTGAGAAACCCAAATAATTTAAGCTGATAGGAAGGCAACAGTAACAGCTTGTTCCAAGTTTTCAGCAAAACACCTCTGAATGCATCACTGAATTTGTCACATTGAACTTTGATAGGGTACAATAGCAGCAGACCATAGTGGTGCCATTTCGGTCAGTGTAAAAGAAGAAACTGAGGCTACAATTTCACAAGATCACCTAAACTTGGTAAGAGGGATAAAAAAACATTTCCTAGTCTGATGAGTCTTGATTTCTGCTCTGACATTTGGATGATGTGATCAGAGTCTTGCATAAACAACATGAAAACAGGGATCAACCCTGCCTAATATCTATTTTTTTAGACTTGCGCTTTTGGTGTAATCGTTTTTTTTTTTTATATTTTCTTGGCACACTTTGGGCCACTTATTACCTGCAAGCATCGTTTAAATGCCACTGCCTGCCTCGCTGGCCATGTCCATCCCTTTATGACAACAGTATATCATCTTCTGATGGCTGCTTCCAGGAGGATAACTCATCCTATCAAAAAGCTCATATCATCTGAAACTGATTTCTTGAACATGACGATGAGTTCACTGTGATGGCCTCCACAGACATCACATCTTTGTCCAAAAGAACACATTTGGGATGCGGTTGAACAGGAGATTCACTTCATGCATGTGCAGCTGACATATCTGCAGCATCTGTGTGATGCTTTCATGTCAACATGGGCCAAAATCTCTGACTGTGTTTTTAGCAAATTGTTGAATCTATCCCAAAAGAATAAAGGGAGCTCTGAAAGCAAAAGCAGGTCAAACCTGTTACTAGAAGTGTAACTAATAAAGTGTCTGGTTAGTGTATGTACCTAGAAGGATGAACAAAAGATGATATATGTTTACAAATCTGTCTTTGTCTCAGTTCACATCTTGAATGAGTCCATGATGCGTTCTTCATCATAATATGGCAAAATTCATATACATCTTTACATTTATAGACTTGTAGTAATGATCTATTAATAGAATAATAGAAATGACAGATCTATACTACTCTCTGTAAACCTCTTAAAACCAGAGGATGTTCAATTATTTAGCATTTATTGTTTTTCCCGTACGTTCCATGTAGGATTTATGGGGTGAAGTCTATGGACTAGCTTAGACAACTTCAGCTTCATTTCTCTTCGCACAGACTTATATGCCTCAACCTATCCCACCATCTGCTATTTCAACCCCTCCACCACCCGAATATCTATCTGTAGGCTCCAGGGGATGTTTGCTTATAACTCCCTAGTCTGAATGTGTCTGAATAGAGGGAGAGATAGAGATGAGCTTAGATGCCAAACTCTGTTTTCGCTACTTAATTTTAAATATAAGTTGTCTCACTAAAATTTAAAGATTATGGAACTGTAACTGGAGGGTGAAGGTATATATTACTTATATTATTTGATTATATGTTACTTTGTCAGCAATGTTAGTATTGCTAGTATTGTGAATATGCCAGTATTGCAAAGTGCTAAAACACAAAGAACAAATACAAACATCGTTTGAGGGAAATAGTGACTTTGGCATTCATTTAGTGATAAAAGGAGATATAAACTTCAGAAATTTAAATTGTTATTAAAGATCACCAATAACTAACTAATTTAATCTGACAGTAAACTGGTTTTTCATTTTACTTGAACTAAATAATGACTGCATAGTGTAGTGGCTATAGAGTAATACAAGCCTTATTCATTCTATGTAATCCTGTCAGCCGCAGCACACAAAATTCAAGCTTAATTTAAAAACCGAAACAATAGGAGGATAGCACTTGTGTTTTCCTTGGCACCTAGATTTTCTGCAGATTTCCAGAAAGTATTTCCTAGAATAACTAAGAAGAGCCTTCCCAAAGAAGGAGAATCATAGAAAGAAAACATGAAGCAAGAGAGAGCTCCAGGGCTTGGCGGGGTTTACAAGACAATCAGCTGCCTGTATTTCTACTAGATCAGTATGAGACAAAATCTTCCTACTTATTAGCCTAATAAAACTGTTTTTAAATTACAAAATGATCCACACTTTCCAGGGTTTCTCATATTTACTGATTTTTTTTCTGAGGTTGTTTACTCCTCTCTTTGAAGAAAGATGACTCAGTTCTTTTTTCCTCTTCCATTTTCTAGCTCAGTGAATTTGAGTGGAAAGAGGAAGAGGGCAGTGAAGTGTTTGGGGGAAGACAACAGTTCTTCTCTTACCAGCCAGTTGGGTCTTGTTTAATTTGATTTCTTTAGGTGCTATACAAATGCATGGATGAGTAGTGTGTGTCCTTCCCTGAAGACCATCTGTTTAAAAACTGCAAAAACTTAGCCTGGCATGCACAATCCCTTCCAGGATCAATAAATGAGACTGAAGGCTCCCTTCAGGTCAGATGTAATAAAGATAGCCTTAAAATTCTAACTGCTGACACCTATCAATTTACCATACGTGCGAATGAAATTAAAGTCTAATAATCTGCTGAGAAATGGGGTTGAACTCAATTTTCTTCTTGAAGTTCTTTTGGATTTGAATGACATTTTATTCTGTTCTCTATCAAGATACTCTTACTGCTTCAATAAAGTTGAAGCCAGTCCATGACTGATACTGTACCAGTATGTGTTTTTCTACCCAGGTATGCTTTAATTGTATTGGCAGGGTGTTTAGGATCCTTGTCTTGGTGAAAACTGAAATCGATGCCAATCAGGTGTTTTCCAGATGCTGTTGCGTGGGGGGTGAAATTTCTGACAGAACTTTTTTGTGTTCATAATTTTTATACTTCTGTAAGACCTGTCGTAAGACCTTGTGTAATTTGGCGCTCCCCAGCCTTTTATCGCTGTTTCCCTTTTATGCCTGTCAAACTGTGTCTTTTGACATTTTTTATACATTAAACTTAAGATATGGGAGCAAGCTGTGCGTTTTTGTGACAGGCTGCTACCAATAAAGTGCCTAAAGATAAAAATGTAAAATAGGGTTGTCTGTTATGTGTAGACACAACACTGGTATGTCCCTAGAGTTAGGTGCCTTTTTTATGTTTGAATGATTCACAGGTCAGGCAAAAATATATTCTTCTTAAGTACAAGAAATAGACTGAAAATGAACGAAAAAGCAAAGAAAAACTTCAAAACCTCTTTAGAAAGGCTGGAGAAGTGTTGTTCAAGACCACTGTATAGATATGAGGGGTGACTCTGGACTTTTGCAAAATGTTAGATATGATAATTTGAATGAAATATAAATCTGCAATTGCACAAGCAATATCTTGTGTTTTTATCAAATGTTAAGCATATGCAAACTGGTGATGTGAATGTGACACTGTTGAATGCCAGTCCAGAACTAATGTGTTTTTTTAAAGGGCCTTTTTGTTGTTGTTTGTTATTTTTCTTCCTCTAGTAGCCTACATGTAACTAAGTTCCTGTTTTTAGGTCCTGTCACCACAGTCCGGGCCAACTTGACACAATGCACTCTTCAAATAAGCAGAGTTGGTATGATTTTGCAGGAAATGTTACACAAAGAGAAAATCCGGTCCAAGGCAGTGTTAATTCTTTGTCCAAATCACTTTCAAATATTCCTGGTGTTGTAAATATCAGGAACATATTCAAAATAATTCAGAAGATCAGTGGAGTATAAATGGGCTACCAACATTATCTTATGTATAGAGTCTATTGTCCAAAAGGGGAAGTATGAAGCAGAAGTGGGAAGGAACATTTCCATATGGCAACAAACTTTTATATATATATATATTTTTAAAAAAAGGTAAAGTTGAAATCTGCAAAAAAATGTGATGGTGTTTTTTTCGTTTGTTTGTTTTTTAAGCTTCTTTGACTCATGCCTATATGAAAAAAACTGGGAGGTCTCAGAGGTCAGTGTGTTTTCTGGGGATAAGAGCATTTTCCAAACACTTTCATGTTTCACAATTTTGGAGAACAAGGTAACAGCGAGTTGTAGCAGTAGACACTTTTAGATAGAAGTGACAAATGACACGAGTGGATTTTCCTCATGCTTCTGAGACATTTTTTTTACACTTAGAACGTATGAGAATACATACACTTTGGACTCGGAAGAAAGCATTCGGAGTTTCCAAGTATGTTTTATTTGAGCTCCTCACATACTCTGTGATGGGATCACAGTATTTCCTACTTTATATACAACTCACTTCCCACTGTTGTGTATTGTTACTCATTCTGTCATACCAACTCGTATATTTCCCAGAAACCTCTGCAAATAATATTGGAGCCATCATCCACTGTATTGTAAAACAAAGCAACACCCAATACACAGCACTGTCAGCGGTATTACATCTGTACTTCTTCCGTGACCTTGATGTGTATTTTATGATTCCTCTCTTCTGAATTCCATTTAATGTCACACCTAAAAGATTTGACTTTAACATTTTCAGTACTCTTCAGATTTTCTGCCTCAGTCAAACCACTCTAGATGCAATGTTGTGCATACAGTATATTTGATTTTGCATTTTCTGGACACTAATGCATGACTGCGCCAGATGAGTCTCGTAAGGACCCCTTTCAAATTGATTCAATGCGTTGTACAGACAGTGCAAGAAGCCCACCTGTAAATGATGCAGGCGCTGTTTCGACAAGTGTCACAATTTGCTGTGTCTTGTCCTGTTCGGTAGGAGAGCCTGTGAAGGGAGAGATGGAAAGATATACGTGAGCTCCAGTGACAGGCTTCGCCTTCATATTTCAACACCTGTGGGCATCGGCTATCACACAGATTTGCTCAGGTTTGTTTTCACTCAGGGTTGCTCTTTGCTAACAGTTGAAAATGCAGCGGGGATTTTGATCCTGCAGTTCTCTCAGATTTGGCTACGTAATCAAGCGTGTAGACTTGCTGATTTAACATAATAGGATTACCTTGCTTTGCCATGACATACTTTGAATTGTCTATAGGCAATAGGAGGAAACAACTAAATGCAGCTCTTGTGTAATAAAAAAAATCGATATCTTTACATTATGTGCTACAGCACACAGTACATCTTTCCCATAAAGGTCAACTTGTTACAGACACACTTTTTCAAAATGCAATAAACAGCACTGTATCTGCTCCGTTTGTGGCTGAGGTGTATTGCCCCCAGGCTGTGTTGTCTGTTGTTTTTATGTTGGAAGCCCTCTGCAAACACCAGCTGCAAGCCAGGTGGCACATAAGGCTCATACAAAATGTGCACATGCTAAAGAGGACACACTAAATATCCAATGACTTTTGTTAGTGTGGCGTTCTCTGACTTTCATTAGTTTCTGTTTCATCATTTGAGTTTAGATGAGCATGCAGGTGGGCTTTTTGTTATTGGCAATATGTCGCTGAATAGACTGTTGGACCGCGTGGGATGGGAATGATAGGATATTTTGTTTTCGAGCCACACATGTAATTGCTTGCTGTCACGCTAGCCCTTTGTACCTGATGGATGACACGGGGAAGAGCTGCACCTCAAATGTTCACCGTGACATGAAAGGTGACCTCATCGGAGGAGACAGAAGGGCTTCTTCATGGATCGAAAATGCTGATGGAAGCTCAAGGTCACTGAGTTCATCCATCCTGCCCTGTTCTCAAGTAAAGTCTCTTTGAACAGCTGTGAGCAAGGGCAGTAACTGACTACACAGAAAAAAGATCTACTCTAGTGCTACACTGCTGCCTAGGTTTTCATGTACTCCCATATCATTAAAAAGAGTTGCTTTAATAATAAAAGTGTATTAACCTAAATTTACAATCAGTGCATGTGCTCAGCACAACACCCCTTTTTGTATTCAGTGTCTAATGTTCACGCTTCACTGTTGTGATTCTGTATTAAACCACAGTGACACAGAAAAGATCTTCATAGATTTTTCATGGAAAAAACAAAAAAAACCAAAAAAACCCGGCACCTTTGAAAGTCTTTCTTTAAGCCGACTGCTTGTTGGCACAGATTCACTGCTGTGTTGTTTGCCCACGTCAGCTGTCCTGGGATATGTCCTGGCCTCATCATTCTAGTTTCACTACACCCCCCTGCCTACGTGCCTGCTGCTCTGCCTGCCTGAGAAATGCATAACATGCGAACAGAAGCTTCACTAGGTCAAGCCACCACGTTTCAAATGCCACTTTTTATATACAGTGTTATTCTGTGTTCTACACACATCTTTGTGTGGAGAAATGAAAGTGTTTCCTGAACAAGGCTGGGGAAGTGACTTTCGGAACTGTATGAAGCCAGTAGACAAATATTATAACAGTTAGATTAATATAAGAGAAAAATACTGAGCTATATATTCTGACTGTTAATATGGGGTTTTTTGTGTTTTTTTTTTTTTTAGCACATTCATAAGTGTTTAACAATAAGCATCACATGTCACTGAGGTTAAGGTCTGGAAAACCATAAGAGAAGTGAAACATGTGGCATTGATGGGACTTCCTCTTCATAGGCTGTCATTGAAAAGTATCCAGAATAAACTGTGATATCATGAAAATTAAGAAGATGTGAAACAGATCACGGGGAAATGCATCAATCAAAGCTCCTACTGTACTTTTGCATATTTTTGGTTTATGTTTGGGATTGTCTCATGGAACAGATGACCCAGAGAAAGTAAAATCCCCTCCAAAAAAAAAAAATAATAATTTTTTTTTTGCCATAATGTTATTTCCAGAGTAAACCGTGAAGTCGCTTCTCAAAAACACTTTACTTTTGCTGAAAAGTAAATAAAAAGTGAGTAGATTATTCTAACACCTTGCTAAAACCACAAATGACATACAGTACAGGTTTAATAAAGAGCAGACATTGTGTTGGACATTATATATGCTGGTTAAAAAAGGGGGAAACTTTAAGTTGCTTTTTGGTTCAAGGAAGCATAACTGACACAAACAACACAAAATAAGGATGATAGTTTTGTGTCCCGTAACTGCACTTCTCTAATAACACTCGAGCACAATGCTGGAGCACAGCACAGTGAAATCACTACAGCAGGCACAGTTTTGTGAAGATGAAAGGCAACGTGTTATGAGGCTGTACTAATTGGGCCTTTAAAACCAAGCTCCTCAGAGTCACACCAGGGTGCCTTGTTCACCAATGGATGTGGATGAAACTTAAATACAATTTGCTTTGTGTTGTGATAGAGCACAGGTTTTTACAACTGTGCTGCTGTGAAAGTGACTGAAGGACTAATGGCATTCCCATCAACTACAGTTGAACTTTCTGTTTAATGCCAAAAGTCAAGTGTTACCACACCTAAGAGTAGTGCAAGTTCATGCTTCCCAATAACACCGTTCACATTTCTTAAAAACACACCAGATATTGTTTTCCTCTCGTTTTTTACTTTTAAAATATTCAGAGATATATTGTTCTAGAAACCTCTTAGTCACATCCATATTTTTGAAGAAAATGTGCATTCACACTGATAGCTATTGCAAAATGTGATTCACCAAGATCTTGGGTGGCATAGTGTTGATAGTCAAAAAATTATGTGTGGAACACTGTAACCTCAATGGCTGTGCACTTGGCTACACATCAGATAGTGACTGACATCCAAACAGAAGGCAGTATAAGGATGATATACTTGATGATATACTATATAGGTTTCATGTGGAGCTTTCACAAACATTTCACAAACATTTTCACTGTAAACATTACTCTACTCACCCCTCTCTCTGAGCTTCACCTTTCTCCAGCTCCTGAATAACTCCAAGAAGGACCTTGATGGTCTCCTGGCTTGAACTGATGAGACTCTCCATGGCCTGCAGCTGTGCTTTGATATCCTTGTCTCCAGATAAGGTTATTATCTGCTGGCTGCTCCCGATGCCCGTGGCTCCTAGAGGAAAGCCCTCGTCACCCCCATGTGTTCGCTGGAGTTTAGAGGAGGCTGACACATGCCTTGTCCGACACTGCCCTTGCGACTTTAAAGAACATTTGGCACTATGGGGAAGTGTCTGAGACTGCTGCTCATTTAGCTGTGTATCCTTTTTCCGTTTACAGCTCACAGAGGGGCTTCCTAAAGACTCCACCTGTGTCAAAGAGTTCCATGCAACAGGGCCTGTGCCCTTTGGCTTGTCCTGCGAAAACTCTGAGTCAGCTAGCTGGCGCTTTGAGGAAGTGCCGGCATCCATGTCTTCTTTGGGTAATCCTTTGTGTTTGGTCCTTGTCCCACAAACCTTGTATTCTGGTTCACTTTTGGAAGGAGAGCTGGTAGGATGACCCTCTTCTGAGAAATGTGAGGGTCCGTCCACACAGTTGGCACTGGAAAGCAAATCCTCTGTATCACTGCTGTCATCAGTGTGGTGAAGCAGTGCTTTTGTCTGCCCCACAATCTTACCCTTGTACTTAGATGACTCCCCAGTAGGTTGTCCATCATCTCCTACTGCTTTTATGTCACTCAAAAATCCATTGTTTTGTCCTCTGTACTCTTCCACCAAAGCAGCATGTTTAAAGGTGTGTCCTTTTTTCCTTTCAAATGGGAAAGTCTTGTACCGTTTTGTAAGATCTGGTGAAGTCTGGACACCAGTACTCTTGGTCACGTTAGGAATAGATCGCCGGGCAGGCATTGTCATGTACTTTCTGTGGGTAACTTTACAGGAAATGGACCTGGAGCGTCTGGCACGATGCTCTTTCTGAGCTTCGCAGATATCCTTAAAACGCACTTGTAAAGCCTTGTTTCTTTTTTTCACCTGCTGTTTGCCAGATTCGGAGCCGGACTGTGCGTCAATGCTGTGTGAGGGAACTGTTTCTGAATCCGATTCATCTGAATTTGAGAGAACAACGCATTTGGTGTCCTCTTTGCTCACCATATTTCCTGAAACAGCCAAAACAGAAAAAGAGAGAGTGTGTGTTAATCTAGAGGAGACAATTTTTCACATGCGATGACTTTGATAAGATACTGTGGCAGATGGCCTAATGCCTTTCTCCTTTTTTGGAATATAACTTGTAAACCTCCATTAAAGTAACCCAAAACTGAGATTAAAATATTTATTTTTGCTATTTATTTTTTTAATAATAGAAAAAATTAGATAAGCGTATTTTAACTGTAACTAATAAGGACAACTTGAAAAAGACTCCAGTGATTCATGCATGATTCAATACATGTACAAACGGCTTGATATCTTTAAATAAATACAATGAGAACCAGCCAAATATATAGAGAAGAACTATAATACAGTGTTAAAAAGTACATATTTCCTGACAATTTTTCTGTAAAGTTTGCACTTGTAGTGTCTGTATTTCTCAGCATAATAAATAACAATCAAAGTGCTTAATTCATAAGATGCAGCTCATCTACCCGCTGCCATGCTGTACAGGTGATGCACCAATCTGCAACATAAATGTGTTAAACATGGAGGAAATCTGTAAAAATAAGAACAAAGATGATCATATTTCATCTGTATCTGATGACTCAAAAATGGTACTTTTTGTTCTTTTAATAACATTTTTAATATTATGTTTCCAAACACAACAGTGCTGTTGAAAAATCGAACAGGCCAGCGGTGCTCATCCAAAACTGATCCAGAATCTAAAATCAAACTCATTTAGGATACAAAATAACATTTACTTTGCACGTGCCATTTAGTTTTGCACCATCACGACTGAAGCTCGATTAAACTCTCGTTCCGTTGTGTTAATGTTTCTTAATCACACCTCATGCTAACACTTGCAGCCATGACAGTAGCATTTCATAAGCACGGTCCCCTGCCAACTGTTTGATAATTTGCTTCAAGAGACCTTTTTAGAATAATAATTGTGTTCACACTGCTCTCCTTGTTGCTGCTGCCATCATTCAATACTCTGTTTATTGCCTCTTCATTATATCAGTTGTCAGCCTAAATATACACCTCAAGCTAAAAGCACAGTTTTTCTGTTAACTTGATGTCTTACCGCAGTTTAGATGCCAGATCACTGACTTAGATCAGTAACCAAAATATCTGGTAGTTAGGCTAATGTGAAGGCTATGAAATACATTTTAAGTAAGCATCATTAATGTGTTTAGGTTTTGTTTGCTTCATATCAGCGTCAGCCTATAGGATTGCCGAGGCTGCTGTCTGCTACTGCTGCGCCATAGATAGATTCACTTGGGAATGATAACTTTGAATTGCTGCTCTTATTTTTTTTATCTTTTGCCTTTTGCTTTACAAATGCATGACACCCCTTTTATATGTCACTGATTTATGTAGCAGTGAAATGGAAATACTTTTATATGGGGTGTTTCAAGTGAAATCCGCTGCTAGTTCCTTGAAAAAGTATTTGAAATAAATATAAACATGAGACTCAAATTGAGATGCTCATCTTTTTATTTTTTTTGTTTGCAAATACAATTATCATATTTTTATTCCTATTGGGAAGGCATTCCAATACAAACAAATGGGTTTGCATGACAGCTTGTTTTACTGTTCTTCATATCATAATTACATCTAAACGGCTGTTCTCTGCTTTGCACCGATGCACTCAGCCGCACTCGTTGCCAGCCTTATGCTTACCGTACATCCATGCACACACTCCTCCCGCTATCCACGCTATATAACATTTCATACAACATGTCATTGTGAGCTGCTGCTTTTATGTTGCTTGATAACATTCTCCCCACAACAGTTGGGGGTGTTTTGTTAAGGAATGGTCACAGAGTGGTTGGTGCTTAGCCCAGGGCTTATATATATTCCTCTTGTGGTCTGAGGTTGATACCAGAAGCAATGGTGACACAGCAGCTGTGGCCCACACATATTAAACTCTGCATTAATAGCTAGCGTTAGGCTCCTCCACCTGTATCCACCTGCAGGCTCTGAGTCTAAACTCTGTAGGGAGAAATTTATTATCGTCACTCCCTGGTTGCTGCTGTGCCAAGCGGAGTGACGAGGTCAGAGCCTAGAGATGCTCTGCGATCGTATCGGAAATCTCTTTCATGTGAGTCGTCCGTGTGAACTGACCTTCAGATTTTAATGTTTACAGATTGCTGTTTATCACAAATTTAGATTCAATTATATTACTTGAGCATATTTCTGAACGAAAATCACCTATATTAAGTGTGATCCTATAGCACACTATAGAGTGCTATAAAGTGCATATTTCCTAACTGGCTGTGTTAGCATATTGGTAATATTACATAGGTTTATGCAACAGTTTAATAACCTGAACTGAAATGATTGGTTTCCAGCTTTCGATCTGCATTTTTATGTGGTTTCAGGGTTTTTTTTGTTTTTTGTTTTTGCAGTTCCTCAAAATAAATATTTACATCTCGTATCTGTAAAGTGACACTGAAAGAGTGTAATTAATCATTAATTCATAAGATGCATCTCATCTACCTGCTACCACACAAATGATGCACCGGCACTGTAGGCAGATCGATATTTAACTTTCAATTGCGTAACCTCATGCTGCGATACATCGTAAACTGTCTTGATCACACAGAGGAGCTCAAACTGAATTAAAAAACAAACAAACAACCAAATAAATACTACTCTTAATGCCAATCTCTGTGCAAATAAGACCAAATAAGACCAATATGATCAAGTAAAAATGACACATTTTCTGACTCATCTGTGATGAAACACATTTCACATCTAGAACATGAAATATATCAAGCAGCACAAGGAAATGAAATGATGTCTGATATGGCTGAAAGGAAACATCAGAATGAGCTGGTTAATCATTTTTATATGACAAGACAGCACGCGATAAATAAACTCCAATGAATCATTTATTACCACACAAAAGCCAGCTATTCATGGTGTTGCAGCTTCTCGGAAAGTAATCATGTTTTATCATTTAGCGACATTGTAAATCTATCAATGTGATTGTTGTGGTGGGGAAATTTATACTGAAGAGACATTTCCTTACTGTCAGTTTCACTACTCCCAAGAAATTTGTAAAACAAAAAGCATGGGTAGATTGGATTATTGTTCATTTCCCATTCGCAGCTGATCTACAACTACAGTTCATGTGGAGTTACAGTGACATAATGACCAAAAAAGTAATTACAAAAGATTGAATAACTCAGTGTAATATGACTAGCACACATACTTTCTAACGATGGAAAGAGTTTTCCATGTAAGTCGCTCCTGTATTTTATTTGCATGTACATGGGCATTTGTATATAGAATATAGATCTACTTAAACATCTATATGTGTGTGCTTGACTTTCATTCACTTGTCTGTGAGTGAAAGAACGAGAGACAGAGTGTGTGTGTGAGTGTTAGTGTATTTTGGCCTTGTTGTCACCTTTCAAAGAGAGGCCTTTGCCAGAATCCTAAGAGGCGCATACACACAGATGAACACCAAAGCAGAGAGAGACTGATAACACAAAGCACGAGGGCTTATTTCTTGGGACTTGTGCCATGTGCTTCACCTTGCTGAGTGTCCACTTTAACCTAACCCTCAGCTCTAACTGTTGGTGAAATGGAATATATTTAGAGGACACTATGTTTCATCTTGCTTCCTGTCAATGCTAGAAAACAATACATGCCAACAGCTCTTAGCGTCACTTTAGTCAGTGCGACGCTTTCGGTGCCAAACGAGGAAAAAGAAAGGCAAAAATAAATAAATAAAAGCAGGCAACGAGCTCAGTCTCATTGCACAAAAACAATATGGTCTGCTGTGTCATGAATTTACGCACAGTTGTTTTGGAGTATGGAGCAGATGAATTTTATTGGACGCTGGTATTTGTTCTGAAACATAGCTTAGTATGCACTTTGATTCGAGCGCGAGATGTTTGTCAGAGGCATTTCTACGGGAAAAAAAAAAGCATTTGTTCACAGCTGTTTCACATGGGCTCATGCTATTTCACACTCAGAAATACCAATCTCACACAGCTGAAAAGGTAATCACATCTGCAGGAAGTCTCTTATAAGTGCATACAATTTCTTATGCAGTCATGTAAGACATGCTAAGGAGTTAAATGGTAATTCACATAAAGGGACTCTAGAAAAGCTCTTCAGTGACTTATTATTGTTGGAAGTCAGATACGCAGAGTGAGAGCGAGACGAAAGCCCTGCTGAGAGAGAGACTGTTGTCACACATGGATATATTCAAACAGCTGAAAGAGAATCTCCTTTTCCTCGTCATCTTCTTTTTCGTCCTCCTCAAAGCAAGCTATCTCTGCTAATGACCTGAGGTCCTTCCCTGATTTGGCCTCAGCTATCCAAAGGATTATGAATAATGCATTGACTCTAAAATTGCAAAAGTAATCCTCTGAAATCTCCTTATGTACCCTGGCAGACCATGTTGTCTGTTCCAATTGCCCTTCAGTTCTTCAACCTAAAATACTGCATGTATGAGAAAAAAAAAACTCAAAACAAAACTCACCTTAGCTACACTAACATGATTGATTATCGTGATCACAATGCGGTAGAAACGTGACTGTTAATGAAGAATGTTGATAGGTGTTTGGATCCATTTTTCAGTGCAATAGTAGGCCTGCAACACTGCTGACTCATGATTTATGCCCCAACGCAAAGCAGAGAGAAAGAGACGGCTTTGCTCGGATCGCCTTACATCCTTGTCAGCCTGCATCAACACAATAATTACTGAAGTGCATCTGTGGGATATTTACATATGAGAATACTGTCTGGCCACTCTCATTAATGGTTGAGTAACTATCGTAGCCTCCTACTCTTCAAACATGAATTTACTGAACGCAACATAAACAGTGAATGCTCTTTGATGCTATGGCTTGTGATTTTACTAATGACTTCTAAAACACTGGAGTACTGCAAAGTAAATCCCCTGTTTTTGTTATAAGATGGGATTTTGCTGTGCTCATTATTCACTGTGTATTATACTGTGTGCGTCGTTACTGTGCAATGCATCCACTTTAAATGAGGAATTTTTACTCACTATTAGCATAAATTAAAGAGAATGACATTGCACCAGCTTTGCCTTAATAAGCACAATGTAAAGGGCGAGATGTCACCTCGCAGTCTTTCCCTTTGATAGTCCTTGAGGCTGTGTACAGGTTTTGCCTTTAGTTGGTCCACGCTCGAGTAATGCTTTCTCAATAGTCCTCTTCTTCCAGCAACATTGTAGGCCGCTTTGGTGGAATATATAGTCTCGTCCTCAGTTTTTGAAAGACATCCCAGCCCGTTTTGAGAGCATCACACACGCACACCATCTCATTCCTGCTGTCGTCCAGCTATCTGTATCTATACTGGCTGCAGGCTACACCTGTAAAAGTTTGCTTTATGACTTTATTGGCTTCAAAAATTTATCACTGTGAAGCACTTTCTGTTATAGACGAATAGCGTTTTTTAAAAAAAGCTCCCATCCCTTTATCTCTGAGAGCACGGGCTGTGAAATGGATCCTTGGGAAGAGGAAGTTTGAAGAGGGTGACATGAAGAAGGTCTTTTTTTTTGGCAATCACATGCTCTACTGCCAGGGTGGGCTTCTTCTTGTATGAAGGAATGGCAAAGTCCATCTTTTCCTTTGACAGTTAAATCTATAGTACATCTCCCTAATGAGTTCACTGATTAATAACTGGCTGGGATTTGGGCATACGTGTTTACTCAGGTAAACCTGATGATTAACTCAGGTGTCATGTACAAGACAACAAGTGAAAACGATGGTTAAATAGACAAGCTGCTTCTGTGCGGGGCGCCTTAAAGCCGTGCCATATCTACGTTTCCTGTGAATTCTGGTAGTCAAGGACTGACGTGTAGAAAATAGAGGGATAGAGAGAGAGGGGGGGCGGCTACGGCTGACACCAAATACAAGTGCAGCTCTGGATGTGATGCAGTACCCCAAGAGACTCCGAGATCACACATGTCCTTAGTCATGATAAGGCTGAATCCACCTTTCATCAAATTCAGCCTTGAGGAGGACATCAGTCGCCGCATATGAATTTCTTACATAGTTCGCATTACTTACAATAGGTGCTTTCTCGTAAATGATCATCATTCTGACAGGACAATATGCAATAGTCTTTACACTAGTCTATTAGTGAGCGCTCATCAATATTCCTCACTATCAAGCCCAGACAATTCCCAAGTACAGCAATCTCGATAATCAGCCTATGCCTCACTGGATAAATACTGCATGTCTGTCAGAGGCTGCAAAGATATGCATAATGATAAGTACATTAATCAAAGTCGAATTACATCACTATTCATCTTCATTTTCAGATGTGGAGAAAAACCTTTGACGTGTTCTCCTGATTAGTCATAAAACCTTGAAATGCTTGGATGCAGAAATGCCCCCTCCCTAATTTATCCATATCTAATGCATGCAGGGATATACACATGCATGCAACACAAGGACTTTAACCAATTTCTATCAGAATACGTGCATGCCTTTGACATTTTGATTTAGTAACATTTTTAAAAGGCAGACTAAATGAATCACCCACTTTTATCACAATACCTGTGAATGTGTGTGCAACTCAAAAAAAAAGAAAGAAAAAAAGAAGTAACTCTTACCTTGAGAAACAGATCAAAGGTGCAAAGGACAAGATAGCACAGATCCCCTGTAGATCCACTGCTCATCCATGTACTCAGTGGGTGCCAGGGTACTGTCCAGCCACTGGAGCAGCTCTCACAGGCTGCGGGAGTGCTGAGAGAGAGGCAGCCGGTGCAGTGACAGCTGGAGTAGTTGTGGCACATCCGGCAAAGATTCAGGTTATAGGGATAGAAGAGGGAAAGAAGCAGACAGACATTGCCTCAAAACCTGATCGGGTCCTCACTGACACCCCCCTCCTGGCTTTTACACCGATCTCTCCCCCTCTTCTCCCTCATACACCTCATTCAAGCATCACTGACACTCGTTTGCTCTTGTCCCTGCACTCACCGGGAACAGGCACTCACACACGCAGCGGAGATCTCCATCTCGCAGTGCTGCTGCTGCTGCTGCTGCTGCTGCTGCAATCCCTGTGCATTCGTGATTGAGTGTATGTGTGTATGTGTGCGTAAGAAAGGCAGGGAGAGGGTGGGCTGGTGGGTGGATGGGTGGGTGGATATGGCAAAGGGAAGAAGGGGGAGGAGTGAGGGGTAGTACGCAAGCTGCTGAGGAAAGTCCAGAGTTGGCGAGCTGCATCATCGGTGAAGACCCCCTCAACTTGTCCTCCACAGGCTGGCTCTCTTGACACGGAGCTGTTATATAATATGAAGGGCTTTTGCAGATGGCAGAGACGGGGAGCTGTGAAATAATAATGCATTGTGCTTTTAATTGGATGTCTCCTACCCCCCCATTACTTTCATACATCTGACACATTGTTTATGAAAGGTGGTGAGATGGGCTGAATCAAGCAAAGAAGTGGCTATGTAGCTTCACAAAGGGGCGATCGGGGAGGCGAAGAGCCAACAGGGCAGCGGTGTTAATGAGAATCCGAGACAACACAGAAAATGAAATGACGGGAGGGAGTAATAGAGAGGCACAGATAGAAAAATACCACACTGGAGAAAGAGAAATATTGATTTTCCAGACTTCTTAAGTTTCTCACATTATTCTACTTTTTTTTTTAAGTTAAGAGGATCAATAATATATTGTATCCTGTTTTCTAACAGAGAAAACACATAAATATGAAAAAAGATTAAATGTTGTTTCTGGAGAAAAAGGGTTTCTGCTTTAAAGGGGGAGGAAGTTACATCAAAGCTGTCCAAACTGATCAAAGCCAAAACACAAAAAATACTCTTAATGTATATATGATCCTATTATTATCATCTTGTTATGATTTATATACATGTTTTAGTTTTGTTTTTACCTCTTCCTGCTTCTTGCTTCATGCTTAAGTAAAGTCTCTTTTAACAGTCGCTGAAACCTGCAGACACTGTACCAGTCTTCTTCTTCTTCTTCTTCTTCTTCTTCTTCTTCTTCTTCTATTTAGTTGTTGACTGGTATTCCAAAAAATGTTGTAAATAGAAGTTTTGCCAAAGTTAAGTGGTGAAATGCTGCAGGATACAGATAAAATTGTAAAAGATCTATAACGCTTTTGCTGGTAAAGAATATCAAACATTTAAAAAGCAATGAAACGAAAATTCCATTGAGAGAAAACCTGAAGTGGCCTCTATTAGCCAAGCTTGTGCCAGGACAGTTATTTCTATGTCTACGTTTACTGGATGCCAACAGTACTGTGCAAAAACTTTTAGGCTTATTTTCTGCATAATCAATTCTTATCTGTCAACAACAGATTCACAGAGGTGCTGGGTTGTCCCAGTTTCATTCTGCAGTCCACGACAAAACACAAAGCATAGACTAGACTTCAGTGACCAGAAGCATAAGGGCAACAAAGGCAATGTCCATGATCAAAAGCACCCACCCGCTGGCTCCAAAGCATCAAAAGTTGGCCTCAGAGAAACAACAACAGTCTATTCTCATTCCCAACAGGGCACAGACAGATACTTGAATCCAGTGGTGTCACAACTGCATGCTGTTACATATAACGGCTGGAACAACGTAACAAAGACTTTAAGATGTCGCGTTCACCTCAAATTTCCCCATATTTCAATATGATTGGGCAACTTTGGGCTGTGAAAAAGAAGCTGAATCTCGAGGGGCTCCACAGCTTCTAATACTGCTGGTTAACATAAAATGATAAAACCCCAACTGAGAGTCAGTTTTGTCATAGACTAAATTTTTGTCAGTGTACACTCCACTTTAACTGCAAATTTTAGAGTAAGTTCTATGATTTTTATTTAGTGATGAAGGAGGAGTTTTCAAACTATGATGTGTCTTAAAGTGAATTTCGTCCTTTAAAGCACAGCTTGTTACATATGCTTTGATTATTTCAGAGTTAAAGGTTGAAGTTGGGAAACAGATGTCATAGGAGGTTCCTGACACAGGACAAAGGTTTCATCATTCTTAGCTTATATAAGCAACTTGAATATGAAGAGAAGAAAGTCTTCTTCATATTACTTTTTCTTCGTAAAGGCTGACAGGGAGCAGCAGCCAGTGCAGTGATCTCCTGACTGCCGAATTATTGATTTAATTGTCTGTTTTCCTCCCAGCCCTGCCTGTTCATAGACCTATGATGAGCTTCTGACTGAGCCCACTGCATGCATGCCAATTCAACCTGCCATGAACCACAGCTCCCCCTCAGTCTCAACACCAGCTTAATCTCACTGTACTTAATGAGTGGAACAAGACAGAGTTGACAAGTACAAAAAAATCCCCCCCTCCACCGCTTGCCACAATCCTTCCTCCTCTACTACTCCGTTTATTGACATGCCAAAGGCTGTGAGGGGAGTGCCCAGATTTATGCAAAAAAGTGCTTGCTACTTGCTGATGACTGTCAGCTTAACCATTCATTAGGTTTGGATCCCAGAGGACAGCTTGAGCCTCTGGGCCACTGTACAGTAAATGCAAAGATTTTAAAGTGGCCATGCCCAATTTAAATCAAGGCTTGGAAAGGGAAAGCGTATGAAATGGAAAACAGCAGAATTTACATAAAAGATTGAGGTGTAATGTTGAGGCTGAGACACAAACATTGCTCTGTTTCTTCCATTCGATTTCCTGGTCTCTGTCGAGCTCTCCAACATCTCAAAGGTGAGGGGAGTATGCACTGTCAAACGCTTCTCTCAGATCCACAGAAGATCCCTAGGTGAAATAGAAATGTTTGGATTAGCATATGAAGCAGCCAAAGCAGTAAACATACATTTTTATCTTTTATCTAAATTATTCATAAGGATTTTCCTACTGTATGCAGAAAACTCATGGGGATCCGAACAAGTAAGATCACTAGAGATAGCTGGAAACATGAATAAACAAGGACTTTCTCACATCTTCTCAGCACCTGAGGAAAACAGTTTTTGGCACTGTTGGGAAGCTGAAGAGAACAGCATTTTTGCTTCAGATATAAAAATATTGAGCATGGTGATTATACTGATCATCTACAACATTAAAAAACACTGACAGGTGAGGTGAACAACATTTATTACATTCATGAAACTGCATTGGATGAGCACTAGAACTTAATGTTGGAAGCACTGGAAATGGACAAGTGTCAAGCACCTATACAGTTAAACAAGAGTGTAATTGCTAGACTACTGTGTCAGAGCATCTCCCAAACAGCATGTCAGCTGGGGCTCATCAGGACTTATAGGACATGCTGATAGAGTTGTGCTTCCTGATATCGCAAGCCACCTTTTTGGTCTTCTGGAGTCCATTTTAATTTTTTAATTTACCATGAAAGTTTATGCAGACTCCCCTAATTAATGCATAGCAGCTTATCTACACCTGAGAGGAAGCAGATGGATAAGCTCATCAGGAAGCCCAGCTCTGTGCTAGGATTCCCCCTCAACCCAGTGCAGGTTATAGGAGGTGGTAGAGGAACTTTGGCAAAAATCACATCACTCTTGAACAATGTCCCCAACCCATGCATAAAGCTGTTGCAGAAGTGGAGTGCATCTTCCGTGACAGACTGCTGTATTCTAGGTGTACAAAGGAGTGTTATCGCAGGTCTTTCCTCCCAGCAGCTGTTAGACTTTATAACCATCACTGCTCCCAACAAACACAAAAAGTTGTTTGCATCCCTGCTGTCATTTGCACAGTTTTTCCATTTTCTGTAAATAGTCTGTCATTGTTTATAAAGCACAAATATACACCACTTTTTGCACATTTAAAAAAGATTCTTACTCAGTTACACATTTCTTTGGATCCGAGTATGCTATTTTTAATAACTGTACATTTTTTTCCTTTTTATTTTTATTTTTGTGTGAATCTGCATGCTCCACGCACCTGAATTTCCCTAATGAGGGACATCAAAGGATATTTCTATTCTATTTCTGTTCATTTTCTATTCTACTCATCCAGCTGCTGGTCAGTCTCCTTCTATAGTTCTTGTTAAACAAATAGCATGTCTTTGTGTTGACTCTGGCTCTTTTTTAGGAATCTTCCCACCAAACTGCCTCTCCACTTGTGTCCGATCAAACAGCGTTGACAACACAGCACTATTAATCACTATTAATGTCACTGGAAAATTGGCTTTACTATCTGTAAAAAACTCCCACAGAGAAGCCAACGCTAATTCTGCTTAACTCATTTCCATTATCCAACACAGGCATGTAAACACACAACTAATCAATGTAATATAGAAATGTTACATAACCCATCATTTTTCCATTGGATAGATGATTACTGGGTACCTATTTTATATTATTTATCATTGTGTTTTAAAGTGTTGCCATTATAATCTAGTGTTGAATGTAAACTCATACATTGTCAAAATATCTTCATACTGTGACTCTCACTCTCTCACTTCTTACTCTCTTTGTGTTTTTCAAGTTGCAACATGTCTCTTCCTTGTGGTTTGAAGAGTTGTTTGAAAAGTTTTCAGCGTAATTGGTTGTCTGTAGATTTATTTGCATATTCACTGTGTGCCCAGGTCTCCTGAGACCGTATTCAAACACACATAATCTGTCACTGGAGACTTAGACCAGCATGCTTTTGTTGGATCAACAATTGGAAGACACAGACAGCTCTCTTCAGCATCTTTTTTTTGGTGTTTTACAATGTCCCTTTTAGTTTTAGGACAATTAGCAATTTGCAACTGATATCCTCAATGATGCAGTCAGCGCTGGAATAAGTGACTTTTATGTATACAGTAATAGCCATTACTTTCAAGCCTTTGCAAAACAAATTTACCCAATGCTGAATAATGCTACAATTGCTGGGAAAATGTTTCTATTGCTCTGCATTTTACATTACTGCTGGCAGATTGGTAGAAATGTATCAACCAGAAAAGACTGTTTTGCCAGAGTTGACAAAAGGAGCAAGATTAGCAACATAGCAGTGATGTGTGGTGACTTTCACAGACCCCCCACCACCACTACTACCACCACCATCAACAAGACAACGGTAAGTATTCAGTTGTCATCTAAATGTTTTCCCATTAGTTGTCAATAACGAGTGTTTTTATAACCATTCATTTAAAGTAGAAGTAGAAGTAAAACACTTTGAAAATACCTAGAAAAATAGCTATTTAAGATGTACTGTTAGACAGGTTGTTTGTTAGAGATAACTCTTTGTTAGAGAGAGTTAGAGAGAGATTTAGTAATTTTTATCCTGTCCATGAAGTCAAGACTGCAGATTTCAGTGAATTCGGAGGCAGAGTTAATCCTGCTTCCAGAGTCAATAGCCAACTGCAGCCACGAGATGGCAGTAATTTACAGGCTGGATGCGATCGACGGTAAGGACAAACAGTGTGGCTTCTCCTTACTGGATGCATGCATCCTAACCACAGTGCTTTTGTAATTACTCCCATTGTCAGAAGCAAAGAAGTTTGCACAGCTTTATAAGTTGGTTTCAGTATTGTATGGTACATTGTACATTTTTATTCTATGATGTTTTGGGGGAGTTTTTACAAGAAATATTTACAGGGATGTATAGTCGGGTTTTGATTCGCTGTTGGCGCCCTACATCAAAAACAAAAAAGTTTGCTGTGATAGCATTTCTCACTAAAGTCATTATGTTTCCTTTGGGACACCTTAATACGTGCATCAAATTTTGCAAGACCTTTTATTTAAGCATTTGACCTACTGGTAATGAGGAAAAGTTAGAGAATTGCAATTCATGATTAATGATCCCCAACACGGTCCTTGATTTCCTGTTACAAATAAGTGATCTTGATTGACTGACTAACTGCCTAGAGTCATACTTCTACTATCTGATCCATCTGCCCTACAATACATAAATGTATATTCCTTCTTAGATTTACTACTAAGAATAAACTTCTTAGTCTTTACATTTCCTGTAAAGAAAATTTCTGTAAAGAAAATTTATCAGAATTTTGTGTGAAAAAAATCTAGAGCGCTGCAGCTTAATCACGCTCATTTCTAGGTACACTTTTATTTATATCAGCCACTTCAGTATCTGCACGTCAAGATCTTAAAATTGTCAAATTATTATTTTTTGTCTGTGCAGTAGTTCTAACAGCCTGCTGTCCACAGAGCCTAGAGAGTAACAGTTGTGGTCTCTTGGGTATGTCCTCTTCCATCATTAAATACATAATGGCCCAGATTTTGTTTGCTTCCAGTCTGTGTCAACAGCAACTGCAGGCACTGGTCGACAGCGCACTTCAAAGTGAGAAATGATCTCTGAGCTCCAGTGATGCTGGATGTGCTTGGGTTCATGTCTTTCCACTCTGCGCTACTTTAGACTGGAAGATTTTTTTGTTTCCATGGTAGCCCATATTGTTGCGACTAATCAGATATTTTCAGATATGCATTAGTTTTGCAGTGGTTTTATCTCATCAAAAAAAAAAAAGCTTCTCAGAATAGCACAGATGAACAGAACATATTATGTGGAATTAGTCTAAAAAGATATGCTCTGTGTGGTGCTTCGAACAATATTTAATAGGGTAGATGAAAAAAATATTAATCACACATGAAGCTACAGCTTTGATTTATCTTGCTAATATAAGATCTCCAGGAAACCACACTTCATCATTCCTGCCATCATTTGTGACTCACCAAATATGGCTTTGAAGTTCCCTCATGGATGAAGATGTCATCTCTGTCCATTCAAATTAAATCACTGTTACTCATCAGTTTTTCCGTTTGAGCTCATATCCTATCTCAGTGGTAACTAACACTACTGGTCATTTAGTGCACCAAGCATAAAGACTATGTTGATGGAATATTGGTCAGACTTCAGTGGCAAAGTATTCAAATTAGAAATACCGTTCTGGCTTTTGGGCATTTTACATTAACAAAATACATATCACATATATACTGGTGACACGGTGGTTAGCACTGTTGCCTCACAGCATAAAGGTCCTGAGTTCAATTCCACCATCTTTCTGAGTGTTTGCATGTTCTCCCTGTGTTTGCGTGGGCTCTCGCTGTGGACTCCAGCTTCCTCCCCAATCCAAAGACATGCAGTTAGGGGGGATAGGTTAATTGGAAACACTAAATTGCTCATAGGTGTGAGTGTGAATTGTTGTCTGTCTATGTGTTAGCCCTGTGACAGACTGGTGACTTGTCCAGGGTGGACACTGCCTCTCACCCCAAGACAGACTCCATTCTGTAATCTTTTCCACATATTTCACTCCATTGGCAACATGTTTGGGGTCATTGTCATGCTTAAAAATGATAGCCAAGCAAATAGTTTCACAATGGTATTGTGTGATGGGTCAAAATCAGACTGTACTTGTCTGCGTTCATTATTCCATCAGTTTTAATTAGACCTCCAATACCACTGACTGAAATGCAGCCCCGAACCATGACAATGTTTTACAAATGTCCCAACACTCCTGACCTCTTCAGTACATCCTGACCATGATTTCAACCTAAGCTTTTAAATTTGGATTCATCACTCCATGACACCTATTGCCAGTGAGTTTCTGCCAGCCTTACTTGACAGCCAGCCTTCCACTGCAACCATATCTAACATTTCTAATGAGACTTCAGCAAACAGTAGATGAATCAGCTGAAGGGACCTCATGCAGCTTTGAGGTCCTGTGTCGTGTCTTGCTGGATGTTGTTGTTATTGTTGTTATTTTGCTACTTAATGACTTTCAGATATTGTTCATCTGTTGTAAATATGCACTTTTTTGTTTTTACGCCTGGCACTTTTGTCCTCCACGTCTCTATTTTCTTCACAGACACTGAGATAGGCCAAGAAAAAAAAAAAACAACAACAAAAAATGGTCAGATACTGAAAATGAGTGAAAAGCCATCAATGTCCAGGGAAAATCTTTGAAAGATGCTCAGAAATCCCAGAGAACTACAGTTCACTCAAGATCCTTTAAAAGTTACATGAAAGTCTGGATCCTTGAAAACTTGCTCAGGACTTTATTAAATGGAAGCGGGTAGCTTTGCATTTTGCAGCTCTGTTTCCTGCTTATTACACAGAAACTACCACAAGTGTTTCCAGGTAATAATCACACACTTTTTAAGTTTGCTTTAATAGGTTATGTTAGTAAATAGAAACAGGCAGTTTTGCAATTTCCAGCTCTGTTTCTGCTTATTACACAGAAACTGCAGAAATAGATCCTATATTAAATTAAAATGTGGCAGAAGTTCTGCTAAGTATTACACGCATCTATGAGAACTTGCTAAGAATGTACTGTTTCTTCTCTTCTTACTATTTCTCCTGTCACAGTTGCTTCTGTATCTTAATGTAATCCCAGACTGATGCAATGATGTAAGATCAAGGGAACAATACCATCTGTTCCTTTTCTTCTTGTAGCCGAGGACAGTTCTTTACGACTTAATATTGTATGTATACTTCGGCTTGTTGTCATGCTGCAGAAGGAATCTGGCACCAATCAGACTGAAGGTAGTGTAATGGATAATAAGCTAAACATCTGTGTTGCTTGAAGCAGTTTTTTCTCTAATTTTGTGTATAAAATGAAAAAAAACCTCTTCTGATACATCCACAGTAACACAACGATAATAATATTCAGATCACCGCGTGGCCATCTGTTTCTACTAGAAATCTGATATGCTGTGTGATTACTTATAGTCAGCTAATGAGCATCGAGCACAGCACACTGCAGTGATGTTCCCATCACTTCCGAGGACTTTACAATGGTTTATTTATTAATTTTGCTCACCTCTAACAATATACACTACTTGGCTAACCCTAACCCTAATCAAACACATAACACACAAACTGTGTATATATTATTATATGCAATAAGATATTAAATACCAGTAACTGCTAATAATATTATTTGCAGTCACTGAATACACATTAGGATTTTGGCTGCTGTCCTATTTCCAAGATGCAGAAGATGCAGATTTGGTGCAGATTTTATGCTGATGCATTTATCCTTTTTTGAGACTGGCAAAAGGAATATGCTAGCCAGTCCAGGCTGGGTTTGTGTCTCCTTCCGGTTCAAACCAGGTGGCTTTTGTAATGTGAAGTGTAGAGTCCATGGAGCCACGATGAATACAAATATCTACAAACACAAATTATGTGGAAAAGAGAAATTGCTGTAATGGCTGCAGTAGCAGAATAGAAATTCTAATCACAGTGATTCATGAATATATCAGCTCTTCCTGGGTTGAAACTACTTTCCCTATCATTTTTCTAACTCTCTTGCAATTTCATCATTTTTTCAAACCTTATCTTTCTGCATTCTTTGGTTTCTGTGGTCATGGTCTTTACATCCCTTCTGGAAATGCCGCTTGGACGAGAGGCATTAGAATGAGTGGTTTGTCTTGTTCAAAGCGGCCCCATAGAATCGCACCATATTGCATTGAGGACTTAATAATGACAGTTCTGAATCACTCCCCAAATAATCTGTCTCAATTCATACACCCTTGAGATGAAGCTGCAACTCGGTATTAGTGGAGAGAAGCTGTCAGATGTGTCAGGAGCAATAGTGGAAGTGCTTACTCATCACTGGGTTTACACACTGTGCTCTTCAACACCCACTTCTGATCTCTCTGCAGACTGGACATATATTGAATGTTTCGATGTTGTATCGAAATGCCCATTGACTGGTGGCTCAATAGCCTTCGCTTTAAACAATATTACACATTGAGAAATTCTGCTGCACTATCTGGCAATTACAAAGCAAAAAAAAGCAAAAAAAAAAAAAGAAGCAATAAAAAAAAAAACAGATAAAAAAAAAAAGAACAAATCAGGGAAAAAATATCATTCATTGTCAGTCATTTCCAGACAGTCAGTACACACACACACACACACACACACACACACACACACACACACACACACACACACACACACACACGTCCACATTTTCCTTCCTGCTGCTGTGACACAGCAAAATCCTCAACAATTTAATTTTTAGGGGCAGGAACCATGATTTTTATGGAAGGCACAATCCTTATGAAAAGAGATCTGAAAACAAAATGTAGTATTCCTGGCAAAGAAAATTGAAAGTACTTGCTGTAGGCTGAGCTAAAGATCTGTCTCTAATTGGATGGAGGTAATTGTGGCTGTGTGACACGGGTCACAAGTAAATTGGCTTTTTTGCACAAGCAGCAGGAGGTTTCCAATTATATAACCATAACAGCAACGTATTCCCCAGCCTTTACGTCTTTCCTCTGCCCCCACATGTATACAATGCTGTATTTGCAATTATGAGTTACATATAAAACATTAGACACTGGCTGCACATCAAACAGGAGAACAGTAAACACTTTTCAGGTGTTGAGGAGTTTTGTGAATGCTGAGAAATCAATTTGAAAAAGCACTAAAGTGCTGCTAAAAGGTATTTCAGCTAAGCTTCACAATGTAACATAACAGACAACATGGGTGACACAAGTTTCAAACTTCATGAAAGTCAGCTGTAAAGAGTTCTATTTCAGCAATGAAAGGATTTTATCACAAAGTTCTATAATCGGAGAGCAGGAAGATTGTGGGTTGTACCTGGTAACACATCAAAATGTCACTTTGGAGTCAAACAGGTGAGCTTGTGCAACATGTGGACTTAGGAAACATGTATTTACACAAAGCACATGATGAAAAAAAACTTTGTCAATGTTCACTGCAGTGATGATAGCAGTACTTTAAGCTGATGTGTACTAATGAGAAACCCTTATTTTTTTTATAAATTGGAGGAACTACTGTTTTTATTTTATTTTAATATGTGGCTTTTTAAAAACTTGTTGGTTGATTGCTAGTTTGATTATTGAATGGTGTTTTGTATTGCTTTTAATCTGTCGATTAGAACTTGGTTACTTAGAATTAATCCATTAAAAAAAAAAAACACAGGAGCGGGCACCAGTTTGTGGAACCCATCCATCTTAAATACCCTGCCCGCGGTAACCATTGTCATTAAGCCTAATCATGTTTTATGTATATGGTTAGAGACCAGCTGCATTGTCACAAAACTGGCTCAGAGCAGGTGATAAGAAAGGTGTTCACAAAACATGTTTACTCAAATATAAAGTAATTTAAACGTAACCTAACCAAGACACAGAGTTTACCAATAGGTTGATTTCAGATGGAGTGGAAGAGAGACTGAGCAAATCACCTGGGCCAGCTTTGATAGCCTGCAAGACATTAGCTGACGATCCTCCCAGGCCAACCAAAAAGCAGGCCATGGCTTTCATGAGTGTGAGAGGGTCGTAACAACATACATAGTATGCCTTATAAGTAGTTACTTTTCATTTAAATATGACAAATAATTCTGTCAAACTATATATGCGTTTTTACCATTAATACAGGCAGCTGCAAAAACAGCTGCACTTACCAACAGAAAAGTTCATGATATTGTCAATAATGCACCTCAGTATCGTTTTTATCAGACAGATGATTTTCTATTCTGTATTTAGGCTCTGTGAGTCATTTTGAACCACATGCATATTGGCTAACATGTTGTCAATCACAAGTCATTAGCCAAAAAGCATGTGGTTTCACAGTCATACCCGTTCCTCCTTGTGACAGTGGGGATTTTTTAGCAATCAAGATTGCAATGGAGGAAACACTCATCTCAAAGTTTCAAAACAAGACTTCAGAAAACAATGTATGATGTCACAGTAGCTACACTCATCTTTTACACTGTTTATGTTCAAAACATCTTTACCTGATGATCACTGAGCACTGATGATTGAGAACTACATTCTTTTTGTCTCACTTTTAGTCAGTGACAGTGAGGCCACACAGATATTTAAGTATAAAGGCTTTTTAGTCTTTGATACTGCACTACGTATGTATAAACACTATGAGTATGTAGCTTGTTCCATAAAAGCAGCATGACATCCCAAACTGTTCTTGCAGAAAATTCCTCAAAAAACGCACTGCGAAAAAAATGAAGTCAAAATCAGGCATCATGCAATGATGTGTCATAATCTACAAGGTGTGCAGACTCAGTGAAGCTGGGAGGTGGAAAGTGAGCCATTTAATAAGGCTGATTTTTAATTTTTCAATTATTTGAGAAAGAAAACATAACAGAGAACATAAACTGAGAAAAGCTAGTAACAGAGCCCATGAAACCCGAAGAAAACACAAGCATAGATAAACAAACATTTTGGCAAAGGGCAGAGGAAAACAGAGACAGTATATACACTGAGGGGAGATTAGAGAAGTGGAACCACATGGGAACACAACAGGAACAAATTAGACATAACAAGTCAGGGGAAGCAAAACTGAACAAAATGCACATGTGACAAGGACTACCAAAATAAAACAGGAAGTAGCACAAACACTGAGAATCAAACAAAGACACGCCAGCTTGATTCTAAGACTATATTCAGTACTGATGCACATTTTGAACTATGAGCACACTTGTTGCCAAATGTAGTGGTCTGATTGATCAAATCTGTTTATTTAGATGGGAAAATCTTGCTTTGAGAAAATAAATGCTGGACATTCAAATCAAAATAAGTGATTATTAATATGCCCCAGTGAAAAAAACTGGGCAGCATGGAGATAATTTGATTGCATACTGTTAAAATGTAAGAGTATGTGAAAGGCCTCTGAGGAGAGAAAGCTACCAAACAGATAATGGCTAGGCTCAGCTTGTGGCAGGTACAGCACAGCAAATGCCAGTGATTCCTACTAACTGCTCCCGTTAACAATGCTTGCATGGATTTGGAAATAATGCAGATAATGGCAGAACTCAAAGGCAATGTAAAAAGCTGGTCATTAGAGGTAGGGAGAGATATAATTTAAATCCAGGGATAATGGTGCACACATTCAGGGAGTCTGTTTTCCCCAGCACAAGGAACAGAAATAGCTGTGTAACAAATAATAAAAGACAGACAAAGAGAGAGGGGTTCAAACTGTGGCTCCTGACAACTGAAGACCCATCACTGCATGATGGAGGTATAAATGTCAGATTCCTGGTTAAAGAAAATGTTGCAGAAATGGTTGGAAACAGTCCAGCATTGGAAAGCTCAACTGATCTCAAAGAAATACATGAAATGACACTTTTAACAAACCATCACAATATAATGCTGTGTGAAGAGGTGAAAAGTGGAAAGTAATGTGTTAAAATTAGATGTTCGCACCAGGTAAATAATGCCAATAAAAAGTGAATTTTTCATTGACATTGTCATGGAACTTTGTTGTGATGGGTACGCAAATTCCCTGCTTAATGTGCAGCAACAACAGAAGAGGATGTAGCGACAAAGTGGATCAAACTCTAGGACTCTAGGACATGCACTGTGTTGGATCATAGTTTTTAATATAGCTAACTTCAGTATTCAGCTCATTTTAATACTTTCGTTCTCAGTTGTTGTTTGGCGCTTCAGGCACTGAAAATAAAATTGGTTAGATTTGGGAAAAGGTCAGGGTTTGGGCAGTGAGGCACCTCTTGTGGTTGTAAAATTAAGTGGATGCAGAAACTCTGACCTTTTCAGGTGGTTACATGACCTCAGCTACTGCCGTGTAATGGGGTGTTTGGAGGTTGTACACGTTTCACTTATTTCTGAGGAAATAAGGCTGGGGAAGGAATCAAGCTTCAAATCTATTTAAAGATCAACAAGAGTGTGTTGGTCCAATCAGACGCAGGGGTAGAGGAAAAGCTTTCAAGTGCTGTAAAGTAAGAGAGTCTATCACAGGCTGTGTGATCCTGTATTTCTTAGGTTTGCTGGTCATGTCAGGTCACAGTAGCACGGATGTTCAGAGCTGTTAAACATCTTTAGGGGGTGACCACAGAGGATTATCCACTTCTATTTCTAGCTTGTCCTCTGCATCTTCTGTGAATCAAAAAATTTAAATGTCTTCCCTCCTCTTTGACATTCCCATTCTTCAATTTACTGGTAGCCTGGCCTTCAACATCCTTTTAAAAGTATGCCCAGAACCCAAATCAAGCTCACCTCTCTTACTTCTTCCCTTAGCAGTCCAAGGTGTGCAATACTGATTCCTGTTTCTGTCCATCTTTGTCATTCCCAACACAAATCTGAGCATCTTTCACTGCCCTGCCTGTAGCTGTGGCTCATGCCTTTTCATTAGCAGTACTTGTATACATAGCTGATCTCACTATTGTCTTATAAACCTCCCTTTTCACTCTTGCTGGAGCCCTTCTGTTTTAATTCATCAGTTAGTCTCCATCCGTGCCACCATGTCTTTTCTCTCTTTCTCACACCCCCATTTGCTGTAGATGGCTTCGCCTGTTGGCAAAATTCAGTTGTCCTGTATTTTCCGGCACATATATTCTCTACCTACTTTCATCCCTGTTCGCTCCAAGCATAATTCCACCTCTCTAGGTGCTTTTCATCCTTCTATAGTACAGTGTACATGCAACTCAATTAACCCCAATCCCAGCCCACAAACCAAAAGTGCTATTCATAAAAGAAGGCGTTAGCATGGCTGACTGTACAAAAATGTGAAAATAACATATTATTGATTTTCTAAGTATTACATGGGAAACAATTTGTTACTTGAGCAGAATGATAACAACACACATGCACGGCAACAAGACTACACAGAATGTTTCATGACCCGCTACCACGTTCACATGAACCTGAAAGCAATAACACAAAATAAATAAATAAATGTTTATTTATTTACTTTTAGGCCACTTTTTGGGGGCAATTCTGTCTTACTTCTTTTGATTTGTTTTTTTTTATCTTATTAGATAACGTATATATGTGCATATATGTATATGTATGTGTATGATCTCATTTATTAAAATTCTTTCTTTTATTGTGTCTACATTGGCCTTCTGTTTAGCACTTTGGCCGGCACTTGATGTCTAAACAAACAAAGCTGACTTGACTTAAAAGAAATAAATATAAATAAGTAGGCCACGTATCAGAAAATCCCACCAATAAATTGACTGAGTGAGGGTTAACTTTTCTTGAATATCATCAATACTTTTCCATTATTCTGCCACAATACCTAGGAAAAGAAAAGGGGAAATGGTAAATGCACTTCACATGACTGTGTCATTAATCTTTGATGCCCACCTATTAAATCCCTGCAGGGTCTTCACTATATGAGTCTGGACAGACATGCATTTAAATGCAACTTGCCTGGTTGTCAAAGCAATACATCCATTTTCCTTATATATTATAAAACTGGCTTGCTAAACATTTGAGTAACTGAACCATGATTGTCTCAGATTAAAGAAATTCATAAAGGCTACATATAAACGGTATTTCTTGTTGGATTGCTTTTATACAAAACTATCAAAAATAGCAGTGGTGAAAATCTAGACAGGATCAAGGGGAACGGATGGTGTTTTTGCAAGAGCGGGTGGTAATAGCCCCAAATCCTGCAGGGGCTGTGGGAGTGGGATTAAAGAAAAACAGTACGGGTGAGACATCCATTTTCTCCAGATAGTGTATAAAAATTTTAATTTTGCTCTGATCACCCTAATGTTTATGCCTCAGTCTGTGTGCATACTGTTAACACAGCCTGTCATAGTGAGCTGCACGCTACCCACCTTTCTATCTATTCCACGACCAAAGACATATATATGCATGCCTCTCTCTGTCAACGAATATTGTGCTTTTTGGAGAGATCTCTTCATTTATTCAGCAGATGTGGGGATGGGAGATTCTTGAAGTCCCTTGTTGCTGCACTCACACGTGACCCATCAGGCCATCCTAGAGATGCTGCAGCTGCTCTAATTGCCTCTTGCTGTGCTGTCCTGTTTGTATACTTTTATCTACCTGCAATTTCTTACATGGAAGTGCCAGGATAGGTTATATAGGAAGGATGATAATGGATGTGGATACAGGCTCCTCTTAAACAAATCGGTGTGGATACTGATCACCTCGTGTTATTTTCGTCTGTTGCTGTAAAACTGACATTATCATTCTCTTTATTTTGTATTGACATTGAAAGCCTTTACCCATGCCCAATCTCAGGATCTGTGCTGTGTAAAGACAACAATACAATCCTGTATTTTGTCATGTTAAGTATCATTCTATCACTTGTAGTCCACTCTACCACATGACAGTTACACACATTCAGATAATAAAGAGCAACAGAAATGCAGCCATCTATACTTGTAGCATGTTGCAGCATTCAATCTGTGTCAAGAGACAATTATTAGGATACTACACAAGGGAAAAGTGCTATGTCTGTGACAAAAATGCTTGAATTTATCATTCAAAACATAAATGCAGAGGCTCGCTTGCTTTTAATGGGCTCCCTAGTTTGAAACAAAGAGTATTTCTTTCCAGCTACACTTCCACTTGCTCTCCTCATGGCTTCATTGATGTAAATGAAAGGCAGTGTTTTCATTTTGTGCATGTTGAGTAATAGCCCAGTGAGCGTGCCCTCTTAATTGTCCCTGTCAGGCTTATAAATCGTGGAAGTCTCCCCACCTTTCCATCACATGCAGCCTCTTCTTGCATAATCCTATTAGCTGCAAAACTATCAAACAGAGGGGAGCAATATTGCTTACTGTGGATGGGTGTTATGTTTTTCTTCAACAGTGGTAGCGTGCAAAAACATTTCCAGCAATTTCCAGAGTCAGATTGCAAATGCTCACTTGGTTTGCAGATGTATTTGCTTTTATTTCTTTTTGACTGTCCTTGCGAATTCATTGGGGGAAAAAAGTTAAATACTGCGGTGCAGTGTCATACCTTTAAGGCACGCAGGCTCACAGTCTGGTATTAGATATATGCAGTGAACTATTCAGCAATCAAAGGTTTTATATCTTTCAGTAAATTAGAAATGTCATCATGTCCTCAGTTGTGACAGAATTTGTCAAGAAAGATAAAATATCATTAAAAACTGCAGACAATGGGGGACTCCAATAATCATTAAGAACAAAATATCTCTTCTACAGTGTGCTGCAATATATATGTGCTAATTCTAAAGAGGGCTAATGTCTAGCAGGACATTAGCCCCTTATCATTTCTCTTCTTAATCACCACACTCTCTCACTGTATGAAGAGTCATTCTGACCACTAAAGGCCTTCTTTTTATTGGACGCTTTCTGCAGACTCACTCATGGTGAACAAAGAGCTGGAATATCAGGGATCAGTAATTTTGATTCAAAACAGTAATTGCATTTCAAAAGAAGACCCAAACAATTCTGGTTTGCCATATAGGCTGGCTCTAATGTCATGACCCACCTCTGCTTCCAGATGCTGGCTCTTCTCTTGACCTGCATCAGGTTAACTTGATCCAATCCTATTCTGATCACCTGCAAGGAAATTGAGTTAGGCTGTGGGCTGCCCCAGACAGTCTGTGGCAGGTCAGTTTTTCTCCCCTTAAGAGCTTCAAACACTTAAGCTATTAACCTTTTTTGTTAGGACAACCGGCCTGGATTACACTATCCGTCAGTCATCTCATTACAGTTCCGTTTTCCTAGCGTTTTTTTTTTTTTTTTTTGTACAGTTGCAGCAAGATTGAAGGTACTTGTTATCATTATATGCCAAATGGGAGGCGGACTTAAAAACCCCTTCAAATCATCTCCTGCAGACAGGTGTGTGTTTGAAAGGCTAGGGATCCAAATGACTTCATTTCAAGCCCATTTGAGCCAATTGTGAAGAAAGTATTGGATGTTGCACTAATGTTTTGCTGTGTTTTGGTGCTGTAGTTTGTGGGGCTCACCATGAACTAAAACTAAATACTGCATTTTGTAATCTTAGAAATATTAATTTATATAGTCCACAGGTGTCGAACTCCAGGCCTCAAAGGCCAGTGTCCTGCAGGTTTTAGATGTGTCCTTGATCCAACACAGCTTATTTAAATAGTTAAATTACCTCCTCAACATGTCTTGAAGTTCTCCACAAGCCTGGTAATGAACTAATCATTTGATTCAGATGTGTTGACCCAGGGTGATATCTCAAACCTGCAGGACACCGGCCCTTGAGGCCTGGAGTTGGACACCCTGCAATAGAGCATGCTTTTCAGTTACTGAAGACAAACCTGAACAAAGACAGACTTACAAACAAATAACAACTGAAGATGGTAGCATTAAAGGCCTGGAAGAACATCTAAAGAAAGTACTGATTACTTATTTTCAAAAGTAATTAATTACTTAGTTACTTTTTAAAAACACGATTTACAACCTGAATAGGTAATAAAGCAATAGATCTTTCAGCCCAATTCTACTTTTTCTGCATAATCCATCATACAAAATGTAATCAAATGGAAAAGTCTCTTTTTAAAACTTGTTTTATTAGTTTTAATCTTTTAACTTTATGCATCAAGCAAAAATTTAATTATATGCAACATTCTCTGACTGGAAGAAATTTGTTTAACATTTAAACCTATTTTCTGCACATTCCAGCACATAAAATTAAATATTTTTTTGTGTTTACACTCACTCTTTCAAATAGATGCAAGTAAAACACAGCAGAAAATATCAAAGTCCTGTTGCTCTATATTCACCTGTATAGCAGGCGGATGTTTGCCCTGGTGCTGGTGTGCCGCAGCGGTCAGTGGAAGAATCCGCGAGTTCGTTTGTGAATTTCCCATTACGTGGTAGCGTTCTGTTGGGTTTTTTTCGCTGTAAAAATAAGTTTTCTTCCCAAGCAGTGAACAACGGACGCTAATGTTTTTGTCACTTTTTACAGAATCAAAGTAAGGTCAGTACTTCCACGCTTTAAATGCTGCAAGCTCATACTCTGTCCCGCACTGATATATTATCCATTGTTGATCTGCACACAGCTGTTGCCAAGAACGTCGCACTCGCTTACGTCATTATCATGAGACACTCTCGCAAAAAAAATCACGGTTTTAGTAACGCAGTAACGCCGCGTGCTTACGGGAAAGTAACAGTAATCTAATTACCCTTTTTGCAATAGTAATCCCTTACATTACTCGTTACTTGAAAAAAGTAATCAGATAACAGTAACACGTTACTGCCCATCTCTGGAGGCAAACTTACAAAAAATGATAATTGCCCAAAAGCTTGATATTTTTAGGTCCATAAGCTTTTGTGTGTGCAAAAAGATAGTAGGGGAAAGACTAAGAGGTCCATTTTAAGGAGCTATGAATGAAGTGACATTAATAGTGAAGCTTGAGTCACTTAGAAGCAAATAAGGAAATATCACAGTCCTTTTGTAACACACCCTGAGGTATTTATAGTATTTTTGACGTGGATTAACACTAATAGCATTTACCGCAGTCACACAGGCCCTGAGTAGCAAGACCAAATAAAGACATATTTCTTTGAAATAAAAATCAAAACAGTATAAGAGCTGCTTCACTGTTAAATGTATTACTTTATACCAAATTCAGCCAGGCCATCCAGTCTGCACATAGTGGACATGGTTACACTGTGCATAATGGTAGTAATGAAATGTAAGTAAGATTTGACAGTTACTGCAACTTGTAAGAATCAGATTTAATAATATTTTAACGGTTATGACCTTTCAAACAAAAACAACTTTTTTTTTAAAATTGTCTAAAGTTTGTAATCCAGTTCATTCGTAAAATGCCTTCCACACAACCATTGGGAAAGTTTTACGCCTAAGCACACTGTATTAACAGTCCATTGCACCTTTCTGTGAGCACTTTGTTCTGACAGGCATTAATCATGCATTTTAGTCTTTGATACTCCAGAATGGTACAACTGTGTCTTTTAGGACATCCCATTTGCTTTTACCTTGTCAGATACACTAAGACAGGTCTATGTTAATATTTTATACATGGTGAATTACAATACAATTCCCTGTAAGCATGTCTTTAAAGTTTATTTCAGATGAGGAAAGCGCTAAGATGGATTTAGTAAGTTTTAGATGTGTGAAAAAAAATCACGTTTTCTAACAGCAGCACTATTCACTTTGGTTTTGGTGGGCTTATTTGCCTATGTTGTGCCATTGTATGGGTATATGAGTTTGTTGATTGACTGATTTCTTGTATATTAGCATGATGCTTCTTCTGTGTGAGGCACCAGATGGCCTATACTGCGATGAATACAGCCACTGATATGTTTCTCAGCATCAGAATGCTAATGCAGAAATGATGATTGCCATATTGTTTTTGACTGCACCCAAGGGTACTTAGAAGGACAATGAATCCATAGGGACTTCAGCAAAATGCCTGCATGTGGACCATGATGGATGTGTACTCCGAACAGGATGCCTTGAATATTAATTGATATCCACTGCAATGCAAAAACAACATCTGAAACCATTGATATATTTAAAAAGCACAATAGACACTATAAGCAACTTGACACAGTGAAAAGACCCATTATTCTCCAATGCAAAAGTGTTTATCAGTACTGAATGACATCTCATTGTTTTGTGAGAGTGCACTCATACACTAGGCACATCATGATATACTCATGCAACAATAAAACTCTAATAAATCTCTCAAAGAGGTTTTTGTCCAGCTTAACTGGCCTTTCCCTGATGACTTTTGTTTCTAGCTTACAACTATAAAAATTAATGAAAGTGTGTGCAAAAAGCTTTCTTGGACTGGTTCTCAATTACTTTGTAATGAAGTGACTTGAGTGGATAGCACAGGGTTAATTGTATTTGTGCTAGTGCATTGTTGAAGCCACTAATGAAATTCAACTCTGTTATTATTCACTACTTTGACTTTTTTCTGCCTTTACTGGGTAAAATATGCACTGAATTAGTTAGAAGCTGACATTTTCATGAACGTATATTTGTACATACACAAACACAAGTTGACTTGTGCTCCCACTAGTAACCTTGACTTAATTTATGCAAGTACGTTGTTTTTCTTCGGTGCATTCTTCTTCCTTTTGGAACCTGTCACCCCACAATAATTTGGTTGAAAGTTTGCATGTTATGGAATGAGCTAATGAAACCTCAAGCAACAGTCCTCAAGCTGAGATATGGGGATTACAGCTACAAAGGTCTGGTGAGCTCACCACTTTCTAACACTTTTTGTATTGTAAATATTAAATTAATGGTGGCAGATTTACAGTGAGCTCTCTCTGTTCCCAGGTCTTGGTATTGTTCATGTTTGCTTACTGCCACGCTGATGTGACTTACTGGGAGGCTTGAATACAACAGAGGCATTGTTAATCTTATTAGCAACACCTGTGCTTGCCCTGCTGTGGTGATTCAAATAGTCTCCTGTGAATAAGACTCTGTAATAAACCAGAAAATCGGGAAACACCTTTGTGGCTCTGCAGGCACTGCTGAGCTTGACAGTAGCCACTAGAGCACAGTACATATTTTAAAACAGTTATCTTTAAAATTTCACACATTCACAATGCACACATATACCTAGCTTAGCCCTTTTCCTTTAATAAAGTTAATATGGGCCAAATATATAACATAAATTATTATTTTTTGCCTTCAGAATTGCTGTAATTCTTCATGACATAGAAACAACGAGGTGCGGGAAACATTCATCAGAGATTCTGGACCATATTGACTAGAGATTGACCGATCCGATATTACGTATCGGTATCGGTCCGATACTGACCTAAATTACTGGATCGGATATTGGAGAGAAATAAAAAATGTAATCCGATCCATTAAATATCACAAAAGCAGCTCACAAAACTTGCAACATGGCATAACTCGGCTCATAACCGTAGCACGTCGGAGCAGTATGCGTCACGTGATTGAGCGGCTGTGGCGTGCAAGACCTGTCAGCGGTCTGGTTGAGCATCTGGAGCCTCACTACCAAACCAGCATTTTATCTCCGAGAAAGTTATCCCAGTGAGAAGTAAAGCAAGTGTGTAAGTTCATCTCTGAATGTTTGTAAAGCATTCCAGCATTAAGCTTAACAACCGATATATGGAGCGACTGCCTCTCTCTCCTTCCCTCTCCTGTTGCTACTTCAATCATGAAACTGATTAATGATCGGCTTTTCTGTCGCGAGTCCGTCTCTCTTGTTTATCGCCCACTTCGCGCCAGAAAGAGGAAACCAGCGGCTGAACAGCAGCTTGATAATCTGTTGTTAGAATTTATTTAATATTACTTTCTACACCAGGATCCTTTTCTATGAAGCTGACAACTGGTAACTGTGCAGGGGCGGATCTAGCAAAGTTTAGCCAGGGGGGCCGATAGGGCATGAACAGGGAAAAGGGGGGCACAAAGACATACTTTTCTTTCTTATTCTCATTTAGAATATCTAGCTTTTAATAAATAATTATCTGAATGTCACGGTTCTGGGTCCGTTGGACCCAGTATTTTGAGTTCATTATGTTTTGGTACTTTTGCATCATGGATTTTCCTTTATGTTTCTCTGGTACTTGGTGTTTCAGTTATCTTGCTGTTTTTCTATATTATGATTTATGATCTGATACTGTTGTGATTATGATTATCATTTAGTAGCCTTTGGTCAGTGTCAAGTCTGTCTGTGTCTTAGTAAAGTGTGTTTTGTTTCCTGTTTTACTTTGAAGGTTCTTGTTCCTGTCTGATGTTAGTATGTGCAGCTTTGTTCCCCCTGTCTCGTTAGCCCTGATCTCTCCCAGCTGTGTCTCCCTCCTGTTGCCGATTTCCCCGTTACTACCCTGTGTAGATAAGCCCTGTGTTTTCCCATGCTCAGTGTCGCGTCGTACCATCAGTTTATGCCTGTGTGTTCTTGGTCTCAGTGTTCCGTCCTCACTTCATGTTTGTTTTCCTGCCAGCAATAAAGCTGAGGTTTTTTGAGTTACATTCCATTTTCCGAGTCCTGCATTTGGATCCTCATCTCTGCCTGCCCGCACACAGAGCCCTGACACTGAATCTTACACCCAAAGTTTTAATCTGATGTAAAATGTATAGTAGTCCATTACTGTATATAGTAACTATTAAGTCTAATATACCCTAGTAAGCTATAGTACTTTTTCCTTTGGGAAGGTACCATCTGTGCAGTCTGCAGTTCTGTTGAAGAAAGATGTTGAATCTATTTAATTATTCTTGAAAAATAATTGAGTTCTGTGCATTTTTTTTCACCTTGCATCAAATTAAAGTTGATTACGTCGATTAAGCATCATGAGGTGGGGGGTGGTTCCCTATTTTTTTTTTTTTTGCTGGGAGTTTGCAACCCTATTAGTTAGGTTGCTTACTCTTTAAAATATCAGAATAGGGAGGATGGAGTAGGTTTAAGTTTATTAGATTGATCAGTATTGCTGAACTATGAAATATTTTGGGTGCAGTGTATTTTTTGCATACAGGTATAACAGAATAGCTTTAGTGTTTTTTTGTTTTTAAACTTGAGTATGAACTTATACAAAATGCAGCAAGATATTAAAAAAACAGTTTTATTGATTAAAAAA
Organism: Mchenga conophoros; assembly: GCF_057382185.1. Lineage (NCBI taxonomy): Eukaryota > Metazoa > Chordata > Actinopteri > Cichliformes > Cichlidae > Mchenga > Mchenga conophoros. The sequence continues at coordinate 14,012,687 of NC_140538.1, forward strand.
CACACTATATCGGATTCATATTGGTATTGGCCGATATCCAAATTTATGATATCGGTATCGGACATAAAAAAGTGGTATCGTGCCATCTCTAATATTGACATGGCAGCATTACAGAGTTGCAGTAGATTTGTCAGCTGTATGTCCATGATGTCCTTTGATGATTTCACTACCATCCAAAAGCTTTAGTGGAATTTCAGACTCATCTGACCAGGCAATGTTTTTCTAAGTCTGTGCAAATTATTGCTGACAGCACTGACACACGCTGTGGTCTTCTGCTGCTGTTGTCCATCTCCTACAAAGTTTGACATGTTGTGCATACAGAGATCCTCTTCTGCATACCTCTGTAAATTGTGGTTATTTGAAATGCTGTTGATCTCACTAAGATGGATCAATTACAGAACTCGTATTCATAATTCATGCAAAAGTATATTTTCCCAACATGGCTGAAAATACTATTTAATGTGCAGCCTCAGATGACAAACTCATTATACACATAAAATCTATACCTGACTCCAACATTTACACATACCTAAAAGGCAAATTGCAGCAGCAAAATCGGTGGATACACACAGCAGAAGCCCTCTCTTCTCAAGCTTCTTGCGTTCCTTCTTCCTTATGTTGCTGTCATTCGGTATCGCTACATCGATCACTACCGCCATCTTCTTCTGCTTGTCTACCACCACCTTGTCCGGTTGGTTAGCCACCACCATTTAGTCCGTCTGTATCTGGATCTTAGCGCCGTCATTCTCGACCATCCCACGTTTACCCTTTTGACCTTGGGACTTCCAGGCCATACTCGGTACAGATGTTTCTGTATACTATCCTGGCCACTTGGTGATGGTGTTTCATGTATGCCCTGCCTGCTAGCATCTTGCACCCTTCTGTTATGTGCTGGATTGGTTCAGGGTCATCTTTACACAGCCTGCCTGGGGTCTTGCCTGGTGTGATAGACCCCAAGGCTCAAGCTCAGAGCTTGTTCCCGTGCTGCCATGATTAGTGCCTCTGTGCTGTCTTTCAGTCCAGCTTTGTCCAGCCACTGGTAGGACTTCTGGATGTCAGCCACTTCCTTTATCTGCCGGTGGTACAGGGGCCTATCCTTCCATGAAGGGTCCTCCTCTTTCTTGGGTTTCTGCTGCCTGTGATTGGTTGGGGCCATCTCCCTGATGTATTTTGTGGATGTTTGTTGTTTCATCCTGGACTGTGGTGCTGACACTCACCAGTCCTTGGCGTCCTTCTTTCCGCTTAGCATACACCTCAGGGTGCTGGACATGGCGTGAAACCCTTCAAGCATGGTCAGAAGCTTCCTGGTCTTGATGTCATTATTCCAGCAGGGTACCTGATCACGAGCAGGGCGTAGGTGTTGATAGCCCAGATCTTGTTATTACCAGCTGACTCCTCAAGACTTGCCTGACCCTCAGCAGGCACTGTGTGGTTGCAGCTTTCCTAGCGGCCTCTTCATGGTTCCCATTTGCCTGTGGGATCCCCAGGTACTTGTAAATGTCAATATTGCCTTCTGGTAGTTCTATGATTAAGTAGTCAGGTAGTTCTGACTACCTTCCCTCTCTTCGTTGTCATCCAACTACACTTCTCCAGTCCGTACGACATTCCAACATACAGGCTACGGAGACCTGACGCAGATCTTGTTAAACTGGGCTACATCCAAGCTGGTGTTGCTTCATATTTATCTGTCGCGCTCATGTCTGTCAGGTACCACCGTAAGTCAGTGGTACCTGACTTGATTTATCCTGTAGCAATGATCTGAAAACTGCTCTTTTCTTTATCTCCATCTATCTCTCTATCATTCACACTTTGTTTGCTTTGGTGAAATAACAAAAGTCTTTGGGGTTGTCTAAAGATTCACTTTGTAATCTCGAGAGTGAGAATTATGACAGTGTAGCAGAGGGCTCTGGTGTAACACTGGCTGGGGGTAAAGAGTGAAGGTTGGCTCAGGCAGGCAGCAGGCACAGCTGCAGGTTATCAGGTTGATTAGCAGCCTGATAAATAGCAGCCTGATAAATAGGCTTTCTCTTGGCTGAGGCTGCAGGGATATGCACACAACCACTGGCAAGTGTTTCACAATGAAGCTGAGTGTTGCATTTTGAATTGTTTAGTTTGTGCTTAAATGAAGAAGGTGCGCATGTCTATGCCCTGGTGTATGTCAAAGTAACTATGCAAAGCTAGTGCATTTCTTTTTTGTTGTTGTTAAGCTGTATTTTTTATACAGATGTAAAATGTTTACTTTCCTCCACTGAATTATCTTCCTGCTGCAACATCACACATTTGGGACAGAAATTTAAAAAGATCACAACTTGTCTAAACAAATGACTCCTAACCCCATGATGGAAGGGTAAATTTTTACGCTTCACCAAGGTGGAAATGCTGGCGTATTAATAAAATCAGACAGGCAAATACATCATGAGCTATATGAGGCATGTGACCTAAAAATTCTCTCAAGCTTTTTCATCATGGAAGGCAAACACCACCCTGGCAGGTGAAACCATCACATATGCAGTACCGTTTATGCCTCGGAGAGTTTCCTCCAGGTGCTATGATGATTCTAAACCGGTCATGGATGTGGTACATAAAGTCTTTCAAGTAAATAGAATAAAGTAATCTGTGAATGAATGGTTATGGTTGCATTTGGCTTGTAGTCTAAAGCACTTTGCGTGGTCAGTAAAAACTGAAATTATACATTATGTCACAGTGCCGTGAAAGGGTTCCCCCCCCCCTTTCACAGATGTTAAAATCTGTATTTATTCCACAACCAAAATAGACAAAGTATTATTGCTTTTATTACAGTTTTTGTCTTTGCTACACTTTGCAGTTGTGATGAATAAAACTGCTTTGGGCCTCTAATGGACTGGTGACCTCTACACTGTGTATGCTACTTTTCTCCCATTGACAGCTGGGTTTATGGAAGGATTATAAATTAAGCCTCAATTCATATATGTCTGAAAGCATCTGTAGTGTCGGAAATTAATTCAGCGTTATTTATATAGTGCTAAATCGCAACAACAGTTGCTGCAAGGCACTTTATATTTTAAGGTAAAGGCCTTGCAGTAATGGAGAGAAAACCCCAAACTTAGATGATCCCCTGTGAGCAAACACCTGGAAACACAGGGAAGGAAAAATTCCCTTTTAACAGGAAGACACCTCTGGCAGAACCAGGCTTAGGGAAGGTCAGCCATCTGCCACTACTGGCTTAGGGGAGGACTAAGGACACAATATGTCAGATAGCCAGATTTTAATAATAACTAATGATTAAATGCAAAGCGGTGTATTAACACAGTGAAAACAGGTGAGCAAAGAAGAAACAATCTTCTTGTGCAATACGGGAAGCCCCCAGCAGATAACGCCTATTGCAGCATTACTAAGAAAGGATCCACCGTCACCTGATCCAGGCCTAACTATAAGCTTTTTCAAAAAGGAAAGTTTTAAACCTAATCTTAAAAGTAGAGAGGCTGCATGTTCCCCGAATCGACACTGGGAGCTAACATCATTTTTTCTTTATTGTTTCTCTTGATATCTTAAATGTCGTTCAAACTGCGACGCCACTACAGAAAACACACATTTTCTACTGCGATACTGAATAGTGACATTAGGCAAGTGAGTGCTTACAAACAAGAGAACAGTAGATGATAGCAATGTGAATTCATTTAACCATTTGACCTTTTGTCTTTTGGGGTTCTGTTGTTGACTGTGATAGCCCCTTATGGGATGTACTAAATGTCACGGTAGAGTAATGTGGCCAGAACTTTGATTCTAACAGTTAACACAGAGAACTGCATCTACTGGTGTATTTCCTGGTGACATAGAGACCTTAGAAAAATTGAGTTACATGTGTGATATCACGAAAAATCAAGATACGTAAATAAAGTGGCATTTGTGTGTCTTTTACTTCAAAAGTATCAATGTTTTACACACTGGCTCAACAAGATGTGACCTGCTGTCCCTGTTTTCTTTTGCAGTTCAAGGCTGCCGTTTGTGTCAAATGCAGACAGCCAGCAAATTGAACATTGGAAGTAGTGTACTGAGGGATGAAAAGGAGAAAGACAGCTGGAAGTGCAAGTAAAGAAGTTTTATTTTGTTGAGCTTTTTGTAAGGTGGGTTTATCACTGTCCGTGATGCAGGTGTTGATTTCCAAACACAAGCCAAAAATGAAGCTTCTGTGTTTTTGATCTATTGTTGGATAGGTGCCAGCTGAATGTTTTAATTTGAAAGTTGGCCTCGGTGAAACATTTGTGATTTGTTTGGTTGTTTTTTCATTAAGCCCATCTGATATTCTGGATAAATAGACAAGAAAATAAGCTAGCTGAAAACTCTCATTTGTGATGAGATGAAGAACGAAGACAAGTGTAGCGTGTTTGAGTTTTTGCCTATTACATTGTTTTGGTTTTATATAGCTGCGTAGCATTAACATTCTTGCTTGTGACACCCTAAAATATGTTACAGAATATAGACATATTTTTATAGACATATTTTTAGTTCAGTTGATGACTTTTCAAGTGGAAAAGCCAGCAAATATAGACCAACACTACATTATGCTGAGTTTTAAAAGCTTGCACTTCAGTGTTGTTTGATATGTCTCAAAACACGAGAGCACTTTTATCAAAGCAACTAACGCTTTATTGTCATAGACTTTATAAGAGTAGAAGGCATATGTCTCATGATTTTACAGTAACACTTTTGAGGGTTTTTTTGTGTTGTTGTTGTTTTTTATTCAGGTGCTGAATCCTTCCCACTACACCACTCAGCAATTTCACACTATACAACTCTGTGGTTGTGATAATCTGTGTTTTGAAATGTCCAAAGAATAGTTATTCCCCCTGCACCAGCTTTTCTATAAATCCCAGCTGGTAGCTTCTTCAAAGATGACTTCTCAACATGCATTCCAAGACGAATGTGCATTGCTCTTATTTGCTGTCATAGTTTATGCTACACAAACTAGGTTACTAGTTCATTTTGAGGTCATCCTGGTTAATGGCCTTCCTTTTGTGAGAAGGTGCAGGACACCCGCTTTCCTAGAAAACAACCCTATCCTTTATGATAAATACAGTAGCTGTCTTTGTGTGTGAGATAAAATAGCAGTTACAGCAAATTGTGAAAAATGTGGAAAAATATTGACGTGCAAAAATCTTGTGCATGATTTCTTCAGAATATAAATGCAGGCATATGCATTTGTTTATACTCTGTCATTACCTGGCGATTACATGATGCAGAGTAATGCAATATAAATGTAATTAGTAGTGAAAGAAATAGATTTTTGCTGCGAGCAAATAAGTAATGCCTTACTTTCTCTGCTTTTTTGTTAAATAAAGACCCCAACATTGTCCAAGAGTGCACTGCTCCGGTGTACTGTGACTATGTTTTACTGCTGAGGTTTTGGATTTCCAGTCAAACAGATCAATTGTACAACAGTCTGATCCTGCGTCTAAGCCAGGGACACTCTTTCCAAGTCCAACAAACCACAGCTTACCAGAAAGTATCACTGCAGCTCCTTTTTTTGGCTGCAAATCACCTCACTGTTCAGTCAGTCATATGCCATACATGTGTGTGCACACATAAACCCACACACAGACACTAAATACTATATCCAGAATGGAGTTAATGGCTAAAAGAGACTGCCTTCACAATGATAATGCGATGCAGGCCAAGCTTCTTGGATCCAGTTCAGCAGATAGACACTAAAAACAAAAAAAGAAAAAGAAAGCACACAGTGTCCCCAAATTTCCCCCTCAGACTCGTTCCTCAAAGCAGGGATTGAATATCTTCTTGACATATTTGGTTTCACCGTTTCACTGATGTTGCTTTAAAGCTTCATGGCAAAAACGGTTCAAGGTACCTGCCAATGAAAATGACAAAATTCCAAGTAGGAAGCAGTTTTAAGGATAGTATGTTGGAACCATGGATTTAAATGTTGCCTGGTGCAAAGTAAAATATCTCAGCAGTTGGACAAATTGGTGTACTTGTAAATCTCCTAACTCATATAACTCAAAGTGCCCCGATGTTCTCCTTGCACCACCATTTGTGGTTTTGAGCCGTTCCTGATAGATTCCCATGATACGCAGTGTGGTGCACATATGCAGCCCTTATACAGTGCAATCATTTGATGCTCCCTTATCTGAAACAGTCATCAAGTAAGACTTTTAACTTGTGTATGAATTTGGTTTATGACATTATATGAGCTCAGCTGACAACCCAATCAGCTGAGCTGGAGCTTATGTAAAGTGGTAATTAGCAAATGTTGGCACGCGTCTTGCATCCTAAATGAAGACTGTGGCAGTGTTAAACATTTTACGTCTTTCACATCATCACAGAGCTGATGTGAAGATGTGGGCTAATGGGCTTGTTTACAGTGCGCATGTATGAGTATGTTTACTTTTTGATGCATGATACAATGTGTTGCATAAACAGAGAGATGTCAGCACCAGTAATCGTTCATTTGAAGTCACAATATCTGAAGAAGAAGTGTTACATTTGCTTCACACATCTGGTGGCTAGCATTGCCTTTTCAATTTTCCTTAAACATTGTAGTAATTAATTCTGCATATGTTTCAGGGGACATAGTGTTCCTTCATAATTTATAGGACCTGACAACACAACACTTCAGACCCTAAGATGAAAGCATGCCCTTTCCCAGAACACTCAAATTAGTTCGTCAAACTTAATGATTTTTTTGTATAGATCAATTCTTCCTCTGGCACACCAAAGGAAAGATAGGAAGAGCTCTTAGAGAATCAAGAACCTAATAATACTTTAAAGCATCTGACAAGACCCAAAGACTGTATTTTGGCTCATAAATCACTCATTTTAACTTCAAGGACTTTCCCTTCAAGAAAACATCTGAATTATACAACGTGTTCCTGTGTAATGCATGAGGGGTTTTAAAAAAGGCAGACAGGCAAAGCTATAGGCACTGTAGAAGTGTGTTACTATGTGTACACATATCTGCTGACATGTGTAGGCATCAGATTAAGTTTATTTTTATATAATTATTTAACATCTGATTTAGGAGAAGAGAAAAATGTTGCATGTTCTGTTGACTCTCTCAGTTTCTGCTGTGACATGTGGATCGTGGGGTAAGAGTATGGTGTAAGGATCCATCCTGCCTTGCATCAACGGTTCAGAGTACTGATGATTGTGTAATAGTGCGGAGGATATTTTCTTAGCGTGTTTTGGGCGGCTTAGGACCAGCCGAGTATTTTCCATGACCATAGTTTATCCGAATGTTATTGCTGACCATTTCCATCCCTTTATAACCAAAATATATGAGTCTTCTGATGGCAGCTTCAAGCAGGATCATTAATGTGGAGCACCTTTGGATTGTGGTGGAATTAGAGATTTGCATCATGGATGTGTGCAGCTATCATGTCAGCATGGCCCACCCTAAATTAGATTTATATTTATAATATATATTTGGGCTCTCATCTCATTTGCACATGATTTAATGAGAATTTCCAGTAATTTAATACAGTGTAATTTCAAATGTATTATTTCAGTAATAATAAATTAAAAAGGTCAGACCCTGAAAGAAAAATATTTGGCTATAAAGCACCAGTAGCTTTAGGCGCAGTGTTTGCCATGGCTAAATAGAACCCACTTAATCAGCTGACAAAGGATACAACAAATATAGTTCCTCTATTTTTTTGTTACTTTATTAATGAATCTGTATCAACAAAGCCAGTGTTTAACCATAATTGTCAGGCTCAGGAGAGACTCGGAGGCAGACCGTCACTAAGGTTCACAATTTTATTTACACGTAGACACCAGGTGCGGGTATATACAAGTGAGGGGGCACAGGAAGAGGGTCTCCGGGGAACACAGGCACGGGAAGGGAACGGCTATATACACAATCCACTGAAGCTCAGGTAGCTCGGGCTCCGGTCTTTAGGTCACCGAACGGCGGTCCTCAGGCTGGCGAGAAATCTGGCACAGAGAGGAAAGGCAGGTAAGTAGTAGCACGACAGAAACTCGGAAAAAGGCTCAGATAGGTGATGACACTGACGAGTGTTACACAATAATCCAGCGAGGAAGCACTCTCAGCAGCCGCCTTAAGAAGTGAGTGAGATGATTGTCTGCAGGTGTCCGAGCCAGGGGCTGGAGCCGTCATGACTCTGCCCCGGTAGAGCGCGGTGCGTGGAAGGGGAGAGAGGGAGATGCAGCACAACAAAAACACTTGTAGCCATACAGAGTCAGCCGAGAAGGCACAGGGTCATGACAATAATTGTACCATATTAATACATTTTCAGATATTTTATGTAATTTTGTATATTTTTTTTAGTTTTGCTTTAAGCTTATGGCAAGAAACTTAAAGCACAAATAAGCTGATATCAGGTATATTCAGAAACATTCCTGAATAATAAATTGATTCTAGTTCTGCTGTGTTTGAATGTAATGTCATCTTTTAAATATGCTTTTTATTCATGTCAAACCCTTAGGTCTTGCTGGGGCTGCAAGATTGTTAGATCAGCTCACCACATGTTGGACTCTTTTACTCTCTGGCAAAGTGGGAGATTTATATTCAAAGAAAACAGGAGAAGTCATGAGTAATTTAAAAAAAAAAAAGCTCAGTGGAAAAAAACAATATTGATTGGGCTGCGTCTTGACATTGCATAAATTGTAAGCATACTCAAAATCTTATTCTCATCAGTGTGCTTATATTGAAATAACAAGAATTTGATACACGTAAGCAAACACAGCAGTTTTATTGCAACAATTATTGTGAATTATGAATGTGATCACTCATAAAATTGTTTAAAAATGTTCAAGATGAATTTGAAGTTTCTTCATTCATCTGTCAATCTTTTCTTTTTTCATCCTGTACGCCAAAGATGTTCCAGGTGAGACAGAACGGAGGCTGATGAAGTCGGTGTCTGGAGTTTTGAAAAAGCGTCTCTGTTTTCTCTCTCATCCTACATCTGCTATTTTCAATTTCGACAGACACTTCTGCCGTCCACTCTCCTAGCTGCTAAAGTGCAGCTTTCACTGCACCTTTTATTGATCCTGCAGAGACACAAACTTTCAGATGTGCGAGCGGGATCAAAGGGCCAGAGCTTGAGCAGCAGTCATAAAGAAATAATAAATCCTGTAGGTGAAAGCTGCTGGTAAGTTTCTTTAAAACAGACCCTGAAGTGGAGCAGAACAGAACATAAATGACATCAGTATCACACTGACAAGTGCAGACGATAATGATGCATGAAAAGGCACTACACACTCGACAACGTCTTTAAGATAGAAACACTACCACATGTTTTATTCATATGATTGAAAGCATATGTTTTTCCCTTTAGCCTGTCATTTTTAGATGAACACGGTGCTTTTCAAATTTATTAGAACACCTGCCATAAAATCAAGAAAAAGCAAATTTTTTGGAAATCTTTCAAACTAATTTAAAGCAAAAAGAAATATTATATCATAATCATATTATATTGTTGGTTGTTGATTGATTTGTCAGACAAATAACAAACTGAATTCACATTTTTATACCCAAACTTATCTGAGAAGTAAGAAATAAGAAGTTAATCAAGCATGACAATCAACCACTAAAACAATTTTTTTCTATTTTCTAAAAAATAATAAAACTGTTGGATCAAACATTATGGAAACATGGAAAGGATGTCGGGAAGTACCAGTTTTACTACTAATTTATGGCCGCTGTGGCATGAACCAAATTTTTTTCACCATTGTACCTCCTACCTCTAAAGGTCACATCCCTCATATACTTCATAGAGAATGAAAAAAGTATTTCAGATCGAACCTTTTAATATTTTTTAAATTAATTTTAAAAATATCTTAATGACCAACACTGATCTTTACTCGAATTTAACAGCACAATGGATCCTATGAATGTAAAGATGACATGTACATTATTACAGAGCCCTGCCAGAGACATTCAAGGTGGAAAGAAAAGATGAACTAAATGAGATCCTGAGTTACTTTTGTGAGATCCTGCAAAGGTTTTGCAAGATCCTGGAAATCGTACTTCTAGCTGTCCAGAGTCTGCAGCTGGTTGCTAATCAAGTCAACAAAGAGGTCAGAGTACGCCTCACGATGATGGTGTCCCCTTAAACTAAGAACTTTCTTCAGATATCTCTCACTTATATAAAAAACGTGTCTCCTGCTAAGAACTGATTTAATGTCTTTATAGTGTAGGCCAAGCTCCAAATAAAAATTGCATGGTTGTGTGTCTTCCATCACTATAGTTGTTTCCAAGGTCTCAGTACTGACCTGGAAGTGCATGGACTTTGCGCAAAAGTAACTCAGGATCTCGCAAAAGTACATTTTCGATCTTTTTTTACTCCGATGTCCCTTACAGGGCTCCTTACTTTCTATACTTCTTGTATTTCCTGAAAAAAAAAAACAACCATGTATGTCATATGAAAGGAAAGTAAGTTTTAAAATGCTTGCTAATTAATACAAACAGCCAAACCTGAAATGTTTTGAAATGCAAAGCTCCTTTGATTTATTTGGAAAAGCAGTGGAGCAAGGCTGCTGTCCATTAGAGACAAAGTGAGGCTGCTTTTCTCTAAAATCCTCTTGCAATTTGACCACTATTTATTGCAGGTGCAATAAATGCAAACACAACACATCCAAATACACAGACTAATACAGAATTGGGTTAATGATGGTCAGCATCACGGTTTTGCAAACAAGTGTTATCATTAAAAAGACATGATGTACCTGACATTATGCAGCACAGGGAGCAGTCCCCCCTTCAGGCAAGCTAAGCCTCTCTTATTTATCAAGTGATGAAGTAAATTCTAGACTGTCCAAACAGGTTTAAATGGGCTGACAAGCCAAGCCTTCAATGAGATTTCAGTGGAGACTGCACAACAGAATCACTTTAAGCTCTTCATAGTCACTGAAATCTTGATTTGCCATCAGTTAAAAAACATGTATGAACAAATCTGGGGAATAGTAAAAAACAAAGAAAGAAAGAAAGAAAGAAAGAAAGAAAGAAAGAAAGAAAGACAAAAATGGTATTAGTAAAAAAAAATATTAATCAGTTATTTTGAAAAATACATGGCCTAGTTCTGAATAGCAAAACAGAAGCATAACATGTAGCATATATTGAGCAAGTTGAGTATATCCGGCTGCAATAAGCTGCAGTCAAAAATAATGGCTAATATAGCACAATAATGTTAAAAAAAAAAAGCTAACAATGTGTGGCTCATTTGATGCTTTTCAAAAATGATAAAGAGAAATGCTTTCATTTTCTAATTTCAGTAATTATTGTGCTCCATCCCATAAACTGTAATGCAACCAAGCGCTGAACATTTAATGCTTGGCGAGGAGGAAAAAGGAAGCAGGACTCAGTCACTGGTGTATGCAGAGGCAGCGCATAGGGTCGATGCACAACACAGTCCCAGAGGAAATGCACAGCCACAGATCTTAGCAGCTCATAGTCAGCCCTTATTAAAAACCAGGGCCAGGCAAGCCTCGGCTGTATATCATAAGCCTTTATCTTTTAATGTGCTGGCAGAGCATTATACCACATTTAACCAGTCCAGCCAAAATGCAGTCACTTGGTGTCTAATTTTAACAAGTTATTTTATTTTTCGAGGAAAACCTTATCGCTCTAAACGCAGGACTGCTGAATTCTCACATTAAAAGGCCGCTTCATTCATTTCAGAAACGAAGCTCATGATGAGAATTGTATGAGGCTGAATTAAACTAAACATTCATATTCCAAACGCCACCTGTGTTTTGAAATGATCTTCTTTTCAGTTTTGAAGGGGAGTCGGTTGCCTTTTCTAAGCAGCTGGCTGTAATAAACAATGACACATCCAATTAAAAATGCACAACAATAAACGGTTTAAAATTAAGAACATTTCACACTTTACAACTAAGATGCTGTGAATTGCAGGTATGTTAATGCTCGCTATGCACACTTTTAACTCATCAGCATTTGAGCTGAAATAAGGTACATCATCAGTTCAAGGACCTAATGTCTTTTTGCTGATGAGGGAAATGAACATCACTTGCAAATGCAACCTGTGGCTGTATATTCTTCACTCTTTTTCTCTAACTAAATGCTTGCTGCCAAAAACTCTTTATGCTCCGGTTTAAACGTTATCCTTGAAATATGAGTGCGCTCTGTGTTATTTTTATTCTAGATTCAGCTCTTTTTTTCTTATTAACCCATCAGGCGTGACAGAGTAGAACTAACTGGCACTAACTTTAGGTGATTAACATGTGAGTTGTGTTAAGTGTCTGTGCTTTCAACTGACTATACTACTCAGAAACCACTGCCTCGCCTGCATCATTGACATCTTTAAACTGCCATCAAAGTGCTTGCTTCATTATAACCACCAGCCTCTCCCTGTGGCTAATATTACAAAGGGACTATTTGGAGAGCTGCCACATATGACAAACGTCCCACAAGCCTTTAGTGATTGCAATGAATCCAGCATGAAAGTTATTTGAATGTCATTGATATGGAGATTATGTTTATACACAGCAATTATGAATTGGGGATATTTGAGCTGAACTTCCCCCAAAGTCCAAACTTCCAATTTTTAAGCTGATATTTGAAGTGGATCTTGAAAAAAAGAAATTCCATTAGTGTATTATGTGGAAAAGCCTCCAGGAATGTATACTCTGTATGTGGCTGTGTAGGGCAGCGTACTGTGTATAATATGCATATTTTAAACCTTGACGTTGAGAAGCCAAATGTGAGCTACCTGCTAGCCAAGTTTATGGGGCATAAACAGTAAATAATGCTGCTGTGTCACATTTTCCTAGAAACTTTATTTAGATGCACTCACACTTTATTAAGTACCCCTTGCTTGTACCCACCTTTAACTACAGAACTGCAGCAAAAATCTCAAGCCACCCCTCATTTCTTTATATTTGTTTGGGAAATGGGAAACAGGTGCAGGCATTTATTGAAACATATGCAAAAACAGAATTCATACAGTTCTGATGAATTTACTGTAAAGTCCATATTTGGGTAAATCCCTTTTCAACAAAGTCTGAACTCTTTTAGGCAAGATTTTCTGTAATTTCTTTAAGTACTCTTCAGAAAGCATTCCAGGCTTCTTGAAGGACATTCAAGGCTCTTCTTATGATGTTGGCTGTCTTTAGTTTCTTTCTCAGTCAAGATGGTGCTACACTACTTCAATAATATTGAGGTCTGGGAGGAGGCCAGGATTTTGGTCCACATTAACATGACATGTATGCAGTGGCTGCAGATTTGTCGGCTGCACATCTGTGATGCAAATATCCATCACATGCCATAGGTGCTCTATTGGATTGAGATCTGGAACTAAATTAATTTATTATGTTCAACAAACTCATTTTTCGCTGATAAAATCCACTCAAAGTATCCAGTGTGAGTTAATATCTTTTGGCACTCAGCACTTCAGGGAATACTTGTGGACTTAGTATTCAGTCTTCTTCCATAATCTTTTCTTTTTTGACGAAATCAAAACTCTAGGAAACTGTGACTTCTGATCTCCAGTATTAAAGCCCTGTGCTCCGTACATTTGCTACCCCCCCCACCTCACTTGAAAATTATTTTAATGAAAAACACAATCCAGGCAACTGTGCTTCCCCAAATATGCAGTTAGCAGTAGAATACAAATGTAGCAAGATGCTCTCAGATATCACAAATCTCTGCCTAGGCAGAACTGTATTGGATTTTCTATATGTTGCTTTTTTCCCTTTATTTTCTTTAAATATAATTTAAGTCTTTTGTACAGCAGTAAATATCAAATGAGGGTAGCATGACAAATATTTACTTTAATTACACAAAAATTATGTAGGAGTAATGGATAATATTGATAATATTGATTTATGAATAACTGGACTTGAATAACTTGAGCTTATTATATATTATACTGCAGTGTATTGCTGACTGAACAGCTCGTTCTCTTTCTCCCGACAATACTTTCCTTTAGGGTTATAACGCATTTTTGAAAGAACTTGACAGAAAAGATTTGAAATATAAAAGTGAGCTCAGAGGTCAAATATGACAAACTATAATTCTAGGCAGTTAAATTTAATGCGTTGTTTTAAAGATGAAAGAAATTTTAAGAAATTTTGACCCTGAAAAAGAGGTCAAACTAACATGAAAGTGAGAATTACCATACATCCCATTCCCTTTATGCCTACATGTTGTTAATACAAACAACAGCAGTAAGAATCATAGTTTTAAATAGCTCCTTTTAGCTATCATCGCTTCGGACTTCAGATCAAGCAATTAACCTTGAAGGAGAGGTCAGAGGTCAAATGTGACATTTTTCTGTTGACAGAATACCCATACTTCTAAAAATCCTACTCTCTAAGTTATAAGGCTTTCTGTCATTTTTCGACCAATAAATCATTACGTTGAAGACCTTGGTGGACATGAGCCAAATTTTTAGGGACCTTTAATACAACCCTTCTCCATACCACTAAAATGTTTTTAAGAATGCATTCAAAACATTTTGGGCTATTGTCTTCACAGACAGAACAGCACACAGGCATGCACACACGCAAACACTACCAAACATGTAATCTTTCTGATAACAATTAGTAAGACACAGTAGTAAGAGGGTGTCCTTGTAGTGCAGTTTTAGTACTGCACAATTTCAGCATTAATGAACATATATCATGATTTAACCTATCAACATTTATCAACAAGATGCTTGCTTAAGGTCATCTTAATATTTTAGGTGTTTTTACACAAGTTTCTGTTAAGTATATTTTAAGGTATAATAGCTAGTATACGATTAGCATCAGGCACATTTTATAAACATTTTGTCATGTATGAAGATAAAATGATTTAAGCAGAAACTTAATCTGAGCATTAGCTGCATATTATGAATAAGAACTTAAAAGTGAATTCATAACTGTCTTGGATACAGTGAATGCAAACACTTAAACACTTAAGCCCTGTCAAATGTAGATCTCTCTCTCTCTCTCTCTCTCTCTCTCTCTCTCTCTCTCTCGCTCTCTCTCTCCCTCTCTTTAAGTCTCTTTACCTGGGAGGACTTGCTAATGGAGAATAATCCCTTTAGAACTCCCCAAATCCTCTGTAAATCAAAATACAGGGGGATTTTGTGGGACATGTATTTGCTTCAATGAAAAATGTCTTCAGAGCACACTAGTAAGATGATAGGCATCATAATCTGCTCCAGTTTGGGCTTTTTAGACCTAAATTCCATCTCTGAGTGCACTTTGTATTTTTGTATACCCATTCTTTCCCCTAGTTCTCTAAAAAAACCAAAAAAAAAACAAAACATTAATAGAGAATCCAGATTTAATGCAATTCCACATGACTGATGCTTTTAGCATCTTCCCAAACAACCAGAGAACCTAAAGACATCTTGCAATCTCTCCACTCCACTCCATAGGCAGAGGTGCGTGACAGGGGCATTATAGGTGCATTACTCTCCACTGATTCAAGATAGTCCATGCTAGTCCATGCACTGGGTCTGAGCATAGACTGAAGAAAACTGGGGCCATGTGTGTGTATTTTTTAACAGTATTTTGTGTTTCTTTTTTTCTGCTGAGATGCAAAAAATCCATCACAGAGAGTCTGAGTTGAATCATTAAATGTATTACTTTATGTGGCTTAGTGAAAAAAAAATGTACACAGCAGCAGCCATTAAAAAAAAAACATACCTAGGAAAATACTTGATGTATTATAAAGAAGCAAAGTGGAAAATGAACAACGCACTGTAAAATGCATGCCATTACATTTAATTTTAAAATGCACTGGAACAAAGAGCATTAAAGCAAGAACCAATGACTTTTCTTCTTTCTCATTCTCACACTGCTCAACCTTTCCCCTGCTCTTTGTGTTGAAGAATGGAAACAGAGAGTGTGTAATAGTGTTCTCCACTATCAAAGACAATCATTCATGGAGCATGAGGGTCCATTAACCAGAGGTTTGCAGTGCATTTCAGGCCCTCATTTTGTCTTATTGTTTTGCTACCCATGTTTGCTGAAGTCACACTAATAATAACAATGCAAGTTTTCAACTTACTTCCAGTTTTCTTTTTTTTACTTAGATATAACAATGTTTTTGAAAAACTTCAGTCTGGATCAGGCATTTTGGTGTCTTATGAAAAAAACATTACACTGATTAATGACCGCTATCACCAGGTTTTCCCCTCTTGTAGAATCTTAATCTACAAATCTTCTCTTTTAGTGGTATCAGTGAAAAGATTTTGACTTTACAATGTATGTTTAGCTTTATTAGGGTAGATTGTGAGTAGATATCTGTAATCTGGGCTGTCTTTGGTGTGAATATGTTGGTGATTTAAATCTGAAATCGGTCTTTTTATCATGTGACTTGAAGGAATGACCTAACATGTATTCTGTCATTTCTCTAATTTACACTGAAAGGTGTTTGACATCAATTGCTGCAAGAGCTTTTAGTCAAAGTAGATATGTCTCCTTAACATGTCTTAAAATAATCATATACTATGTCAGTGTAAGTGAAATAATATACAAATAGAAGAGAAAGATGACTCTACTATGAACAAATGCCAAAATAATGTATTTTTTAAATAACCATACAGCCCATGGGAGTTTTTAAAGTGAACTGTCCTTTTAAGGGTCTAAGAAATATTGAAGTTAAAGTTATAAAATTAAATATTAAATTCAGGTGTGTGGTATGTGTGCTCTCACTGCATGAAAGTCAGGCGCCCTTTCCCTGCACTGGCGCTGCATATTGGCAGTAAGTAATGAAATGTAGATTCATCTAATATGAATATAATTCCAATTTCCATTATCCTCAGTGCACCTCTTTTCCAGTCCAATTTCTCTTGGTTCTTTTGTAAATAAGTTTATTAGTAAGCCTTTGAAGATATTGCAATTACGGCCCAGAAAATATCCATTTATCCATGTTCATCCATCCGTCCATCCATCCTGCTTATCCAATTTAAGGCCCTGCTGGGCTAGACCCACACCCTGCACAGGTGGCTAGTCTAATATAGGGAGACAGACAACCATTCACCTATGGCCAATTTTAGAATCACTGTTTAATATAACTAGCTCTGCTTAGGACTGTGCTTGAAGGTTGGAGTGCCTGAAGAAAAGCCACACACACACACACACACACACACACACACACACACACACACACACACACAGAACATGGAAACCCTTCGTGCTGCGAGGCAACAGTGCTAACCACAGTCCCACTGTGCCCATACCTAAAAAAAACAAAACCCCCCACAAAATATAAATCCTTCCATCAGTGGAGTACAACAATACTATAATAATGTCATGAATAGCTTGAGTGCGCGAGAGGAACATGCTTTGTTTTTCATGTCTACACTACAAAGGTTTGCAGGAAAATGGTTATTGTAAAATATAACTAGATTATTTGAGCACTATAAAAAAGCAATTATCTTTTACCATGCAATCTGGATAATTATCTCTATTATCCCGCTTTCATTATTTGCCTTTGCTTACATTGTTTCTTTCTTTAGAATGGCAGAGTTGATAGAAGTGCTAATGTAACATTTAGGGATTCTACAGGCACGAGTCTGGCAGGCGTCCTACTTTAATTTGTATGGAAGCCGTGATGCATGTGCAATGCCACTGGCTGAGTTAAAAAGAAGTGGTTCTAGTTGATGAGACTGAGGAATTGATAGGACTTAGCCCACTTAGATGGTGTGTCCAGAAAGCATAAGGAACACATATAGCACTTGGAAAATCACAATTTGGGGAAAGAAGTCTGATTGCCTCAGTAAGTTGTAATTTCAGAAGTGACCCATGTTTAAGTGTGAGGTCTCTGCTTTGCTAGTGTGTGGCTGTTGTGTGGTTTCTCAGGTAACATTTGACTGAACTTTTTCTATATAATTGATGTATCTGGTAGAACGGCTCAACTTGTACTCTGCAAGTTGATAAGTAAAACTTCACAATTACATAGTTTGTGTAACAGTTTGAAATGTTTTTTCGTGGGTGGGTGTGTGTGTGTGTGTGTGTGTGTGTGTGTGTGTGTGTGTGTGTGTGTGTGTGTGTGTGTGTGTGTGTGCCACCCATGTTTGAGAGGTTGAAAGAGAGGAGCGGGGTTGGTATTTGCAAACTGAGCCGCACACATCGTGATGTCCCACTGTGCAGGTAAGAGGGCCAGTTGTATTCAGAGGCGAAAATGTTACGCATAATGTGATTATGGTCTCAGTAGAGACAGAATTGGAAACACATTTCAAGCCATTATTAGGAGCGCTACTCAAATGCTAAGCCAGAATTGTTTGTTCACGGCATAACAAGTTTATTGTTTTGTTTTTTTTTCCTTCTCAATATTTCCGTGCTGCTGAAGAGCTCTTCTGAGAGCAGCAGGTGCTTCTTGATCCCAGCAGTGCTGCTCTGTTCCTCCCTGTGCTGCTTGTCAGAATGACATCTACCTCTGCACCCAGGTCTCGCCGCTGCGGTCTGTTTACCTGACAGAGAATTAATAAAGGTTCTCCACTGTACCTTACTCCTGCTCTGAAAGTCTGTGGTTTAGCCCACTGTGCTTCAATTACCCCTCGTGCTTTTCCCTCAATATACATACTGTAGAGTTGAGCAACTAAAATGGCTCAGAGAGTCTAATTTGTACACTTACAATTCAGACAAATGAATTAGTAATATAAAGTGTACTGTGGAACACTGATTGAAACTTGTAGTTGCCAGAGGGGGAAAAAGAGATTATTCTAGTAAGCAACTGAATGTTCAGTAAATCGCTGCCCTGAGGAGGAATTGTCCAATCATAGCTTAACCAATGTAAGCTGAGCCGACTTGTCAAGCTTTGTAATTCTGCTCATGCAAGAGTGACGTAAGAGTGATACTTCAAGCATAGTGTCTGTTTTTAGCAAACAAAATCAGAAACACAACAGCAAAAGTGTGAGGAATGGATTAAACTGTGCTCTAATCTGACATATTTTGCTTGTCCAACAAAGTGAACATTTAACATTTAACTTGCAATTTGTTGCCTTAGAAATGGTTGCTTTGAAGACAGAGACCAGGCCTGTGACCACCTGAAGTCGGTTGACTGAGCCATTATTCCGTACAGTATAGCTGCTATTAATCCAGGAAAGACAAAACAAACTAATTACATTAGTTTGTAGAATTAGAATGTGTAATGAAATGGCCCATTCATGACTACCACATCCACACTTTACCATTACCAGCTGGACATTCAGCTTTTTCAGCTAGGAACTTAATTGGTAAGTCAGCTGATAAAGTCTGCCAACTCCTGTTGTGATTTTCAGCTGGTAATTGCTGGCTAGAAAAGCAGAAAAGAAAAGCATTCTTTTGTGTACTTCTGTTTGAATCCAACCCCATTGTTCCAAATAAAGGTCGTTCCAAATAAAGCAGTAAGTCTCCCATCGTATTCCAACATTTCAATTTGAAAGCTTTAGCCAGGTGGCATGCTTAAACAGATGGTCAGTTGTTATAGGAGGAAAAAAAGTTTTTTGGCATCCCTGTCAAGTTTCCATCTGAGGACATCAAACCTTCATCCATGCTGACAGTGGCTGCTCTGGAAAACAAATGAAACATGACAGCACAAATTCCTTATGCTTAGATGCATCAATGGCCAGTTGCCAGAACATGTACTGATCAACATCTGGACTTCTCATGAACTTATAAGTGCAACTAAAGACAGCAGAGCAGTACTTCTCCTTCAGAGACTTGGGAATAGACCAGTTCTTAAGTTACTTAACTGCAGTGACGTCCCTCCACTGATGGCTAGCATTATTTCATTATTTTTGACGTGATTAAAGGAAGCATGCAACATTTATCTGTGGGTTTTGTTCTGCTGACTTCTGTCAACCACATCCTTTTCCTCTCAAGAAGGCCAATCAATATTTAAGTGCCTCTTTTCTTTTGTGTTAGATGTCTAAAGTTCATCTCACCTCAAGCATGTGGCAAGGACTTTTGTCTGGTCATCAGCTCCTCTCTCTTCAAAGTGAACACCTAAAATATTTAGCAAGAACAGTCAGGTATTCAGATGCAAACCCTGCTCGGCCAGAAATCCTGGATGCTGGATGAACTTACCAAGCAAAACTTTTTCTAAGACCTGAAGTAAACAAGTTGCAATGCTCCTTATAGCTTTCAATTCTCCATGAGTGCTGCATTTTGCACAGCTAGGTGCTTTTTTTTTAAGGGGTGTGTGTGTCTTGTTTACACCAGTTGACCGAAGGAATGACATCTAACTAGAACAAGCAATCCATGCTACAGCCTTGTGATTAATAAAGCACATATTGTAGTTGAAGGGAATTGGGAGGATAAGTTGAGGCTGGGAGGAGACAGCTTTCACTTAAGTGTTCACGCATTTTGGAAAATGGCTTACAATCCGAACAGAGGAAGGAAAGTATGGTCAAATCTCTGCAGATTTTAGTGAGTCTGAGACAGAATCGTTTTCTCCCTCAACAGGCAGCTTTATACTGTTTTGTCTTCCATATCCACTGTACACTCGGCCTCTCCTCTGTACACACCAACACCGTTTCAGGATTTGCAGATAAACAGTTGCCTGCAAATTACATTAAAGATCACTTGCTGTACATAAAAGGAATCAAGTGTAGATATGACCTAAATGTTAGGTGTTGCCTCTGGTATTTCTTAAATCTTATAAACGAAAAAGCCTCTTTTTTCATGAGCTGATAAGTGGCAGCTGCATCATGTGGCAGTGAAAAAAAAATCACTTTTTTCTCCTGGGAGATTGTCGTCTTGTCTGAGCTGTGGTAAAGCTCCACTGGAAATCCCTGGTATGCTGATGAGGGTTTAAAAAGGAATAGCTCATATAATGGGGTGATCCTGGGTGACTTATCCAGATCCCTCACTCATCTTCTTTTATTGCTGTTCACTTTGTCCCCTGTGGCTGATCCACACATGGTGGGTGAGCAATGCTGGAGAAATCCTCAGTGTATTGCCTGTTAATTTTCATCTGCTCTGGTTTTGTCTCATCGGAACAGACAGAGTTATCAAGAATGCATTTTAAATGATTTTGAGTACAACTTTTGCAACAGCCAAAGCAGTGATGAATCAAGGGTTTTGCCAGTGGAGATTTTAAAACCAATGAAAGGGGCTATTATTTAATTTCCATTCATGGCTCAGATATTAAACTTGTAGACACAATGTGAAGGCATACAGGAAATCACAGTATAATACAGTGCTGCAAAGTCTTTTGAGAATACAAACCGTAAGATATCTACTGGCTCCTGCTTGTCATTTCAGCATTTAGCAAAATGTTCTCAGACTATTGTATCTTATCAGTTACTGCACTACACAGTTATTTTTCAATGCTAAACTGTGGAAGATGAGTTCAGTAATCTCACAGCCTGAGGAAAGAAACCACTCCACAGTCTCCTGGTATGGCAGCAGATACTCTTGTTTTCCAGATGGTAGATGGTGGTTCTGGATACTTTTCATCACCTGTTACACTCCAGCAGTTATGATGCTTTCTATCTAATACAAATCTGGTCTTCTATAATTTTATTAAACAGTTATTTGTAAGCTTTCTGTACTGGGTGGGCCATGACATCATCTGTGTGATATTGATATAAATTGGTCAACCTAATATTGATGTAAACAGGAGTGTCTTAGACTCCTTTTTTTCCCATTTTCCTTAGGTTTGTTGATACTGAGCAGCAGGTTGTTCTCTGTGCACCACAGTGCAAGATGACTCATCATTGTTTGTAAAATTCCAATTTCAGTACACAAAATAAAGTGGAAGCCACGTCATTAAAATCCAATTTCTATGAACAACTTTTCTATTGTACAGGTAACACGCTGAGACATTGTTTCCATTTCTGCTGCCAAACTGCGCCGAGGCTTTGCAGATTACAGTTTGTGTCCTCTGACTTATTTCTGGGATCAGTATAATATTTCACAAGTCAGATCACCAAAGATAAAATATTAATTTAACCGATTGCAAAGAATTCTAGATGGCAGACACAAAGATCCAGTTAATGTTCTGAGCCTCGTTGTTGTGTTTGTGTAATTAGACTTTTGCAGGCCTTTATCGGCATAAGATGGTGTTTCTTTGCATCTCATTATAAGCCGCAGTTTCATGAATTAATCATTTTTTGCAAAATATCTGCCGGATTCAATTACATTGTTCCTTGCATGACCAATATTCAATTTGTCATCATGGCATGTCTCTTACTAAACTTTTAAATTAGGCACACGCTCTTTAATGACGATTCAGCAGCTAAATACAGGATAATTGCAATACGTACATGATATTAATCAGAAGTGTCAGGTCATGTTTTACACCGAACCTTTTAAAACTTCAAATCAAAGACAGAGAGGACATGATGAGGGACGCTAGACGTTACACAGAAGAATGCTTCACTAACAGTTTTCTGACTCTTAAAAGGATCTAGTCAACTCTTGACAACGCTAATGTGGCTATTAGCTATGTTTGAGTTGTATTTTCCATTTCTGGGAATATTGTTTTGCGTTACAATACAAAACTGAATTTTATATAATAGCTAAATTTACAAGTTGCACTATTTTGCAATGTTATGTTCCAGTAAGTTTCAATCACCAATACATTACTGAATTTTGGTTTAGGCTGAAAAAGTTGACCTCGGCAAGGATGTCAAAGGAGAATGAATTTTCCACTGCATTTCAACAGGAGCAGAGTAAATAGCAATGTTTGACTTGTATTGACTATTTAAAGTAAGCTGCAGCCATTTGCTTTTGTAATGTTTCTAATACTCACAGCATAAAATGTTGTGGTTCTTTTTCTTTATGTTTAGTCCTGCTTCAGTGAGCTCCATGCAGGCCTACTCCTCTCAATAAAGGTTATCTAATATTTGTTTTGGTAATGAGCAGGTATATAGGACTGACATAAACTTGTCTGTGTTGCTTACATCTACTTTTTTATAGTTAAACTAAATTTTAAACTAAATTTAAATATAGATAAAGATAAAGTGAGCACTGTATTCTTAATAATAGATATTATCAGTTAAGGTTTTATCCATGGGTACGGATGAGATAACATAATGGATGCCTCTAATTAAAATTCTGTGGAGAGGACAGTTAGGCCTCATCCTCATCCTGAAGTCAACTTGAACAATAAACAAAATGACTTAAAGTAAAAAAAAAGTTGAAATTCCTGTTTGAGGGGATTGCATCAGACCAATAGACAGCGTTACTTAACGACCTCCCTGCAACCTTGAATATATTCACTGGGGTTTGTGCAAGAAGTGATGTTATCGTTATCCCTGAATAAAATGCAAAGATTATGTCCTGAGGAAGATGTTCCTTTGAGAAAAAATGTAAATGTAACCCCAAACTAGTCCATTTAATTAATTCATCTTAACTATGGCCTGTAAAAAATATATATATACATCAAATGGTAAATAAATGGTAAATGGCCTGTATTTATACAGCGCTTTTGCAAATGACTTTGCTCAGAATCTGCTCCAGTGTGTGCGCATTTGTAAGCCTGAGTTTCTGTGTGTATGCTAGAGCATGCAAATGCTGGCATGCGTGTCTCAGTGCTTGTTATATTAGCTCGTAAAAAAAAAAAGAAAGAAAGGAAAAAAAGGCCTTTAGTTATGAGAGGATCTTTTCTCACCGGGAAGATGACCATCCACATCTCGATGAGAGATGTTTGTGTGTAAATAAATCAGTAAAGGTCAAAACCTCCACCAGTCTGCAACCACAATTAGAGCCAGTCCTTAACTCATGGGTCTCTTGAGTGCGGGGGCACAGTGTCTCTAACCCCCACCCCCCTGTTTCCCACCAGTGTAATGTCAGAAACCCAAGCAGAGAGAATCTGAGTGGGAGGTAGATTCAATGGGAAGCTCTCACGCTGTTTACCACTTCTAATGCTGCACTGGGTGTGACTGGGTGTGATGCTGACATATGCAGCGGGATCCTCTTCTGTTGTTAGAGCTTTGCTGACAAAACCTGTGTATAAGTCACGGATTGCCTAATAGTTACTTTTTGGAGTTGAGCTCGTGCACCGCTGTTATTAGATGTGAAATCTTTTCAATATTTAAAAGCCTCTACAGCAGACCAGGATCTGGCTGACAAATATGTTGGTGGTGAATAATTTAAAGGGAACAATTTACAAAGACTAGCCACAGCAGAGGTTATGAGTCTCTCTTTTTGTTTTCCTCTGCGGCATCCTGTTGAAATGAGAACAGGAATGAGACAGAGAGTTTTTGCATGGACGGTCTGTGTGCACATGCTTTAAAATCTATGCTTACATATGCATGTGTGCCAGATGAATGTCCTGCATCGCACTGTGTGGCATAAAGGGCCTGAAGCCATTTGTTAGTTTGCTGTGAAGGCAATTTCATAATGTCCTTGTATTACACAACAGTTTTTGTCTTTTTTTCCCTCAATACATATATTCATGAAAGCTGAAAGCAGGATGGGGCTTTGTTATCAAGATACCCAATGTTTTATTTTCAGTTTTTGTATTTTTTATGAAGTGGAATGATAAGGCTGCTTCAAATTGTTGTTTATGGTACAGTGATGATGCAGCAAAACATTTTCAAGGTGAAATGCATATTACAAAATGGTGTTTATCACAGCAGGGAGGATGCTTCCACCCATATACACTGCAAACTTATAAAATCTATATTTGTCCTATTACAAGCCAAGATATCTTTCTTGTAAAAGTATACTATAAAATGAATCTCAGTGATGGAAGGAGTCATAGGCCAGTCAATTTATAAGGAAGAGACGGAGACGAGTGAGAGAAAGAGGGAGACAGGGTGAGAAAAGAGACTGATTGCCTTCTCTCTTTTTATATCATTGATTTATTCACACATGGAAATGGGGGCAAAACAGTATTTTGTCACAGTGATTAAAACTCAATAGAAAGATTGAGCCTCTTCTTCTTTGTCTTTGCACATTCATTTTGCTTCACATTTAAAGGGTAATTGATCATTGATGATCAATATTCAGCACCAAAGACACCAAAGACCAATCAACCAATTGGAGACAGAGAGTCTCCCAGAGCCCACTAGACTGCAGACCCCAATTATGGGCTCACGAGAAGGGATAGCTTGTGATGTATTGGATGTTGAAGATGGTAATAATGATTACATAATGAATATTTAGTGATGCTTGTGCTCACATTCATAAAAGACTATGTTGAATGCAGCCCATGTAGCAAAGAAAGCTACTGTTCAAACAAATCCATGAGAAAGAAAGAGAAAAAACATGGAAAAAGTAAACCAAACAGCCTATTATTAAATTAATTAAGCAGCATTTCATGTCTTGAATAGCCCAGGCATACATTTCGCCATCTGTTAGGTGAGGCGAGCAATGCTGCAGTGGAAATGCATGCTAATACAAAATGCAAACTTCTGACACTGGTCACACTCCAGGCATTTGCAATTAAAAAAGTTGTTTATCACAGCTCCCAGTTATTGTATTGAAAAGCATAGCAATGAACTGCAGTGCTTTAATCAGACTTAGACAGTGCTAAGAATTAAACCGTGTGGGTGAAAGATGATGGCCACTGCTGGTTTTTATTATTAGCTTTATGACACCCGCCGAGCTTCACTGAATAATTATAAGGTTTATTAATTATTATGAAATACCTCATTCCAACTTAGCTATATGAGAAAGATTTTGCCGAAGATGTTGTTCTCTTGCTTAGTGAAACATTTAAATTGTGTGCTGGTAATCTGGTGATAAATATGAATTGAAGATAGTCACTGTTAAGATATTAGGGTTGGCTTGAATCTGCAAACAAACATTAGGGTTCTGTGGTTTTACCAGAAGGTTCAGCAGTGTAAACTTTATCAGAAGGCGAGTGGTCACAGAGGTCAGAATCAATGCTTAGACATTATGTGGCAATCTAAACGATGCTCAGCTGGTACTCAGTGGCCCAAAGCATGCCAGGAAAATATTCTGCACACCACACCACCACCACAAGCCTGAACTGTTACAAGGCAGGATGGCTCCAAGCTTTCAATGTAATGCAAAAGTGTGACCCTATTTCTGCTGTGACAGGTCACAGCAGAAATCAAGACTTATCAGACCAGGAAACATTTTCAAATCTTCTGCTGTACAGTTTTGGTAAGCCTGCGTGAACTTATTTCCTTTTTTTAGTTGAAAGGAGTGGCAGTTGGCATGGCCTTCTGCTGCTGTAGCCCATCTGCATCAAGTTATGCCTGTTGTGCATGCAGATATGCCCGGAGATGGTTATGCAGAAAAATCCCAGTAGATCAATATATTCTGAAATACTAAGTCCAGCCTGCCTGATTTCAACAAGTCACATTCACAGTCACTTAAACCATGAACTGAGATGGTCTATCTATCTATCTATCTATCTATCTATCTATCTATCTATCTATCTATCTATCTATCTATCTATCTATCTGTCTATCTGTCTGTCTGTCTGTCTGTCTGTCTGTCTGTCTGTCTTTTCATTTTGTTGATGTTCCTTGATTTGAAGGCGTCGCCTCACAGCTAAAAAAAGCACAGTTTTACATGCAGTTGTTTGCAGCATTTGCTGTCGCTGAGTTTTAATTTCAAATAGCACTGTAGTTTTATACTTTATTATGTTGCACTCTAGTTTCCCCTTGTCAATATTCCCGTTGCTGTTTCACATGACAACAAACAAACAAACAAAAAAAAATAAAAACAGCATTGTTCTGTCCAATTTCTTAACTGCTGATTAAATTGAGAGCTGTGGGGGGGAAAGGAAATCTTCCACCAAAAAGTATACCACTGTCTGTGTCATGTAGTGATATTTCTTGTTATTAAACAACGAACAGTAATCTTTTATGACAGCAGAAATATTTAGTTCAGGTTTCAAGCAGGTTTATTACATTAGTAGCTGACAGCAGCCTTTAATTTGGCTCACATCTGTGTTTGTTGACTACCCGGTGTGTGTGTGAAGACACAGGATATAGATTTACATAACAACAAAAGCATATCCAAAAAATATTCTGCTTCGCTTCACATCAAGCAGAATATGTTACAGATGCATAAACATCAGGACAGTTCTGCCTTTTTTAAAACTGTCAGATGTAAAAGTCAAAACTACAATGAAATGCGATACAAAGGTTAGTCACTGAGAGCACACACACACACACACACACACACACACACACACACACACACACACACACACACACACAAACCTCTCCTTGCTATATTTAATTCATGCTGAGTGAACAAACTGTCCAAACGATTCTCCTCTGTTTATGTATGTATCCTTTTAAACAAAATAAAAAACTGGATGTGCCACAGCTTTAGAGAGGTAATATTGCCTGTTATGGTTATCTGCCACATACTTAGGTGCAAGTTCTCACGAGTGACTGACTCATTTTCCATCAGTCGTACAGTACTAAAACACGGCAGCAGGAACAGCAGCAGCCTCATCGCTACTACAACAGATTTAAAAGCAAAAACACAAAGCTGTGAAACTGAGCAGCAGTGCAGCGTTTGCAAATGTCTGAACATCTATATGTGTGTAAAACATCAAAGCTGAGAGAGCTTCAGTATGGACAAGCTTCTTCTCAGAGGCCACTCGCTGTGTTACTCCTTTAATGAGTTTAGGCCATGTGGTAACAAGTTAGCTGATAGATGAGGCGATTATATCCCTCCTTCACTTCACTCGAGGACAGTCCCCAGTTTCTAATTGGTAAGAGAGCTTATGACAAGGGAAGAGACATCTCCCGTGTTTTCTCTCCTTTCCCCCCTCTGTCCCTTACTACTTCCCCAGTTCCCAGTCATTTAACTAATCTTGTTTTATCCCCTTGTCGACAGGCGCAGGACTCAGGCAGTAAAATGGAGTGCAGTAGAGATAACTTGCATGGCAGGGCCACAGTAATTTAATGGGAACAGATGTTTTCCCTGCCAGACTGACAGCAGATCCTTCTCCGGCTCCCTAAAGGGAGGAGAGGACACATTACAGATGGTTGGTGTGCCGCTGGTCATCATTACTAAGGCCCGGTTTTAGACTGGGCTCCAGTTTGGTTGAAGACATGAAAGCAGTGATGGACAGAAGAGCCCTAGGATAAAATGACTAAAGAACTCTTGGGATTAAATCTTGAAGCAGAATCCATCGTGCAAAAGCATGGCAACTAGAAGAAGAAGAAAAAGGAGTCTAAATACTGAAATACAGCATGTGAGTTTTTTGTGTGTCCGCGCGTGTGTGTCCTTGTTTCCATGAAGTCATTTTCCGTGTTTGTACTCAATGTGTGGGCTTTCCTTTATTTGTGTATGAGAGTACACGTGGGCATCTGAGACACAGTCTTCACAACGCTGTCACCAGAGATATCTGTGAGGCAGCAGACCCTGATCAGCTCAGGCACCGTACAACAAACAGTGGCAACAACACACAGCATTAACACTCCCAGAGAGACAAAAATGTGCCTGAAATGTATTCCTCTGCATTTTCTCTCTCTGTTCACATTCGGAAAGATGAATCCCTCGCTCTAACCTGCTCAAATTGAATTCTTTTCTTTTGTGCTGTGGGGAAAAAAAAGAAAGCATTTCATCAAGCCATAGTTTTTCGTATCATGCTTGTAATTTGACTTGTCAGCTGTGCTCTGTAGGTCAGCCTCACACCACATTTTCTTGGCTGTGATGCCATTCACTTCTTCTATTTTAAGGTCAAATATGAAGATCTGATGAATTTTAATGTTTTACTTTTTTAATCAAAGTTTCTAATAATATTTAAAGCCTATTTTTTCATGACCGAAAAATCCTGAGTGTGTGCACTTCAAGAACAAGCTTAATAGGAGATGAAAAAATTGTAATCTATGATTCTGAGTCAAAATGAACTAAATGCATTTGAGAATAAAAGCAGTAATACCTAATGCTATTTAGTTGATAAACACAACACAAGTGGAATGACACTGTAAAGCTTATGATCATTAAAAAACGGCAACATTTACTGTAAATCCCATGGCCCCTGCGGAGGATGATAACACTTCCAAATCACACATCCACTCAATATTGGAGCTTTTCATTTTGATCATCCTGTCAGCTCGTTCTGCACCGATATTTTTCAGTGATTGCACATCCTAACAGTTTCTCTGAAAGGTGATCCATTCAGGTAAACAAGGATTTTGGTAATCACTCCCTTTGCTTCTGTCCAAAACTCTTCAGCAAAAATGTATTTTATGATACAATCTAGCCACACTGCACAAACGCTGCCATTTTTTTTTCTTTTGTATGGACTGTAAAAGCTGTATTTTCTTTGTATCTCACATGTGTGTATTTTTCTTCGTTACTTGTATTTCTGCAGCTTCCTGTTTAGCAGTTTTCAGTGGATTTTAAAGTGCAAAGAAAGCTCTAAAAGTGCATTTCTGTCTCTGCTCATATGACTCTCAGTCAGTCTTTTCTTCAAATCTGTATTCAAACTGCTTGCTAGTACTTATTCTTATATATTCATCACACTGAACATTAACTTTTGCAGTTATTTATATGTATGGACCGTAAATTATGTATATAAGCATGTGCATGTACAACTAGAAATCTTTTGATTGGATAACAATAGCATCAGAGCTGAAAGGAGTGCACCATGGGACTCCCAGAAACTTTCATCGTTAACTGACACATCCAGTGTCAAAAAGCCCCACCATACTGACTTTACAGTATATGTAAGCTCCCCAATAGGCAAAAATGCAATTTATGTGCATATTAAATGCAAGATCACTCCTGGTTTTGGGAAAGAAAAGCTGTCATATTCGTAAGAGGATGTGCCAATTGGAAAGGTCACAAATGTCTATAGAGAACAAATGAGGCCGGTAATCGTTTTTCCTGCCAGCCTTCTACAGGCACATAAAAGACCAGGTGCTTGTCTGAATCTTGATGATCCCCTCTAAGTGAAATCATTGACGCACATCCAGCTCAATTAAGCAGCTACTATGGTGAGCAAGAAATGATCACATTCTGTAGTAGAAAAATTCACACTGTGCGACGAGCATCGTGAGGATACGTTAAATTACTGGCTATGATTGGCTGTAATGTAACAAATGACTCTGTGAGGAACTGTTCTTAAATCCTGTTTTGAAACAACTTATTCTCCCATGAAGTCCAGCAGCAGCAGCAGTACATCTGAGTAAGTATACCTCGGTGAGAACTCAGGAGCTATTAAAACAGCGTGTAGTGTTACACCTCAAGGTCGTGTGTAGCAGTGGGTGAGGAGGATTACAGGCCTAATGGACACTGCTCAAGTTTAATGAAGAGTCCTGATGAGGAAACAGATTGGTCTCTATCAACTGTTCAGGCGCTGCCATTTCCATTTTCATGGGTGCCCAGATGCTTCACGTGGGCGAGGGATGTTACAGCTGACTGCTGATCCCTGTGGACTAAATCTGTTGTTCAAACACATACACAGCGTGTGCATTTATGTGTTTGATTTTTACAGTAGTCGAGGCCAAAACTAATCCATTTCAGATACGTTGGCGAGTTTATCCTGAATTGTCTCGCTGACTTCTTTGATCCTGATCTGGGTTTCACAGCTCTATCATGTCTGGAAGTTGTGGATCATTCAGAAACACGATGTACTGAAAATAGGTTACAGACTTTACTGTATGTCAGGCAGCCATACACACATATGAAGCTTATATGAAGACTAATTTAAAAAAAAGAAAAAGAAACGGTTAGAACTTCTAGCCTGTGAAGAAGAAAAAAAATATCTGATGCAGCTTTTTTGCAGTCTGCAGAGCAGCTGGGAATGTGAATTGGATTGTGGTTGAGTCCATGATACTTAATCATTTTCTTATCAGTGGTTGCTGTCAGCGCCCAGCTAAGGAATGACCCCAAAAGAAAAAGGAGAAATGAAGGACGGAGGGCGCCTTATGTTAGCCTGTCTTCTTCCTTGAGCTCAGCAACACACCTGCCTGTTGACACTGGTGCTTTATTCCACCTGAAATCCCCTCCTGATATTCACTCCGTGAAGGTTAATGGGGGATAAAGCATTTTGTCATAAAGCTCACAGCAGCACCTTTTCTCTTGCTCTGGCATTAGACCCAACAGGCAGGACAGAAAGAAAAATTTATATCACTGCCAGCGGTCACTAGTGAACAACTTGTCACGATGGCCTATTTCAGAAAAATATGCCCGCTAGTGCCAAGCTGCAGATGTTTCAAGTACAAGGACACCGCTTAAGATGTGCAGCTTGGATTTGCCACGGACTGCAAGCAGCATTCCTGTGTTAGGCATGAATGAACGAAATCAACACTGTAACTGAACAATCTAAAGAAATAAAAAGAAACCGTGATGTTAAAGGCTTAAAGTCATGATGTGAAGAAATCGGTTCTTCCCATGGGATGAAAAGAAGTGATGAAGGTCAGGCTGAGGTGTTTTTCGGGACAGAAGTCTATTTGACATGCAGGCGGAAAACATTTTCCTCCCTAAAGGTCTCTTGAGCCTTGAGGAAGTAAATGTACATACAGCATAGTGTCTCATTGTCCACTGGCAAAATGACCTTCGCTAAAAGCCTCGGTCCTGTTCACTGTGAAGGTGCAAACTTTTAGTGATACACCAAACATTTGTCATTGTTTAAAACTTAATGAGAATGAGACAAATAAATTATTTTAAAGTAGCTATATTTAAAGGATCAGTCTTCCTTTTTTTACAAAAAGAAGTGGTTTAAGTGTTTCTTCTGTGGCAACTAACATCTGGGCGCACAATCCTCATATTTCACACACAGTTCAGCTTGGTTATTGAGCACAGAGCATGACAGCTGGTTCGCTTTCTTTTACTTTCTGTGGAGCGAACCAAAAATATATTATTGTGTGATTAAGTAAATCTGAGTGAATGGGTCATTGTTGCATACACGCACAAGCCTTAATGACTCACTAAGCACGGCTCAGCATTAGCAGTGCTCGATGCAGAATTTATAGAGCAACACTGCCCCCAGCTGAATGTGTCATGTGCAACTGGTGTTCAACACATTTCAAAAGGATGGCTGTTGTTTAAATGACACACATATATTAAAAATGCCTTTAAGATGATAATGCATAAAGAACATGAAATGAGAGCTTCTTCAATTCTTTGCAACTTTTGAACTGTCATGATTATTTCAAAAACAGAGTTGCTACTTATTCTCAGTTCAGAAGCTACATTATGTTTGCAAATCCTTCAGAAGTAAATGAGTCAGAATTACACAGCAGTTGAATCTTTTTCATTATATGTAATATGTATGTATGAAGTGCATTATTATTAATTATAGATTTTGCCATCTGTGTTGCAAAATGCTTAGTTATAGATTTTTATGTAAACACTAAAGGGTCTTTTTTTATACTGTGCCCACTTTTATAAAGAGAAGTTGTATA
Source organism: Mchenga conophoros (assembly GCF_057382185.1). Taxonomy (NCBI): domain Eukaryota; kingdom Metazoa; phylum Chordata; class Actinopteri; order Cichliformes; family Cichlidae; genus Mchenga; species Mchenga conophoros. The sequence continues at coordinate 14,044,882 of NC_140538.1, forward strand.
TTATATTACATATTTTTCTGCAGGCATCCACCCAGAACACTGTTAATTGTCTCAATACAAGTGAACGTGTCTGTGGCCATTTCCACTTTGGAGGTATGAAGTATGACTGAGTCTAAATGCAGCGAGTGGAATCGTTTTCAGTGAAATGAACAAAACTAAAATTACGTTTATATAAAACTGGAAAGCACGAGCTAATTTTCTGGAGACACAGATTTTATAACAGGTCTGCAACATAGCTTTCATGTTTGTGAGCCAGTCTAAAGTGTTATTGTCAGCCCTCAGTTGACTGTCTACAAGTCTTATTAACACATCAAATGCAGCTTTAAAACCGACAGACAAAGCTCAAAACAAAGATACTCCATAATCATTTATTATTTATCCCACAGCATTAACACATTTATTGACAAAATTCATTTTCCATAGCTTAAGACTTATTATTGTATTAATTGATATACCTTCCACAAGAGGTCAGCAAAGCTGCCCATTTATATTAAATGTTTTCACGTTATGATGCCACGGAGGATTATTCCATTAGAATATCTTTAAGAGGCACATTTTTGTCACAACTAATTCTTATAATGTAGATTTTGTTGATCTTGTTTACACATGCGTATGTATGCGTATACATATTTATGTATACATGTATATGCACGTATGTGTGTATATATGTATGTCTACATATTGGTTTGTTTGTTTTATATGTACAAAAGGTCATTATCATCACCATAATATTCAACAGCCTCTGCATACTTAAAATTTACCTTCAAATCTACGGGTATGAAAGACACTTTACCCAGACGCCCTTCAAATTTTTACCTTGGAGCTCATGAGTCATAATGACTCCCATGCAAATGCCACTTGCTGTGCAGGACTTAATGTTAACGCAATGTGACTGCAAACATTTTCTGAGCAACAGTGGGCTGAAGACAAAGACATATACATTAGGGATGATTCATGCAATATTAATTTGTACACTAACATCTACTTGTAAATACCATGCCCAGTGTACACATAAACCCAATATGATGCATTATTCATGAGTGTTCCATTACTTTATACACAAAACTGAAATAAAGTGTTGGATGACTTGCTAATATGAGAGAAAAACTAAGATGTATAAACTTTTTGTCAGAAATTCGTCGTATCTATAGCATCATATAGCCGAGGTTAATATGTGAAAACATTATAAAGTTAAATAAGGTCACTTCTGAACTCCTAATGTAAAACCCTCAGAAGAATACTAAAGGAAGGCTTTTTGAGCATTCTTTTAAGCAAACATCAACCTAAGATGCCAGCCGTAAAACGTACCATAAGGAAGGAGACAAACTAAGGCCGGCTGAGCATTTATATGCAAAGGCCTGCCCTTTATCCCTCAGTGATGCAGGAATGTGAAGGATGCTGAGCGTCCACCTGATACTGCTCTGCGCCCGGGGGAGGGTCTCCAGTCTCCACTCTGGCTGCCATAATACGGCTCAGCGCATGTAGACAGGCAGGAGGGGGAAGCACATCCTCAGAGAGGTCTGCTGGAAACATGATCATCAGGGGAACCTAAACGCATTCTTCGGATCCTGTCAGATGATTCCACAACTGAGTGCGTTTTGTGCTTTTCTCCAAACGACATAAGCAGAGACCGGCGTCCGGACGAACCGTGCAGAACGACACAAGCCGATATCAGCCGCCGCTACGTGTGAGGCGAGGTCACCGCAGTACCGCGGTAAGATACGCTGAAAAACACAGCGAAACCAGACAGGCTTATTATTATTATTATTTTTAATTCCGTTTGCGTATTTATGCGTAAACACCGACTGTTTACCCTCGGTTATTAAGCAAAGCTTTCCAGCTGCTCCCGGTTGTCAGCGTAGCTTGCGTGCATCCCACTGCCCGTGTGTATCACACTGTCCATCAAGCAAAAATCATAAAAAGCATCTGCAAGAGCAGCAATCCAGAGAGTGGATTGCAGGTCACGGAGACTGGACATTATATTTCTTCGTCATTCCTGGACATTGGCAACATGGACTACAGTAAATGTGGGTTAGTGGAGCAATGCCATGCACCCTGCTACCACCAGGATGCCCCATGTGATTTATATATATTTATAAAATAATTGCTTTTATATTCATTATACGGCGAACTGCATTTTTTTAATCATTTATTTAGATATTTTACGTATAGGTAATTCTTCAGTCACAGTTTTTGTACTTGCAGCAGCTCCCTGCTCTAGACAGAAAATATATATATAAAGGGATGAGTACACATGCAGTAGTAGGCAGGCCTCTAAGCTCCTTTGCAGTTGCACATCATGCTGTAGCTTGATCTGTTTTTGCTATATCGTGTGAGAAGAGAGTAATGTGTCAATTAATTTGTATGTGGCTGTTTTGATGAAAGGACATGCTGTGCTCTGATTTTGAGTTTAAAAAATAACAGTTTAGAAATTAAATAGCTGGTTTTGCTAATTGTGAGCTAATATGAAAATGCTGCAGTAGGAATCAAGAACAAGTGAGCACAGTACGGGCAGGGAGCTTCTATGTAGCTGGTGAAGATGTTTGGATGGTACTATTTAAATGGGTGAATGAGAGAATGGGGTCTCTATAATTGCATTAAGGAACTCTGATTCAAACGCCTTGTGTTCAAACATGAATTATAAATGCCCCTCATTCACCATAACCTCATTCACAATAACCTAACCTCCTGTTCCATCCCTGATTAAATGGGCCAGTAAAAGCTAATGGGAATTTTGGTATTACCTCACATTCCCCATCTGTTGGGTGAGTATCAAGCTACTTAGCCCACATCTTTTTCACCTTGGGAATACACGAGCTATAGTTAGACACATGTTAATAAAAAAAAAGTTAATTTGCAGATGATGACTTTTCAGTATCCTAAGGTAAGAATGGTAGATTCTGGCCTTTTTAAAACAGGTTTGCATAGCTGAAAGTAATGGCCAATGTTAAGTGTTTTGCATGGATGGATGAAACGGATGCCTGGTTATAAAGCTGAACATTAACTGAAGTGGTGAACACTGATATGGCAACTGTATGTGTAGAAAACATGTTATTGTTGAGTGAATATTACAACATCATCCACTTTTCTGTTATTGTTTGCCCAAAGTGACATCCTTGAGGACCAATTCAGTGGTTGCCATATGCTCTCTCAGATGGAATTTGTAAAACCTAATTTGGGGTTTCGCTGGTGTCATGTGATGTGAGACAAGTGCTGAACACCATTGGTGAAGAAAAATAGAGAAAAAGTCTGGAGGGACATAAGGCTAATATATAACAATATATGCACTTTGTTTATTTTAAAATCCTACATACATATGCTATTTAAAGGTGGGCACATATGTCCCCTAAAGTTGATTGTACTTGGTTTGTATCCATAGTTTACAGACTGTCCCATTGTTACACCTTGAGCAGAACATTTTCACCATCTTGGTCATCAAGGGGTAGTCCTGACGACTAAGAAACTGAACAACACTACATGCTTGTATGTTAATGAGTTGGTTATCATACTGAAGAATGCCTTTCTTTAGTCACTTTTTTGGACTTTAGCAATTATAATTTACAAAAACAAACAAACAAAAAAACCCATCATGTTGGATACATTAAGACTTGAAACTAACAGCCAGTTCAAAAGTTCTCCCAGGAAAGCTTTAGCTGAGGTCATAGATTAAAGAAGCTGAGGTTGCTAACCATTGGAAATGATATCATATTTAAGGTACTGTATCAATCTATTATATACAATCTATTATATATTAATGTAGAGAAAACCTGTGATTCATGCAGATATATATATCTATAGTGAAACCAGTGAGGATTTGTGCAAAGCAACCCTTCTATGTTGCCTTACTTAAGTCCAACTTCGTTTTATCTGGCGCTTGTGCAGCTGCTTTATTGTTCTCTTATCGAAATGGGCTAACCTTGCTGTTGACATTATATTTTATACTGATAAAAGAAGCTTATATTTCATTCTATGGATTGCATGTGTGCACTTAGCACTATGAGATGCTTTTTGGACCAATTGGTTGCAAGAGACCTCATAACCTCATAAACCATTACAGTTGTGTATAGATGACCGCACCTTCTTCAGTCATGATTATGATGAAGTGTGTCGAATGACAGTGACTGTCATTCTTACATATGCACTTAAGGCACACCTATACACGTTTATTTATTAAGAAGTCTACATCTTGACAGACCATTTTTAAAACAAAGAAGCCTGCTCAAATTTATCTCATCACTCAAGTCTGTTTTTTGTTTATAGAATTGATATAATCACAGAGTCTGTTTCAAGCTCGGCTACTTGCCATGCTCACTCAGGGTTTCTTAAGTAAACCATGATTTGAGGTGCAGCTTGCTGTGAGAAGAGGAAGTGCTAGCCTTGTCAGTCTGTCTGTTAGTGGGGGAAGAAAGCCATTTTTCACTTTAATGAGACACTGCACTTAAACACAAAGATTCTTTCAGGCAACTCTCATGGTGACGGAGTCAGAGAATACACCTGCATCAAGCAAATCTAAAGAGAGCCATATTAATTAGATGAGCAGTTTGGTGGGTCAAAATGAAGCTGAAAACGAAATAAAACAATGTGTCTAGCAATATGTACCGCACGCTCTAAGTTGAGCTTTAAGTATATGATAGCCTAAAGCAGTTTTGCTCTGTTTGCTCACACTTTATGCCACTTGTAGTGGACTCCAGTAAAATAAGCTAACTCGTTATCCTTGGCTGAGCAGCAGAAGAACGAGTGGCGATGCTGTAATTGCAGTGATTATCATCGCTTGTCCCTGGTTTTACCTATAGTGTGCCCTAGAAGTGTCACTTTCAGTGTCCTCAAACTGCAGGCTGGAGATGCTCATTCTCTCATATGGGTGTATAAAAATAACATTTAAAATAATATTAATTGCTAATTTCAAAGCACTGGTGTTTGAGGCTCAGGCCATACTGACATGCTCAATGAGCAAGTCGTTAAAGGTTTATGGTTAGTGTGAGCAGAGAGGTTATGAAAAGCCTCAAACTCGCTATGCTTTAAATAAACACATAGGAGGCATTCTAACATCCTTTTTCTCTTGCTGCAAAATCAGCGTTTTGTCTTGTCGTCCTGGCAGTTTTTCAGTGGGCAGCCCCACACACAAATGAAATCAAATTTGCAAACAGACAAGGCCGTGTGATCTGCGTGAAATCAAATTTTCCAACCGACAACTAGCAAAATACAACCTCAGCTGGCTCTCCACACTAAGCATTATGAATGAAGGTGCCTGCAGACATTATATGCTCTCCGAAGACCTACTTTAAACATGAAATCAAGGAGTCATCATAACAGGGAACCGCATGAGCCTCAGATATCAAAGCCATCAATTTTGTATTAATGGCTTAGGAAAGCAGGATTTGAATAGCATGATCATTTAAAATCGAGAGCATGTGAAAAGCACCCATCATTTTTGAATGGGGATTATAAATATTTTCATCACAGTATAATACTACTACTATTACTACTACTACTACTAATAATAATAATGATGATAATGATAATAATGAACAGATTATTTACTTCAAAACTGCTTAGCTACGGTTCCCAGGGTTGCCTGTTGTGGTATGAATTAATGATTGAATCACACAGTGCTGGGTGATGATGCACTCACATCAAATTTTAATGACGTGCATGTTTCCTCTGTTAGTCAATGGACAGGGCGGCACAGAAAGTGCTTTTGCCTGGAATAAACTGCATGCTCTGAGCATGTCTCGCTTTTCTTTGGACTGAATGTTCAGGGCTGAAAGGACCAAAATACTAAGGCTGAAAAGTTGAAAATGATTGTCTAACTATCTCCGAAGAGACCTTTAAACACATGAAATACAGTATGAATAACTTAGCACATTTCATACATTTTTTATACCTATTATAATTTAACTCAGCCTTTTTAACATTCATAATAATATATTACATTGTGAAAAACCCAACATAATTCTTTAGCGTGTATAACTTCAGTATAACACATTACCTATTTTTATCCATCATTAATATCTTTTTTTTTTTTTTTTACCACTGCTTAATAACTACACTTTTCTTAAACCCTCTGAAACAGTATTTTTTTATAGATAGACAGCTGGGATTTCTACCAGAAAGCCCCAAGGAGCTCAGCTTCGAGTGTGTTAACCAGGCAGGATAAAATCAAATCTACTAACTGGTTTAAAGTGGCAAAAACATATTACCTGAAATGATCTGTCAGTCTCATTCTAGCTGTATTGTCACCGAATGTCTCCAGAATTGAACTTCTTCTGGAAATGCCAGCCAACAAAATACAGATTTAGGAGTGCTATAAGGACACAGTCTTCTAATTGACATATTATTTACATTTGCCAGTTCTTTCTTTTTAGTAATAAAAATCTTTTTAATTTGTCCCAGTGTTTATAGATTTAAAAGTCTGTCCATTTGGGACTTTAAAACAATATAGCACATAATTGTTTTAGTGGCATATATAAGGCCTATAGAGCCTTTAAGAAGCACACGCACAAATTTAATATCCTTGGTGGGAAATTAATAAGTTCACTGCAATGACAAACCTGTCAGCTAAAATACTGTTAAGTTACTTTGTGACACTATCTTGTTCGGGGTTAAGTGGTTAATTTGGTATCTGTGTTCCTTGAAAAAACAGAAAAACTATGGTGTTTTTCTTGAAGATCTTCCATCTTTATAGACATGCAGTTCAAAACCATTACTGATTACCAAAGTCTCAGATACAAAGGCGTTGCAGTTCTCAGGTCAAAATGCCAGCAGCTGTAAAGTACTTGGAAAACTTGCTCCTACTTCAAGGGGTAAAAGAGGTGTTTTCCAAACCTTGTTCATTTATTTTCCTCACCGCAGCTCAGACGGACTGAGTGAGCTTATCCAGCTGGATAAGGTGACTAATTCATCTCTTCTCCTTGTGCTCTATTAAGCTGCGTTACAGTGGCAAGTGTTAACAATATGCCTTTGTGTCTCACACCTGTGGGCAGTGCAATACCGGTAAAGTAGGAGTGAGTGCGCAAAAAGGCCATGTTTTCTTTCTCTGACTTCAAGACAATAGAATATCATCACTTTTATATCTTTGTGAAAACAGTAAAGAAATAATTCCAACACATTTTGTGTGGTGGTTATTATTGTGTAGGCACATCTGTGGACGGGTACAAGGCCGTGTGTGGTGACAACTTTATTGGACAGTCCTGTTTGTAACCAACACCTTGTTGGAATTGAAGAAGATATGTTTGGTCAGAGATCATTAACGTCTTAACAGTTTTGGCTTGCAGTAGGATGTTATAGAAGAGAGGACAATACAGTATATGAATGCTGGGCATGCACAGTAAAGAGAGCTGCAGATACACGTACTCATTCAGCTGATTAAATGCAATGCATATTCATTTTCTCTGGCGTATTTTACAGATGCAAACCCTACTCATTAACCCTGCCTTTTATTTTGCACTCGTGCATTTCTCATGTGTTTGAGTCATCTGTAAAACATGAGTCATAGAAAAGCTACATTCATTATTGCTTCAGAATATAATACAGTTTGCATAACAGTAGGATGGTTAATACGTGTCTAACTATTGTATTTTTGCTTTATTTTCCAGGTTTTCTCTTGTGATTTGATCCAAAGCTGAGAGTAACCTCAGGCACTGCCAACGACCTCTGTGATCTCTTGATTCAACACTATTATCGGTGTCTTAAATGATGTGTAGGAGAAGGACTGGGTAGAAAACCCCCATAAAGTCAACAGAGAAAAGGAAAAGGAACTAGGATCACATGGTTGGTATGGACTGACGAGTCAGCTGAAAGCAGATCAGTGTGGCTTTGCTTGGAAGTGTAAGTCTTTTATTGCATCTGACCACAGAGCAGGTCAATTATCTTTTAGAGGATCAATTACAATTCAATTCATTAATAGGAAATAATGAAATGATGACTGTGTCCTCTTTGTAGATGAGACTAATTTAATTTCAAATTGTTTCTCCAAATTGATTCTTTCAGTCATTACTATGCAACAGGCAGGGATTTGAGCTGTAAACATGGTTTAAACATTGAGATAAAGATACAATAGGATTCCCACTGTTAGGTTAAACGTCTTTCTGATAAAAAAAAAAAAAGCTGTTGTAATATGATGTTTCATAAAATCTGTGACAGGTGTATTTTGAAAAGTTGCATTTAAAGATATGGCAGTGATTTCCCCAAACCTGTGAAGCATCATTCTTTTTACTACCTCTGTATAGTAAGGATGTCTTCCATTATGATTGTTATCTGTGAACCCAGAATCTTGACATTTATCTCCTGCAGCTCAACTCCTCTCCTCCCTCTTCTCATCTCATCTCTTCTTTCATGTCTCCTGCCTCTCTGCTGTCACACTTTACTGACATGTGTTTGTGCTCTCATTCCATCCTTTTCCTTGGCGCTTGACAACGGAAGTGGTGGCTGTTTCTGGTATTCGTTTCTTTCTTTTTTTTGCACTGCCTTTGTTCTTCTGTTCCCTGGAAACCAAAAAAATCTTTTTATCCTTTTTATCCTTTCATGCTGAGCACACAATGTGAATCTGTCTTGGAATCTTTATCGATCTGAGGAAACTGAGACACAATTGGATGTAGCTATCTATTTGGATTTTTTTGTTTTTGTTTATGAACAGTTTTTATATTTCTTTTTTTTTTAAAGTTAAGTTTGCAGTAAATACTATCCATATTCTTTAAATGCTGTGTTGGGCACATATATATAGTCATGCACTGCTCTTCTCTAGCACTGCATCTGGCAAACAGCCATAGATGCCCTCTACACAGTGTCATTGATGGAACATGTTGAATAATTTACAAATGCATGCATTTTTCAAAGCAGTAGTGTTTTCAGTAGCAGTAAGCTTTCAGCAGGGTCAGCTCGGTGTACCTGCTATTTGTTAACCAGACATACATACTGCGTAGTTGTAATATAGAGTGTCAACTGTAGTTAAAAAGTAAATAACCCCAATGAAATAGAAGAAAGTGCTATACTTTGTAAGTGTCCAGAGGCAATGTTGATCTGAATGTCATTTGGGGTGAATAATGCTTAAACGAACCATTTATGAGTGAAATGCCCCAACGTCCTTGACATCAAATACATTTTAGACATTCACATTTTCTTTCATAGTACTAATTACAAATGCCAGCATGCTAGCTATCCTCCAAATGGCAGACTATACATTACAGTTGGTTTTAATTGGATCAGTTGGAGGCATTTGGAGAGTGCATTGGGAGGCAATGTAAAGGCACTTGCTGTCATTGGTTATTATGTAGTTAACTATATTTGATTAAATACCTTGAAACCTGTCACAGTATAGCATGTGTAGAGCCCAAATGCAGGAAATGAAGTCAAATGGTATAAAAGAAAAGGGCGGCTTGTGTTGGCTGTTAAAGTGCCAAAACTAAACTAAGACAAAAGTGGGATCAAAGTAGGAAATGAGGGAGACCTCAGCGAAGATTAATGGATGTAAGGAAGGAGGAAATGCAGAGGTTTGCTGTGACTGATGAAGATGTTAGGGATAGGGTGAAATAGAGGGAGATGATCTGCTGTGGCGAGCCTGAAAGAGAGCTGCAGATATGTTAATGCTGTCATTTTGGTCATGTTATAGCATGCTGATGTAAGTACAGTCACAGAGGCTTTAGGCTGTTAGCCTTTAACCACACAGTGGCTAGGCAGGTGGTCATGGTAAACTACACAGTAAACTGCATTTACATTAAAAATCAGTTTATCTGCATGCATTTGACATCGACAGTGTGCTGCTGAAATGGACGGCACAGAAATCAAGTGAAAGGAAAGTCGAGTGTTGACTTTACTAAAGAAAAGAAAAGCTGTATGAGCAGAAACAGATGTGTTTGACTAACCGATTTATGCAGATACTGAATCAGGGTTGAGTAGCACATACTGCATGTGCAACAATAGACATGGTTGACGTCAGCAAATTTAAATAGTAGCATTGTATTAAAGACTGTCTGTTAAAACCTGCTGTAAATGCCAGCTCATGTTGAATAGATTACACAGAAATAAACAGCTGAAATCTATTGTTTGTTTCATACTAGTGTATATATGAGAGTATATATACTAAAGTAACAGAGCAAAAACAGTGACCACAGAGGAAGTGCATGAATGAAATGTTCAGTTTCCGTGTGAACACTCAGAAACTGACTTAAAAGATTTGAGAGATACAAGTGGCCTCACAAGTCAGTCTAATTTGTATGTATCTTTTCTCCTTTTCTCTCCTTTTTTCTGTAGACTCACTCTCCCATAATTATGAATAGCAGCACAGCATCACATTATGGAAACAGGATGACTCAAATAATCTAAAAATCATTATGCTTGCATGAATGGGCATTACAGTTGACAGATATTACAATTTGGGTCTGGGTCAGGACAAATCAATATATAATAATAAAAAAAAAAAAAAAAAAAAAATATATATATATATATATATATATATATATATATATATATATATATATATATATATATATATATATATATATATATATATGTATATGTGAGGACTTGGGGTGAAACCCTCCATGCATGGTAAGGAGCTTTCTTGTCTTTATGTCAGTGGCTTCTATCTCCTCCTTTGGCCAGCCTATTACCCCAGCAGGGTACCTGATCACGGGCAGGGCGTACGTGTTGATGGCCCGGATCTTGTTCTTACCATTCAGCTTACTCCTCAGGACTTGCCTGACCCTCTGCAGGTACTTGGTGGTTGCAGCCTTTCTAGCGGCCTCTTCATGGTTCCCATTTGCCTGCGGGATCCCCAGGTACTTGTAACTGTCCTCTATGTCTGCAATGTTGCCTTCTGGTAGTTCAATCCCCTCAGTTCTGACTACCTTCCCTCTCTTTGTTACCATCCGACTACACTTCTCCAGTCCGAACGACATTCCAATGTCATTGCTGTATAGCCTGGTAGTGTGGATCAGTGAATCGATGTCTCGTTCACTCTTGGCATACAGCTTGATGTCATCCATGTACAGGAGGTGGCTGACAACTGCTCCGTTCCGTAGTCGGTATCCGTAGCCAGTCTTGTTAATGATCTCACTGAGGGGGTTCAGGCCTATGCAGAACAGCAGTGGGGACAGAGCATCTCCTTGGTAGATCCCGCACTTGATGGTGACTTGTGCTATGGGCTTGGAGTTGGCCTCTAGTGTTGTACGCCACATCCCCATTGATATATATATATGTATATATATATATATATATATATATATATATATATATATATATATATATATATATATATATATATATATATATATATATATATATATAGATAGATAGATAGATAGATAGATAGATAGATAGATAGATAGATAGATAGATAGATCTTTGTCCTGCTTATCTGAGTCTGGGTCACAGACCCAGCAGTTTAAACAGAGAATCCCAGGCCTCCCTCTCCCAAGGCTACCTACTTCAGCTCATCTGGGTGCGATCCTGAGGCATTCCTAAGGTAACCGAGAGATATAATCTCACTTAGAAGGCACCTGGGAGACATTCTGGAGGAGGAGTAGCACCTCCACTGTTAACCCGTTCAGAATGACCGAGCTCCTTATCCTATCACTAGAACTGAGCCCAGACGCCCTTCGGAGGTCGTTCATTTCTGGAACCTCAGTCCTATAGTCACAGCTTGTGGCCGTAGCTGAATCGCCACCTTGGGGAGGTTTTTTACGCTAGTGACCCCAGGAGCTGTGTCGCTTGGGGCAATTTGCTCCTGATAGGCTCTCCCACGGCAGATTGTTCCTGGGTGAGGGGCCAGAAGAAGACAAATTCAGTGAACCCCCATGTAAAGAAAGCAAATAAAGTGAGCAAGTTACCCTGTTCATGAGAGGACCACAAGAGCCCCACCCCAGAGCCATGCCTAGGAAATGTGGACTATCATAAATAATTTTGAAGTTGCTGTATCTATCTACAGAAATCGATAGAAATAAGAAAATCAGATTTTTGTAAAACCTTCATATTATTTTATTCTCTCTGATCTGTGAATATAATAAATTATTTACAAAAAGGTGTTTAACTGATGTCAGATGGTAAGCCTCGAGATGTGATGCTCTGCTTTATTTAAAATATGTTAAATTCTTCACCAGCATTTGCTCAAATAAACAGCAACAATAGGGAACATATTTGTGGTGGCTTCATACAGCTGTTGTTTTATTTAAGAAGACATTGCCTGGCCACATCTGTGAGGATAAATACAAAACTAATTAAGAGTGAAGACAATCATTTTGATAACAGAACTAGGAAATTCTCTTACCCAGGTTAGCAACATTTTTTCTTGCTTTATTTTGTGTTTTCTTTGTTTTATTGTTGGAAATAGATCTTTTAGGATATCATAACTCTAGGAGGGGAGTGATTTGAAGTTTATACTGCTGAAATCCAGCAGGGTCTGTTTCTGCAGCTGCCACACACATTTATTTTCATGTGCTGATCATTGTCTCCTCTGTGCTCACAAAGCAAAGTGGATCACTGATGAATAATGCATACGTGCGTTCTGAATCGTTGCATTACATCATGCATGGATGGGATGATTTGCGTCTGCACTCCCAACATAAGTGATGCAGTATAATTTTATTTCCTGGGAACATTTATGTCAAACAGGTGCTGCAGGTTGAAGTAATCGCACTGCTGCAAGTATTTCATTAAAGAGAAAAAGCAGGCATCTGGAGTGAACGATGCAATGCCTGCTAGGAATGACACAATCATCCATCCATGCTTCCGCTTATCCTTTTCAGGGTCGCGGGGGGTTCTGGAGCATATCCCAGCTGTCATAGGGCGAGAGGCAGGGTACACCCTGGACAGGTTCCCCTTTCTATGAGGGTTAAATGACTGGGTCTACTAATTATGATATATACCGCCAGCCGTAAGGTTAAAAAGTTATAAGCGTGTTTTTGTTATGCTACAGCGTGTCAGTACAGCATATAAGCTGTGCTGTTCCTCTGTTGGTCACACTAGAGTTGCTTATCTTATCTTAAAATTCATTCACACTGTTCTATTTTCCGCTTCTGCTTTTCCCTTTAGTGATACAAAAAGATATGACTTACTGTTTCTTCTTTTTACGATTTTGCTCAAGGTAACAGAGCATTTGACATCTTTTCACAATGAAACTCTTTTCTCCTATTTCCTGGCTATACGGTGTATATACAGGAGCTGCCAGAATATGACAGATATGCAATGACCTGTGCGGTGACCCCCATACGCGCAATATGCCTTACAACATCTAGTTGCGGGATGTACGATGTGAGCGAATGTGACTTGCCTCGTGGGGGAGAGCGGGGAACAGGTGCTGGCACTGTCAGCTTGTTAACACTGGGTAGAGAAGTGGCTCCTTCGGCAGAGTGCTGCACATATGCAACACATTGCCTTTGGCTGTGGGGCGTACATTATGTGCAGGCATGCGTACGTGTGAAAAGGCAGTGAGCGTATGTGCATTGCACACAGTCATGCCATTGATTGGGTGGATTTATTTGATTTGTCTTCCTGGGGATTATTCAGGTAAAAAAAATGCACAGTAGCCTCAACTTTCTGTGTAAATGTGTGTCTCGATCATAGGTGTTGTGTAGCGTGTTGCTGCAGAGAGAAATTGAAATACAAACAAAACACAGCCACTTATTTGTTGTCCAATAGTAATTTATAGGTTTTGGCATACATTTTGTTTTGGGAACATTGTTAGAGGGTTATTATGTAGCTCAGTTTTCTACAAAAGCTTTGGGAGCCATAGTTATATGAAACCCCCCTTGGGTTATGTGCAAAAAATTCTCTCAAACATCACAAATTAGGCCCCTAGATGACCCATTTCTAGAAGAACTAAATTGACACAATGAATTATTCCATCCAGTCTTGTGGCCTCTATAACAAGTCGGGGAGGTAGAACAGAGGATAAATTAGGACACTCAATTCTTGCTTCTCCCATTTATTCCATCAAAGCCATTTAGACAGATTTGCCCCATTTGCTCAATTTATTCTGTGATTTTTATGCCCTCTCGTTTGGAGGATGGGAAAGAAAGAAGAAATGGATATGATTTTGGAGAAATTGGTACTTTGTAGATAAAAAAGACAGACATAATGTGTTGGAATTAATTTAATTCTGACGAAGTTGTAAGGAATTTGACATACTGTTTTCCTTTTTGCAAGGACACTCGTGGCACTCTGCCCCAAATACATCACTAAAAGCTTTCAGCTATAAAGCCAAAGGAAAGAGTTAGAATATAGTTTAGAGTAAAATTATGGTTCGGCGGAGAAAGAAACGGTGAAAGATGGAGAATATGGGAGAAGGTTCAGTGGGGCAGAGGTGTAACCTATTTAGATGTGCAACATGAACTTACTTTTGTAAAAAAACAAAGTACAGTGAGTACACACGTGTGTCTTGTTGCCGCTAAGCTTTGCATAGTGCTGTACATCAAACAGACCACAGCAAAACAAGATAGTCTCGAACAAATACTGCTTGAGCTCAGCTCCACTGCCAAATCCTCTAGGCCCATAGGGTATATGGTTACTGTCACCTGTGGGTTAAGGCCTCCTCTCTGGTTTGATGTCTGAATATTAGGTTATTTGATGCTGCTCTTTCAAGTCAGCCTGACAGGACAAGACAGCAAGCAGATTTCCCACAAGTACTTTAACTGCTCAGCAGAGAGACATCTTCAAAGCCCAGCTCCCCTTTGTGCCCTCTATGTTTTGTATCCAGCTGTAGGTGCATTTCATGTCGGTTTGGTGCCGTCTAGTGGAGTTTGTATAGAATTGCAGGATTTATTCTGTTATTTTTTGTTTTTTTCTGTTGAAGTGACTGCTTTGGGTTTTTTTTTTTCTTTTATCCACAGTGACAATGGTGTTGTTTCTGATTGGGATCTCAATTCCTGTGAATAATTCTTCTCATGAGAACCAAACTGCAGGTAACTGATGAAACAACTGAGCAATTATATTGTCTAAGAAATAAATGTTAAAGCCAGACTCTAGAAGGATACGATTTTTCTTTTCACATATAAAGGAAAACCAGATAAACTGACTTGAATTCAACGTTACTCGAACTTGTATATCTCGTACCTTATGATTTAATAAACAAACTTAAGACATATATGCTGATCTTTTCTGTTACCCTATATTTTACTCTATTTTATGCACCATTGTCATTTATGGCTTCAGTTACAATTTTTCAAAAAATGTACAAAGTCATGCTGTAAAGAAGAGATTCACATTTCACATAATAATGCTCTTTCTTAAGTTAGATGGACTGAACATTTTCACGTCTGTCTGTCAAATCTTATACTAGCACCAGTTAGATTAGCACAAAATTGCACTATTTCTAGACAGTGATTAGTGACTTCCAGTAAAAAATAGTCCAGGAAATGCCCTTAAAACCACTTTACAAATTAATTTGAATTAAATTTAAATAAAACAAGGAAAAAATTAATTGTCAATGAGTGCTCTTTAAAGGTTAAAAAAAACTGATTTCAACCGAAGCTCTGCTTCATGTGCAAATAATGTATTTGCAGTATATTTCTTTATTATAGTCCAAGGTTGTCAAACACACAGTAAGCCCCGGGGGCCAGAATCAGCTGAGCAAAGACTCCAATCTGGCCAGCTGGATGGCTTTGGAAAATGTCAAGGCAAGCATAGATTTTGGACTTTTGACTGTATTTTCATAAGTTTTATAGCTTTTCCTACTCATGAAGATCTCCCCATTGACAAGTAGTTAAGTAATAGATTAATAATAGATAAAAAATAAAAAAAAACCAGACAAAATAAAAAACATAAAAAATCAACAATAAAAAAAAATCCATAAGTCACTTTTAGTTTTGAAATTACAGGAGAGTCTGGACAATGAGCTACCAGAACTTTTAAAATGTTTACACTTATATTTATTATTCTTGGTGACACATTTATTTCATTTACTACACCAACATTTATTTATCAAGTAGAAAAACTGAGATGTACTGTTGAAATTGCACTTTTTCTTGTATTAACAAATCTCAGTTATTTTAAATGTGTTGTTAAATGTCTTCACACTGACAGAAAGGGATCAAAGTGGACTACATGTGGCTCTTGACATCCCAGATATAGTAAATTCCGTAATATGTGATATCTAGATTAAAAGCTTGTTTTGTTGTAAACTAATATATGTTGTTCACTTTGTTTTTTTATCTAGGAAACTCCACCCATCAGGGTGTGCATGTGTTGCCTTCAACACTGGTTTTATCCCTTCTTCTTATCATCGTTGTCCTGCTGACAATCTACTGCCTGCGGTGAATAAATCTGTACATACACATTAACACTTTCTCACTCATTCCAGCTCCCTTTTCACGTGTATGTGCGCGAGCATGAGGGTGAATACATCAGGTTGGGGCATCGGGGTGGGGTGGTTTTTAAATAGGCGGTCAGCAGTGGCTTATGGATAAACAGCTGCTCTTCCACTAAGACAATAAACAAAGACGGCTAGGTCAAGTCACGCCAGAGACACTCATTCACTGACCAGCCAGCTGACAACAACATGAGGAGGAACAGCTGTGGTTCTATGAGATGGTTGATATTGGTTTTGGTATTTGTTGTTTACTTATGTGCTTAGTGGCACCATTGTAGAGATCAAGCTTAGCTCTTTTTTTTCTCTTTAATAGATGGTTGTGCTTTTCTTCACCTCTCACCCTGTCTTTACCGTAGGTTCAAAAACCACAGGAAAGCTCTGGTTACCTCAGTGGATAAAAAAATTCCAAACGGCTTCTTGGAGGAGCAAGGTACGTTGGTGCTGTACTCAATATAACCACTGCATGAAAATATAAAGCAACCTTTTTGCTTTTTAAGCCTTTTTTTTATTTGGTTTATAAATTCAGTCTCTTTATGGACAAGAAAGATTTCACGATCTGGAGTCCAAAGTAGCTGTGAAGGCTCTTACCCTGTAGGGAACCATATGAAGTTTCACTTCAAGTAAAAAAAACGACATAAATAAACAGAAAGGCCAAATTCTGAGTTAAGACAGTTTTGTGCAGCAGGGGCATGTTTATGGCTTAAGAAATCATTTCTGTCATGATATACCCCCTGAAGTAGGAAATCTTAATAGCTATCAGGCTTGTTTTTGCAGGTGCTGTAAGAGCTTGTAATGTTCTCTACAGGGAGACATTAGCAGTCTGACCACCATATATTCTTTTAACCACAGGAGAGCAGACAGTGGTCCTCCTCCCCAGATCTCCTTCACCATCCAAGAGGTACTTCCCTATCCCTTTGGACTCATTGGAGGAGGAGTACCGGATACGCTCTGCAGATGATGGCAAGCTCTTCAGAGAAGAGTTCAATGTAAGCATGCATTTATTTGGTGTGGATTGAGATCTTTGTTCTGCAACCATACAGCAAAAAGTGTACAAAAACAGTACTAAGATTATATGTTAGCAGCCTTTGTACCCGTGGCTTTATTTTTATCTCATGAGGATTGGATTCTCTCTTTATAGTCACTGCCGTGTTACTACCACCATGGGTCCTTTGAGGAGGCGAGCAGAGAGCACAACAGAGAGAAAAACAGATATCCAAATATTTTACCATGTGAGTGAGGATCTATATTCTGCAGTTGGAGACAGTATTTCTGCAAAAGCCCTCTGGCTTGCAGACTTATTGATAGCCAACATAAGGAAACGTGCTGTGGGCTGAAATGAAAATTAAGAACCACTTTTATTTACCTTTTTTCCCCTCTGTTCCACAGACGATCATTCAAGGGTGGTGTTAAGTCATCTCGATGGACACTTGTGCTCAGACTACATAAATGCATCTTACATAGATGTGAGTAGTAATTAGGTTAAGCTATAAAGTGAATAAAATTCCTCATCAAAATGTTCATTCACTACTGTTTTTTTTTTTTCACACATAGGGTTATAAAGAAAAGAACAAATTCATTGCAGCTCAAGGTAAATGCACATTTTCTTTCATCTTACCCAAGTCTATAACCATTTTCACTTTGGTTTTACTACATCTCTTGATTCTGTTTCAGGTCCAAAACCTGAGACAGTGGCTGACTTCTGGCGGATGATTTGGGAACAGAAAACAACAACTATAGTAATGCTGACGAATTTAAAAGAAAGGAAGGAGGTATTCTCTCTCTGCACTGCATTATTCTAAAGAAATCTAAAATCCCTGTGCCTCCGATGCACGTTTAGTGAAAACCCTTTTAAGTTCTCAGGACCCAAAGTCATGGACATAATTTATTCGACCCCCTCTCTTAACTGAGAATCCATGCAAAGTGTCACCCAGCAGATTACTTAGCATCGCATTAAATTTAGCCTCAAAGGGATGATCAATTGAGCGCTCAACAGCAGGTTTGATGGGGCAGAATAGAGGCAATGGGGATCAATGATGAAATAATTGTTGATAAGATCCTAGGAGGCTTCATGATAATTAGTCTGAGAATGTATTTAATGAGTTGAAACGTCATTGTGAAGATCTTATTGACTGAAAGAGTAGCACAAAGTCGCTGTGAGTGCCTTTGAATTTGTAAAAGGCACACATCAAATAGATAGTTTTATATGTAGCTATAGTATGTACAAAAGAGATGCATGTCTATAGCAACAATTGCAAGGACAAATGAGCTCCTATGCATTTTTAGTGGCATTCATTTTCCTTGCAGTACCACAAAAATAATTTGTATTGTTTTTCTCCATTACCAGGAAAAATGTTATCAGTACTGGCCAGAAAAAGGCTGCTGGATGTACGGGAACATCAGGGTGGCGTTAGAGGATGTCATTGTACTAGTGGACTACACCATTAGAAAATTCTGTGTTCAATATGTAAGTAAAATATGTGAATCTACACATACTACAAATGTACTGACAACCTACACGTTAGTCTTACAGGAGCTGCTCAGCCATGTAAACCATGGCATGAAGCACAGAGTGCACAGAGGTTTAGAAACTATTTGTTTTAAAGTCAGCACAGCGCTGGAGTCTTTTACACACTATGCACCTTAGCACTTGCCTTGTAGTAAAACTGTAGCACTTATACGTGATAGCGAAATATCTAGGAGGGAAGAAATTGTACAAAGATTCATGACGAGGTGCTTGATTTTATACAGCCGTGGCTATGGGACTGAAAACACCTGAATTCACAAATTAAGAGGTGTGACCCAATACTTTTGTGCATATAGTGCATAAACACCTGCAAAAGTACTGAAAAACATCTTTGTGGTAATTCCTGCTAGAGTAGGTGTTTCCAGGAGTATATTTCACACACTGGTGTGCGTGTGTGATATGGTTTTGCAGCTGTTAAACACTGTACTGTAAGGAAAGGAAAAATAAACGTACATTGCTGCTTTTATTTAAACATCTACACATGGTTTAAAAGTAATACTGTAATTTTACGAGTTATTCTTAATATTCTTCTTAATTACTGTAATAATGTAACAACCTATGTGTGTAGTTGCTAGATTCTTATTAAATATTGAAGATGAAACTAAGCCGCGGTGAGATGGTGCAAAAATGGTCCCCATGGGGAAATTGGAGCATTTTAGCAAACGTTAATAGGATCCAAAATATAATAAATAAATGAAAAACCAGTATGGAAACATATTAGAGAATATCAAAGGCTATAGATAACAGACACAGCATAAATTATAAATATGTAGGTGTATTTAAAATACAGCGAGAACTGTATTAATATGCAGTGTTTGGCTCCGTCATTTTATCTTTCGAAATTCATACACATACAGTATCTGTATTTTTTCTTGTCTTTTTGACTGTCGAGTTGGATGCCAACTCAGTGTACTGCGAAGCCTTCAGACTCCAAAATTCACTTTGTTCCCTCTCCATCTGAAGCTAGACGAGCACAGATATCCTCTCTGACTCTAAAAACTGTGACTGCTGTAGCTCTTCAGTACAAGCTGACAGACTGGGTGCTTTAACATTCAGCTCTCAGAACACAAAGCAACCAAGTGTTCAAGAGAATGGAATTCTGATCTCTAGAGTATCGATGAGAAATGAAAGTGAGGCAAAGTGTTTAATAATTACATTCTACCCCAAAAAGCAAAATGACAAAAAAATCAATAAAACTGAAGTTCCTTTTCTAGTAGGTACCAGTTTGTGGTTGACTGGCTTTGTAAAAAATAAAAAGACAGATGACTTATTTGTGCCTTCAAAGCATTATTTATGCACCGATATGAACCTTGTGCGTCTTTGCTTCACAGCAGGGCAGCGATGGTCCCAGAGCTCCCCGGCTGGTCACCCAGCTTCACTTTACCAGCTGGCCAGACTTCGGAGTGCCATTCTCACCCATCGGCATGCTGAAATTCCTCAAGAAGGTCAAAGCTGTCAATCCATCCTACGCTGGACCTATTGTTGTGCACTGCAGGTAAAATGTGCAGTAAAAAGGAAGCCAGAAGAAGGCATCTGAGCACAGTTATATAAATCCGGTGTGAGTTGATGCATTTCATTGTTAGGATGCAGGAAAGACTTTTTCAGTGCTCATAGTTATGAGTAAAGGTAACAAATTTAATAAAAACTACAGTTAAGCCCATTGTGGATGAATAAAAATCCTTGCATAGGGTGTATATATGTTCCCTGACCAACCAGTGTTAAGCCCCACCAAAGAAATCTGCAGCCAACTGTAGCAACTGGTGCAACAGGTGCTCAGGGAGGTGGAACTGTTGTTCTTGAATGGGGCCCATTGAAAAGACCTCAACACCCCACCGTGGAATCCAAGCTCTGTGCTCCCAGAGGTGTCGTCTGCTGAAATGACCCCTGTAAATTTATTAGGGCTGTGCTTGGGCTTCAGAGGTGAAGTACTTCTACATATGGTTGTAGCTGTTCACAACTGACTTGTATGTTAAGAGAAATATAATAACTTGTGCCAAAAAAAAAAAAGCGCTTAGAAAATGAAATGTTCAGGTGTTTGTGGTATGTATACATTCACTCCTGTGAAGGCTCTTGCACATGTAAATAGAATGTTACATTCAACGCTTCCCAACCACATTTTTCGGTGTTCTGTACACTTTGCTGTTTGTTACAGAGAAGACCTTGAGGCTTCTTGTTTGTGTTTCCACAGTGCCGGGGTTGGGCGGACTGGGACATTCATTGTCATTGACAGCATGATCGACATGATGCACATAGAACAGAGAGTGGATGTCTTTGGGTTTGTGAGCAGAATACGAGAACAGCGCTGTCAACTGATCCAGACAGATGTAAGTATTGACCCTCTCCGACCTGTTGTACCTTGGACTGACAGCTCAACTCGCTGCTCTGGTTGTGGCATAAACAAGCGAGGGCATAGGAAACAACAATGTCTGTGATGCAAAAATAGTGGGAAATAGTTTGGCAAACCAAAGCAACTACTTCTATAACTTCGTCTCGTCTTCCTCTTTCTTAGATGCAGTACTCCTTTATCTACCAGGCTCTGCTGGAGTACTATCTGTATGGAGATACAGAGCTAGATGTGTGCTCTCTGGAGGGCCATCTGCAGAGGCTTCACAACACCAGGGCTCCCCACGACAGGCTGGGCCTGGAGGAGGAGTTCAGGGTATGAAGAAAGAAGCTCTCTCTTAAACATTTCAGACAGTAATGAATCGTGCCCATCACCCTGCGCCCTGCATGGGTATATTTTCATGGAAAACTTGCCCAGGGTGCAGCTCTTGGCAGTAGTAACATAAATAACAATGCTTTGGATCAACTAAACTTTATAAGGCACCACCATCTGCCTCATAGAATTTACTGTAGCTCTGTGAAAATTTCACATTTTTGCTACAAAGTATCTTCACAGTTCCCTACACACTAGAAGGAATTATTCCCCAATGCCTCTTCTTCACCTCTTCTTCGTCTCTACCTTAATGTTTTTTGTCCAGCTTCTTGGCTTTTACTTGTTACAAGTATGGAAATGTTCCAGCATCATCTGTTTTTAAAAAGACTCACCAGCTTTATTAGCATTGTACTTTTCTATATGTACTTTTTCATCATTTCCGTCTGTGCGTGTTTTCTCCCATCAGAAGCTGACCAACGTTCGCATAATGAAGGAGAACATGAGAACTGGGAACCTTCCTGCCAACATGAAGAAGAACCGTGTGCTTCAGATCATTCCGTGTAAGGACTCACTCATACTCGGAACAGTTTCATAATACATCACATCTAAGTAACATCAAAGTATCACCCTGCTGGTGATTTTATAGATGCCGTACACAGATATCTGGATAATCAGCTCATGTCTCTGTGATCAGTGACATTTAAATTGGGCTTCTATCTTTACTTTATGTTGCAGTTGGAGTAGGAAAAGTAAGCCTGGGTACAACTTTTTACACTGAAAACAGATATAGACTGCAGCCCGTTTGGCCTTAATAACACAGCTAAAGTTTTAGCTCGGCTAGGATTTTTTTTTTTTTCGTCAGCCCTTTCAAAGTTTTATTTTATTAGGAATCACTTGTGAAAAGTTTCATTTTCCTTTTTTCTGTTTGCAGATGATTTCAACCGAGTAATACTCTCAGTGAAAAGAGGACAGGAGTTCACTGACTACATCAATGCCTCCTTTATTGATGTAAGCACTCCCTCACGACCTCCTGTATAGATTTCCCATAGAAGTATATATAAAGCTCATTGTTTCCTTTACAAACAATGCAAAATATTATGTTTGCTGCACTCTCAAGTGTTGTTTACCAGATGATCTGCCCTCCAGGGCTACAGGCAGAAGGACTATTTTATCGCAACCCAGGGCCCACTGTCTCACACAGTGGAGGACTTCTGGAGGATGGTGTGGGAGTGGAGATGCCATTCAATCGTTATGCTCACCGAACTCAAAGAGAGGGAGCAGGTACAGTATGGTGTTCTTGCAAAAGTACAGGTTGAAAAGCAGAGTTGAACATTTAAACCATGTTTTATTATTCAATTTTTCATATTTATTTTCCATACAGTTTGCATAATTGTCAATGTGTGTTGTGGTTTTGTCTTTATTAATTTTCATGTTACAATAACCAAACACTATATAAACCAGTTAACTGTAGCCTGTTTGCGTTTCCATTTGAACTCTTCAACCAGGAAAAGTGTTACCGGTATTGGCCATCAGAGGGCAGTGTAACATTTGGAGATTATACGGTGGAGCTGACTGGAGATACACAGTGTGAAACCTTCACTCTCAAAGACATGGTTCTCACCTACAGACCAGTGCGTAATGTTTAATTAAAACACTTAACAATATTAAAATTGACATTTCACTTGAACAAATTTCCCAACCTGTTTTCTTTGTGCTGTTATCATCAAAGCAAATTAAAGTTCATGTCATTTCATTCCATTTACATTTTTTAATTAGATGAAAATAACAATCAGATTTGCCCAACACCAGGAAAAGCAGTCACAACATGTCCGACACTTCCACTTCCACGGATGGCCTGAGATCGGAATACCAGCCGAGGGAAGAGGGATGATTGACATTATTGCCGCTGTGCAGAGGCAGCAGCAGCAGTCTGGAAACCGTCCCATAATTGTGCACTGCAGGTGAGGAACTTCAATTTGAGAATTCTGCAGCGTGGTGCACATCATCAGATGGAAATTATATACACTATATTACACTTTGTGGCTGTCCGCTCATGCTTTTTAATATAACCCGTTTCATTTTCCCTACTTTTTGGTCCTACAAATGTCTGTTACAATAAATTGTACATTTTTCCTCTCCTCGGTAGGCTTGGTGTTCTATGCCTAAACCACTTATGTGATCCCTTATAAAGACTTAGCTGTGAAAGCTTTGATCAGAACCTAGCTTCAGGTGAAGTGATTCTAAAGCAGCATGCCCCTGTGGGATTGATCCAATCCACTGATTCACAGTCAATTAAAACCTCTCAAAGTGAAATCTCCTCTGACTCCCACTATGATTAATCTGATAAGATGAGCTAACGACAGGAAATGGTGTCATCACTCTCTTCTATTCCTTCATCACCACTTGTCTAAGAGGGGCTTTTTAAAGCTTTTTCTCTGTCTCTTGGGAATGGGGCTAACCCGCTGCAATCCCTAACGTCTCTCTACACTTCTCTTCCAAATCGCACATCGCTCTCGCGCTCACTCCTTGTCTCTCTCTGTCTTTCTCCCTCCATCCCACCATCATTGTAAACATTGACTCAGTCAAACACTGAGCTTCTAGACTGATTAGTGTTAGCGTTTGGATTAGCCTCTCTTTAAGTGGGGATAATTATTAGCACCATTACACAGAGGTCACCTTTTTCTCCCGCTAACTTTTTTTAGTTAAATGGAAAAAGGATGTGGTGAGATTACAAGAGTTTCATTGCAGTTTTACTCTTAAAAAATGGTTCCTTTTCTTGTTGTTCATCTTCTGCGGTGTGTTTCATAATTATCTGTAAAGTTTTAATGTTCACATTTTATGATGAGATTTCTAATATTTTTGTCCTAATGACCTCAGTGCCGGTGCAGGACGGACGGGCACCTTCATTGCCCTCAGTAACATTCTGGAAAGAGTGAAAGCTGAAGGCCTCCTGGACGTTTTTCAGACAGTCAAGAGTTTACGCATGCAGAGACCACACATGGTTCAGACCGTGGTAGGTGAAAAACTACATAACATCAAACCTGCTGTGCATAAACATGTTTGGAATCATTTCTGCACGGTGACACTTTTTCTTTCGCTTTTCTCTGCAGGAGCAATACGACTTCTGCTACAGAGTGGTCCAGGATTTTGTTGACATTTTCTCAGACTACGCCAATTTCAAATAGTGTAATAATGCTCTGTATGCTGTGTGTCAAATTAACATATGCAATTTTTTCTGAATGTTGTTTTCTAAAGCAAGCAATTGTAGTATTTTGCACATGAGTACAGATTTAAACTAAATGGTGTAATATACTTTAATATAACTGAAAACATGTGGTCTACAAAAAAGTCTGTCTCTTATGAGAATGTTTGATCTTCAAGTACCCCACTGTAAAATGTAGTAATTCAAATTTTACTTAATGGCTTGGATAAATTGTAAAAAAAAAAATTATAATGCAAATATACAACATTTTAGAATTGTTAAAGGGAGTATTAACTGAATTGCAACATTATCAACATTATATATGTGTACATATATATATATGTGTACATATATATATATATATATATATATATATATATATATATATATATATATATATATATATGTGTGTGTGTGTGTGTGTGTGTGTGTGTATGTATGTATATTTTCTTACCTACAAAAATACCCAGTGCATTGTACAGTGCAACAGTTTTCATTTTAGTTACTGAGCACAATGCCTTGAGTTTACATTGTACTTTATGTCGCACACTTAACATGTTTAATTGGTGTGAAAAGCAAAAAAGTGTGTTTCACAAATACAGTAGGATGCAATTAATAATGTTTTTTCTAAAATAACATTGACCAGTATGTGTAACTAGTATTTATGATCTACTTTTATTTCAAAGTAAAACATAAAATTTCAGACAAAATTCATTCTGTTAGACGCTGCAAATTACCTCACTTCTGTCTGGGAATAACTTAACAGCTGCTGCCTGCTGCAATATTATTCAACTTCACCAACTTTCTTTTTGCCTGTGGCAATATTACTTAGTGGATTCGTGCCTGACTCTGCAAAATGTAATTAGCCCACATTGGAACAGGCAGAAAATATTGTATTATTACATGAATTCAAATGTATCATTGCAGTCACATTTTACTTTTAAAAAAAAAATTTTTATACACCTTTTTGCATGTTTGCATAAAGCAGTGCCATACTGATTAGAAGTTCTAGTCGTGAAAGACTTGTCACCAAGTGACACAATTTTAATAAAGATAAGACAGATGTATACTGTATGTTTAATTTAGATATTATATATACATTTTTAAAAAAGCATTGTTTTTCAATGGTGGTCTCATGTATGGATCATCGGCTAACTGTTTGTAGAGACACTTCTCAGAATCTAAATTATATATGTAAGTGTGTAAGAAAAGAGAGGAAAAACACAGTAGAAACAGCTGATAATTGATGCAGCTAAACCTTTTTCATTCACAGGAAGCAAGAAGCGAGAAGAAAGCATTGATCTCAAATAACAATGCTCGGGCAAAATATGAATCATGCACACGCTGGCGTTTTTTGACTGTAATAGCTACAGTTGTCTTGGTTTCATATTTAAATGGCAAAAACAAAGCATATATTTTTGCAAGGCTTCTACTTAATTATTTTTCAACAGTATGCTCGGGAGTTTTGGTGAAGAGCTTTCTACTGTGTTTGTACTTTCATTATTGTAACTTTGTAAGATTGGTTCATTCATGACACACTGATCATTTTCTTCAGTTAATTTAGTATGTACATAAATACTAGTGGCCATTGATCATCACTAAGGTTTACTGCAATGTGGACTTTAATCTTTTGTCATGCAGAAGGAATATTATGAAGTAAGGGTATTGACAGTGAGACCTTGCTGCAGATGTTAGAAATGCACAAGCATCTTGTTTCAGTGATGTTTCTGCCTTTTCCATCTGTATGGATTTGAACATTGTTTTCTGAAAGCTGAATCCAATAAATATTTGATGGTAAGGAACATCGGAGTTCATCTTAATGTTGTCTTTTTGTCTGCCTCTTTACTGCAAGCGCGGTGATGTTTGTTGTTATATTTTTAATGCTGTGTGAACTGTCACGGTGATGTCAGCATATCTGAGCACTTAGCCAACTCCATTAGTAGTATTTTGTCCCATTAGTCAGTGAATGTGTCACACCTGCAGATGGGGATTATAATCCTGACAGCAGCCTTGTACAACACCTATAAAATCCCCCCACTGCCTAATGCGACACATGCTAACAAGGCAAATACAGAGGTGAGTCAGTAGTCACTTAAATTTGTTCAATGTTCATTAAGTTAAAAGTACTCCTCTCCTTAATTACTATCTAAAATGTTTACTAGTGTCTGGTGATGCTTTACAGTCCCTGCTCTGCAAGCCAAGGAGCTGTGAGTGAGGATACTGTGGCATTATTGTTTCTTTTTGGGGGTTTTTACTACAATTTTGGCTTCCCCTGCAGTTCTAATGGAAGCAGGCAGCAGAGTTATAATGCAGGTGTTGTTGCTGGCGTTGGTGGTTCAGGTCACCCTGTCCCAGCACTGGTCCTATGGATGGCTACCAGGTGGAAAGAGAAGTGTGGGAGAGCTTGAGGCAACCATTAGGGTGAGTAATTATTATATGTGGAACTGAATGAAATGTTAAATAAGGGCAAAATATAACAGGAACGACCAAAACACTTCAAACCTGCTGTTAATGGGATCAGATGGGAACATCTTCTAAATTCTCTTTTACTCTACATAGATGATGGGCACAGGAGGGGTGGTGTCTCTTCCCGATGAGGCAAATGCCCAAATCCAAGAGAGACTTAGACCATACAATATAGTAAGTGCCTATTATGCATAATTTATCACCAATGTCTAGTTCAATTGTACAATATTAATGTACACTACACCACTGTGTGCCAGTGTGTTCCAAAGCGGCAATGACAATATACAAACTGCTCAGTGACTGTTTTTATTTTTCCCTCTTCGCATGAAAGAATATGGGTGTGACTCCTTTTAGTTTTGGGAGTGGTGATAGATGTACTGCAAATTTTTCTCTCTTGTTTGGTATCTACTGAGCCTACATATCAATTCAAATTGAAATATTTTTAGATTAAATATTTAAAGAAGCAGCTCGAATGACTGATTAAAATGTTTAATTTTAATCTCTTCAGATTAATGATGATTCCAGTCACTTTGACCGAAAAAAAAGGTTCCCTAATAATTGAAGAGCTACATCATTATCAGCAGCACATGGGAAAGATCGCCCGGCAACAAGATGGTGACTTCAGCAAATCATTTGTTACGCAGATGTTAATTATTTGTTATCGGTGGTTAAAGCCTTGTAAAACTGTAATAAACTTTAAAATCCAGATTAGCTAATTGTGTATTGCTCAGTGTGTTTTTTATAGATCTTGTTGATCTTGTTATTGGAGATTAAACGATATAAAATGCTCTTTTAAAGTCTTTAAACAGATTCAGCCGCCTTTGTAAAGCAGACACGACCGACAAGCATGACAAACTTGTGACACAACAATCTTAGCATGACAACAGCTGGTGATTAAGCCAATTTATTAGAAATCAATGACTTAATTGAATTTGTTACAGTTTTGGTAATTCCATTTTCTGCCACACCAGTCACTTGCATATGCAATATGGAAAATCTCACCAGCTGATTTTCCTGCTCACACTTGAATATTGATTAGACACCTACCTAAATATTTTCTGCTTTTAATGTCCGCAACTGCTTTCTGCTAATTTAGGATAACTGCAGTCATCCAAAACAGACCAAGAGTAGAACTTTATTTCCCCCCTCTCTGTACAGGAAATTGGTGTTCATTAAAAAAATTGGAATTTCATATCAGGAAAGGAAAAGAATCAGCAGGGGGCATATGTTTTAAAGAGAACTCATTTTCTGGCAAAGCCCCACAGACAGAGCACCATACTAATCGCCTGGTGCATAAGGGGCTAGGATTCATGAACTGTGCTGACACCGGGGAGGCCCGGCATTGTTAGAGCGTGGTTGTAATGCACACCAATGAACCCAAACCCGCTGGCACAATTGGGAAAAGGTGAACATTATAAAAGCACATAGAATTAAAGCGAAATTAAACCACATTCCATTGCACTTCCAGAACAATGCTTGTTCATTTGTGATACTTCACGTCATTGGTTTAATATTCATGGTTGTACTTTGCATAGCACAATCATTTCCTTTGATGAGGAAAGACTTAAGTATTTTTGAAAAGTGTTATATTATACTTTAGCTCCGTTGACAAAGTTACAGGGGAAACTATTATCCTGGGTATTTTCTTCTGAAAGTCACGATGAGACTTCCTTGAATTGATTTACTTGAGTTTATGCTTCGTGGCATTTTCAGTAATTTTGCAACATCTTCATAAAAGATAATCGTGCTTTTATAACACATCCTAAAATACAGTTTTTATTCAATTTGGTACACTTTTGTGGGGATAATTAATGTTCACAGATAAAACATAAAATCCCATAGATTCCCTTTAAATAATCCCAAAGCATTTGCAGTGAAAGCCAACTTTCTCCCTCCCAGTGTCCTCATCAAGGACCTGCCTAATTGCACGTATATCAGGACAACAAAACCTGCTGGTATCTATGTTTCCAAATTTGATTTAACCTCACTTTCTCCTTCCCAGACCCCCTGGTGGATATTCACTTTGTTTACCTCAAATTAAACTTCATATTGTTTACAGCCTCCTGGTCCCTGAACATTTTATAGCATTTTAGAATTATTTCTTTATTTATTTTTTGTAATGATTGTAGAGTTGGGATTCATTTGAATGTTTCCCTCATCTGCATGAAAATTATATAATTAACTTTTGATTAACCAGCTCAGTTGAGTTGGTTCCCCCATGCACACTGGTGAATAGTACCCACCGCATTTTAATGACTGTTTTCCAATTGAGTGGCGACCTTTTCATCAAAGAGCCACAACTGGGGCTAAACAACGGATAGAAAATAATCACGGTGAAGACAATAGTAGAGGCCGACAGGCTAGGATGTCATCCTTAAATATAACAACAAAGATAAAAGCAGCTTTACCGCATGTAGAGGCTGCGGTGAGAGAAGCCAAGTGCTTATGCTGCTGGATGCCCCATTGTTAAAGCAGTGGAGGTCACGTCCATTGGCATAGAGAGGGAAAGCACAGGAAGCTGAGAATGGCCCATTGTTACATGTCCTTGCTCTGAGGGAATTCCATTATGAAGGGCAATACATTTTTGATACTTTGATTTTTGTGCCATTCATTTGTTTGAAAAACAGAACATATTTGGATAATGGCTTCAGGAAAAAGGGGGTCTCAGAGCATCTCCATCCAAGGCTACGGCGCAGCATTAACACACCTGCCAATCAAGCACATCCGAGCAGATGTGCATCCTTGCGCTGCCTACCATCAAATAAGCATTCTATCATATGCATAATATAGTTTTCATTTCATCACTATTATGCCCCTTGCACCATGTGTGTGTTTCTGATGGGTCATAGGAAACTTTTATTGAAGCGGAGTGTATAATAAAGTCATTTTCCAGGTGCTTGTTGTGGCTCTTATTATGAACAGAATGATAATTTCCCCTGGAGGAATCTGGCACTGCATATCAATTGAAGTTTAGTGTGGGTCTTACTATGTTCCCGCAGGCTATAGTAGAAGGCAAAGTCATCTTCAGAGAGAGTCTAAATGTCAGGGAGGTCTTCAAACACTTTTTTCCCAGAGCCTCACTGAAAAGGGTCTTTGGAACGGCTGTGTCTTGGAATTGATATGGTAGACGTCAGGTAAAGAGAGTGGCTGAAGGCTTAATGTAAAACAGGTGAAATTTAATTGGAGAAAATGTATTTTAAAGACTAAGGAAAGGTTAATAGAAGAAATGAAAATATTAATGCTTTTCTGGAGCCGTGTTCTGAGGTAAAGCATTTGTTCAGACAGCTGCTCAGGGACTTTTTTTTGCTATGTCGCCTCATCTCCACATGGTGACACTCTTGAGCTGTGTGTTTTGAATCAGCTTGTGGATGCCCATCTCTCAGCAATTCCATCACTTAAGTTGGAGAAACTGTTATTCCTCTAAATCTAACAAAGGCTTCATTCAATCATCCCAAACTCTTCGAAAATTGCTCATTTTTGATCCCACTGTCTGATGGAGTTTGTGTTTTATTTTGCACAGTTTTGCAGTAGGCCTGCACACGGCCGAGAATTAAGCTCTCTGTAAAATGTGGAAATTCGCATTTCATCAATGGAAAGTCATGAATTTCTCAAGCGTTCTTAGTTTTGCATTTGCAAGACATTCATTTATTTTATTCTACTTTTCTCCCCTTGTTTCGTTGAGTGAAGTCTTCAACTACAGCTAGCTATATGGTAACATGTACAGTAGTGAATTGGCCTTCCTTCTCCTTCTTGGCTGGCAGGGAACCTTCCTGTTGTGATCCGACTTCTCTCCTTTGATCAAAGAACAGTGTTAAAGCACTGGGAGAAGGAGGAGATATGAAATATGAATGAATACAGCTGTGTTTTGATGGATATGTCTCAAAGTATCCCAGTAAGAGACTGCTAAAGGCCAGGAAATCTGTTTGTGTTGTGGAAATAGGCTCTTCCTCGCTTGTTTCTTTACCAGCTTCATCTTGGGTAGCTTTTCACTTCATATTTTAGAGATCCTTTGTTAGGAGAGAGATCAACCCCTTATCCATGCATTTGTAGGAAACTGTTCTAAGAGGCCCTAGTTCATAATATATATCATTAATGACACCATTTCTTTTGTTTGGTCTTGAAAACACCTTTTGAACAAAAAGAGCGGCAGCCATGAGAGGGGGATATTTATTATTTTTCTAGGGTAGACCCAAAGTTCTCACAGATGGAATGAGATCTTATATGAGGTGATGGAGGCTTTGTCACTCGTTATGTCTGTGATTCCATTTCCTTTTCTAAAACCCCATCGGGGAGCTCTGACTCATTTTAAAGTTGGAAGCTGATACTGTGGTGTAAAACTAACATTCCCATATGAATTAGGAAACTGTCAGCGCTCAGAGAGATTTCAGATTTTTAGAGTTAGATGAACTCATCTTTTAAATTACTCTTCTTTAATAAACAACGATAATAAAAAGAGGTGCTCGTAAAAACAATTATTAAGAGAGACTGTAAATGAGAATGGGTGCCTATAGATGTGTTTTACTCCGCAGCACGGCTCGGCTGTCTAATTAAAAGTCATTTAAAGACTCTCTTTAGTCATTTAGGTTTATATTAACTAAGATTCAGCCTTTGGACTCATGTCAGGACAATGTCTCTGGGCTACTGGAGGTTCAAAACTTTCTGCATGGGCTTTATTAGCCTCACTAATAGCTGGGTTCCCCAAATGCCAGGCTCCACCTCTGCTGGGAATAAGGTCTCAGATCCTGTCAGAGAGGGGTCGCACTAACCAACTGTAATCTTTAGGGTTCTCCACTCCTGCTGACCTACATCTAACACCAGCTCCATCCCCCCCCGCTTACCTCCAACTGCTATCCTTTCCCTCCCCAATCTGGTCTACCCATCCCACGTCAGTTATGCCACCCTTGGCTCTCCCTCCCACATCTTACCACCCTTGTGTGATAGTATCCCTCCACCCATCCCACCCCATGCTTGTTCCAGCCTTGTCCGGCTGGCCACAGCGAGGAGCACGCCTTATCCTGTGGTAACAGCAATTAGCAGAGTAAAGCAAGCTGTGGAGAAGACTGGATCCCTGTCCACGTTTCAACCCCAGATCATGAGTCTCCAGCCCGACTTCAAGGCAAACCATGCAATTAGCTACAATAATGATAATGTGTTGTAGGGGAACAAAGAGAGGGTAAAACAGACTACTGGTGTGAGGGAGAGAGGGGTGCTAATAGTAGGGGGGTTATTTGAATGCCCTAGTGCAGATAGGAGACCAAATCAGACTGATTATCAAACGTATGATGAATTACATTTTTCCTCTAATTATCCGTGCCTTTTATGTGTAAACCAACTGAGTGAATTTTGCATTCTAGACATCTACGGTCAGTGGTCTTTGGGCATCACACTGGGGTTACAGCTTTTATTTCCTCTAAGAAACATACAAGGAGTTACTCATGTGGCTAAGCTGATGGGAAGAGGGGAAAGATGTACTGACAATTTTCTTAGTTGACTTAATTAGATACTTTCAGAAATGTTTGGCAGCGGTACAGGAATGGAAAAAGGGAAAGTATGTGGTTTGATGTTTGACTATCGCAGATGTGTTGACACAGAATCAAAACATGCTGGAAACAAACCACAAAACCCAGACCACAAATAACAGCATTTCAAGTCAAGGTTGTGAGTAGATACAGTTGAGAAGCAGACGCGCTGCCTTGGTTGGAACACAAAAGTGCAGCACCTATTCTCTCCGCTGTGAGCAGAGACCATTCCTACAGTCTTACATCCAGAGGTTTATAGAGGATATTTTGCTGGGTGTTGTGCAAAACGAACCGTGTCCCCAGAGCAGCAGCAACTTCACCTTGGCGGAGTAATGCTGTGATATTCTGTTTATTCTTCACTCACTTCATTTTACTCAGAGGAAATCCTCTGGAGATGGCTTATCTTGGAGCTGGAACAGGTGCACTCTAATTTACTCCTATTGCTTGGGGAGCCCAGGGGCCCCTGTAGAGAAGAAAGTAGCGATGTAGCACACTCCACTGTAAAGCACAAACAGCCAGAGAAAGAGCATTTAATCGAAAGAGAAGAAAACTGTGAGCTTTGAGAGCAGCCGTATCATTTGGATGCAGAAAATCTCCCCTACTTTTTTTTTCTTTTTTGAAGAAAATGGACCTGTCATTTAATTTAATTTTCATTTCACCAACAGTGTTTACTTTGTTTGAAACTGTCATGCTACATTCGGCAAAGCACCAGATGACATAAAGGACCTGTTGTGTTACCCCTGCATCATAATACATTTCCTCGGCATCCATTCCTGAAATATCTGCAGCATTTAAGGCTTAAAAAGGTTTTATAGTATCTCAGATATGTGCCTCTTAAGTTTAAGTGTACGCAAATGTGTATGCTATCACCTATTTGTTTTAGTAATACTGCACATTTTCAGCCAGGAGAAAAAGTTTGTTTCATCTTTTACCCTCATCCCTGCATTCACCACGAAAGAGCTAAGCTTTCAACTTTGAATTACTCTCCAATTCCTTTTCTTTAGAGAACTATGGTTTTGAAGAGTGGAGCTGGTATGTTATTTGTTCGGTATATTATAAGTCTGAATTCAGTCAGTATTTTTGTTTTGTGTTGTTCGTCTCTTGGGAATTATGCAATCAAAGCAGATGCCTCAAGCAGTCTAGAAAGCGCCCCTTGTGAATAAGAGAAAATCTTGTACACAGCATTTTTTGTATGTGTGTATGAGGAAGGGGGGCATGACAACAAAGCAAATATATGGCATTGTTCTCTGTATACTATACCCGTATGCTGCACCTTTTTTAAAAGTGAATATAACCATCACACCTGCATACATTTAAATGGTGAGGAGGGGGAGTGTCTGACCATTTGACTCTGCTCAAATGACAATTTTGAGCCCAGCTGATGAAGTGCATATCTACAATGTGTGCACCGCTTTGACTGATGCGATGGAGGTTCAACCGTCAATGCAGTGGATCCCTATGATGGAAAATAGGCTTGAAAACTGTGTTGCTACTGGAATTCCACATTGTACAAACAGACATTTCTTAGAAAACACATACTAACACCAGGGAGACAAACGCTTTGCCCCCCCTCATCCCTGCAACAAAAAGAAAAAAAGAGTGAACACAAACAAGAGACAGTAATACAAGGACAACAAGAGAAATATTATATACACTTTTAATGAGTGTGCCTGCTCCAAGCTTCTGTTTTTAATCACCTTTCCATGTGACATAATTTGCTGCAAGATTGTATATGCTTGAGGGACTTTCAGTTCTTGTCAACTCAAGAGCATTTGAACCAATCAATACCTGTCTATCCTGTGGCACACTCATAGTTGGCCATTAGGAAAGAGCTGCTTAAAGTAAGCTCAGCCAATACCATTAGCCCTAGCCTAAGGGCAGTTCCATGCCTTAGTCAGGGTAGGCACCTGCCCCCGTCACCCCCACCTCACCCCCTTAACCCCCCTCCACCCCTCCCCCTACCATTAAGAACCTCCCCTGAGACATCATTTGGACACATCGGCCAAAGAGCACTTCTTTATTCCCTCTCTTTTCTTTCCCTGGCTCCACCAAAAATCAATACATCTCCCCTTTTTCTTATTTTCACAATTTTGCCTCAATATTATTCTCTCCTACTGCCAGAAACCAACGGGTTATCCTCTTTTTTTTGTCTTTTCATCTACAATTTCCTGTGACTAATGTCTCCACACCTCGTGTTTCAAGGGAAAGAATGGGAAAATAATTAAATTATCTTGTCATGTTGATATCAAACAGAGCGTGTGTGGAGAAACATTTTGAAAGCACCCAGTCATCCTACATTTACTTGCTCCTCTTTTAACCCTTTATTTTTATATATATATATATATACATATATGTGTGTGTGTGTGTGTGTGTGCCATTAAGAAAGTTGCTTTGCAAACTCAGCAGATTGTGTAGCCATGCTTAAACTGAATCCTTTATTTTTGACACTCAATAAGGGAGACATCAGAGCTCAGATATCTTTGCAGTAATGAGTGAACTTCCTCTGTGTCAGTGTTTTTCTGCTTCAACCATGTCATAATACCAGGCCCCAGAGAACAGTGCAGCATACACTGTAATGATTCCTGACTGCTTCTAATTTTATAGCAAGGCAATGACTCCACACAGCACAAAGTTTGAGAACAAGTCATACAATATAATGTCCTTAGAAGGGCCTCGGTCACTCTGTTATGGTCCTCCCAACCCTCTATTTTCAATAGAAGCAGCAAAAGTGGGGTACTGCCCTAAATCTTGGCCAGAGCTGTTTACGATAATAACTCTGAAGAGTGATAGCTGGTTCCGCAGCGCTGGCGATTTCTGTGGCCGCCTATATCGATCGGGGGGTCCTAATGAGCAGCAGCGGAGCTGTGGCTAATGGTGTTGTGTCTGGTGTCCGTGGTAAACGCCCACGTTGAGATTATCATTCCCAGGGGGGAGTGAGAAAGGTTTTGCCAGCCCAAGCCCTCGGGGTGTGAGCGACACACTTCAGGGGTCAAGGTAAACTATCAAATGAACAGCCAGGCCTTTCCCTCCTTTGCTTTGAGTACTAGGCTATACCATACTACACTCCTACTGTTAAGTTTCCGTACAGACCTGTGTGATCCAAAGTCAAAACCACATGCATTCCTTGATATTTTTTTTACTTATTTCAGTCCAAACACAAGAAGAGATTATAATCTCACCACCCTGTTGCAGCCATGCTTTATCGCTTCAGTTCTTTGTCTCATTTCTCTACAGTAGTTGTAAAAAGCAATTACTGGGGCATTGATAGAGACTTCACCAAACTGCCTAACTGTTATTAAGAGACCTGAAATGAGACCTGGCTTGACAGACTGATAATGGCTTATTTGACTTCAGAGATCGCCCTGGCACAAACACTCTAGCCCCTTCAGATACCCATGGCAGTCATTGTCCTTTGCTATGCATGGCCATTCTGGCGGTCTTGAGTGACGTCCAACAAGTTCAGCAGATTCAGAATGTAAGTGCACACCAGACAGTACGTAGTATCTTCAAAGAAGGAGCTGAAACAGTCCCATTGTAATGAAGGGAGGTGCTGCTCCCTTCATAAACCTGGCTTGGAAATGAAACCTGCTGTCTGCTCACATGTGGGAAGGGGAAACTCTTGAAGCTATGTGGACAATTAAGTTGCGATAAAAGCACAGCAAAAACGCATCTTTATTACCGCAACCACCTTGTTGATTCCACAGACATTCCTTTGTGGATTATGCTTGATGGTATTCAGCTCAGGGTGCGTGCAGAGCATTAGTAGGGCACATTCTAATGAAGTCAAACCAACACGCGGCACCTCTCAGAGTCATGCCCTGTTTGGAGCCACACTTCCATGTCCTGGCAAATGCTGAGCATGTAAAACAGAACTGTCAATTATTCAACACGAACACGAGGATGTATGGAGTGACACGGGGGGTGGACAGGGGCCGACTAAGCCTCGGGCAGATAGGGGGTACCACTTTGATGTGAGTGTGTGGGCCTGCAGAGTTGAGCAAGGTGCACTGGGTAATCTGCTAGAACACACCCATCCCACCTCGAGCCGCGGCGCTACTTCAGTTTTCTTTCTCCTCCCTCCCAATGCCGAGCCTCTCCACACCCTTTATGTCCTGCCCCGCTTTCCCCTCTGACACGCGCTCCCTCTCTCGCTTCATCCCTGCTTTGCACAGGCATAAACAAACCCATGTGCAGACGCACAAGCGCACACACACATGCAGCGCGCGCACATGTGCGTACACACATGTAGCGACATGAAAGCAAGCCCCCTTTGTTCATTAACCAAACAAGAGCAGGCAGCACTTGTTACAGATAATAAAGTTGTGAATGGCTGATTTTTGGGGAAACAGCGTTGTTGCAGTGTCACAGGAATGGCATTACTCATTTATACAATGAATACTAAAAGTTCCTCTCTCTAGAGTCTCCTCTCGTAGTCATACAATAGCAAGCTTAATTACATTAAGTTCTGAGAAGAGAGAAGTTAATGGATGACATTTTGCTACACCATGAGTGCTCCTTCCAATAACAATAGAAACCCAAATAAGACCTAATTAATATGCATAGCAGAGCCAATGAACTTAATTGTCAAGTTGCTTTTATCAACCTGTCAAAGGATTGACAATTAAAACAGCCTCCGTTAAAACTTTAATGAGAAGCAAGTAGGATAGAGGGATGATGAGGGAACAAAAAGACGCAAGCTTCATCCGTCATGAAAGACGCTACAAGACAACTACCCATTATTATTTCCTATCAGGATAAAACTATGCAAATCATATTATGCATTTTTAAATAATGAGTCAATGAGTAATATTTAATTTATTACCTATACTCTTAGAATGAATATTTAACGTTGTTTTTAAGTTGATGAATTCATTAGATAATTTAGTGTTGAGTTGTAACAGGAAGTCTTTTTTTTTTCTTTCTTTCCTTTTTTTTGCTGCTTACAGTGTCCTTCAGCATGTGTCAGTTTTCAAGTTCAACAAGTAAACTTCTTGAAGTCTTCTCTCAAGGAGGCCAGAGAGCCTCCTCAATTTCAGCAGAGCCCGAGCAGAGGTAAGGTCTGTACCTGAGCTCAGGCTAAGGCAGCATTTTGACTTGAGTTTTTATCCCAACATTGACACCAGCATGTCTATGTTTCAGAGGGGAGTTAAAACTGCTGACTCACTCCCAGTGCGCTGGTTGTTGTTCTCCCTTACAGATGTGACCGTTAATAGGCCTGCATCCATAATCATTAGTGTGTCTCAGTGCACAGGTACCCGATGGGCCCCATGCGTCTGCCATTTGGTCTCGGTTCACTGTGCTTGCCTGCAGATGTGAGCGAGACACACACCTGCTCAGGGGCTCTCAAACAGACCGGCGCCATCCGTCACAGCTCACGCTACACTCGCTCTGTCGGAACAAGGCCTTGGTTCCGGTCCAATGGCCCTCAGACTGTAGGTCAGTGGCCGTCTCTCGTGATGAACCCACCCTACCATGAATCATATTCTCTCGTCCCTTTATACCCACTCCACTCCATCCAACCCAGCCCTCATCGCCCCTGTTCATGGTTCGCTCTTTTCTCAAACAAGCACTCAAGCGCACTGTGATCGCCCAGGTGAGCCAGGTAAAGACAGCACCTTAAAGAGAGACATAAACTAATGATCATGTTTTCCCACATCATGCGCTCTCTCTGCCCATAAGCCACTGTACACTCAATAAAAAAAATAAAAAAAAAGAAAGATGGGGGGGGGGAGGAAAAAAAAAACTTTCGTGTGGGTCTTTCACGGGCATCAGGCCACGCTTCACACTACATTTGTTGATGTGTGCATGCATGTGCACGTCTCATGCCAGCCCGCCTCCCATCAAGTCCTAATGAGGCCAGCTGGCTCTGTGCTTGGACCAAACCAAACTGGAGAGACGGCACAGTCCTGGCTCTCTCCGCCTTGTACACCCCTCCTCCCAGAAGCCTCACGCCTACCCTCCCTCTCCTCCAGATATCTTGGAGAACCATGGACGGCTGAGCACACAAGGCAGATTTGGAAATGGCCAGTGTGTTTGTTAAAATCGACGATGTCTCCCAGATCCCTTGGCCAGGGCCTGAATTAGAAAGTCCACGGCTGCAACCCCAGACCTGCCTCCCTGGTTGCTTACCACTACACAGTTTTCTGCATCTACAACAGCAGTGATGTTGAGAACTGCTGTGGAAAAGCGGAAAGGAGGAGATACCCCGAGGCATAGTCAAGGGAATATTCTACCTGACTATGGAAACAGAAACAGCCAATGTTACATATACCTACAGTAACTACAATAAAAACCCAGACAGATAAAACAGATCCTAGACAACATGTCATAATGTACTTTTTTAAGAAGCTAAAAAAATAAAAATCCAACAGCCACAGTTAAAATTCCAAGTTTAGGGTTTGTAATTTCTTAGCTGCTTTCTTTTTTAATATTTTTTAATGTGCATTTTTATCTTATTATCGAGAAGAGTATTTGTTACTGGACTACAGCACTTAACTTCACTGCAGACTAATTAGAGCCATTTTACAACTATTATTGTTGATATGGGCCAAAGAGGTCTGCAGAGAGACTTGTATTGTCCAGGCTATTTCTTGGCATGCAGTTATGTCCATGTGGGTGAGTAATTCTAGCTCCCTTGCAATGTCTCCTTGACAACTAACAATAATACACCTCCTCTTAATAGCGCAAGAAATCACACACAAGATGTGTTGAGGCACACTTGGAATGTGTGTGTGTCTGCTGTGTATCTGTACATGCATGCATTGGTCACACATAAATAATGCACCTTTACGTTCACGCAAAAACACCTTTATGCAGTCAGACCTTAGATCGTGTTCACGACAGCAGCCTACATGTGAGTTTTTTTGCCCAGGAAGAGAGACTGGACCAGGGGGAACACCTTAACAGGTAGCCCTGGGGTGCTTAACAGAGTTCGGGCAGCCAGGGGGAGAGAGTGGCTCTGGGAAGCCGTACCACCACTATCCTCTCTGTCCACTGATTATGAAGCAGGTCCCAGACGGGTGCCTTTAGGAACCCCCCAGGCTACTCACAGCCTCCTTCTCCTCTGTTACAGGATCTGTCGCTGGGGGATTCGACTGAAGTGTGAAGAGGGGTGTATGCAGGAGACATGCTGAGAATTCTAAATAGGTACGTGCTGATTTCATTTATCTCTGTGTAAAGTTTTGTTCTGGTTACAAATTTGTTGGAAAAAAAATTACAGTGTTCACCTCCTGTGTGGGATTGATTTCAGATCATTTGTGAATTCACTTGTGTATTCCCCAGGTGTAACTCTGCATGTCTCAGCTGTTGATATAGTCAAACTCCAAACCAAAAAATGTCTCGTGTAAGTGCTACGAAAGCTGTGAGGAAAAGGTCTCAACACTTGGGCTCAGCTATAACCCTGTCTTGAGTTATGATGACGTCCCAAGTTTGCAAAAGCCCTCTGGCTTCAACTATCTCTGATGTGTGTGCATGTGCATGTATGTGTGTGTGTGTGTAAAACTCCTTGCAAAGTCCAAAAAAGAAAGAAAAAAAATCATAACTAATGAGCCCATTTAGCGCCCAGCACCTGACTTTGGCCCGTGATCTCCGGGAGACATTAGAGGCAATTTGCCATCGACTTCAGGGCTCTTGTCCCAAACGTTATCAATGAGCTTGTCAGGTAGAGACCTAACCTCCCTTTGTTTCCTCCCACACCCCCCTCTCTGCTCCAGTCCCCCAGCCAGCTCCCCGGGCCCCCGAAGAGGAACCAGCGGCATGATGTCACACACCTGTTTGGCTGGAGGCTGCGGCCCGGCGATGCTTGCAGCCGTGGGTGTCGCGCCGGCACCCCTCGGCCTCCCCCAACCCCACCTCACCCCACCCTTGTCGCTCCCTGCTACGCCCCGTGGATGTGTCAAAATGGCAGATGATGGTTGGGGTGTGTGCAGCTGCTTGGGAAGAGGAGTGCCAAGGGCGCTCATTTCCTGCGGTGAGTTTTAATTTGCTCTACCCGCGTCTTCTGAAGAACCCTACCCCCACCACACACACACACACACACACACACATGCACACACATTCATCTATTCCTATAAACTTACCTCATGTTACACACACTTGCAATAAACACACATACTGTATACAAGTCTGCCACCACCCAAGGGGGCAAAAGCCCCACATGCCCAAATAGAGGTGAGTGCAAAGGAGGGGGATAACAGGATGGTGCCAGACTATAGTTTTGGAGGCACACTTTTCTTGAAACTTGCTCAGATGATCAAACCGGTGCCTGTACAAATCACTTTTCAGAGGCGTTCAGCTGGGTAAAAAGAGACAAGTCACAAAACCTGCAGATAGAATATGCGGCTAGCATTGCTACGCTATGCGAAGGGTCTGTGTCTCTTGACATCTGCTGTGCAGTTGTCACTGGTAACTTAAATCCCCATTGATCAGACAGCTAGAGTGAATTTGTGTTGCTGTTTTTTTCTAACTCCCACTTTGCCAACAAACCCATTTTCACACGGGGCACACGCATATACCTGACAGTTACACCCAAACAAGCCTTGCTGTTTACTTGAGAACAAACACATAGACGCCAACCAGCAGATCTATTCTCAATACACACATCACCCTAGACGTAAAGAGATTCAATTTTCGCCTACCGGGAGTGTTTCCATTTTTTTTTACGCAACAATTTTTTTCTTTCTCTCCTGTGTCAAGACAGCTGCCTTTGATGTTAGCATCTAATATACAGGGCTAAAAAACTATAGTTTGCTGTGAGCTGACAGATAAAACAGTGCAAGACGCCATTACCCCGCAAAGCGGAATAATGAGGAGACCTGAACACACAGAAGACAGGAGCCCAGTTGAATTACCGTGGTCTCTCATCCAAGGTGGGAGCTTTTTGACAGCTTTCCAGGCAGCACAACACATTACCATACTGACGCTGCTCTGTAGTGCCAAAGAAAAGCTTTGATGAAAACATAACTGGGAAACTGGGAAATCTTTATATGTGTGTGAGTGCATTTGTGTGTGTAAAAGCACATGCGTGCGTGCGCGTGTCTGCGTTTGTGTGCGTGCGCACGCACGCGTGTTCTGCTCAGGCATGTCTATGCATTCATGTGCCATTCAGTGAGTGCGACAGTGCATGTCTGTGAGAGCCCGCGTGTGCGTAACAACAAAGACAGGACAACAATGGGAAACCAAGCAGTGTCAAGCTGCAACTTTATGTTCTCTAATTACTAAGTGGATACTGTATTCTTGAGTGTGTTCCTATTGGCTGAGATACA
This sequence comes from Mchenga conophoros, assembly GCF_057382185.1. Lineage (NCBI taxonomy): Eukaryota > Metazoa > Chordata > Actinopteri > Cichliformes > Cichlidae > Mchenga > Mchenga conophoros. The sequence continues at coordinate 14,086,812 of NC_140538.1, forward strand.
AGGGCCTCTTTTTTGATTTATATTCATGTTGATGATTCAGTTGAATTATCAAAGTATCAAACCCATCTGACAATATGTCTAAAAGAAATTCTTCAAGTGGAGCGTAATGCTGCCAAATTCATTCTGCCATTTCATTAATGTGGTTAGCTAGTTAGTTATCCATATTCTAACAGAGTAGGCTTGATGTTAGATCTTTGGCAAGGACACCCTGTACTGAGTTTTGGCACGGTACTGTGCCGCAGTATGCTGCTGACTCTGGGTCTTAACGACAGGCTAAACGAAGCGGGCGTTACGGCCCCCTGGATAGGTCATTACTCGTCCGTGGCCAAGAGCTAAACTGGAGCAGGGCTTTTTAAAGAGGGGAGCAGGTGTGTTTCACCATAGGGGCTGGAGCCGGCCCAAGACCAAACAGCCTTAACGGTCTTTATCTCCTTCATAATGAGGCCACGCTCTCCACACATCCGAACTCTGCCCACATGGGCTAATGCTGGAGGTATGGAGACCCAGCCCTCCCCCCAGTTAAATGGTGACACTTTCAAAATGACCCATGCCCCAAGCGATGGAGGAACAGTGGCATGTCATGAATGTCTATGGACAGAAAATGATAGGGGACTATGCCATTTTATATGAGCTTGTTTTTTTTTAAAGAATTTAACAAAGTAACAAAAAAACCTCTACAGTGGAAGAAATTAACTTTTAGTACACAAATGACATGCTGACCTTTTCCTGTTTAAAATGCATAAATAACTGTACACTGGATAAGGGTTTCTCTGCATTCGTGTATGTGTGTGAGTCATCGGGTGTGTGTTTGTATGTGTGAGTAGCAGCGTACGTGAGTGTGTCTGAGTGGTATTGTCCCTCTCCTCTTTCACCTGTCTGAGTAGGTTCTCTAGTATGGTCCCTGTGCTCCCCACAGTCTTCTCAGCCCTGTCAGCCGAGTTGAACTTGATCAACATCAAACGGCATAGCATTCAAAAGTATTAGTGTTCTCTGTTGATGGGCCCACTTGCTATCACAAATCAGTCCCTGAGCTACTTCATTATTTATCTCTAATTCATCAGTGTTTTCTCCTTGCACACGGGCAGTAATGCACACACATACTCAGTGCGAGCGCACACATGCACACACACGCAGGACCCACACCGCACATCAGCACATTAATCTCTGCTTACCTTCAACTGTGCTTTTGTTTTTGTGATACACTATGTCATCATGATTTAGCTACAAAAAAATAATAATTTTTTTCTCTCTTTGTTTTTCCTTCTACCTTTTCCTCAGGTCAGTGCAAAGCCAAAATATTCCTGAGGAGTGATTAGTCTCATGCTTGTACTTTCAAAATGCTGATTATTGCAGGGACCCGACAGGCCTTGTGTTTTTCTCCAAGCATTCTGGGGATGTGAGTCCGAAAGTAGCCCCATGGTGCCGTGACCCCTGACCTAGCGTGGGCGATCCCACCAGATGTGGAGTGTGTGCTGGGACAGTGGCGAGGGGCAGCTCGGTCTCACGCGGGGAGGCCCTGTCTCCCCAAACTGCCACAGAGAGCATGGCCAGAGGGGTTCTGTCAGCACCGTTATCAATCATACTCCCTCCCTGTCTCTCTTTCTCTTTCTCTACCACTTTTCCTCTCTCCCACTCTCTCTTTCACACTGTTTCCTTTTTGCACTGTCTCTCACTTTACCCCATTCTCTGTATTTCCCTGTTCTACTCTCTGCTTTTGTTTTTCCTCTCACTTTTTCTCTTAGCTCTCTCAGATATCCTCTTTGCCACTTAGACAACCAGCTCTTTCGTTTTCAGTCACATTCTGTACGTGCCTTCAACTCCCCCCTCCCTCACATATACACACTTTAACCTTCCTAGTGAGACTTATTTTTTTCTCTTAGTACAAACTTTTAGTTAAATAAAAAAAATATTTTTTACTTGTCCTTTAAATTGACAAAGCAGATGCTCTGGAAGGACATGATACGTTGTTCCAACTTCAGCAGGAATAAATAGACCGTGATTTATCATGCCCAGGGAATAAAGTGAAGAAGAAATGGAGAAGTGGACAAAAGAGCAAATAAAAAGGACTAAAATGAGCATGAGAAAAAAAAATATAAAGGGCACGTAGAGGAAATGTTCACTTAGCTTAAGTTTGGAAAAAACTTAATTTTTAAGATTCTTGATGCTGTGTAATGGGAGCTGGAGGCAGGGGTTAAGGTTTGAGGAATGGATGCCAGTTCTCCCTGCCATCCGGTGTGAGGTGTTCTCTGACACATGGCACTTTGAAGGCCTCAGTCCCTCCTATCGCTGCTATCCTTTACATCTGCAATCAGGGCAAATGGGTTACAGCCAGCACAACAGACAACAACTAAATAAACAACATACCTGGGGTGGATCCCCTCCAATTCCGGACTGCCAGTCTGGCTTTGGTGCATTTTTAAAACATCACTAGGTAATTGAACTCGAATGTTCACACTGACACATTTGCATGGGGTAAAGGGGGGTTGGTGTAAGCAATGGAGCAGCTGGTACGCACCAGTACGACTCCGGCTCAACCAGTCCTTCTGACTTCATATGTAGCACTTAATTGGTTCCCAAGGCAAGAATGAAATATTTAGCTCGCACGTCCTTTAAAATGCGATTGATTTTGATCTGACAGCTGTGCCTGTCCCGCGCAAGGGAGTGAGAGAGCGAGAGTAAGAAAGAGAGAGAGAGGAAAGGAGAGGGTGAAGGCTGTCTGGGCTCGTTGCCTGAGAATAACGCGACAACACCCACTCACCCGTACACAAACACCAGTATATGACCACTGAATGTAAAGGATCACTCACTCATGGATGCCATATGCTTTCAACTGAAGCCTCCTTTTAAACACCCCCCCCCCCCCCCCCCCCCCTTCCTCCTCTACCGTTTAACCTTTAAGATACAACAACCTCCAAGCTTTGGACGATCATGAGGAGAAGCTGCTTTCTTTTTTCTTTTTGCATGTTCAAAGCACGGCTGCAGTATATAAAATGCATACTCTCTCTCTTCTGCATCATAAAAAATAATTAAATGAGGTTGGGTTTTGGATTTTTTTCTTTTGCATGCTACACGAAAACTCAAAATTTTAAAAAGAGCTTTAACACACTAGATCACACTTAGTAGTAACCTTCTATGTGTAGGTACAGCTTTTACTCAGAAGTAATACTCTTACCAGACTGAGGCAGATATCCAATCAAATTGGATTAATGTCACTAATTATATGGCAGAACTGAACGATGCAAGGCGCTGGTGTGGTCACGCCATAACATGATAGAAATGCATTAAATGGAAACCTGCATGGGATCCATGGCTGGGAACCTCCCCCCTGTCAAATTGACTAAGCTGCAAATTACGTACAAACGGATATATCCTTTATATAACAGCAGTGATTTTCTCCACTTTATCCTACCTGTCAAGCTCAGAACATCACAGGCTAATTCTTTATTAAGTGAAAGGGCATCGGGGACCAGATGATCCAATTTAAGTACATTGGGCAGAATAGAAGACTAATTAAAACCCATATTTTTACATTATTAATTTTGGAACTTCACTTTTAATGAATGTGAAATGACAGGCCTTCCATTTATACACACATACTCTTTGGGCTGCTCAACAAGGGAATAAGAGTTACGGGTATACTGGAGGGGCTAAGAAGAATTTTTAAGCATCCATGACAGACTTAATATCAAAGTTTAGACAAAGGTGTGCATAGCTAACTTCTGCATCATAAACATGGCTTTTAATTGAGTGTATAGGTTTAGTGCCTTTGGTTTATTTGGGTCTGCTGTGAAGCTTGAGACAAAAAGTAATCAGGACGTCTGTTGCCGGGGGTGCAACCTTGTCATTTAGCCCTCATTCCTCCTCTCAGTACCTGGAGAAAGAGAGAAAGAAAGAAAGAAAGAAAGAGAGAGGCACCTACATCCCATTTAATAATGTGCCCCATTTCCAGTCACCTCTGCTCAAAAGCAGTCCACTTTTTTAGCAGCGTCACCCTTAATTGTCCATCATGCCCTCTAATCAGAACATGACCCTGTTTTAGTGTTCACTTAATTATTATAGGGACTAGTATTGCAAAGCTCCTTCCATCCGAGGTTTTTTGCATGGTCTCCATTAGATTCATGCTTAAACATTAAAGACATCTTGTTCCACACTAGATAAAAAAAAATCATTTGCAATGCTTGTTACATGTTGGAAAAAGCAGCTAAGGTGAATGAGAAGCTGCTGTGTGAAAAAAAATATGAAAATAGGGAAGGTGGATCTTGTGTTTACCCTTCATAAAAACATTTCTTTCTATTCACATTTCATTCCCCACAGGCTAACACATCCTCACTTCCACAAATAGGCACAAGTCAAAGGGCAGTGAGTTTGTAAAATTGAGTCAAATATACAAAACAGCAGTATTTAATGGCGTTTCTTTTTTCACATCAAGTGACCCCTGCATGGAAACCGATCTTTTTTTTTTCCTCCGGTTTCAGGAAACTCTTGGAAGGCAAAAGCAACATCCTGAGTTGGTGAGGAGACAGGAGAGGTGCTGACATGCCGACAGGCAGGGGATCCTGGGAAAAGCCACAGACAGGAAGAGCCTGACTGACTTTGACCCCTGAGGTCAAGGCTGGGGGCTCGGCAACTGAAAGATGTTTCCAAGCCACACTCAGACTATCATAGAGTTTTACAGGAAATAGCTTAGAAATACTGTACGCTGTGAAATGTGGGAGATCTTTTTATTGCTTGCTCTTTTGTTTTGCTCTCTGTGATATAAAATGCATTTTGGCCCTGAGCTATATTTGACTTATTTGTTTGAGGGTTACCATATGTAATTGAGTTGAGCTCTAGTCTATTTGTTTTCTCTATAATGTGAAAAACTACATTCACACACACACACACACACACATATATATATATATATATATATATATATATATATATATATATATATATATATATATATACATATATATATATATATACGTAAAAATATGTAGGGTTTTTTTCGTCTGTGAATTTGCAGTGACTAATAGAATTACAGTTAATGGGGAACGAGGAGGTTTGTGTGACAGAATTCAGGCTGGGATAAAAGCTTAGTGTTACTACAGTGCTCCAGTTTCTGACATGTGTTTTGAATATAGAGAAGTTTCTCTACTTTTTAGGCTTTGTGCCGTGGGTCCCCAAAGACCCTTTACAGTTAAATCAAATTGGGTGAAAGAAGATTGTCCTTTTCTCAGTTTCACAGAAGCACCCATAAATCAAGGCATCCATCGTTTGTCACACCTCTGTCTCCCAGCTCGTTGCTCAGGCCCACCGCGTTCAACTCTGAGTTTTTACGGCACAAATGTATCCATCAACCCCACCGAGTGGCCGCCAGCCGCCAAGCCGCCTCAGCGATCGATGGGTGCGATGTACCCTCCCTCTCGGCCTATGTGGAGCTCTCGCTGCGTGGGAAGGGGTAAGAGGAACCTCATTTTAGCTGGTTTTAGCCTCGGGCCACTACTGTGATTTTACCCCATGCTCCTGGCCTGACGTCATTAAAGATGCATGATGATGGATACCATGAAGTCAACCTCTCCGAGGGGGTTTTGAGGTGGAAGCAAAAAAAACCTTGCTTGTTTTTCAGATCACACTAAGAATAAATCAAGACTGTTTAAATGTAGAGGTTGCAACTGGATGCATGTGACTAATCTTTCAATGCACATCAGAGGAAAGAGTAGTAAGGTATTTAATGGTGAGGCATGTTTTGACCAGTTGGTGGTGCTCCTGTCACAGTAAATTCACAAGCTTGGATATCTCTGTGACTCGCATAAATACACTCTCGGCAGTTTCCAAACCGCGTTGGAAACACAAAACACAATGATGCAAATTTAGATTTTTAGAGCAAGACATGTTTGAGAAATTGTTTTTCCTTTCTTCTCTTTTGCAATAGAAACTTGTATTTGCTGTTGCTAATTTTAGAAGTCTTTCACACCCACTTTTCATTAGCCGATACACGTCTTCCCCTCCCACTACATGTACATGTTTAAGATGATGGAAGATATTCATGAAGTCCCACTACAGCGTATTTTGCAAAATTAAGAAAAAGTGAATGTATGTATGCTCAGTATTCTCAGATTTAGAATTTCAGTACAGCATTAACATGTTTTTAATGGTTAATGTGTCTCCATATGCACTGTATGCCTAATCTTGATTTTGCTACTTGATTTATGTGAGCTTCCTAGTCCAACGCAGGAAGCTCCAACGAAAGAAATGTGGTAATATTGTGTGTGTGTTGTTGATTCATGGCAACAGAGTGTGTGTGTGTGTGTCATTTCTTGTGAAGAATCAGTGGGTCTCCAAAGGGAATGACAGGAGAGACATTTGACAGCTGTGCTCCTCAGGTTCAAAGGTCATGTCAAGTCCTGGATGAGTCTAAGGTAAAATGCTTCACAGGGCCCGTACCGGTCAATGGGTATCGTTTGCCTCAATAGCAAACAGGGTTGGAGGTAATGGGACCTCAGTCATGTGTCAGCGCCTGCAAGAAAAGTCAAATACCATGAGGCCGCGTTTACAGGCTCCCAAAACAAAAGAGAAAGTGAAAAGATTGAACTTTTAAACTCTCCAATTTATAGCTCAAAGGTGTCATATGCATGGCAAACTCTCCTGGTAGCATCTATTATCAGTCAACACCTCTCTCTTTCACTCAGCCTCTTCCCTCAATCTCTTCTCCTGCTTTCCCCTTTTACTTTTCTGTCCCACCCTCCCCTCTCAGTGTTTCAGCTCTAACTGCAGTTTCTAGCATTTCCCTTAACCGGCACGGTCCATGCCGTCCCTGCTGGGGAGTAGAATCCAGCCCCTCACTGGAAGACCCTGAAATAAGGCCTTTATCAGCCAACCCCACACAGTATCAGGGGGCCCCCCGCTCCTCCAGCAGCCTCTGATGTGAAGGAGAGATGGACAGAGCTCTGTGGTCCTCTGGTCGAGCACCAGAACAGGATTCAGCCCATTGTACCATTCAAATTAAGCAGGCATCAAAAGGGAAGAGGAAGCTGTTGTTGATGTATTGTCTCGTGTTATTTTAACCGGCTTAACTCAAGCCTCTTCATGGTGGAGTGTTGTGGCGCTGGATGCCGATGATGATAAGTGGTGGATTCTCTGTTAAGACTGCTAAGCTGCTGTGCTGGCTGAACGGGGGGCTCTGGCTCCGTCGGCTGTCGTAGCCGATTTTGGCTGTGGTTGAACCATTTCAATAGGTTACCATGGATTTATCCACTCAAAACCGCTGACTTGGCTGTCCGTGTTCAGCCTCTTCATGTCACCAGTGGGACTTCTGTTTATTTCATAACGCTGACATTTTTTTTGAGAAGATTTGATGAAAAATTAAAGTTCAACACAACAACACACACAAAGAGAAACTTTTTCGTCAGTTGCACAGTTTTAAACAGCACAACCTAAAACCGCCGTTTTCATGTTAACTTTATTTTTTGAACAAAATTAATAGAAAAAAAACTCTGTTTACGTTTTAAAAGATTGCTCCACATCATTCAGAGTGCAATAAAAGCCAACAGCTGAATTCCTGGGCCTTCAAATTCCAAACAAACTCAGCCGTCTTTTTAATAATGACACCAATAACATGTAAATAGGTGCTATAAACATACATGTGAAAGGAAATATGTTTTCCATAGACTTAAATTGCGGCATTTTATTTGCTGGCCTGGTAAATAATCACCTTGTAACGACAGTTCAGTCAGCTCTGAGTACTTGTGAATAGCGCTCTCCATTCTCCACTGAAAGCTGTCTATTTAATTTCTCTCGTCTGTCCTCAGAGCAGTAGCTATTAAGTGCCTTCATATGTCAAGCCAATGACACCTCCTCCATTCTCTTCAGCTTGTTTAAGCGTGCCCCTGTATTGTTGCCCGCCGTGCTTGACGTGTTAATAGCTTAATAACGTAATCTGGCAAATAATGACACCTCATCACAAAGACCGAGGCCAAATGTTTACAAGGGAAGCCGTAATGTATGATGACAGTAATCTGAATAAAAATGAATTTACTGGCATCGTCTCATTTGCAGTAAATTTTCACTTCTTCTGTGCACAACTGATGCTCCGCGGACACCTTCCTTTGCTCTCTAGCTGTCTCATTACCCTGCCTTTCAAGTGGTGGGAGAAAGGGAGAGATGGAGAGAAAAGAGATGGGAGAAAGGGTGAGAGTGTGTGAGAGGGAGAAGAGGGAGGGAGGAGAAAGGGGTAAAGGAAGAAAGACGGAGAGGGCAAGGAGGAGATAGGCACTGATAGAGCTTGTTATTTTCAAAGCTATTTCCCTCTCTATTGTTTGCTGTGGAACAGGAATAAGGAAAAAAGGAGAAGTTCACACCGATTTCAAAAAAGTCTCACTTCCTTTTTGACAGATGTGGTGTCAGCTTTGCTGTTTAATTAAAAGGAAATGAAGGTGATGATTGCAACACAGACGTGATCTGATATGATAATGTATTTACAATCATCAAGATGATCGTCATTAAGGATGTGTCAAGGACGAATTCATTGTGGGATTTGGGGTCCTGAGCTGTCAAGTGTATTTTTCTGAGGCAGTTGTGTGATTGTCGGGAGGATGCTGTGACTATGACAGTCACAATTAATAATTTGCTAAAAGAATGTGATTGAGTTTTATACACAGTTTTGTCGTGGCGATTTTCAGAGCCCAGAACATTTATAGCAGCAGCGTGCGGGAGGAGAGAAAATAAAGGCCCAGGAAAGACCGTAACAACAGATATATATATTTTTTAAAAAACACCATGATGTAAACACTATATGGAAATCTGTTATTCTATACCTTTGAATTATTTTATGCACACCGTGTTAAATTCTTCAAAAGAGGTGCATATGGAAGGTTCATCAAAACAAATTGTTTGATTTTGACAATTACTACAACAATCACACCCTCCTTTCACTGCACCTGTTTGAAAATGAATAATTTGAAGTCATTTTAATTGCTTATGTGACAGCTAATCATCAAGGCATTAATTTATTTATCGAGCTTCATTTGAACTTCCTCCTTAGTGATAACATATCCAGCCTTACTCTCTAGAGTAACAAGATACTGATTAAACTGTAGCAACCTCCTTCAGTATTATGCAGATGCAGAGCAGTAAGCCCAGAGTGCCTGTAATAATAAGATGCATGATCCACACTGAGTCAAAATTAACCATGTATTGGTCATAGGAACGAAAGGCAGAGAAAATACAACTTGTTGATTTTGTCATTAAACTTTAAACTCCGGGGAGGTCGGTCGGTATCGCTGTGGTTAGCAAAAACGTACGGGGTATAAAGATTTCAAATGTTCTTTTAATCACGATGCTATTTTTACTAGATCAACCAAAAAAAGAGAAAAAAATCTGCGAACACTCTAAATGAAAAGACAAACTTGACAGTGTTAAGTTATGTGACAAAACACAAAAAGTGTGGAACATCTGCCCCGAACTCTCAGAGAAGCGGAGCATTAGCCTGAATGTTTCTAGCTGCTGGTGGCTCATCTGCAGTTGGTGGTGTGCCGGGATTGGTGCGATGGCAATGGGGAAATCAGCCACTGTTCTCTCTCTCTGGGTCCCAAGCATGGCCATTAACTGACTGCCAGCAGCTCTGGGAAGAGGAACAACAGATGCCAGCAACTGAAAAGCCTCCAGCTCTTCAGCTAAACCAATCCCAACTGAGTCGGGACGGGCCTCTGTAGATTTTTGGACATACAGCGAACAAATGTGGACATGAAAGGGGGAAGAGGAGGGCTGTTCTGGAGGTAAAGATTTGTTAACCCTCTTGAACTTGACAAGAGACAGGACTGAGGCACAGATTAGCCTCTCAAAGCTGGCTTTTGCAAAAGGTTGCTGTGAATATGCGAACATTGGTGTGAAGTGGCGCGTGTGTGAGTGTGTGCCTGTGCATTTGCGTTTAAACAAGTTTGCCTGTTTGCACATACTATATGCAGACATGTACAGTCATAATGACAGCCGCACATTAAACGGTATGTAATTACAGCGATGAAACCATTTAATTATGTTGTAATTACATTTTACTTCTCTGCCATTACCATATGTGTCGACAGCAAAGATTTCTTTTTCATTTGATGTCATTAGATTTCATTGCAACTATTTCGCAGGGCTGCACCACAGCTTAACTTTCATCAATTCAACGAAAGAAGGAAAACACATCGACCCAAAAAAGTCCCCACATGTTTAAATGATTCAAAAGCTTCTAAATGGAAATATCTAACGGGGCTAAACTATTGAGGCGCTAATACTACCTTCATGCACGGGGGTCACGGGCTTGAACATCACATTACTTTTTAAGAACAAAAAAAAAACATGTAGGAAAAGTCCAATGATTTTGACCACATCAAGCAACAAAGCAACAAGGGAATGAGGAAATGACAGGACAGTGAAGTAGGAAGAGGAGGTGGAGAGTGGGGTGGGGGAGCAAGAAAGCACAAAGCCTGGGTAAACACAGCTAGGTCTGCATCTGGAACCAACTAAAAAGATGCTTAATAATGCAGAGCCGTGCAGGCGGGCCCTGTGCAGCTGTTGTGTGCGCAGGACCATGAAAGACTCTCCATCTGACAGCTGGCTCCATCTAGCTGGCTCCATCACCCTCTCCGTCTCTTTCTCTCTCGCTCTCTCTCTCTCACTTGCTTCCCTCTCTCCTCTGTGGTCCAGAATGGCAAGGAGACAGCAGATTAGGGATTAGCCAATCCCTGCCATCCTCATCTGTCCCATCTGCTTGCCAAGCAGCCAAGCTTCTGATTCCAGGGAGAGACGGGACATTACTGGGAGAAGTGGGGAGAAGGGGATGTGAGACAACAGAGGAGACAGCAGGAGCGAACGGGGGAAAGTGTGGAGAACTGAGACGAGGCAGAACGACACAGGTTGATGCTGGAGTGGGAGCAAAGCCGGACCGAAGAATGGGTGGGTGTCAGGCACGGGACGGCAAGACGAGAGTGGGATAGACAGCTAGGTGGACCACAGCTGGGGAATAAAAAATTAGAGATTTGACCATTTCAATGATCTTCAGGTTACTTTAACAATTTAAGTCAATGCCACGATACATGCCGTGGCTCTGTAATCTCATAAAACATTCAAAGAACCTGCCACTCTGAATATTCAACAACTTTTCAATCACCCTATCTCAATCTGCGACTCTTTGCTACAAGCGGCACATGAACGTATATTACATTCTGTGAAGAGATTTCACCTGAACAAAGCTGGCAACCTTTTATAGTTGCTAAAAATACACTCTTGTATTTTGTCTCAGTATCAAAGAGACCACTTGTCTTTTTAATAATCTGCCAGCTCACATTTGGCAGACACCAGAAAGCACACTCAGAGAAATAATTGCTGTTATCTGTTAGAGTCAATAAAACCTCTACAATTGCACTATTTGAGATAAGAGTGCACTCCTCGCCATGTGTTCCCCCCTAAACGAAGTCCTGCTAAATGATTTAGATATACGCTCACTAAGTATCTGCTTATACATTATGAGTGTAATAAGCTCCAGGCAATTGCAGGCTATTGGAAACATCAGTCATTGAACTAAATTGCAAGGAAATAGACACACATGCAAATGCAGTTTTGGCCCCAAATCATTTAGATATCAATATTATGGTTTCTTTTCATTTTGTGAACGTTTCATGGTATTTCACATATTTATCTTTGGCAACAAGTTAATGTACTGTAAACGTATATCCTGTAAGTATTACACTGTCAGATGCACATTAACGTAAATAGCAGAAGCATTACAGTTTTTGTTTAATATCATGTGAATGGTTTGGATTTAAGGGACCAAGGTCTGCTCGGCAGCTGGGGAATTTTTTTTTTTTTTAAGTTTGCTTTTTTTCTCTAGAAAGGCACCCGGTAGCTTAACAGGCCCTCAGCTCCAGTACCTGGTTCCCTCTGTGCACACCTTTAAATCACACCCAGGATAGTTGCCTTGTCAAAGCTCTCTCAGTAAGCCAGGCATCTGAGAAACATTAAAACACTTCCTCATGCAAGCCCGAGCCTCCCACAGGGCAACGAACAGGAGCAGAGCCTTTCTCTCAGGCCCAGTATCCGGGGAGGATACTGCTCAGTACCGTTTGCAAAGTCCCAGCTCGGACAGCGGTGGTTAATATTTTAATAGCCTACGGCTGAGGTAGTTATCATCCAAGTGTATTCTTGTTGGTGGATTTAAAAAACCCACTCTCGCTCCCTCTCTCTCTCTCTTTCTCACAGTTAAGAACCCGATTTGAGTTTTTAATTATTCTTTTTTGAATTCCCCAACCAGCTCTCCTCTGTTCTTTTTCATTTGTGCTGTGCAGTTTTTCCAAGACTCGTGCCCAGGGAATCCCTGACAGTGTCCTACTTAACTTTTCACTTTCTTTCCTGTGATTTGTTCTTTTTTTCAGTTTGAGGGACTATTACTGATCAATCCCCATCTCTCTAAACACCTGCATTTATATTGATCAGTCATCTGTTTTAGCTTCTTTTGAACTGAAGGGAAGACTTGTCAGTACAGGTAAAAGTGATCAAATCCCCTTATGAAGCCACAGCTCTGTACCGTGAAATGCTTTACTTGGGAACAATGTTTGCCCGCAAGTGCTACGCTTTGGAGTTAAATGAGCACCACAACAATTTCCACCATTGAACTGGTCTCCTAGCACAACTTTGGAATGACTTTGGTGTCTCCACAGTGTACGATAGTGTAGGTCTTTCATTTAAAACCAGAGGAAGGGAATCAAGACATGTGCGCGCTTGTGTGTTACTGCCTTCACTGGCATGTACATGAGCATATTTGCATATGTTTGCATGCGAACATTTGTGTCCATGCAAATGTGGGTCTACAAGTCTTTTTCCATATACGTGTGTGCGTGTGTGGCTGCTCCGAGCCAGCCGTCAGCACAGCCTGCAGGGAAGGGGCCAGGGTTACGGCATCAGCTGCAAGCAGGAATGAGAATGGCTGAGAGTCAGACAGACACTGCCGTGGGTTATTATGTTTGAGTCAGACCAAGCACTCCTGGGAGTACCGAAAATATTGCTGTTACAGTTGTAACATTATCACAACAGAATAAATAAGAGCGGACCCGGGACACCCAAGGAAAGATTTAAAAAGGAATATATGCATGGGCCAAAACAGAAGTGGAATAATTAATTAAATAAATCTCATCACAGCACTCCTCTGCACACTTAATTGAAGTGCGCTAAACGCAGCGAGTGCTTTCAAAATTGAGAGGATGGGTCAATCCGAACCTCTGCACCTCCATAATGAAAGAGAAAAAGGAAGATAATAGCACACATAACCTCAAGCAATTAAAGGGCTCTAGAATGTGGTGAACAAGCTTTGCCCTCTTGGACACTGTTGACCCATGGTGCCCAACAAGGCCCCCTGGGAAATAAGCACTTATTAAAAATGGAGGAACAGCCACAATCCCACTGTGGCTGTAATATACTATAGAGTAATTTAATTCTACTTACATGTATCACTTCAGCTTCCGTGTAGAGAATGAAGCAATTCAGCATTTCATTTGACAAAATATGACCTGTCAAGAGACTGAATAATAACACTGTTAGATCAGATGTGCGGACTTGCAATCCAGTCTTGTGCGTGGTTCCAGAAAAAGGTCCTGCCATTCAGGAACATAGCATCTCGACATAATTGTCATTTCCTCTGCTATCTCGAAACATGCATCATCGTACAATAAAAAGCAATACATAAGAAAAAAAAAACCTCATCTACTTAAGGGATTATTTTGAAAGTCTCTCTTTACCCTCCAACAGACTGATGAAACACACTTCCATGCTTGATTTGATCATTCTTCATAAAGGAGAGAGGGGGGGGGAAAGTATACAGCGAAATCACAAGTCCTGGCATGGTTTTGGGAATATTGGTTGTACCCTTCTCAAGAGTCAGGAAAATCCCTTGGTATGGATGCTCTTTCTTTGTGCTGTGTAGCTTCATCGCAAATAAACATACTGTCTGTTATTGTTTTCCCATAAGAACTTCAGAGTTTTAAAAGTATATTTTTTTCTTTTGCTCTTCAAAATGAAATACAGGTCAGTGTCCTACATAAGTTTGCTGGAGTTTCGAAAACATTTCTGCATCATATTTTAAACGTGAGTTTGTGTTTTTGCCAAATTTGTCAAATTCACTATAAGTATATCCATTTTTTAAATCGTTGCTTTATATAAATGATCATTATTGTAGATATATGTTTAAATGTGAGTGTGGAAAAACAGCTCTGAGACGCAACCATGAATAAAACAACTGCTTTAGGGGAACAATTTGGGATGTCTGATTTTCTCTGTGGGTGTTGAGATGAATAAAAAAGGGCCCTTCTTGAGCATGCATGTGTGGTTGTCTTTGGGAGAGCGGCCATGCCCTGTGGACAGATAAAGGAGTGATAGGACACCGGGGGATAGGGCAAGGACACGTGGCGGCCCGCCCCTGGTCATTGGTGACAAGAGCAGGGGGACGTTAAACACACACACTGGGCTGACTCCACACTTTGATTTAGCGTTTTTTGCCTAATGTTACAAAGGGGTTTACAGAGGCCCATTGGAGATGGGATCAGCAGATCTCACCGACTGTCGTCATAAAGAAGCCTGCGGAGGGCTCAAACCTCGGCTCACATGTGATGCACGAGCCAAGCGTGCGCGAGCGTGTGAGTGAGAGGAAGAGAGAGGAAAAGAGGGGTGGTCCGTAGACCATAGAGAACAATACACAAAGGGCATTTAATGATTCCATATTGATGCTCTGTAAATGGCTTAATTTGTCTGAAGATGCGCAGCAAAGGCAGTGTTGTGGTGAAAACTGTATTGACTCAAAACACATGATTTAATACATATTAATATTGGATGAATAACTCATTAATGGATGCATCAGACAAATCATAATACTGTGTCATAAATAGATTGAGGGCTTTTAAGAATTTATGGAATATTGGATTATTTTCCGGAAGACTACAGCGATACAGACCCAACTTGCACTGATAAAAGTCTTACACCGTAGATGCAGGTAAATAATCTCGCTGCCTTCTTCTTCTTCTTTTTTTCCAGCTAGTTACTCTCACTGTGGGCTGGGAGCTGATCTCTGCTCCAGACACTTTCAAGTCTACTTAATGTAGCCTACATGGGCTTCACAGGCTGTTTCATGCTCTTATGGAAAACAGGCCTTTGAAATCCCTCAGCAGCCCAATCTTAATCTCATTTGTGAATATGAGCCGAGCCACGACAGGACCAGGAACATCCTCGTCTTCCTAAAGCACCATTTCATTTGTCAGGAGATTTGGGGCGGTTGACACTAGAGGAGTGATTTAATTGATTTTAATCACACACCTGAGATAGGGAGAGCGAGGGGGCTGCCCTTAACGATTATTCAGAGGGCCCATCCCGTGCTGTATCTGTGCTTTCAGCCCTCTGTTTGTTTTGATACATCAGCATTTTGATGGATAGGGCTTAGATTATGAACTTACAAAGCGGTCTGGAATTTTAAACATGACCTTGGACTTAATATGCCAATATGAGGAATAAAACCATTGTTTGTCAGAGGGATGTGCATCCGAATCTCGCCCGCTTTTGTGAAAAAGCTTTTCACCAAGCAGCAGCATGCAATATGGATTTTCTATTTCCAAATGTTGCTGTCAGCTTCCTGACAATATTGACTTATTATCTGCAGTTGACTGTCTTCTCAATGTTTAACGGACACACACTGTGAAAATGTTCCACAGGCAATGCTCAACTTTGTACCACTTAAAGATGAATTTTTCCCTTATGCCTCCTCAGGAAGTTGGAGCATACTCCCTTCCCCTGGCGTACCACAGTAATTTGTTATGAAAATCTAGACCAAAAGCAGAGGGGGAAAGCAGGACCACGTTGTTGCAACCCATTAGTTGGGAAAGCTGTTTGGTGAACATTATAATGCAAACCAACCCAAGAAAAAAAGAGTGTAAGACAGCCTGGGGAGAGAGAGATTTAAATATGTAATAAACTAATATTTCATTTATTTCCCTCACATGGGAACCTGACCATTTAGCAGCAGCATAGTCAGATCAGAACCCTTCTCCTTTAATGAATTAAGCCAGCAATTATACACATCTTGGAAAATATTTAAAAAATGGATTTGGAGTAGCCATTGAAGTGTTTCACTATACAGCTTTTAGTATTGTTTGTTGTTATTGTCTTGAACATATCTATATAACTGCAATGTCTTTTTTTTTTTGGATTCTCAGTTGTGCTTTGACTTGAATTGAGAAAGTAAAAAAAGAGTTATAAGGGTGTATTTTGCTGTGCATTTTATGCCTTCTTTTGCCCTCATTCCTTCATTCACGGCATTTCTCTGAGCTTTGGGTTTCCCTGTTACAGAGGCACCGTGGAAGCCTGCATGTGTTATTATGTGATTTTGCCCTGTCTTTTCAGCTCCGCGTAGAATACAATGGCATTCATTCTTGATGAGGTTGCTGTCACTTTTAATTTCTGCTAGTTCGGGTAAAATGAATGACAGTCAGCCTTGTAATAAATATAACATGCGCTGCATTAATTTTTCAGAGAACAAGAATGGGAGGCTCCTGTTACTAATTCCTTTTCAAATGTTTAGATTTATGGCTTTCTCAATGAGTGAATCTTTTTCAAACTTTGTGGCAGAAATATATTTCCATCTCATTAATGAGCAATTAAGGAAAAGGGGAGTATACAGCCAGAATCTCCATACTAAAGGACACGTCTTTGATGAATCTTCATGGTCTTCGCTTCTCGTGTGTGTATGTGTGCATATTATTGCACGTGAATGACTCTACTAATTTTGTGTGTATATCAAGTATTTTTAGCTATTTTTTTTCTAATGCCAGCACGTACATTACAATGGTTCTTGAGGAAGGTCTGCATATGAGTAATGTTAAAATACATGAGCCCATATAAATGTAATCTGCAGTGTGTGTGTGTGTGTGTGTGTGTGTGTGTGTGTGCCCGCGCGTGCATGCATTTCCACCTCCCCAGATAGATTTTAATTACTGTTGACTCTTATCCCTGAGTTTGCACTGTTCCTGCTGTCTGGATATCATCATTGACAGGTCTGCTCAACTAACCCTCAGACAGTCGGGGAAAGCCTCAGCATCACCTCAGCTTATAGCCACATCAGCAAAAAAAAAAAGAACAAAAAAAGGGAAAGATTTTCAGGACATAATGGTGCTTCTCAGTCAACGTTTTCAACCCAAAGTGAAAGTAATGATGGCTCTCTAATAAGCTCTTTATCAGCCATCTTTGTACTTTGTTAGGCAGGAAATTCACTCCAGCAGTTTTTTATCACCCTGAATAAGTTTGTGTTGAGTCCCTACTTTGTGGCAAAAATAGACTTTAAAAAAATGAGAGAGGAAAACGTTTGGATATGCTCAAAAGAAGTCCTCTCTCAAAGGCAGAACATCCTCAAAGAAGTTGGGGGAATCTGATATTCTTTTTAATGTCTGGAAAGCTGTTGAAGACATGAACTACTGTATGTCCTTGTAGTGGCTCCACTGTGATGATATATTACAATGGTCCAGGTTAGCCACCGAGTATCCCCAAATATCAAA
Organism: Mchenga conophoros; assembly: GCF_057382185.1. Classification (NCBI taxonomy): domain Eukaryota; kingdom Metazoa; phylum Chordata; class Actinopteri; order Cichliformes; family Cichlidae; genus Mchenga; species Mchenga conophoros. The sequence goes on from NC_140538.1 coordinate 14,104,361, forward strand.
TAAAAGTGACATATTGGACTAAATAAATGCTCATTCTCTTTGTTCAGGTGGGCAGTAAATAAAATATAAAATTACAGGTCGTAAGCAGCTAATCCGTAACATCATGTGGTGAGATTAGTCACAGATATTTTAACAGTTTCATTTTAGAAAGAACAAGGTGGCCTCAGTTCCATGTGTGCTTTACGCTGAGGTAATAAAACCCTTCTATACAGCTGCAATATGCAGGCCATAACACTGATATACTGCTCAATGAATGCCTTATTCATACTCTAGTAAATATAACTTAAGTCTAGGCAGTATGTAAGAGTAGTAGTAACTGTTATACCTTAATTACAAGCCTGCAGTAGCCACAGTAATTTCAAGAATGTTTTTGAAATTTACTAACATTAATTTTCATTATAATGGCTGTAAAAAAAGAAAAGAAAAAAAACCATTAAGCATAATTTAGAACCAGGGAAACTAATAAGAAATCAGTGGCAATTCCATTTCCATCCAGGATCTTCTCGGAGCAAATGTCATTCATATTTTAGCCCTTATTAGGAATGTCTGCTCCTGTGTCTCTGAATTATATTTTCAGGATTTCCACTCATCTTGAAAGACAAAAATCATTTGAATTCTGAAGATGGCAGGCATTGACAGAGGAGAGACAGAGTGAAAATATATATAAATGCAGAAATACTTTTTCTTCTGGGCTTTTTTTAATGAGCTAAAATCCCCACTTCTTGCCATTTCCCTGCTTTAATTGATGATTATGTTGTTACACAGTAGAAGCGCTTCCCTCTCTCCTCCCAGTCATTATGATATGGACAGGCAGCTCTTGAAGCTTCAAAGGCAGAATGGAGTGATTTAAGCTCAATTCAGCCATTGCCTGGCCCACAGGTAAAAACCCTTGTAAACAGTGAATGCTAATCGCTAATTAGCCCTGTGGCTGAATCACACAATTTTTGTTTGAGCTGACCGCTGTTACGGTCCTGCTTAAGGGCATGTTGTATCTCTTTTGACGGCCCAATTAGAAATTCAGCTGCAGAACCATAAGGCAAGCTCGTCATGAATATTTAAAAAGACTGCCACAGACGAGCACGAAGGGGGCACTGAACCACATGTCATGGAGGGAATATTCGGCAAGTAACCACAATCAATAGTCTCTTGATGTTCTCTGTATTAACATGATGATTGCTGTTTTTCTTGGGCCTGTAATAGAGGAAGACTACAGGTCAGGGTGATGAGGGGGCTAAAGTAATAAGGGTTGGGTTCACACCACTGAATGTCCAAATTAAATCTCCAGTGGACATGATCCTATCTGACTCAAAACATAGCAGGCACTCAGGAATCAAACTCCAGCCTCGGTGGTTCAACTCAATCTGAAGGGACTGGCAGGTCTGTGCCACTGCCAGGGAATAATTAGGCTACTGTCCTTCACAATATGTCAGGCTAACTGACTGAGGAAATGCTGCGTGCTCTCACTGCACTTTCACTCTACCGCTGTATGGTGAGGTCTGAATATAGAGGCAGCTCATGTGCTGACTCAGTATTGTATCAGGCTATTGTGGAACATATACCGTGTCAAATGCAGACATGTCGCAAAGGGCAATAAAGCTATACCATTATCACCGCTGCACAGGTTCTGCACCACATATTGGCAGGTGTGATGTCAATCTGCTGCTTATGTGTGTTTTGTTAACTTCACTGATTTTTTTTTTTTTTTTTTTGTGATAATTTATTTTTGCATGCCTCAGGATTTTTTTTCCTCCCCAAAACAGAAGATGTGTATTAGGAAATAATGGGCTCCTACTTCCTGCTTCAACAGTCATTACAATGCAAGTGTCAGGTAGAGGTTGGGTGTTATGTGGTTAATTGGTATTTTAATACACTGCATCTGCGACACCTAAAACAGATTCTTCATTTCCAATAACACTGTAAAACAGCATGCTGTAAAACAGCATGCTACCTTGCTTAATTATTTCAGTGAATATGAAAAGTGCCTGTTTAAACTTTATTCACCCTCACCTATTCTTTTGTGCATGGAGCCGTGAAACAGCATTCAGAGGAAAACAGGAATTGTGGCAAAGCATTAACAGGCTTGCATTGCCTGTCACTGAATTACAGAGGGTTCAAACACTTTCAAGGTAAACATGTTTTTTGAGCTTAGGGGCAATTGAATAAATTACCATTTCTCACCCTTTCTTTATAGTTATGCACTGTATGCAAGCTGTACATATATATGCAGGAAATATTCCGAATCCAGGCTTGTTTTTGCTCTAGAGGGGGGCATTTCCACATTATCCCAATAAATTCATCTTGTCTACATGATCACAGATAAGAGTCTGATTCTGCTCAGAACACGAGAGCATCATTTGGATGAGCAGAAAACAACAAGTGTAAACCTCTCACCCTCCACTCACTTATCCCGTATCACTCCAGGCAAATTGTTTTTACTCTGGACCCCACGACAGCAACTAAAGACCCACCTGCTCATCCAATAACAGCAAATCAAATCACATAGGCTTCCCTTTCTTGGTTTCAAAGGGACATTCTCTAAGTTGATTCTTTTCATTTAATTCCTGCAAAGGATAGAGGCCCCCCTCCCCACCCCACCCCACACTCACCCTTTATCTGCTCGTGAGAGTGGGGGAAGAAACAGAGGATTATCGATTTGCACTCAAACAGTGGGCCAACCTAAAAAGCCCCAATGAATTGTCACTCATTATTGAAATTATCAGGCACTAATTAAACTGGCAACCCTAAGCCCCCTGGGCTGTGCTCATCTCCAACTGAATTTCAGCTCCTCAGACAGTAATAGGGAGGCAGCATTAGCCGCTACTGGATGCTAATGAGACCTGGAAGCTGTCTCTCCCTCTTAGGGTTTCACAGAAGCAACTGCTGAATGTGAACCGCAACTACAGTGCAGCACTGTTTGTGAGCACTTGATTGGCAGAATGAGCAAGAGAGAGAGCGAGTGTGTGAGAGGGAGATTTAGGCTGGCGACTGTATGAAACTGGATGGTCCTCCGAGTACAGCGTCAACAGTTACATTCAGCAATAATTTTAGTACATGGATTTGAAAGATTTGAGGCTTTTGCGCATAATACCTCCCCCTCAGTCTTTGCTCTGCATATTTCCACCTCGCGCTGTATCTCTTACAGCTGTACTGAAGTTGTTGACTTACTCCTCATGCGCTCTCTGCTTCTCTACGCGAATCAACAGACACAGTACCAGTGAGAGTCTGTCTGACTTTATCACATGGTACACAGCTTGTTAATAACTTCCTCTGACAATTCCTCCTCATCTTTGCTGATGACCAGAGGGACAACTGTGATTGTCATGTTTGTAGGGAAGAAAGAATCTAAACAATGATGTCACGTCAGCCTCTCTATTAAAAGACTTCATATTTTGAGCGGCATAATTAATACTCTTGGGCACGTCGCTTCCAAGTTGGCACTCCAGGCAAAGGGCTGCCACTCACCTGATAATTATTTTTGGAAATGGAGCCCAAATTACAGTGATTGACAAATGCAACAAAGCAGAGACAGCCTCGAGCATTCATGAAGAAAGAAATGAGAAAATACTTAAGTGGTTAATGCACTTTCACAGTGGATTTAAAGTTTAAATCAGTTGTCCTTTTATGTCTCAAATGTAACTTTGGCTCGGGTCAAACTATTTAGCTTCTGTATCCTCATGAAGGAACTGACAAAAAAAGGCCTCTGCAGGAGTAATTAACACTTTTATCATTTCGATTTGCGAGCAAGTGAATTACTTTATTGCTATTTTTGATAGTAGCCTTATGCTCGCATATTTTCAGTGCAGCATTAACCAACTGTTATGTGTCACAGACCTCTTCACAAATCACAGTCAGCAATTCGTATGAATCCAAGTGTGTCCTCACTTCGCAGCTCTCTGCAAAAAAGGCAAACAGTTGTTAGCCTGTCGGGTTGCATCCATTAGATGGTAGATAGAGAAAAGCGGCATGCCTCTATGCTTTTTACACCTCTCGCCATGCGTAAATCAGCCACTCTGTCATTCTACTCGGAGGAGAGGGGGAGGAATTATGTCAAGTTATTTGTTTTGTACCAAAATGAAATATTTATTGGGAGTGAACACCTACCAGGAACAGACGATAGGCCAGGGTGCTTCATCTTCTCAGACTCATATTTGGCTTCCACCTCCGCAAAGGCCAAACCACGTCCTGAGGGTTTTCAGTGATTCAGGGAAGTCCGCTAGCTTTGAATCCACATTTCAAAGCCCGTGCTGAACCGGAGGACTGTGCTGGAACTGGAGGGAGACATGTGTACACACACTCTAACCAATTATATGGTGATCTCCTTGATTTCTCTTTGTGTTTGATGGTTACAAGATACATAACTTCATGCTTCTTTATTTTTCCATGTTTTCATAAAGGCTCTGAAAGATAATCTAACAATTCTAGATTGAAGCGTACACGAGAGGCTGGTTGATTTATGCCTTCGTGGTTGGGAAGTTTTCCACTTAAACATTAGGCTGTGAGGGAGACGTTAAGTTGCACTAAAGTCATCAGGGGTTATTTTGTTTTCCTTCACAACACATTGAACACACATCATTTCCCATAATTTAAGCTTGAAATACTGGTTTAAGGGAGGAAAACGGAGCACTTTCTGGAAAGAAATGCCAAAAAAACATGAAGGTGGAAACCTTAAATCCTCCAAGTAAAATCAAATTTTAGGTCTATTTAAGAGAAATAAAGTCTGACAGGAAAACCATGACAAGGCGGTGCGGTTTTCAGAATGAGCACTCAAAACAAATTGCTGCACATCAAATCTTATTGGAGAAAATACTTTTCACAGTGAGAGGCAGAACGGTGGTAGAAGGGGAAGTATTATTTTCCTACAGTCCAAGTAGACCACTTAAAGAGTTGTATTATTGATAGTGGCAATAATGTGGATCTCTGCTCCACGTCCTTCGGTACGTCATTAAACCTGTTTTAACAACAGCTTCCACTCTCCCTCCTCACTGGTAAACCCATTACAGACGCCGAATGCTAAACGCATTAACAGAAAAGGATCGGAAAGCAAAAAGAGAGAATCATTGTACCTTTGTCCAAACCCATTACAACACTGACCCCTCTGACTTCAAAGTAACAATGATTGAGTTGGTGTCATCACGAGCCCAGACTTCCCTGCCAGTAGGCCTACCTGGAAAACTCCTTTTCGGAGAGGGCTCTCGTTTGATCATGCATGCGGGCGACGCATGTCAAGCCGGGTTATTCCCACAGTTAATATTCTTTCATAACCTGCCATGCGAGCTGAACTTGATTATTTTGGCACCTGGGCAAACAGCCACAGCTTTCAGGTGGTTCATACAGTATCAGAGACCCTGGTCACAAGGGTGATCTATTCGCTGAAAAGGCAGGGTTCTGGCAAAAGACTCAGCACCTTGGAGTAATGAAGCCAGCCCTACTCTGCGAGCATGGGCAGAACAGGTTACATTAGAAATGCATGAAGGCCAATAGGTGGTTACCTTAGGTCTGCTCCAACCCATTTATATTCCATCAACTGATATCAAAGCAGGAAAATGTTTTTGGAGAGGAGGAAAAGCGGTGAGCGAGGAGGTATATTGAAATGTCCGTGTATCAACAAAACATGCAAAAATGACTGTCAAATAGCACTGGGCATGTGAAAACGTGCAGTGGTGTCCAAGTCGATGGTTACCACAGAAGGCAAGAGGCGTTTCTTTGGAAGCCTCAACTATGGCTTGGATAAAGGTTGGCTTGGATAATGAATCTTTCCTTTAACAACACTTAAAAAAAAGCTCCATGATTTTTACTTTGCTGTCTCATTACCAGTGTCCACTTGGCAGAAACTGGAGACTGCGCTGCCCAGAATTAAGGCCTGAACCTGGGCAACTTTCCTGCTGTCCACCCACCCTCTCTGCTTTTGCTTTCTCTCTTCGAGACTTGGTGCTTACTTAATCATGATTAATCGCTGCCTGGATAATCAGATACAACATCAAAAGGTTGGAGATGACAGTCCAAGGACGCTTGGGAGGAAACAAGGTATACCAGGCATTCATTAGCTTTGGCATGGCAGTCATACATTAGCCCATAACCCTTTATTGTCCTAATTAGGCTGGAGAGGAGCTGCTAGCATTAACACGACCAATATTATAAATACACTTGCGGCAATATAGTTCACTCGACTTCTGACCACACAGTGTAAGGCGCACACACATGAAAGACCTTTTATGTCTTGCGCTTTAGGTCCGTTGTTATTATTTTCTCTTCTTCCTCTTTCTGCCCAGGTAGCAGTTTGTCCATGCAGTGTATTATGTTAGCTCACATCCAGCCACTAAGCTGGGCAGTGTTTTTGATTTACAATCACCTGCTCAGGACAAACATAAGACAGGCTTCCCCTTCCTCCATTATTTTACTCATCTCACTTCACACTGTGAGGTGCAACCCATACTGTATATTTCATTTCTTTTTTTTCCTCCTCCCTCCCCTGTTTTAAGTCTCCCCGGATGGAGCCTGGCTTGCAGTGCACCATTTTCCCAGCTACAGTAGCAGTGGTGCTGGGCCCTGTTCAACCCCATTATTTCTGGGAGCCAAATTCCCATGGTCCCAGGAACAGGCGTGCCAGCTCTGCCTTCTTGGCTCTCTTCCCTGGTATTGTTTCCTTTGTTACATCCAGAGCTGCATTTCAGCCCGTTAATGTTTGCGCTGGGAGGTCCAAATTCCCAGTGTTCAGCTTTAGAAAAGGTAACTTGAAGTTCAGAATGCAACCACTTTTTTTTTTTCTTCCACAAATTACGTCTTTTTCACTTTTATTTCTTCCATTTTTTTTTGTTCTTTGTTTTGATATAGCGTATATAGTAGTAACGGCACTACACTTGTTTTTTTTAAATCCTTACATGCTGGGTAATTTTAAAATCATGCCCTGCAAATGGTTTTGGGAGACCACACTTGTACTGCAATTAAAATGTAATTATTTTTCAGCCGTGTTTCAAAAATACCTCTCTGAAGCTAATTTAATTTTTATCTCTTCTACATTACTACACAATTAAACTAAAGTGTGAAACATCTCCACCTTTAATTCTAGCAACATCACACTAACTCCAGATTGTACAAGCGCGGTCGCCAAATGGCGAATCACTAATATTAACATTTTGAGTCTGACTTACTATTCAAGCATGATGGCATTTCCCCATCTGTAATCCATTTTATCACCCATCATTCCAGCCTTAGCACCCTAACTCCTTTTCTCTGATGTCAACTCATGTAGCCATCATGGCAGCTCACACATGGGATTAAATGCAGGGTTTGTTGGCTCAGCGCAGCATGGAGGGAGCATTTCCGACTGATGTTGGCTGTTCCACTCCGAGCCACAGCACTGTCTCCCAGAGCGCAGACACGACGGTGTCAGGTAATTCTCTGAGGAAGAGCCACACGCCCCTGCAGAGAGCAGTGGGGGAGCCTGTATCACATCTCAGGAGTTGTAATAGCAGCTTTGAAGACTTCAGTCCACTAATCCCACATCATGTGATCATGTGTCTAATAGACCGGTTCCTAATTCACAGCATTGTGGGGGATTTTTAGCTGTCACTTGCACCGGCAGAGGTTTACACTGGGAGAGTGTTATGTTTAGTGAGAATAAATGTAGGAGACTTCAGCACACGGCTACACTTGGACACACATCCTTTAAAGCGCTCACACAAAGAAAAATACACTGCATATAAAGAACTATAAAAGTAAAGGCAGACATTTAGTTAAAATTTGAGCAGGAAAGTGCAAAAGTAAGAACAGAATTTCATTCATCTTTCTGAAGTCATAGGAATTACGGTCCGCAGTGAAATAAAATGATCAACAAAGAAAACTCTTTGTGCAGGACTAAAGCTCTTCCTTAATAAACAGTTAACAGAATTTATATTAGGTCAGCCTATGATCAATAATAGTATCTCTGGTGACTCTGCAGACAGTGTGATCACACATCACAGAAGATATTCCTTGTAAGAAATTTGAATCAAATACCTTGAAGACTAGTTTCATACAGTAGAAATTGTCTACTCCATAGTCATAAGCTGTCAAATCTTAGAAAAGAGAAAAATGCAACAAGACCCTCTGAGTATAGTGTGTGATCATTGCAGAAGCCCTGGTCTGTTGAGGTTTGTGTGACATTTTTAAGTCCTTTTTGAGTGATTATCTCTAAGGTACTATGCACATTAAATGGCTGAGTTAACCTTAACACATGTAAAACCATTACGCCTATTGACGACAGCAGTGTGTAATCCTGCTTTGCAGTTTGATATTGACACTCATGATCAAATGCTAAGCTCTGCTAGCGGATAGGTTGTCCCTCTCTGGGGGACTGAAAGACAGGCAAATGAAGCAGCACCAGATTGATGAGAAATGAGTGCTCTGTAAATTGTGGTGTGTGTGTGTGTGTGTGTGTGTGTGTGTGTGTGTGTGTGTGGGTGGGTGGTTGCATGTAGTGGATGTGTGTGCGTGCACGCTTCTCCTGTAAGGGATACTGCAAAGCCAATCAATTAATACTTAAAGTGGAACCAATTCTTGTTTCACTTGGGAACTTACTGAGGGCTTTGCCCCTTCATTTTAATACTGAGGTCTGCATTCCTAATTATGAACAGTGCAAATAGATGTTAAGCCATGCCAAATTAAATCTTAGTTCATTAGATATAAGCTCTTTAAAGATTGAAAGAAAATATTTGAATTTTTAAAAAGTTTCAATGTGCAGTGTCCCATTTTTAATGAGGGCGTTGCAATGTGAGGGAGGAAAAAAGGGAAATGTCTTTGTGTGGAGGAATAATCTCACCAATATGAAATATTAAGTCTCTGTTTTACCCAGTGTTTCTCCTCAGGCTGCAGTGTTAGGCTGGATAATAGAAGATTTTCCTTTGGTGAGGTTCTGCTTTGAATAAAATACAGGGGTGCATGAAGGGGAAGCTCAACTGTCTAGAGGCAACTGGAGTTCTGAATTACATTGTAAATATATTCATTATTCCTCAGAAAAAGGCATTGTTGACAGACGTCAGCTTCATCATTAGAAGCGTTCCGAGCCATCCAGTAAATAACGAAAGTCCTTTTGTTTTTCTGCGGGAAAATTCATGAAACTTCCCAATTTCAATTTTTAACGATGTTTGCCGCCTAGATAAACCTAGTTATCATAATGTTGGTTTTATCTATATTGAATGTGCAAGCTTACAGGAATACTGTTTCTGCAGTAACACTTACCTGTAGCTTTTAACGTGCACAGCTTGTAATGGAGAAAGCAGATGTTCAGCGCGGCAGCACCTACTTGCTGCCTTCCTAACTCCGCTTTCGCACCACATGAGGAGACCGCAGTAAAAATCTATAGAAAGTTTCACACCAGTGCTATTAAAGGAACATTTCTTCACACCCGCTGTCTCCTGAATACGGCATCAAAAGAACATAATGTAACACATTAGATTGACCTGTTCTTGTCTTTGCTCCGCTATCTTTTTGTTATTTCTCTGTCATTGACTGTCTTACAAAGACGGATCTGCTTCTAAAATGGAAAGCTCCGAGGCCCCGTGTTGTAAGAGGTTTACACAGTGTCCATTGTGTAACAGCTGTAAAACACAGACCAAATTATTATTAACTCCGCATGCTGCTCTGCCTCTGCCTCTGATAAAGTGGAATCCCAGAACAACCTTTGGATTTTGGCCAATAACCTTGGAGGGAGATGGTGATTGAAAACAGTAGTATGAATCCAGGTCAGTCATTATGTCTGCACTGCTGAGACAAAGATACAGGACTAAGCTGAGGGTGTGGTGATGCCATTTTATGCATCAAAAAAAAAAGAAAAAAGAAAAGTGGAAACGTGAGGACTAAATCCTCCTTTGTTCAACACTCGAGACCAGTTAGGAAGAAACCGAAATCTAGTTTTCAATAAAGTTTCGGGGAAAGGCGTTCACCACTTTGCAGCCTGATGGGTTTCTAAAAGGGGAAAAACCTGCTTAAAATTTTCATCTGCTTCTGTAATTTCACAATCACTTGGTTTTTTGATTCTCACTTTACCTGTTGGGACATACGGAAATGTCGAATTTGCTCTAGCATCTTTCAGCTATGATATGACACCCAAAACCCAGAAGTGACGGTGTCTCTTTCCCCGCAGGAAAAACAAGGAAGATGATTTGTTGAGGGGCCCCGGGGAACAACTGCGCCTTGAAAACAGGTGGCGCAACATCGCACTGCAGCATGCCTTTAGGGAATATTTGTAGATATTCAGGAAATGCACAAAAACAAAACATTTCCCTTCCACAGACGCCGCAAACGCCACCTACAGTACAACACAGACTGAAGAGGTGATTAACTCAGCTGCTGACATGTTTCCCCTAATGTCATTTTCCTCAGACTTGAATGATCTTTTTAAAGTAAGTTTTTTTCCTGAAGATGAATGCTTGTTATGACTTTGGCTCTCGTATATTCAACACGGACGGCGGTGAGCATGAGCAATACGTCGCTCGTCTCGTCAAGTCTCACCAACTGAGTCACTCACAGCTGAGCGAGATAGGTCAGCAAGAACAATTTCTTCATTTTGACAAATCACTCCAAAATGTATTAGCAGAGAGGCCAACTGTCAATCCAGTTGCCCAAAGGTCCTTACAGGCCCTTTTGGTGAGTCTGAAAAATGATGTAATCAGCCTGTCCTTCCTTCTTTCTCGGGCTCCATCCATCCTCTCTAAAGGCCCGGTCCCCTTGGCCTCGCTCTGGATCAAGTCCCCATAAGGCCCCCTGACCCCGTTAGAGGCGCATGATGGGCGGCCCTGTCACTTCAAATGGCTGCCGAGGTCCGGTCTGAGAGTAACCCCTCACTGTGAGTAAACCTCCACGTTATTTCTGTTTTATAGGCTACGGGCGGATAACTGCGTGGAATGGATGTGGACAACTTAGTTATTGTCACTCAGGGCGAGGGAGTGAATGTCGTTACTGGGTTGCGAATGGGAGTCGATTGAAAGGTATGAAAAGTTATGTGGTGTAGTTTCGCAGTCTGAGAAAAGTACGGCACATTTCTTACCGGTGTTAGTTCCCACTGACGAGGGAGCCTTGCTGTCACCGAATTGTCTCAGTCGACTGTTATACATTGCAGTGCATGTGGAATTACATAGTTGGCCAAAACTTACCAAAGACAATGTTCAAAGGAGTTATTTAAATTTCAAGGAAGATGAATGACTCATATATGATGTGTATTTTCACTTCTGGAGAGCTGTGCCTTTGATGGCAAGAGGGGAAGACGTGGGTTTGTTATTGAAGTAAAGAATAATAAGGCCACTGCATGTTGGCCGACTCTCCCTGTACAAAGACCTTGATATGAATCCAATGCACTATGTATGCCCCTTAGAACAAGCAGGGATACAGGAAAGCATGTGGCTTTTGATCCTGCTTTCCTTCTGTTGTCTTTCATCTGACCCATCCTCCAAAATTGTCACTAGAACTCATGTAGAAGACCGAGCAGAGATCTACTAATGTAACCCTCCGGGGCTACACTGTTTTTCTTGCTCACTTCCAGTTTCTGAATGCTCCTGGACATTTTTAGTCATTAACTTGCAGAAGACAGTGCCTTAAGTCTTAAAAACCTTCCACTCTGTATGTTGTGGACCAAGTGGGTATGAAGTGCAGCACAAAAAAAACACAATTCAGTTTTGATTCTAACATTTTTGCTACCTTTAAAAAAAAGCCCTCTCTTCCATGAGTAAACTGTGTTGAATGTTTGAAGAGGTGCCAGGTTAGCTGCAGTATCAGCTCCGTATCCTTCCCCTTAGAGGTAGAGAGAGAGAGCATGTTCTCCTAAGTCTCTGCATGGTGAACATGTCAGCGAATTACACACTGTGAACAACTGATTGAGGCTATGAAGAGGAGGGCATACCAGAAGATAATATGTTTGGTTTGGAGGCGATCCGCTGAACATACATTTTTTCTCCCACATAAATTTTCCTGGTCCGCCCTCTACAGCAGAGTATCCCCCCCCCAACACAGTAGCAGCCGGCTTTAATTCTCCGAATTCAGCATTTTGGCTTTATAAATTTTGTCCATTTCACCTTAGGGTAGCATTTGTAATCAGAAGCATGAGTTTATAAGTACAGTAAATGATGCATTTGAAAGTTTTAGTGTTACCACAAGCCTGCAGTGGCTCTGCTGGCTAGGGAGTCTCCACCTCCAGATACTTATGTTCAGGGACATGGGTTTAGATTCCAGGTGGTTGCATGGACGAGTCTGTGAATCAAACCGTGACTTTAGCAGATTGAAAAGCGATAAAATTAAATTGTTACTGTAAAACTGAGCACAGAAATGTTTAAAAGTTCGCCTCTGAACTTCTCCATTACTGCATCAAATTCCTCCCAAATGTTTGTTTTGACAACGGCTGAGGGCTGAATTCCCGGTGATGAGTCCTATACATATAAACAGGGGCCTATATTTTCGAACGCAGCAACCAGGAAAGGCTATTGCGCCAGTCTTCCACATCGATTTTAAGGCAACCTCGCCACTTCCTAGGTAACAACGAGGCATTCATATGATAATAATCATAATATGTCAAGTATCTCCAGCCATCAGAGATGCTAGTCTCAGTTTAATGATTCTGGGAAATTGAGGATTACCCAGGATATGAGAGCAAGCCTACAGTTTTCATATAGTGTGGGAGGTTGCAGGGCTCTGTATTAGTAATCACAGGGGAGAGCCGAGAGGTGGGAGAGAAAATCTGCTTCTTCTCTTCTCTCATTCATCATAGCAGTCCTCTGGTGAGGAAACATGGCAAATGGCCAAATGAATGCACTTCATAAAGCGCAAATGTCTCCTCTGATGTGCCTCTCACTGAGGATCTGGAGAGTGGGGGAAAGATTTCCACAGATATATTATTGTCAAACTCTGCTGCCCCCGCTTCCAAGTGTTATTATGATATTGTAGGAGATTTTACAATAAGATTTGGTGACTTCACTCATGCAGTTACCATAACAATGTTACAATGATGGCAGCAGTTTTCAATAGCTGCCTAAACTGAATGAAGCATATTGTCAGAGTGGATGATAAGTTTTCTAAAAGAAGCACTCGTTTTTAATGTTTTATGAGGCTGTAATTTAACAGGGTAATCTTAAAATGGAAAGCAAATTCTCACGTGGTACATAAAAGCGACTATAAGTTGAAGAGATGTAAGATAAGATATTGAAAGTGGAACTAGATCACACTACACACAATAAGATGGTCAGTACCACAGGGAGGTGCTATGGATCTGTATCCCTTATTACAAGAAGCATATGTACTGTATTTATAGATTTTATATATTATATGTATATATATTTTTTCACTTACCAATTTTGAAGCACGTCTGCAAAATGAGTTGAATCTCACATTCTTTATTATTCTGATTTAACAAAAGACAAGATTTAATGTAAAGCAGGAAATCCATGACAAAACCTTGCAAACTTTTTTTTTTAATTTATTAAAAATCTGAAAGGAGTGGCCAGATAATTAAATTATTACAATCACAATAAATAATTTTAACTGCTTTAAATATAGTCGCTTGATATACGAATAATTAAAAATTATTTCCCTTTTAAATGCAATTAAATTGTGTTAACTTTATACACTTTAAAATGTCAGTGAGTGCAGCCCATTTAAAAATAAATAAACTTAGATTTAAATATTTAGAGCCCTGCCTGTATCTGTCTGTTTTTATGCTTTTGGGAAAGCACATTTTGAAATTTCTTAAATAATTTAAGAAGAAAAACTAATTAGGTGAATAAATGAGTGACCCACGAAACACAATAGAAACATTTTTGCTAATTGAAAAATGTCTAATTAATGCTACCACAGGTCCGAAATGTACTTTACCGTGCCTGTGTGGAATAACTGTTTTCTTGAATTTAAAATTGTGTAAGTTCAACCCTCAGCTGTGCACTGAGTTTAAGTTCAAGTGAATGGCAAGACACTGAAAAAGCCGGAGTAAAATTTGCAAAAAAAATGTTAAAGAAATTAAGGTTAAAGTTTATTTCTAAAATCTATAATAATAATAATTACATTTTTTTTAAATCACACAATCATAGCATTAGTTGACAATAGTGATGATGTTCTAAATGTACTAATTAGGTACCTGTGTTTACAGTCTCTATGAGATTAGCCCAATTATGCCTTTTTCATATGGTCCCTTTATATCAGTGTATTAATTGCAGTATTGATGCAACTTAACACCTAATGCCCAAAAAGCATAAATCACATTTTCCATTTAATTGTGCATTTGGACTAATTAAACACAGCACTTTTGTTGCTGTTGTTATTGTAAAATAAATATGCATTATTGTTATTTATTATTTATTCCCTGTGCTGTCACAGTGCAGTTCAAATGCAATTAAATTGTTTGTACATCCCTAAATATATATTTAAATGTTTTGCTATGAAGACGCCAGATATTGGGTTGCATTGTTTTATTGGCAGCAGTCACTTTATCCTTTGTTTGTTTTAAGTAGAAGTAAACAAGTAGACAAGTGGACAAAGCTTTTTAGGATTAATTTGAATATTTTCAAATATGGATGCCTCTTCAAATGAGATCTTCATTCCTAACAATACTGTACAGTTGCCAATCATGGCATACGTACAGTATTGTACTGCAGCTTTGCTTCATTTATCATGCCAACTTACAGTTACATTTGGACATCTAAAGTGAGACTGTAAGGAAACGAGTGGCAAGAGAGGGCAAAGGAGGCGGGAGAAAGGGATCCAAGAAGGCTTGGCTTGTATAATTACACTCTCAAGATGGCATATTTACCGTCTCTGCCAGCGAGGTCATGCCTTCTGTCGTAGTAAACGTAGTGAAGTATGAAAGAGCCAATTACAGCACACTGGGTGACCTTTTAACAACTATTACCACATCCCATCAACACATTATCATGATGGAGATTGTGATTCCACGAGAATTACAACATTATCCTGTCACTTCTAGACCAAGACGGGCTTGTTGTGTGATGGCAGTGACAGCGCAGCTTTGAAGAATCAGCACAATAAAGGAAGACAAGTGAAATGAAAAAAGAGATTGAGACAGAGAGAGATATGGAGGAAGGATGAGAGGGGGGTTAGAACAATAGCCCCGTACAGTACATTAGCTGTGGATGTCAAGCACCCCAGTCATTCCCAATGAAAAGCACAACAAATAAGACGTTGGCCTGTTTGTATTCATTATCAGTCAGCACATGCCCCGGCTCCTGCATTAAACATTAGACTGCCTCTGATGTCTGCTTAACAGTTTAATTCCCTCCCCGCCGCTCAGCCTGTCATAATAAACCCAGCGAAGCACACACAAAGTCAAATAAGAGTGTGAGGGGGCCGCCTTTGTGTGTATGTGTGTGTTTGTATGCCTGTTTGTTTGTGCGTGTGTGTATGCGCGGTTGAGTGACATACAGATCATTCATAATAGCCCGTGCCCTCTATTGCCAGTCTTGCCTTTATTGTAGTTTATCTGATCACAGATTAAGTAGATTGTAGAGTGGCAGTCCCGTCTGCCCATGATCTGTGGGAGTGTGTGTGAGTGTGTGTGTGTGTTGGAAAGAGTATTTATATCTGTGTATTTACATCAATGTTACAAGTGCATTTTTGAGTATATGTGTGTATTCCTGTTTAGTTATGTGCGCTGATGTGTTTGTATTCCTGTCTGTGTGTGTGTGTGTTTTTTTCCTTTCTTTTCCTTTTTTTTTTCCTGCGCACTCCCTATCTCCTCGCCACAGCCAGAGGTTGGCACGAACACCACATGGTCATAACAGTCTCCTTGAGAAGGGGACCAGCCTCTTAGGCTGGCAGCCTGGCAGCCTGGCACAAAGACGCCAATCTCAGTCAAAAAGGAGGAGACCAGTGGGCACAGAAATCCCCCATTCAAAAGAGATGATTGGATTAATTAGATAAATCCACTGTATCCAATGCAATTGTGTGTTGTCCAGAAATATGTTCATGTTATTGGTAAAGGTATGGCCTCTGACATGAGCGTTCACACAGTAACACTGGCATAAGGGTGACCATCTGCTCCCTAATCTGACAGCGCCGGAAATATGAAGTCCTTCACTTCCAATAAACATTTATATTATTAGATTTATTCCACTTTGATAATTTAATCCACTTATGAATTTATTCAGTGTAGCCGGCTGTGCTAATCACTAGCTATGAAAACACTGCAACAAAAGCTGTCTTCTAATATTAATAAATCACAAGCAGTGGTGCACTGTAAATATGTTTCAGCAACATTATCAAAGAAGGGGAGGGTTTCTCTTATTTCTCTCTCTCTGGGAAAATATTGTAATTACCCCTTGGCGTTGTAAGGGAGCAAAACAGTTTGGGCTTTTAGTTTTTCATGACATTTGAACAAAGATATATAATATGTAAAAATAAAAAAAATAAAAAATTTAAATATCAGCGGTTGTCTATTATTCATATGCTAATGTGTTCTCCCTGAAAAGGGTGTGACATTAGTAATTCAACACGTTATTATTGTATTTGGGGTCCCTTTTTTTTCCTGGTGGAAAGCTTTTATTTGCCTTGTAAACGAGAGTAGAGTAATACAATGCATGTATGTCTTTTAAAAGCCATGTTTAGCCAGCAGAATGTTAACTAAGGTAAGCAGTGTTGTTTTAGCCCCTCAGTAACCACGCCAATTATCTGTAAACTTATTTTTTTCGACTTCCATGCATACTTAATGCATCCCCTGTTTCCCTCACACCATCTGCCCCCCCCCCCACCCCCTCCGTGCCCCCCTCTCGCTCACCCCACCCCACCCCCTCTCCTGCTCCCCTCTCTACCTCCCCCCCCTCCCCTCTCCAACACTCTGGAATTTTTATGAGATAGGACAAAAATGGGCACTTCCCTTATTAACATCTCACAGTGGAAATCAAATATGCAAGGAAAGTAGTGTATCTACTAATTAGTGCTGAATTCATAATTACTGTGCTCATTGATGGAGATACATTTGAATACGTTCATTTCCTTAGGGAGAGAGGCAGGCTGTCCGGGATAGACTGGGAGAAAAAAAAATCCCCTTCAGCCCCCCCTCCCTTTTCTTTTGGAAATTAGGGATCCGTGGCACATGGCGATACTACCAGACTAAGATCCGAAGTGCCCGCAATTTTCTTCAGATATAATTAATCAAGTGAAGCATGTAACCTAATGAATGTGTTTGATATCCGCTCCTATTCAAATATGGGCTTTATCGCGATGTGTGCCGGAATTGCTTAGAGCTATGCATAGACAGTGACATTGCTTGGAAATGTTCTTCAACAGTTTCTCTTTGCGTGTAAACAATATCCATGCTTGTCAAGGCATGAAAAAAAAAACAGACAGAGAGACACATTTTAATTGCAGTAAATTAATAACAATTAAGCCGCAGGATGCTGGGTATCTTGACAGTGCTTTGTTGTTACCCTGGAGATAATTTCACTGAGTGCCTTGCAAGTCTGACAAGCAGGTGAAAAGGTAGAAAAGAGAGGGGAAAAAACTGGCAATAGGACCCAAACAAGAAAACAACTCTGGCCTGACTCTTTTTCACAGTAGATTACATAGATACAGACTTAATTAACCAAAACATTGACTTTGCAACTTGGTGAATTATTTTAAGCCTTTGACCATGAAAGTTGATGGATGATTGGAACGTTCAATCGAAGAACTGTCTGCCATGTGCACCAAAAAATGAAAAATGTGGACGCGAACGCACTTGCAGTGCTGTGCAAGAAGACAGATAGACAAACGGACATTGCGGGAGGAAGATCTATAAGTCCTTACTGTGACCTCAGAGTGTCAGACCAGCAGAGTCACGTGATGGACAAAGGCTCTCTAATTAACAGAGAGGACTCTGGAAAGCCTCTCTGTAATGAGGCACCATGCTGGACGGGCCTCCAGTGAGGCACTAGGCCCATATGCAAGGCCAGCATTGCAGGAATTTACATACTGCAGGTCAATTGAACATATGCACACTCAAAACTGACTAATGACTTCCACTAGCGCTCTGATTTTATTTCACAGACTGCTCTGAGGACGAGCATAGTATAGAACACTAATGAGGATAACACTGGGAGGCAGATGAATGCAAGCATTAATATATGTACTGAGACATGGGCTCAGTATTAAACCTGGTTGCTGGGGAAATTGGAACAACCACAACATTTCTTTGGGTACAACTTCAAGCTGCATGACTGAACCTTCTGCACAAAGGAAGCTTTTCATAGTGTGGCTGATCAGCAGGGAGCAAAAGGCAATGTCCAGTAAAGTGCCCATCCTTGTCTTTTTGCCGCACATTTACTCTCAGACAGCTGATGCCCAGTACCTGTAAGGCCACCCATTCACTATTAAACTCTTCCCCCAGCACCCCGCAGTTTGGACAGTTTGGGGGCTCGGCGGGGGTGTGTGTGTCCATCTGTGTGTGGCCGCATGCTCGTGTGCCTGACTGCTCGTGTGTGCGTGCATGCATGCAGCCTTCATGCATGTGTATGTATGTGCATGAGGAGAGGGGGTTTATGTTGAGGGGGTGGTGGCGAGGAGTTGGAAGGTGTTAAAAGTAAGAGTGCTGGTGGTGGTGGAGGGGGTTGGGAGGGGTGGCTCTTATTTGGCTGGGTGTAAAAAAATGCCCCCAGGTCTCCTGATGGAAGAGACAGGTATTAGCTCTGAGACCTCCATAGTCCCAGCTTGCCATTAGTTTCCTCTCCAGCTGCACCAGGATCCGGACTATGAATCTGCCATGGCTGGTCATTCATCAGTTTCACAGTCCGCACCAGCACACACACAGATTCCAATAACAACACTGTGAAATAGTGAGTGAGTGAGTAAGAGACACAGACGGGGAGAGAGGCATAGAATGAGAGAGAGTAAAAGTGTGAGAAAAATATCTTGTCATACAGACCCTTTGACTCCTGCAAGTGTGTAAAACCACTACATACTGTACCTTTGACTCAAATGGTAGGGTACATTACCACATCAGCATGTGTATACACGTGTGTGTGTGTGTGTGTTTGCTCACAAGCATGCATGACCAAAAAGACCCATGTTCAAATGTTTGTCTCTGCCTGATTGTGTACATGTGTGTGCGCAGTCTTCCACAAAAAGGTGATGAGACACGATATAAATTAACTCTGGGTTCTGCGTGCTGTCGTTTCGCACAGTTGAGTTTAGCTCAGGTCCCATGGAGTGATGTGGAACTTCCTGTCAAACAGGAAGCATTTAAACGTTGGCTAGAGAGTTATGGAATTGCCTGTAGAAACATATTGAAGGAGGTCAAACACAGAGGTCAGCGGTTTCCTTGACTTCCCATGTCAAGGTCCCACTCGTCAGACCCTTCAAGTTTTCTTTCTCTTGTGTTTTGTTTAGATTGTAACTTGCTCCAAAATTATTAGTTACATAATCGTAATGAATGAATGTAAGTAACTCCCTGTTTACATGTTATGGTAATCAAAAGTTTCCCAAAAAAATTGCAAATCAATCAAAGCATTTGATTTCATCCACATGACCTACCAAGCCAGAAGAATCTTTTTTTTTTTTTTTTTGTGAGTGAAGGCCACACGCTCTGTCATGTAGTGTGTATGCTAACTCAAAAGGAAGGACAGGTCCTAGCGATTCGGTCGCTTGGGTTGATGTGACCAGGACATGGCCATGGCAGCAGTGAAAGCCCGGTTGAGCCATAGTGACACGTCGTCTCCATCCATCTTCAGTCTGAAACATTTTACGCTAACTGACAGAGCGTGGCGCTTGCTTACCCACCTCCCAGAGGAAATAGTCCAGACTGGTGTCTTCTTGACATGCACTAAAGAGTGAGCAGTCCAGAGGTCCAGAGGGGCATTGTGTATTCAGTCCAAGACGAAAGGTTAGATCCTCTGAAAAGAAAGAGTAGTTCAGTATATATTGTTGAAAGTGACAATGACTTTTTTTGGTGTGTTATTCAAGCAAATAAACAATTCTGTCAGTCCTTTCAGATTTTTGTCCTTGTTGCTGTTATTGTGAAAGTGATGCTGCATGCAAGAATAATGTGTGTATTTGTTATATGAAAATTTTCATATGGAATGTAGTAGATTAAGCTTATTGATGAACTACCAAAACAGAATTTTCTTAGTAATTGTGCAATAAAAATATCTTACTGGATGTTAAATAATCTGTTTGAACAGGTAAAAAAAAAAAAAAAGGCCAGTGCTTTTGCTTTTCCTAATTAATATTGCATATGTTTGACAAATATAAGCAAAAAATCTTTAAATATTCCACCTATGCAGTGTGCTCGCTGACAGACTAAATTTTGTCTACACTTCTGTTCATATCCTGTATCTCGGTCAGGTACCAAAAGAAGAGGGGGGGGAGGTAGAAAAGGAGAATTGAGCAGTGGCTGTAGTAATAAATCACACGATCGCTGGTGACATTCATACAATACGGATACAGTGTTAACTCAATGAGTCGGACAGCCCTAGCCTGTTCCTCCATCCTGACCTTGCCTCCCTGTCGTAATCAATCATGTTGGCACGGCACACACGCTCCTTATTTATTATTACTCTGGACCCGCATGTACAGTAAACAATGAGTAGAATACATTCGAAAGACTGAGAGAGTGGGGCGCTATTATAAGAGAGGAGGTAAAGGTCCGGTGGAATAACCGGGGGGCATATATGTCCAGCTGGCTGGTTATAAGACTACTGAACAGGACAACCAGCATGGCCAATAGTGGGCTATATTGTGCAGAAATAACCAATACTAAGCGCACATTGCACCAAAAAGGTCCCATTATTGTCACTAGATAAAATTGTGCTGCTGTTGATGTTGTAAAACAACATAGTGTCACGTCTATTGGACTGCTTTTATTTTTTATTTTGTACATGAGTGGCAGCACTCTTGGATAAGATAAGATAAGATAAGATAAGATAAGATAAGATAAGATAAGATAAGATAAGATAAGATAAGATAAGATAAGATAGAACTTTATTAATCCCTCGGGTGGGTTCCTCTGGGAAATTCGACTTCCCAGAGGATAAGTGGACGCTTTTTAAGGGAAGGTGGTGTTAAAGCTTTTCTCAGGTCTGTCCTTACTTCTAGATCACATTAAGAAGCCGTCAGACAGATGTCACTTATTTCTATGCCGTTTGACTGTTTTCCTTTTTGAAATATTCTAATTTTGACTTCTGTTATTCTCAGGTAGCAGGTGTATATCCTGAGTGACAAACCATTTTCTTTGTAAAACTAATAGCTTACAAAGTAGTGTAAATTAACAATGACCCAATGTGAAGCCTTCATAACACCACCATAACAATCCATGAAAGCCAGCCAAGCCAGACGTCATACAGTCCCATATGTAGCCTATGCAGGGGGCCTGTCTTGGCAACAAAACAGGGCCCCCATGTACAGCAGAGGGCCCTGAACTCTTCATGAAGGATGGCTGGCTATGAGGAGGGCCGAGGGGGAGTCAGTTTAAAACACATACCATATGCAGTTAGGAAGAGCCTCATTTATCAGCCCCTGAAATTCCTTGGTTTTTACACCTCAGACCCCCCAGCACTTTCTCTCCTCCCTGAGGGGTTAGCCACCTCCTAACTGTACACCACAGATGACAGGTCGCTGAGACCTGGCTTTAACTGCAGACCACAACTCGGATTTGTCTCTCCGTGGAAATAAGAAAGAACTGATTATGTAAGAAATCTAGTGATATGCTGTTCATCGGTAAGTATTCGATAACTAAACCATGAAATGAATTGCATAGATCCTGTTGCAGTTTAGAGCTTATTTTTTTGTTTGGTTTTTTTTTTCCTCTTAAGTCCATCAACCTTCCCTGTCTTTTTTCGCCCTTCTCCTGCCCTTCCTGTCCAAACTCTTCTTCGCAGTTGGACATCATCTGGCCCGTGAATGGCACATTGTTATGCCTGTTCCTCAGTGGCCGTCTGAGCAGATGCCATGAGCAGCCGCAACACTGGTCCCTGCACAAGGTTGGTAGCTCACATTCAACACGAGGCTGTAAATTACATCCCGCTAACACACAAACACTCTGCGCTCAACTGAGTTTCAGCAGTTCAGAGCACCACTGAAGAAGCATAGCATATCCTGATTTTGTTTCAGCGAAGACCAGTTTCAGGCAGCGGGGGAAGTGGCCCCTGTGGTGCACAACCATGGCCTAGACGAAGAGATCATGCACAGACAGCTGGGCTTTGAACTTCTTACCCCCACGTTCCTGGGGTCAACAGCTTGGTGGCCGCAAGGGTCAGCCAGCAGCAAGAAGCCGTCTTCTAGTAAACTGCCGGACTTATTTTGACTGGGTCCCTGTGGCATGATTACCCCATGGTGACTGGAGGTGCTCCTCTTCTGAGGGATCAGGTGAAGCAAAGTTTAGAAATAACACTTGAATAATATGCCTGCACATTACAGTGTAAGCAAGGAAAAAAATGCTACAAATGCTTTCTTTATTTGAAGTCTCTTCGATTTAAGACTTAAACAATTATAAAATACCTGCCAACAGTTTCATGTTTTATCTGAGAAAAACTTCAAACAAAATCACAGAGTTAAGCTTGCTAGAAGTTCAGTAAATAACACTATAGATCTGAGATGACACACAATAAAGTGTGATTTGTTATGATCCAGGGAAATACATGGCTCAAAATCCAATCAAAGATATCACCAAAGTGTATTTGAGGAAGAATCATCCTTGTTGCGACTTGCTACAGACAATATTTACACACTCAAATCCCACGTCTTGTCAACGGATGCATAGTGGATTGCTAAGATATATGGGTTACTTTATTCATAGCACTTCAATTACAAAATCATGTATTGGGGGAAGAATAAATTAATAATAAAACCCCCTATCTGAACTTCTAATATTTTGCTTGGCGAAGGGAAACGAATTACCCTTTTCAGAACTGATGATGTATTACTAGCGTTTGATCCTTGGAGGTTTAACCATGCTCACATTCATTACTTTCAAGTGCTGAGGTGTATCTGCAATTAGAAGCACCTTGCAGTGGATTTCTGACACTCCCGCAGACTTGAAACACCAGATCATAGAATCATCACAGCATTATACTGCAGGAGAGGGGACGGTGTCTCCTTCGAATGGAGGCAAAGATGTGGGGGGGGTTGGGCGGTGGGTGCGGGTGCTTAATTTAACCATGTGCCCATAAGTGAGGGGAGACGGTAAGCAAATGAGGACCTTTCATTAAATCAAAGGTGATTTTTGTTCTGCTAATGGGTGCCCCAAAAATCTAGTACAGCAGCGAAACATGTGATCATTCTCTGTGGAGCCTGCTATACTGTTACCGACCGGTCAGGGCTATTCTTATTACAGTATGCATAATGTAATGAGCATGCTTGTTTAATTTAATCACACTGAGTGGACTGTGTTAGTATTTCTTTGAAATGACAAAGCCATACAAGAATTTGGTTTGACAAAAAAAAGAAAAAAGGAATAAATAATAAAACCAATCAACCAACTTGCATAGTAAATGCATTTGCATTTTCACAAATGGCAACCATTTACATGGTATAGTGATTTCCTAACATGGAGACACATAAGCATGTGTGCTTCTGCAGTGTGTGTGTGTGTGTGTGTGTGTTTCTTCACCGTACAGTCCAATTTCAAATGTGGATGTCCAACTCTCAAATGCTTTTGGAATTATTGTTCTCAAGAATCGCTGTCATCCTCAAGTCCTGGTCATGGCAGGGCCAAAGCGGCCACTGTTGTGAAACACCTCAGAGAAGCAAAGGAAGTTTAGCCAAAAAACACGCTGAGCCATTATGTTAAAGTAAACGACAGCACTTCCTAATGTCATTTGGCAGAGCTAGCGCTCAGCAATTAGGGCCTCTCTTAATGCGACGCTGGGAGCATTTCTCCTCAAGGTTAGCGCCTCATTTCCCCACGATGGGTCTGCAGGGCCGCACCAGATGCATTGTGGGAGCTGGGGGGCGCGAGTTAGGACAGGTGTCCGCCACCTTGGATATCTCCCCTCGCAGCTGGCACCAGCTGGCACCCCCAGTGCCCCATCCGGACGGTCTGCTCTCCCTTCTCCGTGGAGGAGGAGGAGGAGGAGGAGTACGAGGGGGGCATGTCAAGGGCAGACCTGGTACAAGCTCACTCACAGGGCACCCATGCCATGACATGACCTGGCCACTAGGGGACCTGCCAGCACTGAGGGGTAGGAGTAATGCGGTGCAGCCATGCTCGTTCGGAGACCTGCTCCACTATCCCTAATGGACCGGCGATGATGAGGCCCAGCAGTGCCAGAGGGTCAGAGGCAGCTTCTGTGGAGGACGCTGCTCTTCCCGCTAGAGAGCGGAAGATGTCATGTCTGAAGGTGGTCTCTCTGGATGCACAGCAGCTATTTTGCCAGGAGGTAAATTGTAGAAGAATTACTGTTTCTCCAAATTACAAACAAGAATCCATGGAAATGATATTGTGAATGTACATGCATAGATTTAAACAATTATTATTTATGTACACATTAACTAACACTAACTATTTTAAATTTATAGATAAAATTACAGTAATATATTTTTTAAAAGAAAATTCTTTTTCATTTTTGTGAGAAAAACACAAGGAAAATGTATATTCATGCTTATAAATCTCCCCACTTTAGTAGTTAAATAATATTCATTTTCAAAACATGAAAAAAAAAAACACAGATGCATTTTTTTTCTTTTGCTTTGCTTTTGCTTTCTTTGTGTGGGGTTAAGGTAAATTATTATGAATGCAAACTGGCTGACTTGTCTCCAGTCAGGAGAAATCACTTCACATTATAAGCACATTATGTTCCAGGCAATACCACACAGTGCTTTTCTACTCATGATGTGAGTTAATTCACTTAATATGTCTTTAATGGGAAGAGGCTTTTCTTAGTGTAAAATGGTTTCAACGCTGACCATTATCTGAAATCAAGCCTAATGATGGCTCCGGTTTATGATAATGACCATTATCACACATGCCACTATCATGCCTGCCAACTGATCAAATGATCTTGCATTTCTTAGCAGCGGTCTGAATTTGTTAGTCATGTAAATTTAAGCCCTTGATGAAGCGTACCCCCCATTTCTCCTCACACCCCTTCTGTATAATATTAGACATCTGATGCTTTTGCTGCTGTTGTGCAGACCTTATATTGAACTAAGCCTGCTTTTGAAGTTCCTAACAGCATATAGCGTATCAACTTTGCCCTCATCAGCCCTTAATGGGCAAACAGAAGCGTGCAGGAATTTCATAGTCTCCTTAGTTAACACAGTCATCAGCTTCAGTATATTAAGGTAACTGTGAGGCAATAATAATAATTTGTAATAACACACACTGGCTCTTGGTATCTGATGCCACATGAATCCTTTGAAGTGCAGACTGTTGATTACTGTAAATGAGAGCTGTTTCAGGGTGGATTGTGGGTAATTATATGCAGTGCACCCCAGGGAGCAGTGCTAGGACCCAGGGGACAGCAGTTCCACAGGAGAGTGAAGCACAGACAGAGCAACACATGCTGGGCCACCGATTCCCAGCATGAAACAAGTCAACAGGCCTGTCTTTTATTTCTAATGTCTGTGATTTACATGAAAGAACCACTGTCACCCAACCGCAACAGAGTGTTGTATACCGCAGTTTGATTGACAGGATTTCATATTTCACTTGTCCCTGCACCCCCTACTCCCTCCCTAAACAACTTGATGATGATTGCAGCATTATATCATAAAGCATATTGCCAGTTTAGCTGCTATAACTCCTCTGCATGTAGTATGCAACACGGATGAAAAAAAAAAAAAATCTGTTACACTCTGAAAAATCCAAAAGATAAATTATAAACTAAGTGTGAATTTAAATTAATGATAGGTCTAATTATAATATGAAAATGTATCCAGTGGCTCTTGTTTTTGTCTTTTTATATTTAAAACGTCAATCACATGCAAAAACAAGACACATAATATTAAACACTTAATAAATTTGCACTTTAACATAGTAGCAAGCAGACAGAGAAATTAACGTGAAGTATTTGCTGTGTGTAGACATTAATTATTATAAATGCATTAAGAATGTTGTCAAGCTTTACGGAGGCTAACGGGAGCACGCTAATTTCTATTTACTGTCTGCAAACCGTATATTGTTTATTTACAAACTGCAATCTAGCTGCAAGTGTTTATTAATTTATCAACTACTACTCCTTCTGTGGACAGCCATATGAATGTTTGCGTATAAAAATAATAAATAACTCAATTGTAAAACACAGACTTTCAGTGGTATGTTTATTTTTAAGTGAAATTGTAAACAATGTAAGCTAATGGATATTTCAAAACTGCCCTAGTATCTTCAAGCAGCTAAATTACAGCGTGCTGTAAAATATCTATTAAATGCTTATGTGCTGCCTCCAAATGCTAAACATGCAACGCTAAAGGCACCGATTTTTCCGAGTACATATTTTCTAATTGTCCTTATCTATCAAATATACATTGAAAATTGAATTCAAATTAGGATGCAATGTGAAGCAAAGTTTCCAATCATGCTGGGAGCCCTGCAATCTCTTTCTCTTCACTTGAGCTCATTTCTCCACTAATGACTTTGCCCTCTGATGCAAGCCAAGGGATCATCAAAGGTCCTTGAAACAAAAAGGGAAATATAGCAATTACTGGGACTTTCATCGGCGAGAAAGAGATTAAAAACCCTGTGGTTGTATAAGCACCCGAGAAGCAAACCGAGATCTGTTTCACTATCAAATGTATATTCAAGCACTTCACTGCAAACGTTATTCATCAACATGTTCTTCCTTTCACCACTCTCATTCATTTTTTTTTCCATGCATGATAATAGAATCAAATGTATTATGTATTACTAATCACATGATAAAAGCCTGTGGTGCTAGTAATGCATGTAGATTCCAAAATGCTGTGCATGTACAAGAAAAGTCATTGCCTTTTTAACAGTGGCCTGAGGGAATGGAGTTGTCCCTTAGCCTCCATAACCATTGACACAAAAGGTCCCCTAACAATTTCAAATTACTGCTTTATTTCTCTCTCTTATATAATCCACCCACATTATTAAATCTACCACCTTCTGGGACTTTACTGATACAATAATATTACAGTGCTAAGATGTTTACATTCGAGACGCCAGCTTTCCTTGTTATAAACATGTATGCCCTTAGGAATTGTGCAATACGTATGCATACTACTTGGCCTAAATGAGGCACAGGTCATTTTGTTTTTAAGAGGGGTCAATATTACCTCAAGCAAGGGGCCAAGGCCAACACCAGAACCTGACTGAGCAGAAAATGGCTCCTGATTCTTACAGATGAGATCTATTATACATTAAACATGCTTGTAAATATTCACTAGTCAGACTATTCAAATGGAAAATATGGTTTAGGTCAAAGGTCTATGAAAATGTTGTCTCCAGAGGAAGTCCCCTTAGAATAGAGGCAATGATGATAACAGGGAGAAACACCCATAGGGGACTAGGGAGAACATTAAGAGTTGTTTTACATGTTTGACTGTGGTGCAGCGATGATACCAGGGAGATAAATGATGGGCACTTATTAGACTGGACTGACCTAGAGTTATGTACCATGCCTAATGGAATGTAACACTCCCATCAATTTTACAAGGCCAGGCTGAATTACAATGAATTAGTGTCCAATAAAGTTTTCTAAATAATTTCGTTCAACTAGTTTATTAGCATAAAGGATTTTTTTTAAATGTAATAATGTCCGAACAGGTATTCTTATTTAACACGACCACGCTTATTGAAATCTATGAATAGCAAAGCGCAGAAGGTACAGAATAATATGTGAACATCAGTTTTATTAGTGGTTTGTCTCACTGACAGGATCACATGGCTTGAAAATTATTTCATCATGTTCGAGTCCAACAGTGGGACCACGGTGTTATCTTCTATTTTTGTCTCTCTCAGCCGTATATTTCAGAGGCCAGGAACAATGTAGTCTGACAGACATATTCTTTATGAGGGGCTCGTGGTCTCTCTAATTTGACACAGTTGTCAGAGATAAAGCTCCTTAGAGAGTGTGGCCATGCTCTGGGTAAGAATGGGGATTAAATTAACACCCCCACCTTCACATTCTCTGACCCCAATACTGGAGAATAAAACATACATGGTGACTCACTTCAACACCCCAGATCTCCCCTCCAACTTCATCTTTGAATGTATTTGGAGTTTATTCCTAAATAAAACAATGATACTCGGCTTATAGGTTAATATTATTCAAATCCATATTATAAAACAGCTTTGCAAAAGTGACCAAGAGCATAAATTCAGTCTGCTAAAAATAAAAAAATACATACAAAAATTATTTTTATAATCAAATTTAATTATATGAGGAAACAGTGCTGCATACCTTCGGGCATTTTTTACGATAAATGTGACCAGTAAAAGCAACACAAAACAGCTTACAGGGTGTAACAATACACTCCCACTCCTCGGTAGCTTCCTATCAAATGACCCGAGCACGTAAAATCAAATCAACACTGGAATGGATCATATCAAATTCTAATGAAAACATAATATGCTCTTAAAATGTGTGTTGGCCCGGCAGCCAGTCATCCAGAGAGTCTCCCCCAGATGACGTGATGAATAGGGAACACCGATGGAATATGCATCAAAGTCGAGCTCATGATTTATGTAATAGCAGTCACTTGGACACTGATTAGCTGCTCTGTCAAGCGTGTAATACGAGAGGCACAACCCCTGGTTTATCAGTCATTTATCTGAAGTGCGTCCTGATATTATCACTGGATCCTAATGTCATCATTATGCCGCACAGCATGTGCGGGCCAGTGTGTCATGGTGCCGGCGACACTGCCTGTCAGGAGTTCAAGCCTCTTCATTTGCAAAATGCTCAGACATTCATAGCACTATGTCAACAGTAAAATAGAGAAGCCACATCATACGAGAGATGGAGGGACAGAGGCACACAGGTACACTAAATAAGTGGACACAAGAGGATACAAGGAAATTTTGTCACCTCTTTGTGGCCGTGGAATTGCTTATATGATCATCAGGCTAATTCTTTTGAGAGGAGTGGAATAACAAAGTGTCAGAGTAAAAAGAACAAAATAACAGGTTGCTTCTTTTTTTTTCTGCGTCTGCTTCGTGGTTTGATTTAGAGGAATAGACACATCTACTGTACACTTGGTACACAAAAGACCTCCTCAATGTGCAATGTGAGGCCCACAGAGCCATTTTTCCTGATTAAAATGCACACTCACACACACCACTGTGTGAGACGATGGCGGTTGTTCAGTCTGTCAGGACTTTCCTGTTCTCCTAAAGAATATCTGATATCATAAATGACTTCAACTCCTCCCACGCCAACATGCGAGTGAGGCTGCAAACACAGGAAAAGAGAGCAAGACACAGACTGCCAGTATATGACTGAGCTATGACAATCATACATTACCGGATGGACAAAACTGCTAATAAACAATCGCTGTCATTATTACAAAAAAAGGTTAGGGCTGTTATTCTCGCAAACATCTGGTGCTGTACACTAAAAGGAAGCTGTGCAACGTATAAGTCCGTCAACACCTCACACAAACAAAAATAGTGAGGGAAACTGAACAGGAAAAGGAGCTCTTTGAGTCCCAAACAAAAGATATCAGCCCGGCTGCCAACACAGACAGGGCACCACACCTTGGCAATGATGCCGCTCACAATCAAAGGAACAGTCGTCATCAGTGGAGCCGTGTTTTTAAAGGATATCTTTAAAAGATTGAAAATATGTGTCATTATGGAAAACAATTGAGCCTGGAGCCTTTAGTATACCGAGTTGTTATGTCACTCACACGCACTTTAGGTTGTTTATTTCAACACATAATGGCAAATATGCTTCCTGTTTTTAAACATTAGAATTTTTGCACACCTCATAATAAATGTATATGATTGTAAAATGTGTAAAGCAGCCTTGATGAGCCGGTGGTAATTAAAATTAGCACACAACAAAAATTGCATTACAAAAAAATTAATAAATAATAAAATCTGTCTTAGAAAATATTTAAAATTGCACATTTCTGTCATTTTTAGTAAATGCAATAAAGCAAACACGGAACGGCTTTAGTGGCTGCCACATATGATAATTGTCTGGCCACTGAATGCAGCATTAAAATGATTTCAAACAGTATGGCTCAGAAGATCCAGCAGAGGGGGCTGCTTACTGCAATCATATGCTGATTAATTGAGCTTGATTCTCCCCATGCTGCGAACATAAGTTGTCCCACACTGTAGGCTACATGTTGGTATGTGGTTAAAGGTTACAAGGCTTTATCGAAGTCACCTTTTACCACAGGTAGCCCCTCACATCATTTTTGATGAATATTAAGAAAACACTGATTTTCTGATTATCCCTCATCAAGCCTATATCAAACTAGGTTATGTTCATTTTTATTAATCGTGCATGTTGCTCTCTAATTAGCTAATGAGAGACAAAAAGCAGGTTTAGAGCAGAAAATGCAAATGACTCTTAGAAAATAGCACAAAAAAGTAAATGGCAAGGCTGAGAATCATCCTTCATTGAAATGTCAGAGATAAATGGCTCAAATGTCACATCAATTAAAACGGGGGACAGTTAGTAGTTCATTAAAGAGAGAGCCATATTGCACCGTCGGGTACCGTTGCCAACCCTTACTATCTGGGGCAGACTGGCAGCGGGTCCAGATGGCACGGAAATCCTCACAGATTTCAAAATGGTCTCTGCAGGGGTGGCGTTTTCTCCCCCGCTCCCACCCTCACCGCTGAGATGGGGTGTGGGCCACAGGCCCATGCCGGCCTACACATTCCAAACGGAGGCATGCAGAGAGCTGAAGGCATCACAGAAACAAAAAAATAAAGCTGCAAAGGACAACAGACAGAAGAAAAGAAAAATGCGTGACTGATGCCACACACTTGGTCATAATGACTGAAATATAAGCTTCCACTTAATCTATGACTGCTCCAGGCAACATAAGGCAACCCCCCTCTCCTTTAAACGGCATAAAAACTCTAATAAAAGGATTGAGTGCTGCCCCATGTGTTGTTCATAATACTGACTTTATTAGTTGGTAATACATAAGGTGTTATTGGTTGCTGCAGTCACATAGGTGTTTTTTTATCCACAAACATTACGCTTGAGACCCTAAAGACCTCACTGAGAAGCTGTCACAGGAGATGCAGAATTGGATAAATGTCTCAGCAATAAGTGGAAAGATAACAGTGTTTGAAATTAATGCTCAAAATATGCATTATCATATTTTTTCCTGCTGTAAAAACATCAAGCAAATCAAATATCTAAATCACTACCATTACTAGTCTTCGGCGTACTGGGGACCCCCTGAAGGACCCCAAATCCCAACTTGAGACCTATTAGAAAAGCCTTCTTCTTAAGTCTGTCCCTGGCAAAGGGGAGGAGCGGAGACTTTCTCTGGACCAATTACAGAGCGAGAGCGGACTTTTGCCTCTCGTGATTGGTCGGCTTGACCACGCTGCCTTGAGAAACAGGAAGAGTTCTGCTTTGACATGTGTTTTGCAGAGGGGGGAAGAGGAGTGGGCATCGCAGAGACACCGTTTGGATGCACACGGTTAAATTTGTAAGCACCGGCGTTAATTTACAGCGTTAAACTTTCTCTAACACAAGCTAACAACATACACAAAGCTGAAAGTACGCGTACGCTTAAGCTAACGAGGGCTAGCGTTTGCTAATACGCCTTTCAGACACGAACTCTCGCTTGTTTATTTCATTATTATGATAGGTATATTTTTACATTAAAACAGATACTCACCCAAGGAGCCGTCATCTGAAACAGCACATTAAGGACACATGTTGCATTTTTACACCTGCGCAGTCACGGGGCGCTTTCTACTCAATTAATCACGCAGGTTTGACCAGGAACTAGTCTAATGAGAAACGAGTCAAATGATTGACGAGCATGAGGATGCCGCCAGTGATTTTTTTTTCTTTTTAACAACACAATCTGCTTATTGTTTGTTGTTCCTCACCGTGAAGAGCTGGGTAAACACCCAGGCACTCACTTAGACTACTCTACTGCACCGAAAACGGCACAGAACAAACATGATAGCATTATTTTTAATCAGCGCAGACTATTAGCCAAGGCCATTATTGCCAAAGTCCATTATTCTATCTATGAGTCTATTACCATCTTGCTAAATGGCACGGAGTGTGTGCAGCGCTTATCCAAAGTGCACTGTACCATTGTTTGGCTCAGAAAATTTCTCGCCTTTATTGTCAGTTCAGGCAAACCCCTGATGAATACAGTGAGAGCTGCAAGAGTAGAAACAAGAAAGTTGAAGCAGACGCATTTGTGATCACATACCATGACAGATGTGGTGGTGGTGGTGGTGGTGTTGGTAGTATGCGTGTGTGAAGTGCGGATGGGGGGGTGGATACGGGAGTAATCTAAAAATAAAAGATATCCATTCTTAAATTAAAAGTAGAGTGTGCAATGAGCAGTGAAGTGTTTTTGTTTTGCTTTGTTTAAGGGCTACAGCTTGTGATTATTGTTTTATTAAACAGTCTGTAATTTTCTGAAGCTCAAGGTGTCATTTTCTCCACTCCACAGCTCCCCAAAATTCAGTTTACGAGCAATGAAGACAAAGGAAAGAA
Source organism: Mchenga conophoros (assembly GCF_057382185.1). Taxonomy (NCBI): domain Eukaryota; kingdom Metazoa; phylum Chordata; class Actinopteri; order Cichliformes; family Cichlidae; genus Mchenga; species Mchenga conophoros. Next base: position 14,136,919 of record NC_140538.1, read on the forward strand.
GAAAGTGCTCTTAATTTGAGAAGCTGGATTGTTGAATACTTTTATTTTTAGTAAAAAAAAAAAAAATCAAATAAAAGGATTAATTATTGAAGTAGTTACCAGTTGTGGTTAATTGTTTCATCTGTAGTTTGTTTTGTTGCTTCCTTAAATAACTAGTGCAGAAGATTTCACGTGGTGAGCATTGAAAATTTGATTATGGGACTTAAAAATGTTATAAAAGTCAGTTTAGCAGAGAAAGAGTTTCACATCTGTCAATATGCCAGGCCTGCAAAAATTAAAACAATTAGTTAGTCATTAAAAAAAAATTGTTATTCCTTTTTTAATATCATTCCCTCTTTATAGTCTGTCTTGAAACTTTAATTGTCATGTGTCATTTTTATTTTAATTAAATGCAACAAATAATAATTCATAATGAAAATAAAGTCTAGTCAAAGCAGTGCACAGCTCCCATCAATGTACACACACGTGCGAGTTAACCATTTAAAAACACGTGGTATGTGTAATATTGAAAGCAAAAATGGAGATATTGCATTTGTGCACTTTAAACTTTTCAGATCATCGTTCTGGGAAGGAAAGGTTACTTGTTTGAAACTTACAATCAATGTGACCTTTATTTATTATAACCCCCATCTCTCAAAAACTCACATATAACATAGTCAATCATCTCTCCTTCCCTCAAAGTAAAAATAAAAAAGGAACTGCTGTCTGGTTATTGCCAGTATCCATCTCAGTCGTCAGAAAAGCTGCACGTTTTTGCTGTTGTTAAGGGCTGGAAACCAGAATCCCATCGGAGTTGCACCCTAAGGAACAAATTTAATGCTAGAAAAACATCCCGGCCATCAACCAAAAATGACGGATTGAAAATAATGTCGAGCTATCTTGGGAATCCCCCACCAGACAAGGGAACAGACTGCATTGTTTTTCTCATTTATGTGATATATAGAACAGAAAGAGGGGAAAAAATGGGCGATTTATTGGTTAGATAGGCGTATTCTTTTCCATACACAGAAGAAATATTGGATAGTAATGTGGGGATCAAGTCACATCATGACATTGTTTGGAGGCAAGGTGTTCAAATATGTAAGTCATCTTCCGTTGGTGGCCCGCTAGGTTTTCAATAGATCATTCAATGCAAATATGTGTGGGAAATTGTGAAAGTTGCCACATGAATATGTCAATGAACGTAGTGTAATTTGTACTTCCTCAGCAGGGCAGCAAGATGAAGAAGCAGGGGGAGAGCCAGTGCACTCAGAAGACCATCTCATTGCTGAGCCCCCTGGGGACGATCCAAGTCAGTGGATGTGAGAATGGTGTGCACACCATCCAGATCCTAATGGATGTCGCACCTGCTGAAAGGTACTGTACAACAGCCGGGCTGGTGACGTGATAAACAAAGGTGTGAAATTTACAGGCAGACAGAATCCACTCCTGTGATGGAGTGCCACCATTCCTCATTGGAAGCAGGGCATTTTTGTAGATCCCACAAGAAATATCCTGGAGAAAGTTGGGCAAATATGAGCAGGCACTAGAAATATGAGGGGCACTAGAATACAGTTGGGCTTGAAATTAGATTTCTGATGGCATGTGGTTGTGATTCTTCCTGCAGTATATTTGAAATTTCAGAAAAATAACTTGTTTATTACCCACAAGGGAGTTGATTAGAACTGATGTCTGTAGGGTCAGCAAAGGCCACGGGGAGCATGGACTGTTCTCTCCTGTTTATTTATGTTTCCTTCAAGTTGTATGCAGTAGTTCTGAGTGTCGACTGACACTCAGAAATGTAATATGTGATTGCATTTCTCGGCCTGCCCATCCCTCAAAAGTGTCAGGAACGTTGACAGTCTTACTGAAGCGATTGAAACTGATTAAAGGCAGCATTAATAAGTGCCTCTTCCTTATTTTTACAGGTCCATATCCTACAGCTCAGATTAGTTTTGATTAGATTGAAATTAAATATCCATGTATCGCAGATTCGCATTTGATAAACTTGAATGGTCGGGGAAATTAAACGATTTCCAAATGCACCCGGATAGGAAGTTATCCTTTTGAAAATGTATGTTCAAATTCTAATTTATGGAAACCCATTAATGACCTTGTATATTATACCTCAACATGTGTTTCCTTCTCGACTGTCTGCTATTTCCTAAAATTCATCAAGCAGTAAAAAACATTCCACTTGTTGTTAATGAGTTGAAGTGAGAAAATTAATAATATGGAATTTTGATTATGGAAGATGTCCTGTAACCATGCACAAGCACCTTTCTCCGTCTCCTTGTGAACAGGGTTTAATTTGTGTGTTCAGGTTCAGTAGGAATATGCAAATGAATTTAATGATTCGCATCACTAGATCATTTCTCACTTTAATATCATTTGCTATGTCGGTCATAAGTGAAGCTCTGATCACATCGCTGTATGTTTGCAAAGGTGTGAGCCTCCCACCACCCCCACCCAAGAAAAAATTACTAGTAAAAATGTTTAGATTTTATCTCAACCGGTTGAATATATTGTTATTGTCACAGGACGGGGAAACTAGAGCCACCTTAGATATATGTAGTAACGCAATGTAAACAGGCATTAAGGGAGGCGAGATAAAGTGACAAAATACAGGCTTATCTTTGCAACCGGCTTTACATGTAGATCTCACCAAAGCCCGCCTGTAGCAGTAATAGTTCAGATCAGCCATTTCTATTGATTTATTTATGACATACTAAACAAGGCTCTTTCCAGCTTCGGATGTGTTGTGGTACAGGCTTAGAAAGTCACTGTGATAAATGATCTCTAAGAGCATATTTTAGATATGGGAAATAGATAATGTCCATTCATAGCATAAACTCAGACCTATAGCAGATATTTGCCAACGAGCCAGAGCTTTGAAGGCTTACACGGCTGCGTTTGCCTCCTGCGTTTCTCAGACTTCACTATTGCTTGGCGTTGAACAGCTGGGCCAGCAACAGAAGCATTTGTGGCATTGATAGATAGTTATTGATAAATGCCATTATAGCTACATAAACGCCCTTGAAGTATTGCTTACACACCATGACCGTCAGCTCTTTCTAATAGAAACGTCTCAAGCCCCTTTTGCTTCCTAACTGATCTTAGGAACATTTCCTGAAATCAACCTCCTCTGCCAGTCTAACGACAGCCCTGAAGGCACCATCAGATGAACAAATTCATTACATCTCAACAACCCCTGTTGGGGCCCTACGCACCAGCCTCCCTGTTAACCAGTTTCCCCCCCCTTTAGTTTTTAGCATGGCCTCAGCGTTCACAGAAAAATGATACGCATTTTGTTTACAGGAGATTACTATTATCTGAAATATGATGCTTCTTGCCTCTTTCACACAGAGCACAGACACATAATACAGAGGAAATCATAGAGCACTTTTTTATTAGGGTGAAAAATGAAAAAAAAGGGCTGGACTCCTGCCCCGAGACATTTTGTGAGCATATTATTTTACAATGCTTTGATCAATTTGTCTGTCAAGCTGGCTGAGATGTGGGGGAGCAGGAAAAAAGCAATTTAGCTTGTGAGGTCCTCAATAGAAATGTACTACAGGAGCCTGTGTATGACATGTTGCATTAGAACCTGAGTAGCCTTTATTGCCTGATAATGTTGCAAGGCAATGCTGATATCAATCACCCTTTAACAGCCAGTGTGATGTGTTTTTATGAAAAAAGAAAAAAAAAAACTGAAATAATGCATGAAACATTTTTTGGAAAATAATTGATTTAATTCAGAGCTGAGGGATTTCTACTTTTAACAACAAAAAATATTGTGTTGGTAAAAACATGCACAAAATGTGCTAGGAGCTAAAAATTGTTAGGAACAAGATCTTTTCGCATATGCTCCTATAGAAAATTGTAATTAATTTTACACGGATAAACACTTCTGTCTCATTTGCATATAGATATAAACAATATATTCGTGCGTCTGAATTCCCAGCACACTCGGGTCACGTGATCTGCCTAAAATCCTAAGTGGCTAAAACCAAAAATTATCATTATACTTCCCAGGCCATAAATCCCCCCCCCCCCCCCCCCCCCCCCTCCCCGTTTTTTTTCTCTGACACAAAGCCTTATAAATCTGTGTCTGATTTTTCACATTGCACATTGTTTTTAGTTAATGATTTTCATCTGTTTGTTGTTGCTGTGATAGCGGGGAAATGTACCATATGCTCCGGCAAAAGACAAATGATTAGCAAATGAAATTCTGGACAGCTGTCTGACTGAAAGCGTTTGGTTGATAGCATTCTGCTACCATAATTAGCTTAAGCTTTGGGTTAATTAACTTTCTACCTGGATATGCATAATAATAGCATTCTGGAGAAAGCCAAGGAGCTTCCAGTATATCAGCAGCAAAGGCTGGCTTTTTATTTTGTATTTCGGCTGCATATTTCAATTTCAAGAGGCGATTTAGCTCGGGAGCATCGTCAAATATTGTAGATTTTACTCCCCAAGCCAGATAATTCTGAAACAATAGGGGTGTATTATGTGGCAGAAATGCCATTTCTGAATGTAATTAAAGCGGATGAAAGCAATCACCGATTTTTAAACGCTTTTGTCTAGCATGAGGCCTACTTGTAAAAAAATACCCATCAAGAGGAGAAAAGAGGCAAGAGAACCCCCAAGTCCTTATATAAGAGGCCTTTGAGACTGAAGTGAAGTACAACAGTAATTAGTCTTTTGTATGAATTTGCTGGCCATGGTCATGATTAGTTAAGCATATGAGAGGACTGCAGGACTGCATTGCTCTTAAGGAGGAGGGTGTTAAAGTCTATTTATCACCAGTTATCCTCACAGCTTTCCATTATCACTGACAACACTGGATGGGGCCTGAGAACAGCCTAATTGTTCTGAGGTGGAGTGTTTTTGTGTCAAATCTGCCACCCCACTCACATTGGCATTCATAAGCATCCAGACATTTTCCATCTATCTATCCCTAATACCCAAGCTGTCACAACAGCTTTTACACACTACCAACGCTAGTGTGAAATATCTGAGGTGATGCATTTATCGTTTTTTGTTTTTTTTTTCTTCTCACACTCATGTAGTGTTGTGAATCAATGTCCTGGTTCACGCTGAATAGCAGTATGGCAAATGTGTTCCTTATTCTGAGGGGCCTGTTTACATGATGTGCTCACACACCGGGAAATATAACAACTCTTTTTATTCCACTGTAATTTTTCTCTCCGCTTCTCCATCTATGGTGTATTTCATCTAACGTAGGATTTTGTTCATTTAAATTATAATTTTGCTTGATATGTAGATATATACATACATACATATATATAGACACTGCTGTGTGCTAAATAAACTGCTTACATTTGTAACTAAAATGCTTTGTCATACAAACCATGAACTGCTGAGATATTGAATGAAATCATCAATAAAGCAAGGAGAGATTTTTTGACGGAGTCCCTTTAGAAACGGTATGAATAATTCATTGTGTAATGATATTCTGATGATTTTTGTTCTATTTTTTGCTGCGGCCTTAGAATATTGTTTTGCATGTTGTGAAGTGTAGTACTCAGCTGCGTATTCATTAAGGTGCTGCTCCCACTGGCCCTTGGACCCATCTGTGCTCTATGTTTATGCCTCCATCTCCCGGGACCGTCCCAATCAGGCTGCATGTGCCATTTCCTGTGTAAACCAACACCTGTGTAACACACTACCTGTAAACCGCCCCACACAGACGAGACACTGACATTCACTCAGATGAAAATCTGCAAATGTTGTGGTTTCTAAAGCGGAGCCTCCAGGGTGAGGTTTTGAGTTGAATGAGAGTTGCTGCTCACTGTGGAGATGCAGCTAAAAGCAGCTCCTGCAGTTTTTTTGTTTCCCTCCCCTTTCCCTGCTGTCGACCGGGAACTTTTTCCAGCATAAGGGTTGCGCTAGTTTGTTTTAGAACTTGATTGGATTCTATATCTGCAACATGCAGAAGTGTACAGTGTGTGACATACTAAGGCAATATGCAGAGAGATGATTCCGCTCTGACATCTTGGAGAGGAGTACGAGTCAATTATGCCCAAGTGTTGTTCTTGCTTATCTTCCTGCGGCACCAAACAAGGATTTAGTCAAGGATTTAGGGGTGAGGGGGCGGTGGTGGGGATCATGGTAAGCGGTTCACAACAAAACACTCAAAACTCTTGGGAGCGGGCACTGATTTAAAAATAAATTACAGAAGACGAAGCGCTAACACTCAAGGGCCCTCAGCAGTGCTGGCGTACACAGGTGAAGATTAGCCTCCTCGCTAATCAGAGGAACAAGGCAGTAATTTGCTCTGAACACAGACAGTAATTAGGACTTGGTGACACTGGATTCCCATAATGCCTTTGTGCTTGACGTGGTCAAATTTTGACAGAGGCTATCCATGCAGGGTCACTGTCCCCCCAGTCTCCCGGCCCTCTTCAGTTGAGGCTCTAAAAGGTCCCTGCAGTTACAGGGGATCCCTAATGTACTTTATGCCTCCCTCACTGGCTCCTTACCATTCGGGTAATTGGAGTCTCTTACTGTGGCACTTGAGAATAGAGGCTAAAAACGCTATTTGAAACTGCTCAGTAGTCTGTTGTAGATAAACATTGCGGCGTCGGGGTGTGGATACACTACATAATGGAGTAAGAGTTAAGGCTCTGGTAATACATGCCTTCACTGACTCCTGTGGCTAGCCAGTTGGGAGAAGACCTAATTGTTGTGTGCTTTGTTGCCTACTCTGCAGTATTTTACCACCACCTTTATGTATTGGATTGAGTGTTGTAGCCTCTTTGGCGGACATTCACTAATAAGAGTTGCGGGATATCTAGAGAGCAGTTTATCCGGCCCAGTTGTTTTTATTTTGAAACAGCGGAGCACAAAACGTGCACCCCAGAACAGAGTAGGAAGCATTCCTAACAGCTTCCCACTTCAAAAGCTCTCGAGTTTAGTGCTGCACTGCCTAGATAGGCATCTGAATGATCTTCCGATGGTTGAACGAGCTGCATTGAGCAAGTGGCTTACAATTGTATCACAGCCTTTGGCTCAGAGACCATCAGGATCTTGACATTCATAGAGACATGCTGTATTTTTTTCCCTTTTTAGACAGTCATTTTAGGCTTTTTTCATGCTCTCTTGAGTCTTTGACGTCTCTGAGTTAAGTATCTGCAGCTATAAGGCTGAGGAAAATATTGGACTGCTCTTGGCCTTTTCTATTTCATCCTCTGACCCGCCATGTTACCCATGATCGGTGAAGGAGAACTCTGGCAGGCTGTGTCAAAAGTGACAGCCGATCGAGTCAGGATGAGCGCCATCACGCTTCACAGGATGGAGGCATGAGTTCTGAGTTTTTCCCCTTTTAGTGCAATATACCATTACACCCTTCGCCAGATTCCTTTCAATTAGATTCTGTGGTTAACCTGTTTCATTCTTACGTCTGCAGCTGATAGAAAAAGTCTTACTGAAGTCTTGTGCAACTAGAGATACAGAAAAAGACTAATTTAATGTCAGCTATTCTTTTCTTTTTTTTTCCCTTTGTCTCCTTTGATTGTTTCTTCCAGGATGAACAAAATAGCCTCCAACATTGTATAAATGCTCAATTCATTCTTTATATTAGAGTTGGAAAACGGGTAGAACTCCAAATGAGTCCCACTTTACGCAACAATGATTTATGGTAATTGGAAATTGATTGTGACAGGAGCACAATATTAGAAAATTTCTCAAATCGCAATCTTCTATCAAGGGAAATATTCTTTTTAGTGCAGCAGATCCTCGGCTAGTTTGGAATTAGTTTCTGATTTCTTTACCTGTGATGAAATAGTAAATGGCTGAAGGACATGGAAAATAATATGATTTATGTAGTCAAAAGATAATAAAATAACAATTCTTCTTTAACCCAATTTGAATTGTTTGTTCTAACGTCAACACACTCGCTACACACGTTTATTAAAATACTCTTTATAATCACTGCTAATTATAATTCTTGGTTTTCATAGAGCGTTGGCAGTTACTTTAGTACAATATAAAGATTGTTTCCCCTTGGAGAGTTTTGTTGTAATTAGTCCGACATTTATTAGACATCTCTAATCTCTCATTTGAAGGGCACAGCTTCTAATGTGCCAGTCTGGACTCCATAAAGATCACATGATGCTGCCTGATTTCTGATTCACTGAAGCGGCTGGAAATGTTGCAAGCACAAGTGCTACATCTCCACTGCCCACATGCTCTTTTAAAAACAATCCCCCATTGCACCTAGAGGTGACAGACTTCAGCTCAACTGATGTTGTTCCCCCCCTTTTATTTATTTATTTCCTTGTTGTTTGCCAGCCATAACATGTACTGCATTGCATTAACTTTTACTACTGTCAATGTTGTATCAGTCAAACACCTTTTAAAAACGGGCGCATCCGTAAGCTGGGAGGAGAGGAAAATTAGCCACAGTGACAAGTCTGAAGTGTAAGCACAAGGTCAAAGGTGCCAAGCCTTAAGCAAAGGTGCACTAGCCTTTGTCCGGTAGATTGTAAGGGCCTGCGGGTCCAACAGGAACATTTCCACACACAATATCCCCGAGCTGTCAGTGTGCAGCGGCTGGAACATCCTCTCGGAGAGAAAGAGAGGGTGTGGAGGGGCAGAGGAGGTGGTGGTGTGAGGATGCGTGTTGTGGGGGGGTTGAGGGTGTGTAGAGAGGGAACAGTGGCCTGAAGATCCTTGCTGAGAGAAAGAGAAGTTGGGGGATGGTGTGTGTGTGTGTATGTCGGGGTGTAGGTGGTGGGGAGCCAAAAGAGCTGGAGTGGGAGGATAGAGCAATAGAGAGGGGGAAATGAGGAGGGAGAGCTGGGGGAGGGAGGGGAGGGAGGGGATAGAAAGGAGAGACAATGACAAGTAGGGGCTGGCTGGGCACTCACCCATGCCGACAGAGATTGCCATGAGCCATGGCCATTGTTTGAGCGGGTCTCAGCACAGAACCCGCTGGTGGGTTTCCAAGTTTTCACCACTCAACTATAAACTGCTGTGTGGTTTATTTAGAAATGAGAGTATTTACACCTTTTACTGTATTTACACCCACTGTTAAACGGCACCCGGGAGATTTTTATCACACAGCCACAAACTAGCAAGCAGAGTGGTTTCTCTGAAAACTGACCTGCTCAGTCATAACACTCCAGTAAACCTCAGCTTCACATGTCCAATATAAAACGCAGCTCAAACTGTGACCTGCACAAGTGTAAAAACACTTTAGGGCCACGCTGTTACGGCGTGCAGGAGAGAGACGGTCTGTGTGTTTAACAAAGTAAATGTCTATTATTAATACCGTACAGGACAAGCCAATTTTGAAAAAAGGGGGCACTTAAATGGTGGTATTATTTATTTATAAGTCCTGTACACCAGTTAATGGAATTGGCGGGCCTGCTTTAGATCCACAACACAGCTTGAGGTCCACTTTGGAGTAATGCACATGCTAAGAGAGGACTTTCCCAGTAGGGTCTTTAAGTGTCAAATATGGGTCAGTCTGCTTGCATTGACCTGGGGGGTGGTCAGCAGCAGAGAGAAATTCAGCTGTTAAGTGATGCCAACTCAACCGTCGGCAAATTCCTCCAAGCATCTACTCAAGCTAAGATGCATGTCCAAGTGCGGCGCTTTTCTGGCCAACATCGCTCTGGCCAAAAAAATCCATTTATTCTTGTCATGAACTATAAACTAGACCCAAGCAGAGTTGAAACTGTTGTTAATGCTGTGCTCTTAACTTTTGTCTGCTACTTTTCTGTTTTAAGAAACCGTTTTTTCTCCCTTAAAGTAGTTTGAAACGAACTGTTAGCGGTTTCTTATGACCTGACGGTTGTTGTTTTTTTTTGTCTTTTTTTCCCTTTCGTACTCTATTATATCTACTCTTGAGAAAATTCTGGATTTTGCCTTTTTATCTTCCTGAGGTTTATTCTGTCTTCCAAAGCTCTGGTATCCGTCAAAGCCGAGCGACATGCAAAAATGTACAAGTTCAGATTTTAAACACGTCTTAATTTACAACTTCAGTGACACTCAGCAAATTATGTCATCTTGCATCTTTGTCACTCGTGGCATGTTATTACACTCTTGTGACATATTTAGCACTGTTCAAGCAAGAATTGGGTATTATGATTGCTCCTCTGATCCCCACCTCACCTCCCCATCCTGCCTTATATCCCTCACAGGAGCAGCGGGGGCCCCCTGAGCTGTGTGGTCAACGATAGCCTGGCAGAAACGAGCCCTGAGTTGCAGCGCTGCGTTGAATGGCTCCAGGCGTACTTCAGTGAGCCGCAGACCACTGGGAGTCTCCCGCTCCCTGGCTTTCACCACCCCGCCCTGCAAGGAGGTCTGTCATGGATAAATATTTGCAGAGCCATGACTGGGATCAGGCTTTCACTCTTAATTGTCAGTTACATCACTTACACTCACTGGCTCAGTGTGTTATAATGAAGTATTTTATGGCTGAGAGAGAGAGCGAGAGCGAGTGTGCGAGGAAGAGAGCGAGAGCAGAGGAAAAGTGAGTGAGTGGGTGAGTGAAAGGAGAGAGAACAGAACACAGAGCTGTAACTTGGTTCAGTAATCTGTGGCAGCTCTTACCACGCGTGTTAGTCTTGGCAAGCTTTTCCATGATTCTTGGCACATTCTTTGAAACTGATCGAATTCCACTCTTGACATTTTCAGACAGGAAGCTTTTTTTTTTTTTTTTTTTTTTTTTTTTTTAATGAGAACATGTGAATGGTGGTAAAGTTTGAATGAGCTTATTGTTGGCTTGATCAGTCACCTACTGTGAGTGAAATGAAAGCACCCCCCCAAAAATGGACAATTAGTGTCCTTTCCATCGGTAGCTTCGGCGAGGCGAACGACTAAAGATGCAGAGGAAAACAAGAAAACAAAAGCAAACAAAATGAATATTTGATTGCCAACCGTGGTTTCGTTTCGAGGAAATAAATAATATCGTAGCCCGACGACTCATTTTTGAGATCGTAAACAGAAATTTGTTTTCAAAACAATTGCGGGCTGCTCCTTTGTCACACTGAGATGCTCATCGCATTTTAACTGAAAGATTTTCAGAAGCTCTCATTTAGACACAGAAGCACACCTACACAGGAAAAAAAATGACTTTAATATATGCATTTAACAATTGTGCCTCTCTTCCCCTGCAATCAGGCCTTAGTTGCTCTCTAATTTCATGCAGATCTGCAGTGCTTGAGTGATGGCATTTTCAATGAGCAGGTACTCCATCGAGACCCTGTATACAGCTATGAGTCCCACGCTCCCGCAAAGGCAATGCAGAAATACATCAGGACCAATTACGATATCAACTTTCAGTGTGATTCCCTTCGCCACCAAGTGCTTGTGTACCAGCCCCAGGCTCTTTCAAATCGCATCTCATCTGAAGTCTTTGGGGTTTTAATTAAATTTCAGGATAGATGGAATTCTTCATTAGTACCTGATCTGAATAGGTGATTGTGCTGTGTTCCACCTCTCTCCCTCGCCTGTTGTTTTGGGGCTCCGTAAATACAGGGTTTAGGCTTGGATTGCTCTCAGTAGTCAGAACCATAGGCCATGCCAGTATAAAAATGTTAAATGTGAGCATCAAGAGTATTTGTCTTTTCAGGGGGGGAAATGGAAGGTTCTTTTTTTCTTGCTTGTTGATTCACAAATATTAAGTATCTTTTCTTTTTGCCTTATTGCTGTAAAAATTCCTCCTCGATCTAGTCGTGCAGCCTCTGCCTGCCTGGGAAAAAAAAAGATACAAGTTTAATCAGGTCATTACAATCTGTGACAACCAACTTTTGTTTGCTCAGTTATCTTGTGGGAGAACCTGAGCGCAACAGCGCTCTCGCAGCACTTGTCATGTAATATTGAGTTGTGACCTTCACTTGAAGTGTTGCCATGTTTATTTACACATTTCTGACAAAACAAGCCACTTTTCATATTAGCTGTCACGATATACCTGAGAAACAGAGGTGACATGAAAGGAGATGCAAGGTGCAGTTTTCTATACCGTCTCGACTGGTTGTCATGCACAACATCACACGCAAGTTTGGTCGGCGGGGGTAAGGGAATGGCGAGCGCTCGCGTGCGTTATGCTCAGTTAGCTTGTGTTTGCGCCTGTGTATGTGCGCTGGCTGCCTCAGAAAAACACAGACACCAACGTGGGTTCTTAAAACGATGCATATTCTTATCTCATTAATTATACATCCATATGTAACAGACGAGAGGATCTTAGTCTCGGTAAGCGGCGCGGGGAATGTGCGGGGAGGGGGCCGTGCAAAGGGGGGGAAGGGCGCTCTTCAAAGCCCAAATGACTGTGTTCCTGCAGGAGTCTGAACCTCCCCCTGTGCACAGCGCAGGGCGAGATGAGACACTCACCAGGACTCGCCCCTGTGATGTGGAGAGGAATTAGGGAAATGAACGTTTTCAGAATATCGAATAATCAGAGAATCATCAGCACCCCGTCAGCCTTCAAAAGTATGGATCCCTCAAGACTCAAGAGACACTTTGACTGGGAGTCAAAGTCTTCCCTCCCATTAGACACAAAGGATAATGAGGTAGCTGCATTTCCACTATTGTCTTTTTATTCTCACCACTATGTACGAGGTGACTGTCAGCTGGAAGTCGTCTCTCCAAATCTATCATTAGCAGGGCTGATGGATTTCAGTTTATTGTTTTCCTTTTTTTGGCTTTCAAATTGCTCCCATACACAGAATTATGAGCAAATCAATCATATATGTCAATACCATCATAACTGCCGAACGTGTTCGATTTTACTCCGGGTAAATCCATCGCAGCCGCAGTGGCTCTGTCACCTGGCCTCATGGCAGGTAATGACCTGTGACATAATTATGGGGATGTCTGTAAACATGTAAGTGGTTCCTCTCAACTTTTATTTAAACAATTGACACCAGTGCTCCTCGATCTAAAGAGGGTCCTGACCCCAGACACACCGTATTAGGCTCTTTATGAAGTATGGGGCTAGGGGACTGCTCTCCAAGTCATTGCTGGTCCCCTCGAGTGACCTGCCTGAAGTCTCTGTCACAGCCACTGATGAGGGCAAAGTTCTTTAACCTTTGTGCCCTGCAGATAAAAGTACAGACACTTTTTGTCCAGAACTGTAGGAGATGTGAAAGCTTCCAGGAGAAACAGCTGCTCAGGATTAGTCAAAGGTGTACACAGCGCCATAGCTTGTTGCTCGGTCTGTTTGTAGGCTAAAGTTCCCGTCTGCGTCTGCCGGTGTGACTTTGGTTGTTTGTCAATAACGTTTGCATCACTGTGGATTTGTCGTAGCTGCAGTCTGGGCAAGTTGTCATCTACCCCGCCGGTGACAAAAGCGAAATCCTTATGTATCACACACATCATGTGGCCAAATCCGAGCTTTATGAGGGAGAGTAATGCATGAAAGGAATTTCAGGGGTGTATCTCATCTCCTCATAACATTAAGTCTGTCTGCATAAGAGCCCGTCATCTCGTTGACAGTGTGATTATTACCTGAAAAATTATTAAACAGTACCTACGGGCCTTGTTCAAGACAAAGAACTCACATGGGTGTGCATCAATCAAATGTATCCCCTTTAGGTTTTACACTTATTCCCCCCAGTTTAGGCAAATTGCCTTGTTCGCGTGGCTTTGTGTAGCAGAGAGTGACTATAAGGTAGCGAGGGAGCCTGGGGAGCAAAGGATGTTCACTCTGTAGAAGAGAGACAGGGGTGTGACATGTTTTCACACAATGCCAATTTAGAAGGATTTCACATAGATCACTTGTCATGTGCTCTCTTAGACCATATAAATGAGAGAGAATGGGAGATCACTAATTGAATTTTCATGACTGAGTACATGTATATACTAGAAGAAATTCACCCCCTCTTGATAACGAGACCATTGTTCCTCATCTTGTTCTCAGTGCAGAAAAAGAGTGTTTTGTGCTTTCTGCACAACCTCGGTGCATCGGCGTCTTAAGGTTTTTGAGATGCCTCAAATACTTTTCTTCAGCAATCAGAGCTAGACAAACATGCCTCTCAGTCACCGCCTGGTAATCCAGAAAAAAAAAGAAGAAAAGATAATGCTACTGCTAAAGTGCTAATGAAATCAAAGCCGTTAATGTGGTTGGTTAAGCTGTGGATGATTTGAAGAATTCTGCCATTTAAGTGAAGATGATATAATGAATCTACTCTGAATAGAAAGCAATTAAAAGGACAAATTGGTCTGATTAACCTCAAAGTCATCCCGCTGCCACAAATGGTGTGCAACATTCAAATTATTATTATTAAAAATCTGGAGCAGATTTGCAGTCTTTTTGGCCTCTCTTAATCCTTTTAAATGAAGGAGCGAACTTTTTTAATTTTAGCTGTGACCTTTCAAAGCATAACCTAGATTTTTCTGCCATAGGAATAATTTTCTCACGTCAGCTTCTGTAGCATGTTAATACTAGTTCTAAGGTCAAATTGAGGGACTTCTCTGTGTTTAGGTGCATAATGAGCAGTGTAAAGATGGAAAGAAGAAAAAAGATGGAATTGTAGGGAGCCAGGATGGACATTATAGTGTTCACCAATAGGTGAAAATGCATTAATGAGTCAAACGTTGGCTTTTTAATTAAAAACAGCAGAGAGTTTAAAAAAATATAACACATGTTTAAAGTTCCTTCATGTTATCAGCCTCTCGGCTGGCTGTTTGAGTTTGATTGATTAAATGAGGAACTCTCTCTTCCCCCCTTCTCCTTTCCCGTCTTTCTGTCACTCTTCCGTCCTCTTGCTTTCTGGCAAAGATTCATTCACCAGCCGCGTGCTGCAGGTACTTCTGAGAGATGTGACGTTCGGAAAGACGGTTTCATACAAACGCCTTGCCGAGATGGCGGGAAACCCCAGAGCGGTGCGGGCGGTGGGAGGGGCTATGAGGAAGAATCCGGTGAGTATGATTGACATTGATTGACAGGCTTCTGTCTTGCTTACTTTATTTAGTCAGACAGGTAAAGTAACGGTTTGTATTTTTTTTTTTTAACTTTATTAGCGACTTCAATATTTAACACATGCAAGATTAATTATGATTAGTTTTTCGGTGAATTTGCCCTTTAACAGAAAAGTAATTTTAAATTATTCTTAGTTTATATGTTGTATTAATACGTGGAAGCAGATTGCTGTGAACTATAATATTTATTGGGTAGTAATTCATTTTGTACAAATGCATGAAAAAATGACAGAATACATAAAATAGGCAAAGATCACATTTGAGGTCATTTCCTGGTGAGGTATTGTCTCTCCTAGTTTCCTAACTCGTGTGCACGACTGAAGTTTTCCAGTAAAATGCATTTTAAAAAGTTTTCCCCGATGCATGATATGTAATCTAAACTGTAGGCGTGTTCGAGTACGTGCGATGGCGAAATAAACACCTCCCTCTGAGCACAGCTGAGGAGGGAAAGTCTACCTACAGCACAATTTTAAGCCCACACCTTTTGTTCCTGTTCTCTCAAGTCTTTACTGTAGATGTTCGCTGCAAATCTCCGCTTCTTGTAAGAAACCTGGCCTGCATCATTTTGCCCATGAATCCACTGTGTACAAAATGGAGGGCTAGAGGGCAAGTGGTGTGTCTTCTTTTGATCAAACCCTTTGATCAAAGCCTGTTTAACTCTGCCCATGTAGTGCTGTGGGCACCACCGGTGTGCTCTGTGAGGCAGAGAGCACTTCTTGTACAGCAGCAGTGCAGCCAGTGAGATGTTCTCCCTCATATGTGCTTGTGTGCATCCTCGTCTTAGTGCTGGGTCTCCCAGCATGTTGTAATTGATGTTGGGTGGGGACAAAAAGTTATTTATAATGAGAGCGCTCAATTTATAACCCAGAATAAAATGTAGATAAACTAATTAATAGTGTCCTCTGGATTCTCTGTGTACTTTATACATTGCATTAGCCAGTGGCATTGCTGCTAGATGGCTGTATAATACCGCTCCGATTTAGCATCAGTATGTTTTACAGACATTTCTTTCCTCTCGTCCAGGAGGCTGGGAGCCTGAGCCATCAGCTCCTGATTCAGATCCAGAGTCAGATTGTCAGTGTCAATTACTTGTCAGTAGCACTGCTCCACTCAGGCTTCAGCTGTGAAAAGCTCAGTGTGCTCAATCGATCCTCCCCTCTCTGTGGCACTTCTTCTTCACCAGGATTTGAGTATTGATAAGCCTGGTGTAGTGCTCTTTTCCCCCCCAAGTGAAGAGGCAGATCCGAAGGCCTTGAGGGTACCCTGCTCTCCCTCCAAACCCGGGGAACAGTATTGATCTGAATACTCGAGCAGTATTTCTCTGTCTGCAAGGTTAATCTGGGGCTCGGAAAGTTTTATTGCTGTTGATATGGGAGTGGGTTTAATGATGGATTGTTCAGTTTTCATATAAAAGGCTGGAGGTGCAACCGTCACGTCAGCCTAACACAGTTACATTGGAGAAATACAGTCGCAATGCAGCGACGGTTGTGTTGCCTTTCCGGTTAGTATAACAAGAACAAAATGAGGGCAACATTAAGAATATTTTAAAAGAAATAATTGCTGTGATTCATTCCCAACCATTGCCACTCTTCTTGTTCTGAATTCACAATGATCGAAGTGTTTTAGGCTTGCTTGTTTAATCTTTCTCCAGCCATTTAGTTTACAAAGAACTCGGGACCCCCCTGGCAGTCGTCTGCAACAAGAGTAAACGCTCCACCGACTTCCTCTTTTTAATGATCACAGGGTTATCAGATCTTAATGTTGACACCCTCTCGATTGAATATTCATCCTGCTGGTGTTTTTGCCCATTAATTTTTGATTGCTTCTTTGCTTTTCACTATTAAAGAGTAACAAACATTTATACCCAAAGACTGAGCCATCACCCTGAATGTGGATTTGTGCAGGATCAAACCAGACACTTCTGGTGTGGCACTTTGTTTTCATGCAGTGCATGAATATAAAAAGTGCTACAAAAACAAAAGCAGTTCATATTTCCTGCACGTTGGTTACTTTTAAGTCACATCGTTTATGTGCTAAATCAGAGATTCTTTCATACATAATACATATCTACTATCAGCACTTGCAACTATTGTGGTGCTGTGACAATAAATGTCAACCTGAGAATAAGTATTTGATTTTTTTCCAGCGGTCTAATCTGCGTTCCTGTCTTACTCATATATTACTTTTTGTTCCTCCACATCATAGCTTTTAGGTATTTAAATTTCTAAAGTTTAGTGAAAAATGTCCTTTTTTCCCCATAATTCTGACCAAATGTAAAAATGAAGTAGTTACTTTTTATTAAAAAAACACATTTTAAAAGTGGGACTTGGTCCTACAAATTCTAATATTTGTAAAATTGCACATGTTTATTAAATCCCCGTCTCTCTCTCTGTCTGTGCCAGGTTCCTCTCCTCATTCCTTGTCACAGAGTCATTTCTAGCAGTGGACAGAGTGGGCCGTACATGAGCGGCAAGGGCAACCATCTCAAACAATGGCTGCTCACCCATGAGAGGCAGGGAGGGGAAGGCTAAAGCATGACAGAGCCCAACTGTCCTTCAGTCAGTGCACACACGCACACACACACACATATATATATACACACTCACAAGGCCAGGGTTTTTTTTATTATTATTCTTGTCTCTTTTTTTTCTTTTCTTTTCAGAACACAAAACAGGGCCATAAAGTTTTCCTTGCTTGGCACACACCGTGGAACAACTGGAGTAACTTGTAAATATTCAGTTTATAATCCTTTTTTTTTAATCTAAGAATAGAGATGCTGCATAGTTAATGTGATACAGAGTTGTTGCAGAATTAGAATGTACAAAAATAACTTAAACAGAGAACAGTAGGAATTACAAACATATGCTCCCGTGGGTCTCCGTTGCGTTTGCCAGATAGTGCTTGGAATGGTTTTTCTAAAGAATTATTATTCCCTTAAAAATATGTCTCTTGCATTGTTGTTGTTGTTATTTTTTTTCCTAAGCAGAATTAGTCTTTGTACCTCTCGTTGGTTTTTTAATTTCCTGCCAAGTGAATGCTTTGTTCAACATCCAGTGATAAAGGCTCTGAATTTTACGGCTACAAAGCTTTGTAGTGAGGCATTTGTTTTGTCTTCATTTAGATCTCATTGTTTGCTCTCGCCTTATAATCCACCTCGAGTGGAGAGTTGTCCTATGCATTTTATACTGTACTTTTGTTGCGTTAGACATGTTTAAATAAATCTGTCTCAAACTGACAAAATCCCGTCTTTTCATCATTTTAATTGCGTTTAATTTAAAAAGTGATTTCATGTAGCATTCACTCAGTTCAGCTCATGATTAATTATGCTGTACGTCTCTCTCCTTGCTGCTGCTCTGTATGTCACAGCTCCTTCTTTTTTATTTCTGAGGGGTGTTTTCCATTAGAGGGCAGTACAGAACGGGAAACAGAAATCAACATTTCAACCTTGAATTCATCCTGAGCGTTTAAACTGTAATTTAAATGTTTATATCCTTTCTTTAAAAAAATACAAATTTCACCACAACGTTATTTCACCCCTTTGGGATATCTTTTTTCCTTCTTAAAAAAAAAACACCATATGGAGAGGGCAGCAGCAGCGGAGGTGCATTTAGAAAAATCTGTTACTTTAATTGAATTTGCCCTTTAGTTTTATTTTCGGCGTTTTCTCGCAGTGATATTTGTAACAGTGACAGTTTATCCTTTTCCCCTTAAATTCGTGATTCTCCTCACTCTCTGGTGAAACTCCAGAGTGACCCTTACTTGCCCATAGTTATTCCTCTTCTGTTCAGCCCAGGTAGCCTAATAATCCACCCTCCAAAAATAACCTCAGCTCTAACCTTTGCAGAACCAATTCAAGTGGCCCTCTCACTGAATACATTTGAACTTTGCTGCATTTTTGAATTTCTTATCCGATCAGCTCCGTGTGGCTGTCTTGCCGTGCTGCTGGACTCACTTACTCTGCCATTGGAGCACCATCTCAGCGTAAATGTTGAGGCAGCAGACAGGCAGATGAAGAATGAGACTCAGTCTGTGGTTTCACAGAGGGCTAATGATGCCTGTGGTGACTACAGGCTACAGTCAGCCCCCTAACGAAGGGAGCTGTGACACAGCCACAAGGGGTCCCATTTAAGCCAGGCGCACTCTGAAGTGCACTGTAAGCACCCTCCTTTTTTTGCTTGTGGCTAAGTAAATTCTATGGAATGCTATGAATTTAGCAACCAGAGATACTGATGTCTGTAGAGTGCTGTGGTTGATGTTAAAAAACAAGTCCAGCATCAAAGCTTCTGACATGCTGCCAGTAATTGGCCGTGTAATTTGCGGAGGTACCTACGGAGTCTCCTAAAAATAATTCGCACCTTTTATTTTGTCCAGTTTTACACTTTTGAGATATTTTAGCATTTATCGGTAACAGTGTTGTTATTATTACGTCTGTATTGTTTTGTTGTTGTGCTTTCACCTTGCATACCTCTTCCACATCACGCTGGCTCAGAGATAAAAAGGAATTAGATTAAAAGACGCTGAGACGATCTCATCATCCGCACTGTTAATCTCTGTGAAACCTTTAATTTTGGCCTAATATCTGCCTCCATTTCATAGAGAAAGACTATATAAGTGCATGTGTGCGTGAGCATGTGGCCTTGCATGTTGGTGTGCGCACATGTGTATGTCCATATGTGTGTGGGTGAAGTGGATGATATTGAGTCTGACTTCATAAATCACCCAGACACTGATAAACTCCCCATGCACCCACACACCGCTAATGGGCAACCCTTAAGGAGTGTGAGTGTCTCGTGCGGCGTTTGATTCAACATTTATTAACCCCCTCACACACACTCTCTCCCTCAGATACGACACACACTCATTTGAGCCCCAGAAAGAGCGAGGATATGGTTGGTGGCATCCGTAGCGGTAGCGCAGGGTTTTGACCTGGCCGGGCTGTATTAATCATGGCCAATAGTGGTAAGGTACATTTTGGCTTATAGCACCACAACAACAACAGCCTCTGCATTTCCTAACATTAGTTTCCCTCTCATAACTTATATCCTGTCTCCAACTCCCTACTTCCCATCTCATATCCTGGCACCCCTCCTCATTATAGAACAATTTTCTGCCCCCACATCAAATACAAACACACTCTGTGCTTCCATCTCCTTCTCTTCATACATGTCGGCTCATAATTCTAATGTTATCGCAACCTGCACCCCTTGGTACGAGGCGCAAGCTTAGTGGGGACTCTGCGCAAGTTAATTCTGCAGCCGCTTCGGTGATCGATAAACAGCTGCTTTTATCCTTCCAGAGAAGTTTGTATGTTTAAAATGAATAAAAGTAAGACTTTTTGGAATGTGTAACTCAGCTGCCAGCCGTGCTCTGTTCCTGGGAACACAGAAGGAGTATCCGGCATGCAGATAGGCAATGTCCAACAGTGAGTCAGAGATAGACGCAGGGATAGATAGCTGGATAGACAGACATTAGACTGGGGCTTGGCTGCACTATCAGGTTTCCTCCCCCTCTGTCTGTCTGCCGGGACAGCCTGGCCTCAGAGGCCCTGACACCGAGGCACCACACAGCCAGCCACGACAGCTGCCACAGCAGCATCTAATACCAACACACTCCATGCTATGCCACGACTACAAAGAGAAATATCGTTTCAAACATGGCATACTTTGATGCTCTTGTAATGATCTTTGTGTTTTGAGAGAGAAAGCGAGGGGACAGAGGATTCGTATGGTGCGCCGTCTATTTTTTTTTTCTTTCTTTCTCGTTTCTTTAGAACAAAGAGACTCCTCTCAACACGAGCAAGTTTAAAACAGTGTTGATGAGATGGAGCCGGATTAAATGAGAACGTAAAAGAAACCCTGAGCGGTATCAGCATGCGAGTGCGCGCGCGTTTGTAACCTTGTATCAGCATGTCATCGTAACCTCGTGAACTCGAGCGTCGGTCTGGGGGTCTCTAATTAGGAACGGCTGATGAACGGCCATACATTACGTGAGAGCGGGGGCCTGTGAGCGTGTATCCCTCTATGTATCAATCTGTGACTGTGCCGGGTGGCTGTCAGAGTGGTAAGGAGAGTGTCTCAGCCTGGAGAAAGTGCAGGTCTAGCCTTGGTCATGTTGACGGAGGGGGCGGCACTTCAGAGGCTCCAGGACCCCATGGCACCAGTCTCCCCAGTCCCCCAGACAGACTGGGAGCATCTGGGCTCTGTCAGCGCCTCTGGCCCCTGCAGACTCCGATCTATATGACGAGGGAGAGGAGTGCATTGGATCAGCGAGAGGGAAAATATGAGCCAGATTCCTCGACTTATGAGAAAAACCCGCGTTGCCAGTTTGCATGTAACACGTGGACGCATGTGTGGCTGCGTTAAGGCCTTATAACAGGTCACAGTGATTAAATTTGTATTATGTGAGATGGGGGGTATTGATTAGCGACTAATGCTGAAAAAGTCCTTTTTAAAAACTGTCCGATTAAGTATTAATTAAAAGTACGCCACGAAAAAATATGCGAAGCCTGTTCTGAGTAAAAACATCAAGATAAGACTGATAGATATCATTCCAGACTTTCCTATGAAAGCGAGCAATGATTTGATCAAGTAGATATAACTCTAAGCTGTGCCACATGAAAACTGATATACACACACTTGCCAAGACTAATTAATCCATACACTAAATTAGGAATATAAATCGCGGTCCCAATTTAACAAGGTCAGCTTTAACTTCTCCCTTTACACTTTTATTTAACTGTGTAGTTGCGGGAAAAAAGAATCCCTATCAATGTGCTTCGCTTATTATGATTGACGATTGATGATTAAGTCCTCCAGCTGACACACACCACCAAAGCCGGTGAGTTGGAATTGGATGTGACACATACACAGTTCTGCGTGTTAGGTAATTCGTTGACGAGGGGCCAAATTCATTTATGGAACAGCGGTATTGGCAGGCATGGACACTCTCTGCAAAAACAACGATAATCACAGAGGTTTGGCGCGGCGTGACAAGGACTCTTCAGGGAAAGGCCCTTACACGCTGCTTTGTTGGCCGTTCCTCCCTAAGATGGAGGGAAACATCCGCCACTGTTCTTAAGATGAGAGGCGCTCAGAGCAGGAGGAAAGAGGTTTATGTAAGGTGCGGAAGGGCTTCATTAGCATTCGTCGAGTCTGTTACAATATCTGAAATGACCAAATTTTTATCAATATAAATTTAACTACTCGCTGCTTTTTTTCGGAGGGAAGAAGTGAGTGATATTCTTTCCTTTTTTCCCTTTTTTTTGGTTCAATTGATGAAATAAAGGCTCTGATAAATCCTCTGTAATGAAACATGAGGGGGACCCTGTCTCAAGTCATTTAATCTCTTTTCACATTCTCCATTTTTTCTGCTAATGAGCCTTATTGACAATCAAACAGAAGCTGTCATCCCCCAGGATGCAACACTCCCAGCCCCTGCGTGTTTGTCATAGTGTCCTGGCAATCAGAGCTGCCTGCAAGACCAGGCTGGCAGTTAGTGGTTCTCACAGCAGCGCTGCCTGAAAATGGCACACTTCCTGTAGAGTTGCAGCTGCCACCTCTGCTACTTCCATTACTTTCTATAGCATGCAGATGTTGTATCAACATTCCCTGCCAAGGGGACTGCAATAACTGTGAGATTCATGCCATGTTTCAGAGGCACGTCAATTTCTCAAGTGGGACAATTAAAGAGGGAAATACAGTACCAGGTTTTTCACAGCCGCTGAAATCGGAAAAGGGCTTTTTTCACGTTTTTTTCCAAAGGGTGGCTGTTTCATAAGGGTTCAGAAATCTACCCGATTTTTACTGCCCTTTTCCTGAGTCGAGCTGTTCTGTGAGCCTTTGTGCGGCAGACCTGTTGTGACCCACAGCGGATATGGAAATGGGGCTAAGGTTTTATGGGCCAAACGGATTGGACACAGTCAAGCTCAGGGGGCATGAATATTGGATGTTATTTCTGCTCCCTTTTTATGTAATCCATTGCCAATACATTATTAATAGATGATATCATATCCAGAACTACTGGACAAAGCACTACAGAGGAGTGCTATGAAAGGAGCTCTATGTGGTGGAGACTGTGGCAGAAAAATACTGTTCAAGTGATATTATTTTATCACTGCAGCCTAGCACTCCCTGACCAGGCAATCTTTATAGTGTAATTTTTGGGCTAGGTGAAGTTCATGGAAGGAAAGTACGGTGAATGCTCTATTTCTACCGCGGGTAAATCCTGCATTTGTGGGTTTGAAATGTACTGAAACATTGATGAAGTATCAAATGACACCCAAATACAAGTTTAATGGATTTTGAAGCACTGGGATACTTTGCTCATCCTTCTTGACTGCAGTGAGTGAAGTGGAAATCTTTGTGAGGATCTAGAGTTTTCCTTCCAAAGCTGACTCCCAGTGTACAGTAGCAGGGGAGCAGTGTCTTATCTGATGTACAGATTTACAGACGGGAGACGGCGCTAATGTGGGTCAGATTCCCAGTTTTGATTCAAATTTCAAATCGTTCATAAAAGGTCACACTCCCTATTTTGAGTTATTGTCATCTCCGAGTTGTGATCTGCAGTAGTGCGGCTTTTATGAGTGGAAGAGGCAGCTTCCCACTCATGTGTGAACTTCACGGGAGTTGCAGAGACTTTTTTTTCCCCTCCACAAAACACATCACTCAGCGGCTTCACAAATCCTGTCTGTCCAAGAGCAAATCCTTAAAAAAGTACTTCTCAGCACTGCCCATCAAGCAGAGAAGATAAAACAAAGCAAAAAAATCTAGCGTCCAGCTTTTTGTTTTACGACCCGTCCGGGTACTGTGCCCATGTTCGCATTACCACATCAATGTGGGATAATGCATTAAGAGTGAACGTATAAGCCTCAATAAGAGTTACATAGAGAGCGGATACGTAAGGTAATATTCCCTTTTTAAGGTCAGTTTGAATTGTTTTTTCTCATGGGAAACGGCAGATTGATAAAGAGCAAACAAAACCTCTTTTCTGAAAGCTTGTCCTCCACGGCCTCAGTGAAGGTTTCATTCCTTTATATCATCCAGCCCAATTCCCAGCATGCACGGCCATTGTGGCTCTTTCAACTGGAGCTCTCCATTGACTGGCTTATTGTCCGGTCGCTCTTTTGTGTGCGCTATCACCAGAGCACAATCTTTCACCTGAACAGCACAGGAGCGCAGCCTGGATATAGTCACGTTAAAAAGAAAAGGAAGGAGAGAGAGAGAGGGGAAAAAAACAAAACAAACTGAGTCACTCGTGTAGTTGCCAGGCGGCGCAATTAACCCCACGCCAGTGAAGAAATGTTTAGTACGTATACTGCGTATCAACTTGTAAAAATCTCAAGTGATGCTTGTTAATAACGCAGTTATTAGTCACGCTTGAGCGGCCCGCGTCACAAAGAGATGTTCAATATTACTGCTCAGGCTTATATTATCGAAAGGAGGTTTTTTTTTTGAAATATAACAATGCACAAGCAGATGTTTGAAGAGTGGCCCTCGGCAACACGAGGCCAGTTAAGATCGATATTGCTTTCAATATTTCTTTCCTTTGACAGATAACCAGTACCGAGGAAAGTCTTGATAAGAGTGGCAACATATGGATGCGGTGAACCTCGCTCTCTTTTGATTGCGTGACCCCTTCACCTTTGCTTGTGTTTGAGAGCGAGGCAGCCACATGGTATGGTGGGGGTCTGTCAGGCTTTGGATGTGGGGCATTATTGACCCAGGATTTATAAATATTTAATGCACACATTAAGATCATGGTGGAGGGTAGCCATTAGAGTTCTCCAATAAAAGAGGCTCTCACGATGATTGAATGTTGTGGCAGAGCCAGTGGCTGATTGTTGGGTACAGGGAAACCTGCTGAGACAATATACTGTACCTCGAGCTCGCCTGCCAGGCTTCAGAGCGCTCAAAACTAAACTTGTCTTTTTTTTTTTTCTTTGATTGCACTTTTACCCTCAGTATTTTTCTTTCTTTGGCTGTTTTTGCTTGGTTTGGTTTCTAAAGAAATGTGCTGTTTGTCCTAACATTTTTTTAAAATAATAAGACACGGCGGTGCGCAGGAGATGGATCCAAACCTGTGTATCTGTGTGGCTGTTGTTATCAGACGCGCTGGATTATCGAGGGAATGATTTAAAGAACAAGGCGGCTGAAAATTAAATAGCTCTTTTTAGCGTATCTGTCCTTTGCGCTATCAGCAGCTCCTGGGCTATCTCCGGTGCTGCCAGATCTGCGCATGCTGTTTGACATAATAAGCTGCGATATGCTGATTGGCGCTTAATTGTGCATTTATGGCAGAGGTGGCCTCGGACAATGTTGCCTTGATGAGAAATTGACATTTTGCGACCTGCTCCCCGCGACCACTCAGGATGGCAGATAAGATGCTCAGTTGTTTTTAAGGAGAACCACTATTCTTCCCTCAAACACTTCTATCCTTCTGTTTGACCCACTTGATGAGTATAGATTTCACCACGGCCCCCTTTCAACGCTCTAACTATAAGAGGTTCAAAACGATACCAGCCCTTATAGACAAAGGATAACCTTGCTCTTTCAATGTATTGATTCTTTATTAACTAGGTGGCTTAATGCAATGAAATGAGGGATTTGAATGAGCCCCATTTGGGGTGTTTTGAATAAAAAGCTTGCACTGTTTATGAATGGCTACAATGAACCTTTGAAGCACCACAGATGCAGGATATGCTGATACAAAGACCAGTAGGAATATGTCACAATGTCAGAGTGCTTTGCTGAAAGAATATGAGTAAAGAGCAGTTTTCATCTTTTATGGATGTTACACTTTTTCCACAGGTGTCAAACAATTATCTCTATAGCAATGTCTAAACACTACATCTTACAGACGAATCACAGGTTTGTCCTCAGAAGTTTCTACTGTCTTTTTCTTGTTCCTGATTGTCAGTTTGTCTGCCAGCCAAACTGTACTTCAAACTGAAGAAGTCCACAGTTGAGTAGCTATTGTGTTTTTACTGAAAATTTTAATAAAACATCGCTTATTCATTTCTGTTTCCATTCCAAATGTTGAACAGTTTTAAATTTGTCTTCCCTGTAAACACAAGTAAGCTATGTGGCAGAGTCATAAGTGGTGAGTAAAAATGACTTCTATACATTCTACAAAACAGAAAAAAATACAACCACAGATGGAGTGTTTTTTTTTTATCTCCAAGGTTGTCCCTCATGCACATTAGTCTCTATTGGATCTTAACAACTATCATATGGGTCACAAACAATTTATTTGACAATACAACCAACAAAGTTTTCTCCAAAATGGTCTGTATAGATAATTTAAAATCAATACAAAAATAAACAATGAAGTTTGACTTCCCCTTTAAAAAATGGACAGAGAGTCTTGACGGAGTAACACAAATTTTGAGGATACACATGAAATATATGCACATTGCATTTCATCAAATACAAAAAGAAAAACAAATGAAGGCAACAGTTCTTGGCTGAATTATCTGTGCTGCATCACTATATTAAGGGCATGACGATTAATACATACATAATGAAAAGCAATATACAAAATTTCAGAGATAAATACATTATTTATAGTTGATATGTTACAAAATTTCCCTCAGTGAGCGCAAGTGTGTATTGGAACAGAAATATGACAATGAACTACTATAGTCCTACATTGTCAATGGATTGTAATTTAGTTTTGGGTTTTTTTTTCTTTTTTTTTTTCATTTTTGTTGATCTAAAAGAACATGAAAAAGACAGATGTATAAATATTTAGCACACGTTTGGCAATATCACAATAGTCTACAATTTTTTTTTTTACCACATATAAAACACATAAGGGAGTTGGAGCTAGGGGGGGGAGACTGCTCCTCATCAACAAGAAACAGACTTCACAGTAGCCTAGGAATGCATTAATATACAGTGCTAGCAAAAAAGTTGAAAAACATGGCAAAACACACTTGCTTAAAAGGAAGCTCTAGACATGGAAGTACATCATATTCATCAACAGAGCAGTGTTTTGTACACATCAGTGTGCTTGTTGAATCAAAGAGGATTTTTTTTTACTTTTGAAGATGATTTCTAGCTACAATAAATTACAAAATTTAAGTTAAAATGCAGGAATGAAACATGATACAACGTTACCCACCCAGCCCTGCCCCTTTTTACTCGTATTTGTTGTACTTTTATGATCGATTTTCTACATTATATATCTCATATATTTTCCAGTTGAAATTCAAACTGTCTTGGCCCCTGTGTATTTTTCTCACACATAAAAATACAAAAAAGTCACATTATAAAGACACACAACTGTTGTGAATCTATTAAAAGAGAGTTGAAACAGAAAACAATTTCTGAGGCAAACAAGTTCATTGGCAAATGTACTGTACATCAGTGTTTTTACTTTACAACCAGATGGTGAGTCCACAGAGTCCCTTCCAGTATTGAGCGTGTGGTTGATTGGACAAATCCGAGACCGAAGCGCAACCCGACAGGTATACAAAATAAACACTTCATCATCCTGTGTCCTCTTCAAGGGTGATAAAATGGGAGGAGGGTGGGGGAATAAACAAAAAAAAATCCCACAGAAAAAAAATATTGTTCATCATGAAATCCTTTTTTTTCTGCAGGCTGTGAAAGTCAATGAAAATTTAAAAAAAAAAAGTCTTTCTTTTCTTTCTTTTTTTTTTTTCTTCGTCTTCAAAAACAGAACAAGCGGTGGACTATACATTGCACCAGCCTTTTGCAGTGTGCTGAGGGGGTGCCCTGTGAAGTGGTAGTGGGTAGACTGGTGCTTGAGATGACGAAAGTGCATTTACATTGGAGGGACAACTAGGCCGGACATGGCTGGGGACAAAAAAGAGAGAAAGGTAACGGAGATTAGTTTATTAGGCTAAAGCAGGTATGGATATAAGTATGAAAAACTATTAAAGTGTTGTAATTTAGTGCATGCATGGCGTGTGTGTGTGTGTGTGTGTGTGTGTGTGTGTGTGTGTGTGTGTGTGGCCATCTGACAGTGCGCAAGTGCGTGAATGTAAGCCTTAATGTGCCTGTTTGCGTATGAGCCTGTGAGTGTTTGCCGTGTCCGCCAGCCTGCTGCTGCGTGTCCTCCTAACGGGGAGAGTTTGAAAACCTCCCTCCTGCTCTGACATTTCAGCCCCCAGCACGCCAGTCCTGCTATGTGTGATATTTCTCCTGGCATTGGGGTAATAGCAAACACTGGCCCAGACTCCCAGGAGACACAGCCGTGGTGACGGCAGAGCAACAACACGGTCACTTCCCACAATGCCACAATGCTACAGTACCAGACACCCAGACTCTCCTCTCCGCAAATTCAGTCCTATCACTTCCTTTCCTCCCGTCATCTCTTCTTTATCCTTGACTCTCCAACACCGAGCGGCACATTAGTCCTACGTTTCCCCATTCCCCAAGTTATGCCTCTGCGTCATTATCCAAGAGAGATTAGGCAAGATCAAAGGTAGCTTCCGTTATTTTACCGAGACCATCTGCTTAGGATATCATTAGCAACTGTACCTCACCCTGAGAGTTTATATATTCAGTATTTTCACACGTTTTAACAATTAGGCGACTAGTGAAGTGCTGGGATGATATATTATTATATTGCTCTGAGTATATTTGTAGAGTCATGGTTGAAATGCTTTTAAGTTTGCCAGCGCAGATGATGGCAAGGCATTGCTCATTAATTTCTGCACAACATGTATTAATAAGTATGAACGTGTAGCAAGATGAACTTTAATTTCCCACTTCATTAAGCCCAATGTTATTAATCTTGGGGCACACACTACGGCTAAGCTTGTTTTCAAAGCAATCATGTTGGTCATGACACATGCACAAAACCTAATAAACATAATTACTAAAACAATTCTGGGAAGGTCTTTTCCTGCGACATCAGAGGGGATCATTTGTATGAAAGGGCAACAAGGATGTATGTTTGTGTGAATGTTGGCGAAGACGCGGGATGAAGCTTGCGCTCCTACGCTTGTGCGTGTGTGCAAAGGCATGCTCTGTGTGAGTGTGTGCGTCTGAATGTAAACTGAAAGGTGTAAATTGGCCTGTCAAAATGCATATATTTGTAATGATTAATCCCTCACCAAACCGGACAGAGGCCTGAGCAGCGGTATCTGACCAGTAGTCCGTAGGGAAGGGATGAGGGGGTGAGGGGGGCTCACCTTGCAGTCCGTTGCCGTTGGCGCTGGTGCAGGAGGGGGGTGGGGAGGCCTGGGGTCGGACCACAGGGGCGAAGGCGCTCTTTTGTTTAACTGTGGAGACGATAGGGAAGGAAAGGAAAGGAGGGAGGGTAAGAGTGAGAACGTGCTGTGAGTAGTGCTCAAGAGGGAGAGGGCAGTTAAGGTAAGGCTGGGATAGTATTACTGCCAGGGGGGATACACGATCAGTACTCACAGGCCCCTACCATCAACATCTTGCCCAGTTGAACAAACACAGGTGGCAAACGGTGAAAGACAAAATGAATATTTCTTTGATTCTAAGCTGCGCGCGTGTTCTCCAAAGTGCTAAAACTAAACAAGCCCCCGTGAATAACCGGTAATATATTATCACCATCGGTAATTTTATAAACCCCCGTCAGAAATGATTCATAGAAGTGAAAACGAATGTGGGAGCTGGAATTAAATCAGCAGCAGCTTAGTGCTACTACAGCGTGCGATAGTGGCAAGCTACTCACTTCCATATGGGGAGTTGGCAGAGGATCCGTTGAGGAACCCAGGGGAGCTTGGCACTCCCAGGTTCATACCGGCATTGCCGTAGCCATTCATGCTGTTGCTGACGGTGTTGTAGCTCGACTGCTGTGGGGTGCTGCTGGAGATGTAGCCCCTGGGGGACACGCTGCTGGTGTTCCGGCTGTAACCCACTGAACAACACAAGAAAAAAGGAGAGGGATATTTTTTTAATGTATGTGGAGTGTTTGCTAATTACAGTAAAAAAAAACAATGGAGTTTTGCTGTTGCAGTAAAATTTTTATATTAACGCATGCTGCGGATGCTAGTTTAATAAGAAGAGAACTTGACATGTTAATTGGACCCTTTTTTTAAAAAAACCCAGCGTTCAGACATAACTCCTGTTCAATTTTCTTACTTTAATAAGAAAAAGGAGGGAAATGTAACTATTTCTCATTTTCCTGCAAACCCCTTGGAATACCCTCAAGGGCCCACCTCCAGGTCCCCGCACCCCACTTTGGAAACCCACCTGAATTGCAGAGCCGTATCCAAAATCTCATACCTTGGTCATTTCCTTGTGACTCAGACACATTGACTGCTAGTTGGCTGCTGAAGGAGTTGACTCCCATCATGCCGTGGGAGGCTGTGTTAGCGAGAGAGGGGATCTGGTTGTGGTTGCGGGGAACGCTGTACAGGGCCTCTGCGATGTCAGCTGCCCTCTTCAGAATGATCTCCTGAGAAGCACAGGGGAAGGTTTTGTTATTTATGTTGTTGTTTTTTGCTTTTTCTTTATAGCTGTGCTTTTTCTTTGATGCATGGTTCATGACTATATGGTTAACTCACAATGCACGTAGCTTACATTGTTCCAGATATAGTGGTAAAAATACCCTTTGGTGATACTAAATTGTTTCTTACTTAGCAGAGGTACAAGCATGCTTAAATTAGCTGTGTGGACACGGACCTGATTGTTGTGAGGCATTCCATACAGGGCTTCAACGAGATCAGCCGCCCTCTTCAGTAACACCTCCTGATGAGGAAAGCAGTGGGAGTAAATGTTAAAACCTAAAGAGATTACATTGGAGAGCCCAGTGGTACGTACAGTAACAGAAAATATCAAAAGCAACATTGCGCAGCAGGGTCGCGGGGAGCTTTAGAAATGTTTACATATTCAAACACTAAATAAAAGCCACCTTGATTTAAGAGGCACTAGAGCTGCATTTATATGGCACTACCATTTTACTCCTTCCAACCATGCAGAGCAGTGAATAATGTTCCCTATCTTAATTAAACTGGCATAGTCCTTTAAAAACAACACCTCACCCCTGATTCTGGGCTTCACGTTTGCTCCAGAGTTCACCGCTGAGTCCCCTCTCTTCAGAACAATAAAGTGAATTAGCTCTGGGTTAATCTAGTTCTGTTGTAATGACATTAAGGAATTTTTCAATTAACCTCTTTGACTGGCTGTTGCAAAGGACTTCACAAATGACTTCCCATCCAGCAAGAGCTGGGTGCTTGTGCCTTGGGGACACGGATGCTCAGGATGTGGTCTTATCCATGTCTGCATGCTTGCCCCCGCTTGACAATGCGGATTAGCTGTGTTGCTTTGGCTCTTAACACTGAAAATGAGTTGGCCCCGGATCCCGTTCCCCCCCACTCTCTTTCGGGCTTTCAGCAAGGTGGGGTTTGGCCCGTTTGTGTATCTTTATCTGCTCTTTGAATTCAGCACTTACAATTAAATCCCTCTCAAGCAACCAGGCTACTCTCTTTGTTTTCTATAATACAGAAGGCAATATGCTCAATGAAAAATCCTCTCCTCCTTTTAGAGTGCATATAATCTGACAAAGGCAAGTTGCAGACACGGCTCTCGCGTGTGTTTTAAAACGCTCGCTTGTTGTCACCTGCTGTAGAGCAGAGATTTGTCGCCTGTGCTGTTAGAACCCTGGTTAAAAGCAATGCAAATCTGTCACCAGAAACATCTCAGATGGCGCTTGTTTTCTTCCCACATTCGCTGTGTTTTCTTTTGCGGGCCCCGGTAATTTGTCTGAAGTGTTCCATCACTTGGCAATAGCAGTGTGGGATTAAGACGGCAGCTGCCATAAATGAATGTAAACACAGCCTTCGCGCCTTCAAACAGCGGCCTCCAAGACTTGGCCTGCATTTCCAAGGCACAGCGTATGTAGTGTGTATGGAGCGTGTGTATGGGCCCTTTCATCCAGAGGAGCATATCTACCACAGTCCTTGATTTATCAAGATGAATCACTGTAGAAGCCACTTCCAGCGTATGCCATGCTCTCTTATAGAAACATATCGCTTAATCCACCCCAAGTTACCGGATGGGTGGCTCTTAGAATGGGCATTTACCTCTGAAATTGGTGTGTATGCTCAACGTTGCATGCATCTAGTTTGCATACAAATAAAGAATTATGGTTGTCGTGAGGCAGGTAGACTAAATGAGAGGACCAGCTGTCTTGATGTGTTCTCATCAGGCAGAACAGATTTCTCTCTCTCTTGCTGAGTGAGATAAAGTGGTTTTCTTTCTTTTTGTCTGCAGTTAATAATTACCAATAATCTATTCTATCATATTTCAAGATCTCCTACATGGCTCTCAATTTTAAACAACAATTAAAGCAATTAAGACTGTCGCGTTTGCAAGCCATGTTTCATTCTCTGTAAAACGTCCTCTCCCTCCTTGTCCATATGGTACTTTGCAGCAGTGACATAAGGAGAGCTTGGAAAAAGGAGGGAGGAAAACGATATTGCCTCTCATCCTTAATCTGTCGTTTACCGCGTGGTGTCTTAACTAACCAAGTTGACTCGCAGGGCTATGCTTAAGTGGCAACCTAGTCATATCCGAGGATGATGAGAAGTGCTGCACCCAATCAAGGAAGAAGTTTGTTTTCTTCTGACGAGACGCTTCCATGCGTATCAGCTCACGCTGTGAATACGATTAACACGGAATAGTGTTCTGAGGGCATTTCCATGTAAATCTCAATACTGCTCCAGCATAAGTGTAATTGGCTTTCTTGTCATGGAGACATATCAGAACACACCATGTTAAATTGAAACAATTAAAGGCTTCAAATGATTTCTGTTGTTCTGTGACAAATGCGTGACAGATTCCTTCTATTGTTTGCCATGCTTTGCATAAAGGTCTCGTGTTCCGCAACTGTCTAAATGGGACTGCTCAGATAACAGATCACCTAAGATTTAGGAGCCGTTTTATGTTATTGCTGAGAAAAAAGGCGACCAGGGGGTGGGGGGGGGGGGGGGGGGGAAGCCATATCAAATGATGTGTTATAAAAAATATCTAACAATAAGGAGATGTGGTCTAAAATGGCCCAAATGTGATTCTTCAAGCAGTAGATTAACATGGATGTTGTATTTATATTATCACAGTTAATAAAAAAGGGCCTAGGTTATGTAGCTTGGAGTGCTAATGCCATTATAAAACTGTAAGGCAATTACTCTGTTAGCTCTAGCCTGAGGTAATGAATGCATTTAGAAGCATAGGGCCATTAGATGAAGGTACTTCAAAGAGCACAGGAAGAGAGATTCATTTAAATACATGGGTAATTGCTTGACATGAACACATTTGTAATATTTTCTCCTTGTGGATTACACAAAGAATTGGAAAAGAATGGGCTTATGCTCATTTTGGGAGGAAAGAAAAGAATCCAAAGCAATCAGCTTAATAATAAAACAATATTGAGTTTCCACTTTTAATTTCATAATGAATCTAATTTGTTACAGAAGAGAGAAATTGAGTGTGATATAATGTGATATCCAGTCTATTTGTCCATTACTGCCAGAGGGCACAAAATGGTATTATAAATTGTCTTTTTTATATTATGAATAGAAAATTGTTTTATAACAAGATCTTAAAAGGGAGGGTGAATTCCAAAGTCTCTCTTCACTTAACGCAATGCCCGCAAACCAATCTCCTTTCTCATCACTTGACTGCTCACACTTATTACTTTCATATTCACCCTGGACTTTGCATTGAATTTTTATATCTCCACTCCTCCCACAGGGTCAGACTGTCATCTACGATGTTGTCTTAGAATTACGAGGTAAACTTCAATCAGAGGCAGCTTCCCCCCTTTTTTCTCTGTGTAGCAACAATATTAGCGTGCATCCCTTGCTATCCATGAGCACTCCCATATTGGCTTTCTGTCTCCTTACAATTACCACGTGTCTTACTGGTCCCAGGGAGAAGGCTGGTGGAAATCAATAGTGGAGTAATATTATCAACTGGAGGGTGAAGTCATGGGAGGGGGGAGTAGAGGTGGTGAGTGGGCTTGGTGTCGATTTGCCTTTCTGCTAATGCACACCGCGCGTCCTCCAGCTTTATCTTCTTTTTATAGAGTCTCCCTACCTCACCTGCACCCTGTAATGGCTGTTCTCTATATGCCGTTTCTGTTCTCATTCCAAATGTACATGCCAGCCTCGGCCCGCCGCGGGCTGTTTTATTGGGAATGTGCTTTTGACCCCGAGAGCTGACCCTCAGATGGCAAGCTTAACAATGACGAATCACTTGGTGGGATCATTTACATGCCCCCTGAACCCCATATTTGGGTCCATTAGAGAGCAAATCAAATATTTATGTTGTTTATTGGAAGTGCAGGGTTTCATCTCACTCTGTGATTGTTTCATGCAAAGGCTGGGAGACCATGCTATATTAAGTATGCGCACACCCAGGAAACTAATCTTGGGTTCAGTGTCAAAATCTGTCTCAGAGCCAACAACACTTTGTATTCAAGGAAAAAAAGAAGCGAAAGAAAAGAAAGGGAAAAAGGGAGGAGGGTTTCTCTGTAATAAAGCTGTGTTAAACACTGTTGCTCTCTTTGTTCACAAGATGTGGATTTCACAAAGACACTGGGTGACTTTATAAAATAAAAACAGTGCAGCTAGACTGACCTGTGATGCCTGCGGAGATAGAACGAGTCATGTGGATATGAAAGGGTAAGTGTACTTTACCTTTTGGTCTACGTTTACAGTTGAAATTAGAGTAACATTTCATGTCTAGGTGTTGTTTCCTGTCTCCACAGGGACTGGGTCTAATTGAAACACTTCATATACTGAACCAGGGACTAGCTGTGATGTTCCATTTCTCCACATTGCCTTGGTCAAATGTCTATAGCTACCACACAGTCTGTTCTTTATTAAATTGTCCGTTGGACATTAATGATATTGCGGTGTAGCATGCTGGGATTTAATAGATAAGGTCTTTAAAGGTTTTACAGTATTATTAAAACTCTGAGGTGGCCTCCACTTTACTGCGTGCCGAGGGGTTTTGAAAGTACTAATCAGTCATATTATTACACTTGACACATCTGGAACGTCAGTCATCAAAATGGTTACTGGCAGGGTAGCAATTAGTGAAAACACACAGATAGATTTTATCAATCGGAAATGGAAAGAGCGCAAGAATCAAAGGGGAGAAAAAGAATAAAAGAATCAAAGCGGTTCTGCAGGGGAGGGTTTTTTTCTCACTGTTTGCACCCAAGTTTTCGTGCTCAGGTCTTTCAATATGCCAGCGTCTTTATGTGCCACACCGGTGTGTATAAAACTGATGTGGCTTTCAACTCCTTCACCAAGGTTCAAAAGAAAACAATAAGAAAGCCAAAGCATAATAACATGCAGTCTTTGTCTATTAGCCGCAGTAAGACTAGGGGGTTTACGGCACAGGGTTCTGTAAACAAAAGATTAAACCAAATCGAGCTGCAGAAAATGAAAGGAAAACATGAGTGGGGTAATGAGGGTGCAGACGTCGTTTCTGACCAGATTACCATCTCCACAGACTACTGGAGAGGAAAACGCCTGATTGAGCTATTTTACCACACAGAGAGTTTACGCCTCTCTCCACACACAAAACCAATAGCATTACCACGCTGGTTAGTGGGTAAGCCACATATGTGAAGAAAATCTGTTAGAGTTTTGGGTCATACTGCTCTGCTTGGTTGTAATGTTGTTTTGTTTATTTGTCGAAGAATTATAACCCAGACCGCTCTGTGTCATTATGGTTCTTTTGGTTTTCAGTGCAGCAGAGACACTGTACTGACCTTTGGTAACCTCTCAGGGTCGCCGGGGTGTCTGGGGATGACTTTCTGCAGCCTCTGGAACCCATAGTCGATGGTTGGCTCATTCAGGGCTGAAAAAAAGACGAGAGAAGGTGAAAATTAGAGCGTTGTGGGGGCTAAACTAATTGAGAAATGAGTTAGAGTTTACAGTAAAATAGTCATTTCCAAATCCAAACCTCAAGGGCCAGACAGTGTTTTATACGACACAAGTTCCTCTGACACTTGTGCCACTAAGTGCTATTCCATTAAAAGCCATGATGACCTACATCAGTCTGAGGATTCTTCAGAGGGGCCCTCCCCCTTTTTATCTGCTTGAGAATATTGACTAAAGCAAACTACATAACGGCGGTCTTTTAATCTAACAGAGCCTTAATAATCTGTGAAAGGCTGTCCACACATTGATCTAGTGTAAGTTGCCGTCATTTCACCCTTCTGCACCAACTGTACTGCAACACTGGCCGTGTGAAATACGGCAGCAGATCCCATGGAGCCATTAATCTCTCCCACCCCTCAAATAGTAATCTGGGGCATGAAGCATATTGGGCGATGAATCAGAGGCACAAAGTAAATGAATCATAACCCAGACTTTGGTGAGAGCAGGGCGTTTTATGTCTGACAGTCCTAATGGGTAATTGAAGGTTTCCTTACAGCTCCGCCTGATTCTAAACAATCATGTGTACACTCATAGGCAGGACAAGGCGAGGGAGGCAGGGCAGAGGAGAGAAGGAGGGGAGGAGTGGAAGAAAGGAGGAGAGCAGTGTAAAGGGGGAAGGAACGACTTAATAGAGAACATCACTTCTCAATGTAGATATCATTTTCAGGAGAGTAACTCCACCGAGCAAGGCGCTTCATAAATCAATGGCTTTCTATGGAGACTAATAAGAGCTGCCTGCCTCTATTCATTGTTCAGCCTGTAATTTGGCCCATCACTCATTACTCAGCATGTAATTTCAGCATTAACACCGCACAGCTCGCTGAACCCGCTGAACACCAGAGAATGTGAAAGCAAGCAACCCCCCCCCCCCCCCCCCCACACACAAACACACACACGCACATAGAGGCAGGCAGGGCCACTGGAGCACAAGCCAGGGAGTCAGGGCAGGAAAAGGAACATTTATGTTTCTCATTCTTTCTTTTGTACATCAGATACACATGCACAACCCCGAAACACACCCATAAGGCATACTGCACCTACTCACGCATACTTATGTTACTCACACACATACTTATAATCGAACACACCACTTGTGCTAAAACTCAAATACGGTAATTGCTAGCTCAACCGTGCTCAAGTGGAGCAGTTATGTGTTCAAGCATGGACAATGCAGGGTGATAATCGATAGCAAGGATCTGGCTTACAAATACAGTGATATTCAGCCTCATAGGCTGGACACACCTGAATAAACCCATGCCACAACAACATACACTGCTGGAAATCTGATTTGACATGTCATCATGCGTCCCGAAACGACAAAGGTCTGCCATGGAATGTGGGGGAAAGCCATCTTCTCCTTAATAAAGGATTGATCTGCCGTATTGATCGTACATGACAAGGCTATAGCAAGGAATTTGCCCCCTTTCTTTTGTTATTTCCACCCCCCTTCCCCTTCTTATCTATGCACTCTGGCAGTCCTGTACATGTGTGCATGTGTACACACACGAGTGTGTAGATGTGAGTGCATATGGCCGGCAGAGAGAGAGTGTATGTGCACGGCAGCCCTGCCAGACCCTGCTGCTCAGTGTGATGTAAATTGTGTATGTGTAAAAAGCACTCCATAATCAGGCCATCCATCATCAGAGGCTGTCAGTGGGCTCTCTCAGGGTGATACATCACGCTCTCCTGTCCTCTGCCTCAGTTGGGGCCTACACAACCCGCCAGGCATGCTGGGAACACAGCCGGAGAGACGTACAGTACAGGACAAGACCTAGGTTGGGAGAGGTGTTCTGTTTGATGTGCCTCTCCAATGATAATGATGCCCTCCTGTAAATGCATGTTTTGGAGGGTAGGGTCTCCTTAATCCTTGAAATGTGGTTTATGCTGGATTTTGTCGACAGCTTTCACAGTTTATTACACTTCTAAATATGGAGGAATCGAAACGCCTCGAACTAAACCGATATTAGATGTAAAGTTTTCTCCGTCATGGTTTAACTCCTGGCAGAATCGCCTGCAGTTGTCGTCCAAGCGTCAGGCATGATCTCTACATGTCGACATGTCACCATCTCATCTATCATGGAGATGATCTTTGTAACAACCCCGGCATAATGAAATTGGTGACACGGACCGCCATCTGCTATTGATTTCATGCAAATGCTTTTGACAGCTGATGGAGACTTGCATTAGCGCTAAACGGTGCTGTCAGTTGATGAGTTGACAGTTTTGTAGTCATAGCATGTACACTAGTGCAGACAGACACAGACAATGTCAATAATCCTGTAAGAGCTGCTGATGATATATACTGAGCACTTATATTCAATCTAGACAATAAATGTGTTATGAGTGCAGTCGTTGCATTGCGCCTCACATTTTTTCTTTCAGGCAAAGATTTTCTTTCATGTGCTGAGCTTTTACAAGAATCATTGGGACTACTCGCCTTACTTTTCCTCACACCACACACATTGACAGCAGCCCCACCTCTTCACCTCATGTCTTTTTTAATCCTTGACACATCATTATGTTCCAACTTCACACTCTGTCGTAAACTTTACTCTCTTCTAAAGAGCAGCTCTGTGATGCCCCGGCATGACTCGATGCATGCCAGAATTTGTTTG
Organism: Mchenga conophoros; assembly: GCF_057382185.1. Taxonomy (NCBI): domain Eukaryota; kingdom Metazoa; phylum Chordata; class Actinopteri; order Cichliformes; family Cichlidae; genus Mchenga; species Mchenga conophoros. Next base: position 14,175,364 of record NC_140538.1, read on the forward strand.
CTCCTTCCAGTACAATATGGAGAGAGAGGTGGGATGAGGGTGTGGACAAAGCATGCCCCCCTCCCCCTAACCTCCTCCTTACCCCTCCTTGTAAGGCTTCTCAATCGCTGCAAGGAAACATGAAACCCTCCACACACATCCCATAAATCCTGAATTGGGTGGGGAGTCTAGCCGAGGGGAGGGGGGGGGGGCGGCGGGGGGGGGGGGGGGGGGGGGACTGGAGGAGGTATGATACGGGTGGGGGGGGGTGTCGCTGGCACGTTCCAGTCACGCCCGCTTCCCGGCCCGCGGCCAATCAATACCACTTTCCTGTTTTAGAGGCGGGTAATTATGAGGTGGAGAGATTGTGTGACCTCTCACCCCTGCTGCATTACTCGCCTGATATTAAGATAAATTGCCTGATTTTGGGTAAACATATGCTGCAATTCAAACTGTCAGCACTGGTTTGCTCAGGGATAATTTGTATTGATCTCCTGGCTTCTTCCCCATTTTGCTTACTGACCTCATGGATAATTAGAGAAAAAGAGACACGGGGAGGTAAGGCAGGGCTTGCATTTGAATACTTTGCAGGAGAGATGAAGAGCACATGCGGGGGGGATGTTGGGAGGTGGCAGAGGGAACATTAGAGACTAATAGAATTTTCATTTTCTCTCATTTTCGGCTCAGATTTAGACAGGTTACGTGTTTTGTTCAATTATATCTCTTTTTTTCTCTTTCCCTGCCTGTCTTATATACACAGCGATGGCCCGGGGTTTAATTTCTGTCGTGATACAAATTTTACAAATATAATGAGACAACAAAGCGACGGCGAATACGTTTCAAGTTAAACAGCTGATAACAAAAGGATTTATTGCCATATGTGAGCAAAATTAGCATGGTAAGTGACGAAAGAACAGACGTGATAAAGAGTGTGCTTCCCCTTCACGAAGGTTTGGAAGAACATTTTTATGAATATTTCAGTAATTTTCTCTCTCCAGAGAGTGAATGATCATGTTTCAGAATATGAAGAAATGGAATGCATGACTCGGTGTGCAGCTGTGACCATATCATTTCCAATTTTGAATATCACGCATGCGCATGGGCATGCATGGCAGGCCTTCAGTGAGATTCCTCTGCCTGGAATGTGCAATTCCCAATCTTATTTTGATCTGATGCCTTAATCTGCCACCCTTTCATGCCACTAACACATTTTCTCTGAGAGCTCCTTTAGCCGCCTCAGTCGAGCCACTTTACTTAAAATGTAGAGTGGATGGCGTGTACATGGCATCTGAGTGTGGTCCGCTGCTCCTTCTCCATGTTCTCTAGAAATAGGACATGAGTAACCGCTCTACAAGAACACTGTAACATGGCCGTCTCTGGCAGCCAGAAGTGCTTACATGGCGATACAGCACAGTGTGCCCACAGTCCATATGAAAGCGGATTGAACACTTGTATTGGCTTACAGTATCGAGGTAAAAACATAGGGAAATGTTTGAGCAAAGCAGTAAATTTAAAGGAAATTGTTCCTTGTTAAGTCTATGAGCCTGAATGGAAGCTCGCACAGTGTACTAGCATTCCTGCCAGCCATTACAGCTTATTACGATAACTCTATCTTTCCAGGAGATAAAAACCTAGCCTTGTTGCCATTTGCCAGCTATTACTTTCGCTAATTATACTTAACTGCTTCGAGCTTATCTCCACTCCTCCTACACCATTGAGCAGTTATTTTTTTCTTTCCCCTTAACACAAATTAGAGGTGGAGTGGGAGTTGGAAAGGGGGAGACAGATAAACAGCACAGGCAGAAGTTCATTCAAGTGTTATTGCATTTGTGACTTGTCAAACAGTCTAACTGAAGCCTTCTAGGCACCTGCAGTCTGTTAGATGGATGCAGTTCACAACAGCATCAACACACATAACGACCTCTTCTCGTCAATATTCAACAGCTGCGGACGTAGGACGAGCGTATATCTTCACAGCGTTGCGTTAAGGAATTAAAACGGACTCCTGTGCGTACAAGGAAGGCGTGATATTCAGAAGTCATGCTGCTGCTCCTCAGTATAAATGTGTTCCAGTGTTGAGAGCAGAAAATACGCATGCAGACCATCTTAAAAAAAAAAATCAACCAACACCAAACCAAGGCAAATTGAAATTTTCACAGCAAACCCACGCAAAGCAAACCTCATCTGTGTTAACACTGACCATATCATCTCCATCCACTGCAGCCAGTTATCACTCAGTGATTCCATCTCCAGCAGTCTCAAGATGAACAGGAAATTAAAATTTCAAAGATCTGCAGTTAAGATAAATCAATGGAGACAGATCAATGTTCATTGAAATTTCATGAACTTTGAGCCAATACAGATGAAAAAAACCCAGACAGTTACAGTCTCCAGCAGATATTGCTCCTGCAACAGATAAAATGTAATTAACACGCTTAAAAGGGAGCAATGTTACAGATTGCCCATCCATAATTCCAGACTCCCTTCATATCGGTGGTATTATTAGAAAGGGCCGAAGACACCTGTTCAATCCTCTTAGATGACATCTAAAGTACTTCTCTGAGGACGTCAGTGGACTTTCACACATTACCGGCCAACAGAAATCAAATGGGTTCCCTTCACAGCTGATTGCAAGCGCAAATTAATATTGTAAAATGAAGATCAATACATGGACGGGGCACAGATCGATGACGGCTAAATTACGGCCGCATTTTCCCCCTCATTCAAGATGAGTTGTGTTTTCCTCTCAAAGTCAATACCGTGCTGCCTCCCTCATTCATTTCTCAATAAACTTGCCGATGAATTTCAATCAAAATGCGGCAGAGGAGGGGGCGGGAGGCTGGAGTTCTTTTAAAGCCCGTTGGGTGCAGATCATACTGAAAATGGGGCAAGAAGAGGAGGTAGAGAAAAAAAGAGGAGGAGGGAAAGATCCTCGTCTATCAAGAGCCCCCCTCCCTGCCTCCTGTGTCTATCTTTCCCGTGGCAGAGGACTGATGCTGTGACTTCGTGAGGACAATCCATTTTAAGAGCTATTACAAAACAGACCTCTAACGATACTGTGGGACAAAAAGTGGGTCCAATTAAAATTAAATCAATGAATACCATCCTTACTGGGAGGAAAAAAAGCACGCACCTATGCTTTCATTTTTCTCATGAAAGATAACCACAATGCATTTCACAGAGAGATGTAATGGGGGAAAATACATGCTCAACTGCAAGTGCTTATTTCAATCAATTTCCTGGAGCTGGATTTCACAGGTCACTTGCTGATAACACGCTGTGGAATAATGCCACAGTGTGCTTCTCAAAGCCTACCTGACAAGCTGCCTGACAGTGGGGGAGTGCGAGCACGTGTCACGTCAGCCCTCTAATTGGACACAAGGACCTTCCTCCGTGGAACCTTGTCGTGCTCCACACAAGCTCACAAGGCCTTCAAACCAGGCCCATCTAACTTGGCAATGAGTGTCTGCTCCACTCCCGTGGAGCTGGTGCTAAATACCAGAGTTGTAATGAGACAGGTAGGTATGGGGATATGGCTAGTGGATAACATGCTTTGACACATGCTAAAACTGTTGTGCCAACTGGTTACAACCCACGTGACTGTGGCAGTGACATTTATAAATGCCTATGTCATCTTTTCTCATTGTAGCAGTTCATACTGCAGGGGGATTTTCTTTTTCCTCCTTTAAATCAGCCTTTTTTAGAAATATCACAAATGTTGTGCGGAGTGGCTTTAAAGGGTGCGGAAATATGAAGTCATTTGGCGTGTGTGTTTCAAAGAGCTCCTCAAAAGCAGATCTGTTTACATACCTCCTTGAATGCCTTTGATTATAGCATATCTTTGCTGTAGGCCACACCCCGTCGCTGACCAGCAACCAACCGAGTACCAAACCCAACCCATCAGGACAGGAAATGAAAAGGAAGCGCCTCATCTGATCAGCTTCTAAGTCTGGAACTTCAAAGTGACGGCAGGGCGGAGAGGAGACGCAAGGATAGGGACAATTCACGAGCTGGTCAGCACAGGACCCTATCTGATGTGCTTTGATAAAGACGTCTGCATTTGTTTGTTTAATTTTTCCCTTTTTTTTAGGGTCCACCGCTGTAACACTGTGTTCCTCTTTCTAAGAGCAGAACATTAAGTGGGTTTAATTTTGGATTTGAGAAGTGGACTTCACTATTTATATCTCTGATTTGTGCATAGAGGTTGTCAGCTCAGTGTGGGTGCATACATGTTGGAGACTGGCATTAAATAGTTTGACTTTCATAAAGCAGGAAGCTTTAGTGGAAGTGTATTTACAAAGAACCCTTACTTCTGCACTATCAACATCTCCCTTTTCCATCCCTTACAAGGTTGACATTTCTTGAGCTCCACCAGTATTGAGTGAAGCACACATGACCCCTTTGTCCTTATGTTGATGAATGACTGCCTCATACCCATTTTGTCAGATTTTGGTGCAGTGGAGTCGATAGCGTCACCTTGACGAGGAAAGTTTGTGATCCATCAGCCCTCAAGGCTGTCTGGCCACAACTAAGGCCTGGCAAGAACAGAACACTGTATGGGGGCATCCGCTTCATCCAAAAATCCTTCACCCAGTGTGTGCTGCAGTCTTGTGAGGTCGAACGAATGGCTCTTATTACTGCCGCTTTACAGTGAAGGGAGAAAAAAGAAAAAGAAAAAACACTTGACTTGTACTAATAGCTGCGAAGCCATGCTGGTCACCAAAGGTCTGAAGACGAAGCACCCTGTCAGTGCCCAGCTTGGGAAATTAGCAAATAATGTTCCCTTCCCCCTGACAAATGTGTGACAGCTCGCCTTCGCCAATCATTCTCTCCTAACGTTATGATGCATGTCCTGGATCCCCACTGGAGGATACAGGCGAAGTTTACTGACCCTCAATTTACCCATGACAAATGGGGTCCCGGTAAATGTGCGTTTTCTGGGGCGCGGAAGGGGTTCATTTTAAGCAATCCTGGTTATGTGGATGTCACTGATTAGGATAAATAGTGGCTGAGTGTGTTAGGACTGCTTGCAGAACCATATTACCAAGAGCCCGCATCGTTGCCCCTGGAGGGGAGCACTCGTGGAAACTTGGCCAAGATAGAAAACCAAAAGCTCTGATGCAATTAGGAGCTTAAATTGGATGAATTGTACACTCAAGTTTTTATTTATGATTTACTCTTTCATACACTTATGTAAGTATGCAATAAAAAGGTGAAAATGCTGCAAATGAGGCCAGAAAATTGAGACCTTTTGGTTTAGAAATATTTAATCTGGCCCGCACGTACAGGTTTTAGGGTTTAATAAAGTGAAAAGTATAATACAGTATTGACTCAGATACAGCCAGGACTTTCTCCTTTTGATTTTCTACAACCTTGCTGACAGCTGGTTCTACCAGTCCTGTCCTGACCAATAGATAACCAATATATGGATTAGACAGAGGACAAATCAGCAAGCTCCAAGGGACGACAAGCTTTTTAGAAGGTAAAAGGTATAGACTGTAAAACATCAAAATAGGCAACAAGTCATTCCTTTAAAAATGTGCCACTTAAAGAACGGATATAAGCTATTTAAAGCAGTCGGTAAACTGCAGGCTTCTCAAGTTTTATATAGTATGTCTGTTTGTCTCATTAGTGTTTTAAACATTCAAGAGTCGATGCCAACAGGATTATTTGACATATACTACACCGTGCTCTCTTTCTGAGAATGGATTGTGAGTTTTGGAGCCGTTCCAGGGTGCTAACCCGAGTGAGGACATGTCCCTCTGCTGTTCGAATTGACTGCAGTCTCCTCTGTGTTGACTCTTGGTAATTTGTGATAATTTCTTAAATTGAGCGAGTTAAATTTCCACAATTAGGGTGGTGGTGCAAGAAGAGTCAACATAAAAAAAAAGTCTAAAAAGGCACTCCTCTCAAGCCGTGCTCTCAAGTCATGCTCGAAGCCATATGCTTTGATAACTAGTCCTTTGATATGCACACGGTGCTCTCCAATATGACACCGTGCCTTTCTGTGCCTTTTAGACAGCACTGTGTCACTACATGCCCTTTTCAGCCCATGTAATGTGCTATTATAACTCCAAATCTATTTGCAAATGAAGTGCCATTTGCTCAAGAGTCAGAAACAGAAAGAAAAGCTATAGCTGGAAATGAGTTTCATTCTTAAATACAATATCTGCTCTCTTACACTCAATGCATCAGCCAATTGTCATTTTAATGTCCGAGAGATGTAGCTAACATCCTTTTACCTACTGTACGTGTGGAAGCAGTGATATCTTTTTCTAGCGTTATGCATTCTGCTCTTATAACGGTTTCGTTCTCTCAAGCGTCAACCCCTGTACAATCAGGGTAAGCCACATAGGGAATAGCAGAGCAGAGGAGCCAGACCTGTCTATTGGTGACTTTCTCTTTTAATTCACCACACTAATCAATTGTACCACCGTTGCCTCGAGGGGTAATTGTATCTTTATACTAACTGGAAGTGAGTAGGAACCCAGGGAAGACAGAGAAGAAGAATGGTGGGAAAAAAAACAACAAAGATAGGGAGAAGGGGACACGTTTCCCCAGTAAAACCTGATGGTAATCATCCCAATCCGCTTAGCCTCTGTGACTAATGGGGTCTGTTCTTAAGGGACCTGGCACTTTCACTAGGGTGCTATAGAAGCCATTAATGTCTTAACTTATACACCTTCTCAGGGCTGCACAGTAACACATGTACACACATACACACACATTTCCCCCTCACTCACTCTCATACAAATACACACATACACTTTCATTATCCCAGTGCCTTGTTGGCCTCTGCTCTGCTCCTGCTAGGGAGGTTAAATGCAGGAGAGCTGGGCCAGACTGCATGGTTGGAGGAGAAGGGGACGGGTGGTTGGGGGTGGTGGTGGAGGTGGTGGTGCTGGAGATTTTAGAAGTGGGAGGGGGGACTTGATGAGAAACAGCTGCCCCAGGATGGAGGGGTCTGGATGGGGATTTTGGGTGAGGGAGTTGGGGGGGGGCTGCACAACCCTGGCCTTGAGCGTAGCAAGGCCAGGGTTGTGCTTTGAGGCTTGGGAGTGCAGGGGGAAGTGTGAGTGCCTTGACGCACCCCCATTTCATTCTGCCCATCAGAGTTGGAACAGTCAGAGGCTTCCAGGTCAGACAGGCTCTGACCCCCAGAACCTCTGTCTCCTCACCAATGATGACAGATAAGACCACCACTTCCTTCTGTTAGCCAAGATAATCAGATCCTTTACTTAGAGTGTGACACACACACTCCCCTTCTCTCTCACGTACATATCTCTCCCTCTTTGCCGTTAATTCTCTCCTATGAATTCATGTTCAGCATACATGAGAATAACCAGATATATGTGTGCACTTAACCTACAGTAGATATGGCTTTTCTAATCTGATTTATTGTAAGAAAAAAAAAGAAATCACATTTTGGCTTATAAAAAATTGGCTCATTAGCAGAAAGCATTATCTGTCTCACTAAATAACAGATAAAGAGAACTGGCAGAAATAACTTTCCTGACAGCTTGATTCTAACAGAGCTTGGCAACGACCTTGTATGGTGGCAGGTCAGAGAGGGATCGAGTTGCACTTGTAGTCGCCCCCCTCCACAACAGCTTTTCACGAGCAGTGCAAATCTCACACATTCAACATTCAGCAAGTCGGACGGTTAGTTCATTATTAGTGCCTGGACTTAAGGCTGGGGGCTCCATCCAGAAGGAAGGGGGAAAAGCGGGGGTACATGAATAAGCCTGTAGAAAAAGGGAGAGCAGGGTGGAGGAAGTTTTGACTCACCGGTATAGACGAATCTTCCAGGGGCGCCTTTGCAGAACTGCTTGGACTTGTAGGACAGCGTTACTTCCACAACACCGGGAATGTGCCGAGGTGGAGTCTGGACGCGGATGGCGTGGGGAGTTATGAGCTGGATCACAGAGATTTAAAAAAAGCAAAAGAAAAAAGGGGTATAAGCGGTCATTACTTGCTAGAAAGTTTGTCTTAATAATTATTATTCTAATATTGTGGATGGGTTTCAATTGAGTATAAAATGTGAAATTCTACATCGTACCTCACTCCATACAAGCATGGTGCCGAACACAACTTGTAGGCCATCGAAGAAGTTGTCCCCTATGAGGATGACAGTGGCACCTCCAGTGGTCCATCCCTCACTGGGACTGATAGCCTTGATGCATGGGGTGGCTGCTTATCCAAGACAAAGAGAAGAGCAAATTCAGCACCTAAGCTTCAGCACTAGGCCTCACGTCTCCTTCCACTCAGACACATTACTGCGCCACCTCTACGTTGAGCCCTCCATATCTCTCTCACAAAAGACATATCATGGAAATTGCCCCTGGAAAAAAAATGATGGATTTGTCCTTTAAGGCACGAGAATCAAAATCATTTATCAGTGCGCTGGAGTGATGTAGTTAAGCAGACCCTTCAAATGGTCCACTTCACAAAGGCTAAACGCCAGGCTCACCAGGAAAATGATTTGATGGAGCAAATTATGTGTCAGGGCAAATGTAGCTATCAGAATTGATTAAGCATGCACCCGCATGTACAGTAAAATTTCAAAGTTGAACACATCTTAAATGAGTCAAGAATACAGGCTGTTAAAGTGGAAATGACAAGCTAAAGCTTTGCTGGTTCATGTTATTTCATTACCTTTGTTCTTCATGTGCAGTACAGTGCAGGCGGTGAGCGTAGTTTCAGGTTTCATAACGTGAAATGCACTCATGAATTATTCAGATTGTGTTTTTTTTTTCTCTCTTTTTGTGATCGATTCAATCCATTTCATATTGTTTATTACAATGCTTTTCATCTGGCATGACTTCTGCTACGTAGCTCTGCCATTCATCAACAGTCTGGGTTGTTATTATAATCTAATTTGAGTGATCTGGTGCCTCACATTCACTGTCATTTGATGCATTACCTTAATATGGTGCTCAGCACAACACTGTGTTTACAACAGAAATAGCATGACAGCTAGCCATAAAATAGCAATATCAAATTTAATCTATTTCCATCAATATCTTTTAACACACTATGAATTGTGCATGTTTTCCCTTTTCCTCAAAATACGAGCAACTATTTTGCAAGTTCCTTTTTTTTCTCTCCCCTTTACAAGCTCACTTCTAAACCTCTATTATCCTTTCCATCCAGTAAGTAAATCACAGTCAGCCATTGTTGTATGGATCACCTCAGACAAGACATCTCCCTTTGTTTGCCTTGCTGTTGGGTCTGTTCAGGTCATGTTTGCTCTCTCTCCGTGCCCATAAAGTGCACACACACACATTGGTACTACAGGGAATCTGACTTTAACAGGCGCTGTTGACTTCATGCTAATCACCTCGTACAGATTTTCATTTGTGAGGCCTGGAGGAGTGACATTTGCTTTCCTTAATTGCGAAGCAGAGCGTCTGAAAGAGGACCAACCCTCTATGGGCATGCTGGGCCCCCTCTAAGGGCCTGACCTTCATCAGTGCGGACGATTACAGCAAATAATTCACCCTTCAAAATTACTGTAAACAAATTGACTTTGGGGATGAGAGAGCGAGGGGGGCAGGAAGGAGGAGGAGGCAAGAAGAGGGCCTGATGGTGACGGTGACTGTTGGGGGGCAGCTGCAGCCTGGAACCTGCGACACGCACACACAATCACGCACGCACGCACGCACACAAAACCACACACACGCAGACGCACTACCTCGGAAATCCCAGTGCCCCCTCCCACACGCAGAAGGACCCATGGTGAGGCAGCGACTGAGGCCCTAAGCCGTCCACCCTTCTGCCTAAAAATTTGCATATGTCTCAATGCACAGACAGAGAGGGAAGCATGTGCTGAATGGGGACCGTGGCGAAGTGGATTACACAGTCAGCGCAGGCGATCTGATGACAGACACGCACAATGCCCCCTCAGCAGATGATAGGCATCATGAGGAGTGGACGGATGAGGATGCAAAGAGCCGCCCTGCCGCTCTGAGTGTTGCACCACTAAGTCTTTTGCAAACTTTGGGCTACAGCTGAGGAAATTCACTGAATTTGAATTCATATGTCATGGCTTGTTTTGGGGGCTCTTTTGTCTCTCTCTCTCTGTTTGCTAAAACGTTACCCTTGTCCATTTTTGTTTGTTTGCTTGACTTTTTTTTTTCCAAGATCGCCTTCGCTGTGAATTGATCGCGGGGTGCTGATCTGGGATCTGCTCTAATCTTTGTCGTTTCTGGTTAGGGTTAGCCGCGGAGGACGTCAAAACGGATCCAAGATCTGAGCGGAGGAGGTCCTAGCTCTAGTATTGTGACACTCAAACAGGTCTGATGTGGCCCCGTGAAGCCGTCCTTTGTTCTGCCTGCTGAAATGTGTTGTAATTGTGCTGTGGGATGTCCAGATGGTCGGTTGATAGTGCAGCTGATGGGATTATACCTTTTACCTCTCCCTGGGCCATCTGTTCCCTTTGACTCTCTCTCTCTCTCTTTCTCTCTCGCTCACTCTCAGCCTCTCTCTCTCATACTCTCTCCTTCTCTTTCTCCTTTCCTCCTCTCCTTTTTCCCCCCTTCTTTTCTCCTTCTCTTTCTTCCTCTTAGGCCCAGCAGTCTGGATTCACTTGTCTTTATTGCATAAACCCTAACAGCATTACAGCCACTTGGCATGCAAATGAGGCAGGCGCTGCAGGCTCTATGCTGAGTCTCCTATATTGTCTGGGGCTCTATAATGGTGGAACTGAGCTAAGGAACGTGTGTGTGCGCGAGTGTGTCTGAGTAAGTGAGAAAGAGAGAGAGAAATTCTGTGTGTGTCAGTGCTGGTTGTTCGTGTGTGTCTGTGTGTGTGTGTGGGGGGGGGGGGGTGCTCTGTGTGAAAGACTCAGCTATTTGTGAGCATGTTTATGCACCTTTGAGCCTGAATCTATACATGTTTGAGTGACAGGCAGCCACAAAGAACATCCATGTCTGAATGCATAATATGCTTGTTGTGTGACAGTACACACAAGTGAACAAAAATGTCACATGGCGAGATTCAGTCTGTCATCCACAGGCTGTGGCCCCTCTGTGCCAACAGGGGGCAGCACTTCTTGATCAATGCGAGGCAGTCGTGCAAGTGCGGTGTGAGCCGAGAGGAAGGATGCCTCTGTGTTTCAGCCACACAGTCAGTCAGCCAGTCACATATCTAAGGCTTCTCGCCCAGTGAACTCCCAAGGAAGAATGTGTTGCTAATTTAAAGCATGCTGTCTGCCTGCTAGTTGTCAAAGCAGTGTGGAGGACATGGCTGGAATTACATTTTATGACCGGCTCTCCTTTTCTCATGTGTCACATTTCTGTTTGTTAAAGGTGACGCAAACAAAGTGAGCAATCGCAGTTGATGCATGTTAAATTAGTTTGTTATGGAGCCGAGCCTAAGAGGGAGGGAGGGGGGAAAAAAGAGAAAAAACAAATCTCAACTTGTGTGAGCACACACAGTTAAGCAGAGGGAAGGTGTATTAAAGTTATTAGACAAAGACATGTTCAACTGGGCGGTTGACAATGGCTTCTTTTCTTGCTTTACGGGGCGTCACTCTGCTGCTTTGAAGAGTGTGGTGAAGGGTAGAATAAAAAAGGATGGGTTAGGGTAACCTGTAAAGAACACGAGCGTGCACACACGCACACACACACACAACGCAGGGGGTCCCATGGGAGCGGGGGAACATGGAGGCGAGGGCTCAACCTCTTTAATTGCTCTCCTCATTAAGAAACTGGTTGCTAGGCGATCCACACCTATCGTGTCATAAACGTGAAACACACAAACAGAACGTCAGCGAACATAATGACTTTGGTGCTCCGGGCAGGACTTTAATTATTTGATTTTGTTCTCCAGTAGAGGAGTCATTAATAAAGACAAAAACAAATAGATTAGCTTTTCCCCCACTAGGACTGGAGAGCACTGAGATATATTAATTGTCTGGTCTTTTTTTTTTTCTTTTTTTTTTGTATTAGTCGTTGTTGTATTAAACATTACATTTGCTTTTGGTGATAGAACCATTAATGCCCATTAATGTGTAGAGAAGCTTGTTTTAGTCAGTGGTGTATATAAACTGTTTGCCCAGCCATAATTGGCCCTTGAAATCTGAAAATAAGCAATTTGCACAATTGGGCTAAGTCAGTTAACTTTTCTTTCTTTCTTTTCCTTGCAGTCTTTCAGCTGTGTGTGCTCCCATCTGCAAGCGGAGGCCACAAGGGTCAGAAGGTTATGTTTAGTGCATTTTACTTTTTGGATTTCCCATGGTTTGGTGGTCCTACTTTTCTCTCTTTTGGCTGAGAAGGCAATCAGTCTATCATATGGAATCAGTTGGAAGAAAAACAGTAAGTTCTGTTTTTCTCATAGGCCACCCCCCACACCCCTTCTCTCCTTCTCTCTCTTTCTCTCTGTTTCACACACACACACACACACACACACACACACACACACACACACACACACACACACAAGCAACCCCCCTTACCTCCCCCCTCTTTTCTGTCTTTCTCCTTCCTCCCCCTGTTTCAGTTCTCTCACAGCTAAAACTGCAGAACCCAGTGGCAGGAAATTGACCTCACAGCCAAATTCTTCAGCAATTTGATCATGTTTCACATTGGCTTTTAAGACAAATGTAGGTGCATAAGGAGACTGGAAGTAGTATAACATTTTAAAAGAGTGAATTAGTCCGAGTATTATCATCTTCGCTGGCGATACTGAAATGATAAACACTGACTAATGCATGTTGCTTCCAATCAAGACATAACAGCAGGTATGAGTGAGGCCAAAAGCAACTTAAAAAGTGAAAAAAAATGAAAGTGATGGAGGAACGAAAGCTTCTAAGCAACTAGAAGCAACTAGGTGTGTGATCTGGGAGGAAAAAAATGGGAGGATGTCTGAAAGAAACTATGAGAAAAAGGAGCGTAGCAAATTATAAGATGTAAAAATGTGCCTACCATTCTCCAGATAAGGAGGCGTACCTTCTGAAGGGTCGAGTCTGCGAGCCCTTCGCCCATGCTTGGAATTGTTGTGTACAAACATGTTGTCAGAGACAGCCAAGACATGGCCGTCCACATTGACGGTCGTCGATACGACAACCTGCGAGAGGAATTAAAGCAAAACATGTCATTGAGCAAGTTTGAAGGTGATAATAGTACATTTTGGTAAAGGTTTAGGGACATTCTGAGGGATGTATGAATAGTTTGTTGTGTCCAGGTGCTAAAGCTCATGAATTGGTTGTCCTCTTTGGACAGATCACATTACATCAACCTCCCCTCCCTGCCATTTCCTTTTTTCTTTTTACTGTCGTGCATTTGTGTACAGCTAATTGACATTTCAATCACTAAAATACCATTTCCGTTTACCCACTCTACCAACTGTCATCATAGGCGAAGCTCGGTATTATTGATCAGCTTGTCCATCTCTTTGAGGATGGAAGGCCTCCCTTTTAAAATATTACTGGAGTCATTAGCAACTGAACAGTGCTCTATCCCATCTCTCAGCAAACATTTTACTAGGATCAAATTCCAAGCCATACTCCATATTTCATAATGCTTATTTTTGTTGTTGTTTTTTTGGCTACCACATTCCAAACAGTGAGCCACATGTGAATGGCCAAAGTGTTTTTGAGCCGGAAACAGAGAGCCCCTCTCAGGTTTGCTTCGCCGGTAAGTGACCTCGGTGTAGCAGTGGAATTTAGGGGGGTGCTTTTTTTGGTTGGTTTGGGGTAGGTGGGGGTATAGGGAGAGGAGGGGAGAGAAGGGGAAGTGAAAGAGCTCCATTCTTGTGAGCAGGTTCAGAGCTGGGCCAAGCTGAGGATGATGGATTGGGCCCTTTCTGGCCTCCAGCTGGTTTTGGGGTAATAAGAAGAGTGGAAGGCATGCAGAATACACAACTTTAGCCAGAGAAACACCTACGGTGGCACATCTGGGAAATCTATTTAGGGCAAATGACATACTAACTGCTGGAATAAAGGCAATCGATGATAATAAAAAGTAAAAACATCTTCTGTTTTGGGAAAATAATATAGTTACACAAAAAGAGTGATGCAAAAAGTTCTTGCATTCCTTTTGACATATAGGAGTGAGAGGTGAAAGCCCTTGGTGGCTGTCACGCATCAGTCCACATTCAGCCTGAGGGAAGATTTGAAGAGGCAGGGGAGGTCTGATGGTAGTGACATCAGGAGGGGACACCCTGTCTTGTCTGTTTCATATCTGGGCTTCCTCCTGGAGGATGCTGGCTTATGTGTCTATCACAAAACAGTGCTGCCAGTGACGGCCGCCCTCCTGTAGGCTGTCGTTACCCTGATAGGACAAATCACACTAAACTCTCACTGTCTCACCTTGACCTAGTGGGCTGCTTGTGGTGATGTGGGCTGCTGAGTAGGATAGGTAGACAAATGGAACAACAGGGAGTCAATCATTTGAAGGCTTAACTATTTGACACTTTAGATAAGACTGAGTTAAGAGATGGTAAAAATGTATTTTAACTGGCAGTATTTTGTTAGCTTACAATAATGTTTTCTTATTTTTTTTAAAAGCATGGTTTTGACATAAAGTACATGCATATGTGGATAAACATATATGCAAGGGTTCCTAGCGTGTATCCCATCTATCTATCTATATGTCTATGTGTGTGTGTCTGCCTGTGGGCGTGCTTGCAGATATGCGTGTGCAAGAAGGTATGCGTTTCCGCTGCCAGACAGTTCGTGAGTTAACACTGTTGTTACATTTGGTTGGATCGTCCTCCCCTCTGTGCAGAGGCTCAGAAAGCTGTCAGGGACACAATTGATGGCACTCTTAAATCCTATATCCTTATTTGTGTCAGATGGTATTCCCTAATAAATATTCTGTCCAAGAGCACACAGGACACAAAATCCCTCTCTCTCTCTCTTTGCCTGGTTTTTGCCTCCTTCAGTGCCAATAATAAAAATGTATTCATATGTGAATCTGTGTCAGTGTGACTTAGTATAGTGGAGCAGCTGTGGCTGTGCATTTGCACACCTGTGTGTGTGAGAGCGTGCGTGTCTGCAAAAAGAGAGCGAGACAGTGAAAGACAGGGACAGAAATAGAGCATATGTGTGAAATAGATTTCAGTCACCTGGAATCTGCGCATGTCTCGTGGATTCCCTGCATTCTTCAGACAGTTCTGATTGCACTTGAGAAAGAACTTTAGGAAGAATCTGTGAGAGAGCAGAAAAGAAAAAGCAAAAATATTAATTATACTTTTGAAGCTGGAATTTTAGCTGGCGAGGTGACAGAATATTTCAACAGGATTTCTCAAGCACACCCATTTTCCACATTCATTCATTCACCGTGTGAGCATCACGGTATCTCGGTTTGAGAAGTCGCACTCTTTATTATTCTTTCAAAATCTAGAGCTGTTTGTGATCTCATCCTCTCACCTGAGTTCACGGGTCTTTCCCAACTCCCATCTGCCACTAACATATAGGAAGTCACTTGATATTCCACCCACCGCTTTAATCCCAGGACACCCCCTGTGCAATTAAAGTTCTCCTGTTCAATAGGGAAGCAAATGAGGCCCACCTGTGACCAGGTCTTGTTTGAAGAGCATCAGGGATAAAGGACCTAACAAGGTGAGAGCGCGCCACAAAACTTATAGTCCTGTCAGGCAATTAGGCGGACACTCCTGGGACCACCGTATGCCACACACACACACACGCGCACAGACAGACACACATACACACACATAACGCATACACACACCCATGTTCTTGTGGGTGGGTGAGGCAATTATGCCACAAATTACAACCTGGCTAATCGTCTCTGAACAAATGTCACGTCTGAGTGAGATCTGGGCTTGCTTAGTTTGTAAGCCGCCTTCTCAGGTCTTGCTGAATTTATTGATAAGCCCTCGTACTGAGAGTTCTATATCAGATGAGGCTTTACAGACATCAAATAGTTAAAGAGAGGAAAACTAAAAACAAGACCAATAAGAGAAATTATCTCAGATGTAGCCCATTGTGTAAAATCCCACACAACCACACAGAATAAACAATGAAATCGACTTGTTGTTTTTGCAAATTCTCCCCACAGAATCATGACTGATTGCGCCTTTGCTTTCTCCGATTCTTTATAAATACAGTGCTGTGATATTTATTTTTCATCACATTGCACTAGCATTACTATATGCAATACTGCGGTTTTCATTGTAATACTAACTTGACTCACAGAATTGCAGCAGCTCATTGGATTACCATAGATTGCACCATAGATTGCACGGACATTTCATTCAGCTAAATACAGTGGCTTGTGTGGCCTGCGAGGACGCTTTCACAACACTTAAGACTTCTCGTTCGCCCAGTGGGATCCTGGCCAAGCCATAAATCAGAGTCTGAAATGACCCTTCTAACCCCGGCCACATTAACACATGCACTGGTCATTTAGAAGCGTTCTTCGATAGACTCCTATACCTTGTGCTTCGCGGAGGGCCCAGGAGGGAGAGGAGAGGTGAGAAAATATTTTCACTCCACATCCAAGAAGCTTTGGCTTGGACATCAATAAAAGACGTTTTAACCCATGCCAGAATGCTGATTGCCTGTCGGTGTGTGGTGAGGCCATAAAAAACCTGACTTGTCATTAGTGCATTTCGCTTGATTGTGTTCACTGTGTTTTCGGGTTGCATCTGTTGGCTGATCATCAAAATGACCATTATGTACTCTAATTCCCTGACCCTGTTTTTATTTCCCCAAAGAGCCATAATGTAGAGCAGCAGACATCTGCGGAAAGCAGACCTGAAATACGACTTTTATTTGTCTGTCGCCTCTCATATAGATTGGGCAAGGCGGGTGGTGCATATTTGTGTGCGCGTGTGCACACATCTACATGCATATGTGCGTGCAGGCATGCGCACGTACATCCATCACCGGTTGGTAAACAATTTATGTCAAAGCAAGAGATAGAATATATTTCCCAAGCAATGCATTGACTTCATAAAAGAAACACATTACTTTCAGAGTTAGTCTTGTCTCTTTTCTGGGATACTTTAATGCTTTTACATACTGTTCCCACTACAGCAAAACCAAAAGTTAAGAAACAATAAACACAAGAAATTGAGTGCCCACGCTATCATAAAGTAGCTCCTTTATGTTTACTGTTATGAAGGCAATTAAGCACAATTTCTCTCCTAAAAAGATAAGCTTAATTTTCATAGTCCACAGCAGTGGCAGCGCTATAGCATCCATTACATTTGAGTTGGTTAAGATTCTCCATGAGCACAGTGCAAATTGGTCCTTGGTGAAAAGGAGAGCAATTAAGACAAGGCCCCTCTCTCTCTCTTTTACTTCTTAAATATCTACAGAAGTTTGTGCTGGTGTTTTGGCACGCACAGAGACAAAAGGAGGTTGTTTAATTGTTTTTTAATGGGATATCAAGTCGTCGCTGCCATTAGATGTTGGCAATGGAGGGCAAAGGGGGATAGAGAGAAAGAATGAACTGCAATTAGGTTTGATTAAAGCTATCCTTCTCAATAATCAGCTGTTCTGACAGGACAGGGGGACCCTGGTGGCCGCTGAGATGGAGGAAGGTGTTGAGTGATATTAAGGCCAATGAAGGGGATATTAACATGGCTAATTAAAGCTCTTCCAAAGCCGGGAGAGGAGGCTCTCAGTGGACCGCACTGGATGAAATAATCGGCCAAGGCAGCTATCAGTTGGAGGAGAGCGAGAGAGAGAAAGGGTGTATGGGAAGGGGTGGGGTGGGCTGGGGTGTAGTCCATCTGAGAGAAAGAGAGGAGTAGAGGGAAGGAAAGAGGGAGGCGTAGAGGAAAACTGCGAAGTGTGAAGGAAGACAAAGAGGAAGACATTGACAGGCATATAGAGAAAGACTTTCAGTGTAGCCACAGAAGCTCATTCTGACATCAACCCTCTCTGTCTGCATGCTCGAAGTCTGCCAGTATAACTAAGACCTGACATCAGCTTTTATCTCCGACAGCTAGTCATACAGGTCCACAAATCAACATTAAAACAATCCTGCTCATGCCTTGGTCTAAGGCAATTAATACGATTCTCCTGTAGTACCTCCATGCTCGCCCACTGCTGAAGCTACTAATCATGCCATAATGATTTCTCTCCCTCTGGTCAAAGGGGAAATAGATTGTCTCTTTAGTAATGCAGCAGGCTCTGCGCCTTCCACTCCCTGGCTTCACAGACCCGGTAATTGAGGAGAAAAAGGCCGACTTTGGCACTTTGACTGATTTGAGGGCTGCTAGACCCTCTTATCTTTACTCTGATCATTTTAGGCTGACACTCAAAGGAAGACCCATCGCCCTAATTCTAGCTCACCCTCTCCCATCATCAAACAGAAGAGGAATAGGAAAAAAAGAAGAGAGGGAGAGGGGGGAAAAAAACAAACAGGCGAGGTGAGGAAGGCCCTCTCTCGTTTAAATGACCAACTTAATTGCCGGGTTGATGTCACTCATGCATAAATGTCCATTCCTTTGATTTGAGTGAAGAGGGCAAATAAGGATAATGTTATATTATTAAGAAGGCTCTATCGACAGTGGAGGCTCGCTGTCCTGTCAATTTCATTCACATTTTTTTCATCCATTTCTTTTTCGGATTTTTTTATGACTTACAAAAAAAAGTCAGCTTTTTTTAAAACGTGTTTTCACCCACCAGTTTCTTTAGTTGCTTACATGAGGATATATTTTCCGTTCTCTAATAGTACACCTTGTTCTTATTGTTCAAAAGAGCTTGCCCATATTTACTTAGGCTGCTACACAATACACTGACAGATGGCCATGGTTTCTGTAAGAGTCAGGTATTGACAACTCTAAGCTCCTGATTGGTGCCCCGGCACTAATGACTAGCATGCAGTGTCCACAGCCGGCAGCCATGACAGTGAGGTCATCCGTTGCAGGGCGGTGAGTATCGATCACCACCCAGCTCCAGCCCATCAGGCCCCAGCTGCCTCCCAGACTCAATGGGCCCCTGTTACAGGAGCCCTGTAAGAAAACGGTTCCCAACACCAGACTACAATCTGCTGACACCAGATCTCTACGCTGAGATAGTAGTACACGGGTCAATAGCGTATCGGATTTCCAAAACGCCAGGGTCTTAATGTCAAGCCTCCTGCCTTCCCTACCTACTGCTCCAGTTATTAGGCACTTCACTGAACTGCATTCAGATCCCTGTTGTGACAAGGCGGAGCAGGTAAAACGAGAAATAGAGACACTTATAGATCTTAATCTTCCCGAACACTTATTTATGCAACTGAGTGGGCTTGGATATATGTGCCAGTTAAGTCCCTGGGAGGGTGAACTGAGCTCCGTGGCCATTCCCGTCGTATTCATGTTTGCCACTGTCTTCTCTCGTCAAGCAGAGCTGTTTTTCTCGCCTTAGCTGAAGTAAACCACAGCACATTAACAATATTTGCTCTACCCCTGTACAAGCGCCAAGGGACCAGACCCACAGATCCTATCACTTCTTTATCGGGGAACAAGTGCCTCACTATCCAACCTTATTGGGTTTGGAAGATTAACCCCTTCCACTCACGGGCTCTGCCCGTCTCCTCCGAGAGCAGCAAGGCAGATGTCACTGTGATTATTATTGTTCGGCATCAAATATCCCAACAACGTGTCTCAAAGAATTTATTGGGTATTTCCAAGGCCTTTTTTGTTTTCATTTCTTTATTTTTTCCTGCTGCTATTGTCAGTTCATTTTGTTGTTTCATATTTCATATTTTTGTTGGTGGTATGTGTGTTGTGAGGGTGTCACAAATAATTTATGTGCTTCCTCTGCACCGTAAGATGTAGCTGTGTCCCTCCATTCATCCCTCTTTACCCTCTCCTCCACCATCCCCCTTTCTCTCTAATGGGCAGAGTGGCATTGACATTATTTCACTTGAGGATCCCTCACTCTGTCAATCCCTCTTCATTTACTCCATGGCTACAGGACTCATTATTGTATCTCTTCCTCCTTCTCTCCCTCTCTCGCACTCTCACTCATTCTCCTCACCTCCTGTCTCTCTCGCTCTCTAACTATCCCTCTCCCTCACTGGACACTGTTAGTTTCTTACTTAAGAGAATCGCTCGTCTTCACAAATGGTTTCACGTCAAACCCACTCCTAGCCAGCCCCCACTGATTCCCTTCAGGCTTTGGCACAGGTTTACTGTAACAGATTAGACGAAGACTCGAAGCTCCTGCTAACTATCCATCACTTGCTAACAGTGGACTAAGGCTGTGTGCTTTATGCAGCTTTTAGCTCCAGCCCGCCACATACTGCATGTTTAGCCCCAAGCTTTCTCTCTGCCTCTCCCATCCCCTCACATCAAGATACTGCTGAGGCTGTGTACTGTTGCACGCTGTTCTTTGTTTTACTCTGAATACAGCTTTTTCTCTACTAGGACTTTGAACACAATATAATAAGACACAAAACATAAATAATTCTGCGTTGTTTTGTCTTGCACGGCCCTGTTGTAAAAACGAATAAAACACTGGTTGCTGCTATAGTGCCGGCATCATCTACATCCAAACTGGAACTCCTAGATTTTACTTAATCATAAGCACCACAGAAATGTGATGATGATTACTGATAATGACCGTGACAGTCTGAGTGTTCCTCATGAGGTGGCTGACATTACAAAAATAATCACGTACATCCACAATACAGCCCTGAGGAATATTTACTCTGCTCACCAGCTGGACGGCATAGAGGTATCTCCAGGTTATTTTTCTGCAGGAGGAGAAATATGGTGCTTTGATTACTGGTCAGCGTTGGAGCTTGAGGCCTTGAGGAAATACCAGTCAGCACCTCCCTGCACTAGTGAGATGGAAGATAAGCATATGTTGGAGTAACTGGCCAGGGTGAATAGTAGTATTTAGGGTGTTGGACGTGGGGTTCTGGAAGGCCCCAGAGCGGGTTTACAATGAGAGCCATACACCGCCGCCGTCTCTCTCCTGTGGCACCTTGGAGTGATCAGACCCAGGCAAGACGGAGAGGAACACATCTGTACAGGCAAGGCCGGCAGGGGGGCTTTGACCATTTACAGAAAGCCTTGCTGGACCCAGCAGGCCAGCAGGGGCTAATTTGCATGCGTATGTATATGAGCGTTTGTTTGTGTGTAACATATAGGTCAGTGAGTCAGTGGTTTTGCTGTCTGCCCATGCATGCTCAAATGTATGCAAGTGTATTTCGGCATTGTATTATTACTAATGTATAATACATACATCTAAAGTGGCTGTCAAAACTGGTAAGCCATCATGAAACATGAGGCTGCGACATCGGCACCACATTAACGCATTCTCAGAAGAGTTTAAAAAAAAACACCCACTGTGGACTGTCATGTAGGTGGTGGGGGGTATAAAGATAGAAAGACAGAGAGCGGGTCGGTGCTTAAAGCTAACAGGTAACCTTTCTGTGCACCTAGGACAAAGGCAGGGGGAAAAAGAAAATGTCAAATTAAGAGAGGCCAGGCAGAGAGACGTGGCTGCCATATTTGTGTGAAAGCCCAGTGCTGTTGGCAGCAGAGATGGCTGCTTTCTGATTCATCTGGGGCCGTATGGCAAAGCTTTGTCAGTCTGTGCGAGGTATAAATAATTCAGGGTGAGAGATGGCAATTACAGGGCCCTGCACAACCAAAATGAATATTTTATAAGGACTAAAACTGCCCTGGAATGAATCACACACATGGAGTCACACACACATACACACTCACACGTGCACACACGAGCGTAAGTGAATGTGCACACGCGCACACATGAGACCAAACACACACACACACAAAGGTAGCACATATGAACCCATGGCATAGCTGTTGCATTGTTGACAAAAAACAATTCTATTATATAAACCCCCGCTTTTATGGCTTAATAATTTTTAATATTCTCGTGCGCATGTGTAAAATTTGGCACGATATTTAGTTAAGGGGTGTGTTATATTCATTTATCCGTGTTCTTATTCTGTTATGGAAAAGAAAAAAACAATTCACCACAAACAAATACACATTTAAGATTTTAGTGAGCTACCCAGGAGCCCGAGTAAAATCCATTAGCTAAATAAATTCTAAAAAGTGTTGCAAATATATAGGAAAGATCTACAGAAAAAGCAGTCTCCAGAGACCCAGAGCCTTTACTTTTGACCCTGTAAATATGGTCTTTGTGTGTGAGCATAGAGGGGGTGGAGGTGGTGGTGGTGGTGTGTATGTGTGTGTGTGTGTGAGTGTGTGTGGGGGGGGGGGGGGGGGTAAAATGCTAATGGAAAAAGATTAAACCCAAAAGCCGCCTGGAGCATTTACCTCTAAAAGGTTTTGTCTGTCAGGTTTCCTGCAAAACTCTGTCCTTATAATTCTGAGACAAAAAATAACATTGTTCCAGAGTCCTGAGGACCACAGTGGCTTGGTTGAATGGCCATTGTGTGGGCCTAGCTAATGATACCTTAGCTTTTGTGAGAGGGAGGCCAGGTAGGTCTGTGACATCAGCGCCACACAAGTGCTTCTCTGTCCGGATGTTTAGGGAAGGATTTCGCCGATGGTGGGAAAAGGGTATAAAGAATAAACAGGTCCTGTTTTTGTATCAGCATTTTCAACCCCAAAGCCTAAGATAGGCCAGGTATCTTTTAAAGGAGGAAGAAAAAATTAAGGCAACTTTTTTTTCTTAATCATCCTTTAAATGTGAGGAAATCTGCACACAGGTTTGTGGAGAAACTGCTTCAGCAGAAAATGATGTAATTCCAGGAATCTCTTTTCCTTTTTCCTCCCTCTCTTTTTTTTTTCATATTTCAGCGTGGGCGTTTTGTCAGTCCAAAGGGAAGATGGCAACCCTCTGAGGGAGGAGAGACCCCAAGCATGAAGACACAAGGAACGCATGTGTTGGAAAAAGTGACAGCGAGGCAAATGCTAAGAGAAAGCTGCTTCCTTACCGAAACGCACACTGTTAGCGATATAGCTAGCTGTTGTGAAGGCAGCTGACAAACTCATAGCGTGGCATGTCTCGCCCCGTTTGTGAATTTTCAAAGAGTGTGATTTGCAAATAACATGAGTCTCTGGGCATAGACTGGGCATGTAAGTACGGTGAATAAAGCCCCCCTGCTCTGCTGAGGGAAACCCATACTTGTCAGCTCAGTTCTTTGTCAGGAACCTGACAGATAAATAGACAGTGTTTTGCCGCTCACTCCTCCTGCCTTATGTACACAGAGGCGTGTGTCTGCTTCCACATACAGGTTGACTTGCTTTAGGGGAGGAATTTGTTGAAAGATACCCCACCGCTTCTCAGGGCAATGACTGAAAATATTGTGGGCCACTTCAGACAGCCTCAAACAACAAACAATGGGGGTTGATGTGTAACCAGATAAAACACAGATCGGATAGCTGGGTCTAAGCACCACTACAGGGCTTATTTTTCATGCAAATTACTACTAATGAGCTTCCTGAAATCTGACTAATTATATCAAAGTGATTTCTTTAATTAGTTTGTAATAATTCCTCGCATAAACATCATAGTAAACAGATTAAGCTATATAAAAATATCAATTTGTCACACTTATATGAGACGCCGTGCAGTCGACGCTAATCTAGCTTCTCCAAAATGCCAGAGCAAACATTTATTAAAGAATTAAATATGTACTCAGAGAATGTTTGGTAACATTAAGGGCGTGTATCTTTCACATATTTGTCACGGTTTCCCCGCAAAGATCTCGATAGCATATAAGGAAGAAGCCTGAATAGTGAGTGTCAAGTGGTAAGAGAGGTTTCAGTTAATAATTCAATGCTCCACATAAAGTGCAATATTAAATTCTGTAATTGAAAGTCATAAAAAAGCGTATAAGTATTTAACTCAAACAGAGCTAGTGTTATTGCAATCCAACATCAGAGATTACACCAGTGAGTGACTGCAAGACTGCATGTCAAATCCAAATACCCGTTTGAAAAATAACAGATGACTTCAGAAAAGATAAGAAATTGAATTTATCTACCACTTTACACCTTTTGTTAATCCAACAACATTCCTAAAACCCCTAAAGAGTAAAAATATCTAATATACTAGCAGTCACGAGAGAACTCGCACGACTACCGATCTTTCTGATACCCTCAATCTGCACTGAGATGGATTAAACATTCAATTTGTTACTCGCCAGACCACCACCTAGGTTCACCACTTACCATACAAATGGAAAACACGCTAGTAATCTATTAGCCTGCCTGGCCTGACACTGTATTATGTTGTATTTGTATTATATTTACTTCAGGGAAATTACGATTCAAGTCATATTTATCTTCATGTGGAAATGTGTGTCTAAATGGAAATCACCTATAGTGCGAGGGTGGATGCAGAGCAATACTAATGTGATCCATGAACCGTGCGATTTAGTCACCCTCTATGGATGCACTATGAGCTGATTCTACATATCAAACATGCTCTCCCCCTGCTAAAGCCCATACCCAGAGCCCCCGATGCTGTTTGATAATTATTACGCTTACATTACAACACAAGACCTTGCCTGTGGAGTTGGAAGAGCCACCCCCTTCCCCGTAAACTAACACACACACACGCTCGCGCGCACACACATGCACACGCACTCTTTGTCATATACAGTAGTAAACAGCTTCCCAGTAAGCTGTTTGCACTTCACTGCCCGCTCTAGGAAATAAAAACAAAGAGCAAATTGGGGGTTTTGCGTCTCAGTGAATAAATAAGGTTGTTTTACTCACAGAATCCATTACCTTTTTAAAACATGCGCCTAATGCGTTGAGCCTTTTCATTCTACAAACAAAGCCTAAATTAGGAATTAAATACATTGGTATTTAGATAACGGCATTAGCTTTATGACATCAATGTAAAAAAGTTGGATGCCATCCATATCATTCCCATGCTTCCATTGTTACGTTAAATTGCAATATTAATCCTGGCTCAAACCAAGGTACTGTGGCTTTTATGCAGTACACTTGAATTATGCTATTGAAGTAATTGATAGTGATTCAGTCATTGAAGGTACTAATCCCATGATTCAGTTCATCTCTCTCAGTGCCATTTACCTCCAGATGTTTAGAGTTTGGGGTAATCAATAAAGAGGGAATAAAGATTGGCATTCACAATACTCCCCTTGACAAGCTCCAGCCGAATGTTTGTCAAGCAAATTAAACACACTTAGACTTTTCACCTGCTCCTACAACGACACCACATATGGCCGTGAAGTTAAAAATAAGAAACTGTGCATACATTACCATGCATAATGCACAACTCCCTCCATTTAATATGCAAATTTTGTAAAATATTACTGAATACCTTCTGTTCGGAATGAATAAATTTGAATTGCAATTAGAATAATCTTGTATAATTAATGAAAACTGTCAATTTTGGTTCCGAAGTAATTTGATTAGCATGTTGATAGGACACTTATCAAGTTCAGTAAACTGTTAGATTAAGAAGATGAAAAAAAAAAGATTCTAAGGATATTTTTCTCAACGGCTCTGACATTTTCCCTTGGCATTGTAAACAAAGACAGTAGCTGGCAAACTTCCTGAATCGAGGGGCGAGAAGGGGAGGGTGCAACAGAAAAAGAGAAATAGAGACGAGGACAGAGATAGAGAGCCTCTTGAGATAATCTGTGAATCTCAGTCCGCAGATGAAAAGGAGTCTATCGTCAAGGCTCCTGAGTGAGCTACTCATCTCTGCCCTCTGCTCTCCAGCTAAGCCCAAGTTTATGGGATTTATCTCGTGAACCATTTGTAGTTTTCACATCACATGATGAGTTAAAAACAGCATACAGCTTTTCTAAATGTTTTGAGGCTATAAATGTTGAGTTCACAGCTAAAGCCCACAGACAACTGATTCCAGTCTGCAATTCATCTGAGAGTAGCTATCTATTAGCGATCAACAAATTGATGTACGCCATTGTTGTATTGTATAAAAAACAACCATCTGTACTGTCTACAGATGAACAGAGCTAGTGACCTCCTTTTCCCCTCTCTTTCTCTGCTCATTAGCTATCCTGAACCTCTTTCTCTCCTGCCTTTAGTTTTCAAACCCCCAAATGAGACCTAAATCGCTTGCAATACAGGTTAGCTTGAGGAGAAGGGGGGCAAACATCTGTCGCGCTAGGTACCCGCATGCAGCTCGGGGTATCTCCTGCGAGGAACTTTGGGGATGTTTAATTCATAAACGCTGTCATCCATGTAAACCTCCTGATTTCATAATGACTAACTCTTGGTGGTTTAATTAATTTAATAATGCCTTTCAGAAGCCATAAATGAAAGGGTCTCTGAAGTGGTGCATTAATTAGCCAGCTCCGCTGCTAGCCCTGTCAGACTGGTGGCTGTCAAAAGCAGGGCAAAGCGGAGGATGGGCACAGCTGACGTCCTGAGTTCAGAGGTCATGCCAATCATGCTCCTCACCACACTTAATGAGTCATAATTTGTGTCTGGTATACACATGTATTAGGGTCAACCTGTGGTCATGTCCATAATTCTCTCCCCTTGCTAGGCTACATGAAAATAAGTGGCGGGACGACAAGGTACTTACATTCTCAGTAATAAGCTGTGGCATGGCCACATTATGTTGCTTCTAGTATTTACATGGAAAGTACAATCCATCAGAGCCATTGTCATTACCTTACATATTGTTTATGCTGTTACCCGCTACATATTTTGCTTTAATGACAATGTTATGACTTACTTGTTCACAAGATTATAATAAAGAATAAATCAAACTTCATTAAAAGTCTCAGCAACTCAACGCATGAGCGCACAAAATCATCACAGAACCAGCCAGATTATATTCCAAAGTAACACCATGCATCTCATAAGGAGGTTGTTTTCCTTTTTCATATTTCATAAATATGAACCAGGGTGGTTTGTGTCTGTGCCTGTCCATTTATTACCATAAAAATCAGCTGACTGAAGTATCTCACTATCTGTGGAGGCAATTAACTGTTTTGAGAGAATGCGTAATACGGGACTTTGTAATGGTATCATTTGGAGTCAAGGCACAGATGCGCCGTGCGGAGCCATACTGTAATTAGAGAGAAACGCTGTACAGGTTTTCCACTAATTAGCAAATTATGCTGAAAATAGCATCAAGCTAATTAACAGTTATTATGGCATTTTTGAAAGTATGACTTTAATTAGCAAAGTCCTGACGCAGGCAATTTCAAACTCGTCTCTGAGAAGATGAGGAGGAAAGGGAAAAAAAAACATGGGGCATGATCAAGAAGATACCCAGATTATTACGATGCTGTCAAAAACTAAAGGAAGGGGAGAAAAAAAAACAGGAGGGGAAAAGAGAGACTGTGTGAGTGAGCGAGGGAGGGAAGGGAGGAGGAGGAGGAGGGCCGGGGGGGTAAAGCTTTTGTGTGTTGTGTCTGAATCTCCATCCAAATGAGGGGACATGTGTGCTGTGCCACGTTGCCAAGAGGAGCCCTGAGCCGTGTGCCCAGTGTCAGGTGGCAGCGGCTCACCCCTCAGCTACCAGGCGAAGACGAGAGTGAGCTCAGCTGGTGCCCACAGCCACTCACTTATTCTACTCCGCTGCACATTAAAGGAGCCCTCGAGTGGAGCCAAGCAACGCCAGCCAGCCAACCTGACAACAACACTCCACCTCCTCCTCATTTCCAACAGTTCCTCTTAGCACTTCCAGGGACCCACCTTGGATCTAATGACGCCCGGTGACAGCGGATACACTCGGAGAATTACGCATCTTCTTAGCTTACAAAGAAAACGCCTTCTCCGTCATTTTGGATTGGCCTTGTGAAATTATTTCTAATTGGGGAAATGTCACTCATTAACATCACAATTGTTGATACGGCATGTAAGCGAGTATTTCCGAGGTGTTTCGTGGATAATGTGTCTTAAAAGGCACCTGTGCAGAACCTTTTGAAGGGAGGAATTGTCACCAGTGGAAGTGGGGAAACGAGAAAAAGAGGAGTGGAAGAGATGGAGGGAAGGGAGAGGAGAGAAGGAGAGGGGTGGACTGAAGGGTCTTTGAAGGCCCAGTGTGTGAGAGAGAACAGAAGTGTGCCTAGCCCCAGGCAGCCTACGGCTCAGGCCCATTAGCTAGACTGACCTTGCCCGCGCCTTTGTCTTTGTGCTCTCCTCCCGCTGCTTCCCCTTCTCAAGCATTCCCTTTTTGTTGTCTCCGAGCGAGATTGGGAAGAGGGCCATATCTTTCAGCTTTCTAACCCCCCCACAATCTACCACTCCTCTCCACCCCACACACAACACCCCCCACACTTTGCCTGGAGCTTGTGCCCCCAGAGGGCTCGGTACAGTGACACGCCTAGCCGGTGGCCACCTCTGCCCCGACGAGAACTTGGCTGGAGTGGTCAGCGCCCCGAAGACCTCCGGAGAAAATACTACATATCAGGGGGCCCAAATCATGGCGCTGCAGGCCTCGCATACATGCACCCACTCTGGGCAGCCTGCCTCTTTATTGCCTGCCTCTCATTTGAGAGGATGGAGACCGGCTGCCAAGTTTTGACACCGCCACATATGGCCTCCTCCATCAATCGGACTAATCAAGCATCAAGGGGAGGCAGGACCAGCTTAATTGCCAGCCAGATATAGCTGCTCTCACTTGACGTGCAACCTGAAATAGAAACAGGTCTAAGGAGACATGACAGAAGATAAATGAATACGGCCATTGTTCTAATAATTGTAGAAATACATTTCTTTACACTTTAAATCTTAGCCCCAACACAAGTAACAGCTAATGCAATAGACGTGCTTGTTTCAACATCAACACTATTGCAAATATTGCCTTAATATAGCATCATCTACTCATTAAAATGTGGATTATGTTCACATTTGTAATGTTAGGTACCTCAGGTTAGAGAAGTGTACAGTAAGTTGTTAGGGAGTTTTTTTTCCCATGCAGGCAGAAGAGCTCTGCTCCTCCAGAGTCCTTGAGGCATTCTGTCTGCCTCTGCCTGCCTCTCTCAACTTCCTGTTTCCCTACACCCCCCACTGGGGTAGCAGCCACGGAATAACTTAGCACATGGAATGAGGAGGAGAGATCAACAGCAGTGATCCATTCATCTTGAGTTTCTCCTGTCACTCTCTCTTTCCGTTTGTAAACACTGAGGGTCTGTGGTCAGAATGGCCTTTTGTCCACTGTGTTTTTCTGCATCCCTCTCTTATTCACTTCAAAGGTAACAAGTGACAGATGTCTGTCTTTGCTGCGGTCTTAAACACTAAGGCTCCCGCGATAGCATCTGGACTGAATGTCAAACTGTGAATCTACCCTAAGAATGTACTGTGGTTATGCCAAGCTCATTGTTATTAATGTCAGGGACACTGCCTACAGAAGTATTTAAAATACTCCCTGTAGTTCGCAGCAGGGTGCGCACCGGGGGAGGAGTTGGAGAGGGGGGCATGTATGTAAAAATAATGGACAAAGATTATTAGAAAAATATTAAAATAGAGAAATTATAACAAAGGGCAAAGTAAATGGATGAATAGCTCAATTAGATCTATATCATGATTTCCTGGTGGGCGTGCAACTTCCCAAAGAATTTGACTCTGCATGAATCAATTTAGCCACAGGAGGTGATAAAACCGAAAAGGAGGGGGGGGGGGGGGGGGAGAAGGAGGAAATATATAACATGTTAAAGCAGAAGTTTAGCGGGATTAAAGAGTTCCCTGGAGTTGCAAGAACTGAAAAAGTGGCAAAGGTGGTGGTGTTTTGAGCTTGTAATCACAGCACGGTGCTGTGTTTATTTAACTTTCCCTTCTCCGTCGCTGCCTGCTTTTGGTATTTACATGTTTAATTGAGAAGTGTGCTGCTGGTTTCTTCTGCCCATCTGCCGAGTCCCTTCCTCTTATCAAGCTCATTCCTCAAACTGACAGCTCTCCCTTTCTGCATATCTCTCTTTCACTCCCGTGCCACTACACTACTAACTCCTCTCTTCCTTTCCATGTCCCTCTTCAATCTGTCAAGTTCGGCTATGAGTAATGACAATGCGTTTTCTCTCAAATCAAACCAATAAGTAGAAACACGCACAGGCAGACTCGCAAGAAAAGTCTGTGCCGCCGGTGTCACGTCATGAAACTCTCTGTTGTGTGGTCCGGGGTTTGTTTGTTTTTTCCTCTTAGTACCACGTCTAAATCATGCGCCTGTCAGACGCAACATGTGTGTCATTGTATCCCCATCAGCGTGTTTCATTGTACACACTACCACCTCTGAAGAGCTGCCTCTTATCAGTGGAGTGTCAGAAAGCCCCCAGCACCACCACCTCCTCCCTGCTGCCTTTCTAAATGCTTTTCTATTAAGAGCAGTGTTGTGTCCCTCTGATAGCGGCAGCTTCTCCACTTCATCATTCATAATCCCAATGGGCATCAATGGACTCCATGGCCTCGCCATCCACACCAAAGCCTTTGTCATTCATTGCAAATGAAAACAACCTAAATGAGAGAGAGAATCTAAGGAATCCACTACAAGAGATGGGGAAAAGGCCCAATGGGCCAGAGCACTCCAATCATGAATAGTCTCCGCCACGGTAAGACACAGGCGATACCTCATATGTTTCGAGTGGGCTTTTGGCCTGCTTTAATCCTTTCTAGATGGCAGAAAACATATGGTGATCACTATATAAGTCTGAAATGGTACCACTTATGTGCTCAGGCCTTTTAAATGCAGTTCTATTTTAGCTATCTGCATGGCATGACAGGGAAAAAACAATAAATTCCCAAAGGTAGACAAGTGCTTTGCAAATCAAGGAATGAGCGCCAGATGAGAAAACAAGAGATGAAAAAATATCCACTATACTACATTATAGTGACGGCGTAGGCTAACTTTTACTAGCTCAAAAAGTCTAAACTGATGTTCCCGCCCTTCCCAGCATGCAGAAGTCCCGCTGGGGGCCTCAATGTGATCAGCAGCATCCCCACCACGTCTCCTCATTATTGAGTAAATAGGTTTGGGCATGTCCTCAGTAAACAAAGCCAAGACTGACAGTTAAGGGAGTGAGGGGAGTGGGAGGCAGCCTCGTTCCCAATTAGAGTCGCCTCAGGCAAAACTTTAAAGAGGAGATCAATCCTACAGATCGCTAAACTGATCCTGTCACAGGCTGGGGATATTTAAACCGTGGTGCAGAGCAGAGCGGTGCAGGGCAGTTCTCAGTACAGTTTGACTGTGTGTGCTAATGACTTGGGGGTAGGCTCTCTCACCAGGACACACACCCCACAGCGAGGAGGCCGTGATTGACGGGTGAAATCGGACCTCAGCTGCAGTTCTCGGCACAGTAGGGGCCAGATGGGGAAATAGTGATTTGCGTTTTTTAGTATGCAGCGCCTGCACTTACGGATATTCCCTAATTGTCTCCCTTACTTACCTGTGAGGCTGTTTCCCATCACAGATGCAGAATACATTTCAAATTAACCCAGGATGTTTTGATTTTTTTTCACACCCTACACCTTTGAAGCAGACTTATTAAAATGTGCCAGTGGGGCTCATCCCTGTCCATCTACTCAAGGTAAAAAAGTTAGTTCTCACTAATGTCGAATGGACTAACAAGAGTTGAATGAAGCAGGTGTTGTGGAGATGACACCAGAGTTTATTCGCATCGTCAATTCATGACATCCCGCTGAAGCGCCAGATACCACATCTTTGACTACAAGTGAGAAACATGCCTACTCCAACTCCCAGGCATACATTGGTAATGTGTAATGAGCTACCGAGTTTTCTGCAGCTGCAGAGGAGCTGCACATTTAAATGAGCGAATAATGTATTCTGTATATCACTGAGATTTCTGCGCGGGAATTAATCATGATCATAAAAGCCAAAGACAAAACAATATACCCGGGCCACTGCTAAATTGTTGTGATCTAATGTAAAACAAATTCATTTTTCATGCCATTAAAGATAAAGAAAATCTTAAAAGGTTTGGTTTTGCTTGTCTGCGTCTCTTATTGAGTCATTCACTTTCAACTTTATTTGCGGATTATTGCAAATCCCCGGTACAAATCATATCATGAAATCATGTAGCTGGGACATTGGATGTGTTCTGCTAATGCTCAAGGAAGATCCCCTGAGGGAGCCATTGAGTGGGGGAGAAGGAAAAGAAAAAGAAAGACGGGATTGAGGCAGAAAGAAAGAGGGAAAGCAAGAGAGAGGTGGAGAGCAAGCTACAGGATGGAGGAAAAAGAGAGAGGAGGGCGCGAAAGGAAGACAGAGAGGAGGGGAGGGCGGCAGCAGTCAAGCTGCACTTTATCCTGACAGATCTCCTTTACACACTAATTTCCTTGTTAAAGAAGAGAAAATGGCACTCAATCCGGAGAAATCCTTTTCTCCTGGAGCAGGCCTGTCAGCTGAGGGATGAGTGGATACAAGCGTAGCTTTCCTCCTCAGGCTAGCTCCCCCTGGCACACAGCAGCTAGGCTACCGCTCACAGCAGAGCTCTCTATCTATAGCCATAATTAATACACCATCAGAATATAATGAACCATACCATGATACATGAATTTCAGTGGATGCTGTCGACAGCAGTCATTTAACCGCGCGCTGGAAATCAAATGTGAAGTGAATTGATTTTTTGATCATGTCATCTCCATCACAAATGGCAAACAAATCGTGTACAAACATTTCATGCTCAGTTGCTGTTCATAAACAACCCCCATGACAAAATAGCAAGCCTCCACCCCCCCCTACCCCGCCCCCTCTACCCCTGGCATTCCGAGTTACCGGCAAAGACAATAAAATCCAGTAAGGGCACCTCTTTCACCGGAGCATATTTATCACTGAATTTGTAATTCACCAAAGTGTATTAGCTCGGATTTGAAGAGGGGAGAAAAGAAAAGCCTCTTTTATTTTAAGTCAGGGGTGTTAGCTGTTCACTCTGGATGTTCTCATCTCCCAAGATTACTATTCGCGGGGTGTGTGTCAAGACTACTTTTCAGAAATCTCGGTAACAATTCAGATGCGATCGATAAGGAGTGACAGTTTATTCTAAGGCTTAGCACAGGCCAAGAAAAGAACGAGTGAAGCATCAAGTTTAGAGGAATGAATTTGTTTTGTATTTGATTTTTCCATTAAATTTATCACCACTTTAACTCTCCCTTTCCCCCCTCACTCCTTCTCACTCTTTCCCTCTCACTTTCTCCCTCACTCTGTCACTCACATCAACAACAAGGCTGTAAACGGCTGTCAATTTCTCATCTGTGATTCCCATGTCTTCATTTTCATCCATTTTTGATTGCTTCACACCCTGTACCTATGGTGCTTTTAGTGCTCATCGGTGACCTTGCGAGATGATGGGGGAAATTATAAAATACATTTTCAGTGGCAGAGTGACGGTGCCCTTTGTAACACTTCATCATATCTGCTGTGGACGGAAAATAGTTGAGAAACATTTTCTTACACAACTGCCTAATGCTGGTTTGGCCCAGAATCATATGGTAAATCTATTACCACTTTGTCAAGAGAAACCACTTGAGGTTTCCCACAGTGTAGCAGCAGGCAAAGTGGGAAATTGTAACCCTGAAACTGCTGTCCGATTTCTCTTATTAAAGTGTTTTCAAAATCTTCTCCCTTTTCGGATTTAAGGGTCACTGAGAAAGCCAATCAGAGGGACAGGCCAGTCAGAAAGCCAGCGGCGTGAACAGGACAGGAACCAGCTGATGAAATTCATCCATACTTCTCACTTATGATGACATGATTGATTTTCCCTCAGAGTGCTCAAATGTAGGATTGTCTTCCTACCCCCATCTCCTCCTCCATCCCGCCTCAATCTGCCCACCCACCCGCCAAGCCAGCAGCTAATGGATAAAGCCTCTGTCTGTCTCAGGCATGGCGGAGAGTTGACGAGTGGAAGAACAACTGCAACGAATGAAGGGTGAAATCTGAGAGTGCAATTTTCCGTCTGTCAATCTCCCTTCAAGAGAACAAGTTGACCACCAATCAGGGGAGTCGATTCGGGGCTGGCGGTTGATGGGAGCATTCTGAGTGACAGCATCATGTCACTACATTAACACAGCAATGAGAGACATAAAAAGGAATTTTTTGAAGGGCCCAGCCAGTTATTCGATTTCTGGATGTGATTCGGGGGGTTGGGACCATACTTTTCTGCCTTAACAAATGAACTAACTGACAGGTTAATGCATAACATATCACTCTATAATTCATGCTTCTGAATTTGGGAGACTCCTATCATCCACTAGGTGCTTCAAAATACAACCAATTAAACTTTACTTAATTATTAAAGTTAGAAAGTGAGGGAGAAACATGCCTTAAAAACTCTTGCTTGCAGTCAATTACGATAAAACTTTAATGAGCCTGGATAGAGAGCCATAAAAACTGATAGCCTCTGTGTCATGAATTATATATCCATATCGATTTTGTTGCTTTGCTATAAGAATTGCAGGTAATCGTATGTTACCACATGTAAAGTGCACTTCCCTAGTGAGGATAAATATTAACTATCAAATATATATGAGGTGTGTGTGCATTTATGACCAAGCTCATGTAGAAAATGAAGAGCAGAGATGTCGAGGCGAGGGCCACTGGGAATGGATGAAGGGTGCCATTTCTGACAGTAAGAGAGACCCTTAGCGGCGCTGGCTTGATATGTTACCTAGTTAGCGTCACAGAGAGAGGAATAAATAGTTCTTTATTATTTGTGGTTGCCATCATGTCTCTCCTAATAGACAGGCTATACTGAGTTTAAACCACATTATCCTCTGCGAGACCATTGCAATTACTCTTGAGAGCTTGGTCTGATGTGTGGATAAGGCAGGTCGCCCATGTCTTAATGAACACAAACAATGTGAAATGGAGGAAGGAGCAGTGGGGGGAAAGATAATGGCAGGGGAGGGCTTGCTTTAATAGAGACAGCACTAAGTTGTTTGCTATGATCTATGCGAAGTCTGAGAATGCTGAAAACCTCCACTGTTAGTTTGTAGAGATCTGTTTTCATGATCCTATTACCCAATAAATCCACACTCGCTCCTCTGCATTTTGCTGACAAGCAGCAGGCACAAATCCTGTTTAGAAGACCTCCAGTTGTGGACTTGTGTGTCTTGCTGTCATTGTCGCGCAGTCCTGCCTTGTTGGACACTCACAGGGGTTAAAGGGCACCAAACTGGATCACTGTGACGCCCAGCACGAGCAATATCCCCAGCACAAATGGCTCAGCGCTGGATTAATTGATAAACTGCCGCTCCACTTCATTAGTCAGACAGACCAGGCTTAACGAACGAACACAGAGAGAGTGTCACTCTGAATATGTTAATCATGACTAGCCATTACGGGGCTCTTCCCTCTACCTCCTTGTCTCAGTCTACAAAGACCGTGGATATGGAATCACTTCCGACTGTCTGTATGCTTGTAGTGAGCAAGGCTATTTATCAGTGACAATGGAAAAATAACAGGAGACAGACAGACACAAGAGTGGTCCTTGGTGTTATTGAATATAAATATATAATAACCATGTAAAAAATGCATCATTTGGCCTTTTCACAAAGGCAGTTGTAATATAGCGCTAGGTGAGCACTGTACTTGACGTACACACTGGAGGTGAGGGTGTCAGGGGAGAGCTCGCTGGAGAGAGAGGAGGTTTTTATTGTTGCCCAGCCCTTCCGCTTAAGTGCACATGGCTGGGAGGAAGCCGG
Source organism: Mchenga conophoros (assembly GCF_057382185.1). NCBI lineage: Eukaryota > Metazoa > Chordata > Actinopteri > Cichliformes > Cichlidae > Mchenga > Mchenga conophoros. Next base: position 14,210,866 of record NC_140538.1, read on the forward strand.
GACCTCCAGCTCTGACCTCTGCGCATGTATATTTAATAGGCCATCAGTTGGCCGGGGCAGCGCTCTGATCAGGATTCAGAGAGGGGCTTTGAACACCCCTGTGTATTCCTGAGCGTGCAGCCTCAAGCTGCTCTCCCCAGCTGTGTCAATCCGACAGCACTGTTACAGGCACCCAGACAAGGCGCTGGGCACTCCACTGCTACCGCCTAATGACTACAGAAAAAAAAAAAAAAAAGAAGCAAAACAAACACAAAAACAATAACATTTGGCGTATGGAGCTCTGCTACCATCTAATGAGTGGTTTAAAAAACAGAAATATTACACCAGCTGATATACTGTAGGGTGCGTGGAATGCCTTCGGATTACATCAGCTATACTATACAATGCTATGTTCCCTTTAATAATAACAAAAAGGCAATCTCACGGTGACTGCACTACACACGCTGGTAACGATTGAAGAAACAAGACGGCAAACAGAGAAGTGCCACTCGTGTGTCTTTTCTTCTAACAAGGTATCACTACTCTTTGAATCAAATCGGCTTTGTGTGCGGGTGTGTGTGCATGCGTGTGTGAGCGCATGAATGTCACAGCGCACGCAAGTGTGTGCATATGCGTGTGTGTGTGTGAGGGCAGCTTAACGAGGGTGGTTCATTTGACAGGCAATTAGTTTGCGGAGCTGCTATTGACAGCCCCTGTGCTTGTGTTTGTTCAACAGCTCTGGGTGAGTTCCACGCTCCCTGGGCTACGTGACAAAGCACCTCCGACAGGGAGCTCCTGATCTCCACCGGGGCTCGGAGGCTCACACTGTGAGGGGGGTGGATATGTGACAGCCTAGCAGAGAGAAGAGAGGAGAGAGAAGGGGGAGAGATACAAAACCCACAAGGGTCTATTAGGGGGTTGTTGCAAGTTAATGTAGCTACAACACACTTTTTGTGTTGTATTTTGAAAGGCCTGAGCAATGATGTTGTCATTTGTTGTTTGATTGCGGGGATAGCGGAGGGTAATCTTAGGAGACGCACAGGCTCTCACACTACATGCACACACATAAAAATGCAGAAAGAGAGGAGACGAGGAGGTGGGGGGAAAGCTTGAGGGAGATGGAGGAGAGGAAAAATATAACAAGATCCAAACACTCTTTTATCCTCGAAAATCCCATATTCTAATGCAAGGGCCCATCCCTCTTTTAGTTGCAACCGTTTCGTTTGTAGAGCCAAGCTCCAATCAATATCATTATTTTCACAGAGGATCGAAGTGCCTTCACCGAGTTAATGGGGGATTGAGGTGGTAAACGTTTACCCTCTCACTGTCAGCAGAGCAGTGGTCCATAGTGGGCCCAGATGACAGCACTGGCCCCACTGTGGACACACTATGTGGAGATGTCCTGTGGGTAGACAGGCTGCATGGACTGTCAACCGCCTGCCATGCCCTAGATGGCCTAACATATCAGCCACTTGAGTTAGAGCAGCAGCATGGGCTCTGACTTCTGCTGGAGCTAACAGAAACAAAACGGCCAGTGCAGGCAGCAGCACTACTGCACCGCTTGACACTGTTATTGTTGATACGAGGAAAACCGAAATTACACTTTGCTTTTCCTTGATTTATTTTATGATTGGAGACAGCACTGATGTAGTTAAGCAAAATATTAACATGTATTAGTTTTTGGACAGCACTCAATGCTGTTTGTGACTACGGATCAGCTGTTCTGTCGGATTTTTGAGAAATGAGGACTAATCTGCAGCTGGCAACAGCAAAGCAAATTCTCTTGTATAGCAGCATATGCTAAATAGCTCTTCAAGCGCGCAGATGCATTGCTGTAAAATACTTCTCATGTCTGCGTATCTGCATCTCCCAGATGGGTCCCAAGCTGTGCCAAACTGCATCTCATCAACTGCTATGAACTATGGCATCACATGACCACAGGAGATATGTGGAGTCCTATTCTGTCTTGCCTTGGCACAACGTGGTCAAGCGATGCATCATCGGTGAGCACACACTTTGTCAAAAAATGGGACGAAGGTGAAGGAAAAAAGGGAGGCAAGGGAGAGACGTGCCTTTTCTGCTCAAACTGTCGAAGTTCTGTTCAGTGAGCAGAAGAAAAGAACAAGACTTTTGTCTATTTTTTTTTCCACTTAAGAAAAAAAAACGACTAATCAGCAGAGTTTGAGTTGATTCGGGTTTGCACGAGGGTGTGACAGAGCAGTGAAAGATTTCATGGGACGTTGCCCCATGATTCATTGAGTTATTGGTTTCCGCCCTGTTTTAATCGCTGACGTGCCCGAGCCAAAAAATCTCGGAGGATTCCGGAGAGTTCTTTTCTCCACCATTCAGCAGAATGGAATTTGGTCTGCAAGTGCCTCACGTCATTCGAGGCGTCCTTCACAGTTTCGGGGGCCCTAATTCAAACCACATGGAGGCCAGCGTCCGGTTACGGACCTCTGCGAGAGAAAAAAAAGGACATATTCCCATTGGCTGCATCAGGGCGGGAAATGGAGTGTCTTGATGGAAAAAGATAACAAACAGATCTAAGTGGGAGTCACAACACAGCCTAAGCACAAACACATTCACATGCATAAATATACATACACATGTACGTACACGAGGACATATACAAATATACATGCATATACACAAATACACACACAGACTGTGAAACATACACTTGGGCCTGCAAAAGCTGTTTGCTTGACATGATGGAAGAATGAGCAGCAGGCTCTGTAATATTGCTCCTATTCTTCATTGACAAGCATATATATATTTTGCTGTTCCCAACTGACTTTGCAGCGCTGAACTCCATTTATGAATTATCTGACATATTTCCTGCTATTTTTTTGACAGGAGTACTCAGAGGAAATTTCAAGGCACCTTTCTCCTGACAAGTAGAAATATCAATATTTGAATAAATTGCAGATTTGGATCTCCTCACATGGATGCTCTCCAGCAAGAGTGTGTGTGTGTGTATACGACGGCATGAATGTGTGTTTGCGGATGTGTGTTTTGCATGTGTGTCTGTGTTTGTGTGTGAGTGAAGGGAATGGGAAGGGGTTTGTTTCATTCTGTTACCACGGTCTTATCCCCCTGAGCCCGCAGGCAGAAATCTGTATGCAGCATTTCATTAGGAGGGAGCTCGACTGAGTGACATGTGAAGCACACCTCGCCGTCGACCTGATGAAGTTTACTTCTCTCAAACGACAAAAAGCCACTTTGTAGACTAGCCTTTTTTCCACTGAGGAAGAGAGGGGGTGATGGCTGAGCACCAATAAAAGAATCATGAATGCTGTTTCACAGAATGACAGGCCTATCTGTACACAAATATTTCTCTTCGAGAAAAATGTAAGCTTCAGAGCTTTTTTTTTTCTCCTCCCCTCTTTTTAAAGTAGATTTGACTTGATAGAAGTGACAGTGTTCAAAATATGATCACCTAAATTCTAAGCCTTGTAGAAAAAAAGGTTGACAAGAAGCACAAAAGGGAGGCTAGAAACCGATTGTTCTTATCTTACAAAAGTGGCAAGTTTTATGTGAGGAAAACAGCATTTCACCCAGTGAACTAAATAATTTACAAACAAATACACCGTTGTCCTACAACCTTGATAAATACACACTCTGTGTATAAGAGGTCAATGTCAAGCATCCATAACACTCAGTGCTGTCTTCTTAAAGCTCCTGGTGTTACGTATGAGAGACTTCTGCCTATCTGTCTCACTCTGTTTAGCTGCAGTAGCTGCCATGCTGTCTGCATGTCTCCTGCTGCCGCTGATAGATCACTCTCCTGCCCACCCCTTCAACTTACCCCTCCTCTCTGCACCCCGCCATCATTTCAGGGAGCTTGAGAAATGGCTTAGCCATGTGAGGTTACTCAGGTACCAAACAGGCTGTGACCCTTTGACCCCCAGATCTGACCTTCCTGACCTGAACCTCGTACTTTCTCCCTCTCCCCCCCCAAAAAACAAAAACAAATCTAATGCACCTTAGCTGCTCAAAGAAAATCGCAAAGCTTTATATCAACGTGGAGCTTTGACAATCATCTGTCCACATGACCTGCGATTTCTCCAACAGGGTCTGCTTGACACTTACAATAGAGAGGTGACGGCACGCAGGTTGTCCATCTCTCGTCTCGCCTGCCCTTATCTCCTCTCCTCTCCATCTCTCTCTGCCTTGTGTGCACAACTTAATAACCAAGCAAGGGGTAGATTCCCATTATGGAAACCCTGGAAAATGGCCCGGACATTTTCCCCCATATCTGGGATCTCCATCTGGAGGACGCACTCTCGCTCTCGCTGCCCCCCTTGTCCAATCTCTGTGTGTGTTCTGGTGAGCCTACGCTGCAGAGATGGCTTTCACTCTCCACTGGCTACAATGAGATTGGCGCACCAGGTTGACTCTATTCGACTCGACAACCCATTTCAATAACGTAACAAAACAGAACAGAGTGGTGATGCTGAATAAAACATTTTTGAGGGGTGCCCAGGGGGCAGTGTGGAGGTCTTAAATGAGCTAAATCTGTAAAATTTTGAAACACTTTAGCAGACACATACATTTATGTAGCTATAATCTAAAATAGTGTCAACTTAAGAATAGCAGGTGATTCTTGCTAGCCTGAGCTGTATGTCAGTACGGCTCTTCTCCAATCAGGCTTCATAGCTAGACTATGCGGTTAATAGACTAATAAAGATTACACTGAGGTCAGCAAGTCACTAATCCCTGGCATTATTAGTAAAAACAAAGCCTACAGCTTTGCACTATGCACCTTATCCCATCTGAGTGCCTATGCACGTGCATAAAGTCCGAACATAATATGTGTGACTTAAACCATACAATGAGAAGAGAAAATAAATATGCTAAGAGCAGCAGGGGTGGACCAGGCCGGGCCTCTGTGGACCTATGTCATCGCTCCCTCTGGTCTCAGCTACACTCCCCACCCGAGCGAAAGGTTCAGTGATTACGGAGGCTCAACTTCCCTCTAAGAAAGCAAACCGGAGCTGCAGTCCAAACAAGGCCGAGCCAGCAGCGAGGGAGCACTGCTGCACCAGGCAGCTCGGGTTTACCGTCGCCTCCGACCTGGCTGGCCCCGGGGCTTGCATTAGTCCCCAGCCCAGCCTCCCTAGGACAAACAAACAACCACCACTTACACAGTCAGACGAGCAGTGAGGCAGGGAGAGCTGGTGCCACCAGCACTGTGTGGAGGGGAACCTGACCCAATTGGATTTGCTTTATCACCCCATATAATGACTCCCAGACTGGCCTGTTCCAGTGGTCGAAAATAAAAGATTACAAAAAATATCTGCCTGCTTGCCATTCTGAGTTTGGCCCAAAATGGGCAGCTCCCCCAAAACAGATGGGGAGGCATCTCAAAAATGTTCTCTGCCTCTGGGGACATGTGGTTTTCCCCATCATTATATAACTGTAAACTCCTGGATGTCAGAGATTGGGGATAATAACTTTCAGATGTTGGCAGCCCGGGCCAAAGCTGGGACCTGCTGGATGGGAACAGTTATTTGGCAGAGAAGAGGAAGTCCGAGAGATTAGGACTAAGATGTGACAGGGAGGAAAGTGGATCTGGATGGAGCTCAATAGGTCCTGTTAGTCTGTTCCAGTGTGTTCGGTGTTGTATTGGGTCCTAATGATGACCGTGTGGAAGGCAGGGGCCCAGCGTGTGTGTGCGGGTGGGATAGAGAATGAGACATGAATTAATATCAAACCGCAGGAAATCATGTCATCGTGTTAACACGCTGAAATCAAGCTCAAGCGATCCACCACTTTTAGCATTCCATTTCAATTTTCTGAAAGATTTGATATGACAGTTTTAGCACTCCCCACTGCAGTGCAGATGTGCCACTAATTCAGAAACAGACACACCTCCTTCAATAAATGAGTCCTTATAGAAGTGTCATCCTGTTAAACCATTTTTATTGGTTTGTCTCACATGAGCAGGAGAGGATCATTGTTCACTGCAGACGTGGTTGCCGGTTGCTGGCGTGGTCAAGGTTTGGTCACTTAAACTCGCACTCCTCTAATGAAATGAAACATCTCTTCATATATATTTTTTAATATATTCCAGCTGGTCGCTGCATGGTAGAAAGAACAGCCCTGTTTTTCTTCTTTTTAAATTTTTTTCCCCCCCTTTACTTTAAAGTATCGATCGCAGTGCTGAACAAGCAGAGGAGTGTTTTTTATTGTAAATCAATACTGATCGATCTGCAGCCTGGGTGTTGAATATGGATCAATATCACACCAGGCTGTGGAGGAGATCTGATTTCAATTGGCAAGAGAAGCCCACAGCAGGTTTCCATCAAGCGGTAATTCAAGACATGGGAACATAAGTCAGATGGATTGATATAGACTAGCCAGGACCTTTCTTGCCACTGAACCAGCACAAGGAAATTTCTGTCATATATCATTAACGCAGTTGGGGCAGGCAGTAAAAAAAAAGATGGGGAGCAGAGTACCTCAGTGACCCTCAATGAAGAGCTTTGGTCAAACACTAAAAAAATATGCCATTATTACTGTGAACTTTATGATTTTTATAAATAAAACCCAGAATAGAAAAACAACTGAAACAGTAAAAGCTGAATATCTACTCTCTGTGCACACACACACACCACAGTGTGGTCATATTCTGCAGAACTCCTGGTACTGATTATGCAGAGGTCAAGCTGAGATGCATACTGTAAGCTGTTATTAATTTACTGAACAAATGTCCTGCAGGAAAATCTGGTGCATGGTGAAATGTTTTTAGTACACTTATCACGGGGTCGATCTTTATTAAACCTGCACATTTGTTTAATTTACCACAGAAATGAGACACAAAATATCATTTAACAGCGCGCGTGTGTTGCAGAGGAGCATCGAGCATGTGTGTATGGTAAAAAAGCTGGTCACCTGGTTCATTCATCACTTGTTTGTGATTCCTGAACAGAGAGGCACTGTTCCAAATGACAGCATTGTAAAACAATAAAAACAGAGCTATAGTTAGAAATAACTTGTCACTTTTAATAAATGACACTGGTTCAGGGTTCTTTCTCTGGGGCTTCTCCTCCGATACATCCCAGGCACCCCTGGGGCCAACAGAGCAGCCAGCAGACCAGCTCGTTTCCCCGAGGTAACTGATGACCCTATCCCTGAATTCCCCCCATCTTTGTCCTGTGACCTCACACCAGCGGGAGCAGGACCATGTCCGATGAAATCTTCAGACTGCTTCCCATCCTAATCTAGCCTGTGTCACACTACAAATTGCTACATTCAGAAAATGGAAAAAGATTGCGGCGGTGGTGGAGGGAGGGACTGACAGAGGTAGGGAAAAAAGGAAGGATGGGCAGGGAGGGGGAGCAGAGGAGTGTGCATCGACAACCAGTCCCCTAAGAAAAATACTTGAGGAAAGAACGACTCGGGAGATCCCAACATGGAATCACATCTCAGCGAACATATTGATCTGATTTACAAAACCTCCACTCTAATGCGAAACAAATGGCGTGGGCGTGAACTGGTACTTAACCATAAAACCCCAGCATTACTCCGTCTCCAATGAAATACCACATATATCCCTCACCAGGGCCTAATGTGCTGTTTTACGGCCAGATACGACTGAGGTTGACCCAACAGTTTGTTTGACAATTAGGGGAAACCTAATAAGGATTGAATGGGAGTAAGAACATGCCAAGAGAAAGAAAGGAGACTCTTTTTCAACTGAAAAAATAGCACAAAAAAGGAAAAAGAAAAAAAAACACACACACATAGGTCTGAGTGACCTAAATGTGATTCACAGAATCGGGAGCTGTTCGACAAAGATCTTGCGTCATTAATGCTTTAAGGAACCAAACAACATCATCACAACAGCTACAAAGTTTAATTATAAAGGAGAGCTGCTAAATATTTGAGAAAGAGTGGCATGTTTTATTTACCTCAGATTTAATTTCAATAATGTAGGATTTTCACCACGGTGGCTTATTGCAGCAGTGTGTCGGGGAACAGTGAATAAATCTCGATAGAGTGTTTTCGCTCATAATATCAAAATAAATGATCGCTCCGCAGCTGGACATGAAAACTATGGAAAAACAAGTCGGCGAATAAAGATGGCAAACTTTAACAACATATAAAGACATACACCAAAAAAAAAACAAAAAAACAAGTGAATAAATAAATATAAAATCTTTGATAACCTTTTCTTACTCCTCTTCGGCTTGTGTGTGTGTGTGTGTGTGTGTGTGTGTGTGTGTGTGTGTGTGTGTAACTGTGTGTATACAAGGTCCAGTGTTGCTCTTGGCCCAGCATTCATCCCATCACCCCAGCTCTGGCCTTGTTTCTGTCAGCAGTGAACCAGGGGAGTAAAAAGTGGAGGGGGTGGGTGGTTCGGGCAGCTAGAGAAGGAGAGAGGAAGAGAAGGAAAGAGGGAAAGAGAAGGGGGGTGGGGTTGGAGGGGGGGAGGGGTTGTCTCAATGGACAGATGGACTGCTCTTTCTCAACACATGTGGAACCATGTTTCGTCTTTCACTGCCGTCAAGCTGGAGCCGAATCCGTCGCTCTGTTGGCCCGCGCCACTTTCGTACTGCACACCTCTCTCTTTAGCACAGCACACACACACACACACACACACACACACACGCGAGTGTGTGCACACACTCAGAGATGCAGGTACACACACAAAACACATGCACACACGCCACACAAACATCTCCGTCTTTCTCTGCACACATGTTAAAGTCATCACCCCTGCTCAGCGCTAGTAAAACACAACACCCCCGGCTTCTCTGCTGTTGTCAAGTCTTGCCATTAGCTGATGCCACTGGGGAATCCTACCCTAGTGAGGTGGGTCTCCCTCGGGAACGTCAGGCACCACGTTACATTCAGCCGCCACTCATGTGAACCCAAACATGTGAGCATAATTTGGAAAATATCATTTATACTGTGCGTCTTTGTACGTGTCTTGACATTTACAAACTGCGATAAAACCGACATGAGGGAGGAGGGAATAGAAAACAGGGCGAGTATAATTTGAGGTAATGTTTTGCTTAGTGAACAGTATTACCCAATCCTGGATGTTGGAGCACTGGGAAGGAGGTTCTGGCTCTGGGGCTGCAGAGAGGGTCTGGGTTTCATTTCTCGGCAAGTGCAAGCCAAAGGAGGGCTGCCAAGTACAGCTTTCACTCTCAACACTTCCTGCTCTTCCTACTCTGGCTCGGGAGGAGACAGGCTTCACTCAAACATCACGTCGACTTAGGCAGGGGTGGCCAGTTTATTCTCCCATTTCTCAATGGGCGTGAAAAACTCACATCTGTCACACGAATTACACCAAACACAGCCATAAATCCAACAGCAAGATGGATATTTTATTAAGCCGCAAATACTAAGACATTTGCAGGTGTTTGCATGCGTGTGTAAATATAATAACAGAGCATTTCCTATACATGTTAACAGCTTTAAATGACTCACTGTAAAATCTAAAGAGCCCACAGCTCAGTGGTATAATGTTAAAAAGAGAAATAAAAGTAACACCTGCAGCAATCAACTCTAAATCAAAACAACAGTGACCCTATCCACTGCATCATTTTCATTATGGATGGTGGGATGGTGTTAGATTAACACTACCTACCGAGTGCCATCTTAATTGCCCCTCTGCAGATGCAGTGAAAACATGTCATTTAGGCACTTCATAAACAGACTTCTCTTTGCAGGTTATCAAGTCAGCCGCTCAGTGAAAACACACCCTCTTTTCCAATGCTGATGTGCAATTAAAATGGTTTTAGAAATCCTCTTTGACAGTCCAGGGCTTAGCCAAAAATGTAAATGACATTAAAGGAGACAATGAATTTAATTTTGCTTAATGTCCCCTTTCGCTGATTCTCATTTACATCACATTTCCACATAAAGGGCTGACCTTATAAATACTGGCATTTGTTCAGCTTTTGGAGGTAATCACGGTTTTGCACAAACCAGATGGGAGCGCACAAATTTTCCGATTTGTTTCTTAGAAGGCCGAGGGAACCACATGCGAGACGTTCTAAGGCTGCGGTCTTTTGTTTCTGGTAAACAACTTGACAACAAGTCAAGTGCACTCTGGGAAATGACCTCGTAGGTGTTCCACAAATGAACGATAACGCAAAGTCATTTAGAAAATACAGGCTCACTAATGAGGGACATAACAGAAAGCTAAGCAAAATCTACATTAGGCAAAAATTTAATTGCATTAACACACGAACAGGTGCGGTGAGGCCTTTATAAATGAGCTAAATGAATAAAAGCCTCCCACAGCACAACCATGTGTGCTGACCAAAAAAAAAAGAGAGAGAAAGAAAGAGACAAGGGGAAAAATAAGGGGAAAAAACAAGTCAATGTCATGAATTATTCAGTGGCTGGGCTGCACTCCAAAGGTCAGTGCTCTTTGACCTTTGTGACAGGAAGTGAAAGGGAGGGCCGTAGCCGCTGGAATAAATGAAGCTGACATGTTTAGATATGGTCCAGAATCTGTTGGTGAATGGCAGCGTAAACTCACACACCTTAAAAAAAATCCAAATTCATACACACATTTGCCGCTTGTCTGTTTCAATGCTACTTGCATAAATTGCTCGAGATCCCTGTGTAAAATGTGACCTTTGAACCCTGACAGTCAGAATGAGTCATTTTCTCTCCTCTTTCAACAACATGTGCCGTCTTATTACAAAATCCATGTGTAAGCCGGAACAATGTATCTAATCTTTCACACAAGAGAGGACAAAGTCAATATGCAAGAGAGTGAAGGCAGATACCCAACCAGAGGAGTCACCGTAAATTGAGTTATGTTTGGCTATATGTGTACTGTAAATGGGAAAACCATCTAATCAGATATTGGGTGCCTCATCACTATATTTCTAAAGACTTAAATTACCAGTTAAATCAGCCTACACTCCCACTTACTTTAAAGGACCATTAACTTATAAATGTGACAACTGTAGCACTGCTGGATTTATAAATGAGACATAGCAAAGTGTACAGCTATGCAATCATAGCAACAATGCTACAATTAGTGGCTGTTTCCTTTATTTAACAAGCACGGACTGACTTACTTTTTTTTTTTTTTTTAGTTTCTGGTTTGATGTCTGAAGAAAGGAAAAAGAGTGCTCATGCTCTTAACAGTGAATCGACTTTTTTGTAGAGCAAAATACAAACTGACTTTTGCAAAAGACACTGAAACTTTAGTAGCACATATAAACCCACCCAAATGCAGCAAAAATAGGGCCTTTCTTCATCCAAAAATTAATATGAATTATGCAAGGGCATCAAATGTAAGTGCTGAAATATTTAAAGACCAAGCAGTGCTGAAACTTTGTGACAGCTGTTGGGCCTATATCTAACCAACTTTTTTTTTTTTTTTTAAAGAGAATCCTTCCTCTTCAAAAATCTGAGTGAAAATCTGTATCAAAACTCTGAGAGAAAATAGGGTAAACAGATGTCTGGCTTGACCGCAGGAAAATAGGACACATTTGGAATGATAAGTTTCCCAAACTCCGTTGGATATGCCAGATCCATGGGAATGCCAGTTAATGTCTTGCTAGATGCCAGCTAGCTGTGTGCGCTTTCCCCTCTTACCATCTGGGAAAATGTTACAGAGAATGAACGCCATCAATGATTCACTCCAAATCTGTTTCTTAAGGTTCGGCCATGCTACTGTTTCTCTGGGAAATGTGGCAGTGCTAGCTGGTTTTCATACTGTAATTGTAGACAGATGAGACGTGCCTGATTCAACAATCAAACCTCTCCTCTAGGTTTATGTCACTCAACTATGTTCTACTCAATTGGAAATAATCAGTTTCTGCCAGCAGCGACCGCAGCACAGGTGCCTGTAATGATGTGCATGAGAAAATGACAGATGTAACAGAAATGGCTGTAAAACATGGAAGCTTTAACAGAAAAGCTTACCCATATGCACAGCGGGAAAAGTCAAGTAATTGCAGTAAATAAGCTTACATAGCAAGCCTACAGTGTGCTCTGGCCGTGTCCGTAACTCTTGCTAAACCCTGCAACCTTTCACAAGCACCCCTCTCTGCGAGCCTCCTTCAGTCACTGGGAACCTGTGTGGGTCTGTTAGGGTGAGCTGACGGGCTCATAGTTACGACATGGAGACAATGGGAGGGTCTAATGAGGAACATATGCTTTTGTGTTTCAACAGAGCTGCTCATTGTGCAAGGAAAGGGATACTCTACTCCTATTCAGACTCGTCACAATGAAAATCCGAGCCCTCCCTGAGCCAGTTGAGCTTACAATATCCATCCGCTTCTTTCTTCCCTGTTCTTTTTTTCCCACCCCTCTTCTTGACTTTAATTCTCCATGCATTCATTTTGCTTATTGTACTTAAGTTACATGTTTTGTCCCGCAGATTGAAGAACAATGGCGTGCGAAACTCTAAACAGTAAAAGGCAGCAGAGCAGCACAAAGCAAACATGAAAGCGGCGGAAATCAGGAGACGTAGACGTCTCAAGTTATATGTTAATGTTTGCACTATCGCTGTCACTATTGTAAGGAACAAATGCACCTGACTAATGAATTAAGAAATCCTTGCAATCCGGCGAGAAAAAAAGAGGAAAAAGCTATACTCTTACGATGCCCTAAAAAAACCCTCAATAGTTTTCTTGTACTTGCATTGAGATACATTCAGCCACAGCAACAGCATGAACGACATACAAGCAGCACGCGTGTGTGTTTGAGGATGTGCATGCGTGTGTGTGGGTGTCTGTCTGTCTGCGTTTGTGTCCTTGTCTGAGTGTGCATCTGCGTTTATCTACATGTGTGTCTTTGTGAGCTTGACTTCAGACAGCAGTAGCTCTGGTAATCCATCCAGGCTCCCAGGGCAGCCAGCTCCTACTTCCTGATGCATGAGAAGCCGCTGGAGTGGAGTGGCAGCAACAACTGCTCAGCCCTATTTGATTACTAATAAGAGAGTTGTCCCCTCTGTCAGATACCAGGCATTCTCCACTAAGCAAACAGTGATTCCAGCTAGTCAAACATTAGCATTGCTGTCTCTCCCTACTACGTGGTGAGAGTTACATTGAGATCGACGCTCAAACTACACCCCCTACCTCACCTCTATAGCCACCGAACACACATAAGCACATAAGCGCGCACACCCTCGTACCACCAACCTAAACATATTCACATTGACCAAGACCTATAGTTTCACAGTGTGAGGGAAAATGTCAACGCCTGGAAGAAGGCCATTTATTCTCCCACTTTATAAAGTGATGAAGGTAATATAAAAGTGGCAGATAACTAGCCTGAAGGTGCAGAACAAAACAGCAGACATAAAATGTTTATCCCTCCTAAAACAAAGCTTTAATGGCACCTAGCTCACAGCTAACTTGAACGAAGGAAACAGTCAATGAAAAACAACTATTGACAGTGTAAGCATCACTGTCATAAACAAAGAAAGGAAGCCAGCCAAATAAATGCGAAGTTGCCTAAGCTAATTAGGTGTATTCCCAGCATGATCCTCTAGTGATTGAACCACCTGTGACTGAACAAACCCTATCCAGGTGGTGACCGCCCCTCAGTGCACAGGTACTTGGGAAAGACACCCCTCAGCCACTCACACAGAGTCACCCACAGTTCCCACACTGTGGGCTGTAAGATGCAAGTCAGCCCAACTGGGCCGTCTGGTACAGCGGGAGGGGACTAATTTGTTCACTAGCTCATCCGTGTGCCTGCTCATCCACTCAGTCACTCATGCATTTAGTCAGTCTGACGCTCACTCATTCACTTACTCATTCCCTGTTCGCAAACACAGAAAAGGAAAAAGCTGCACACGGCCTACCTGTCAATGATCACTGGGTCTGAGGGAGTCTCGTTCCTGTTTCCACAGCTTTTCTTGTCACAGCATCGGCTACAAAAACATAGAAAAGTGTGTTACAGGGCAAGCGATACTTTGCACAATAAATACAAATAAATAAATAATGCACAAAAAAAAAAAAAACATGCATGTATTACGCGTATCTGAGTGCTTTTGATATGGGGGGTAAAAATTACCATGAGATTTCCTTCACTCAATCTATCCTTTCCATTGATGCTGATGGCTGATAAAAATGGTGAAAACAACATGTTGTGTTGTTTGGCTTAGTGTTGGAGGGGAGGGGAGTGGGGATTGGGCCAGGAGGCAGGGGAGTCACTTTTCACAGCTTCAGCTTTTGTTTACCTCTAATTGCCAAGCTGCTATTTCTGAGGGAGATGCAAGGTGCCACCCTCAACCAATATTTCTGCGGGGCATTTATCAATTATGGCCTCAAAAGCACTAATCTATCTTCCACCACATGTTTCAACCATCTCCTCCCTAAGCCTATAGCTAGCTGCCTTTCACTTCTTTGATTGGGACTGGAATAAAAAAAAAACAGCAAAAATAAACAAATACATCATCCCAGCTTCCATTTGAAATGAAAACATATAAACATATGTGAATAAGATTGATTTATGCCATATGGTGCAGAAAGGGAAAACAAAGATTTTGTGCAAAGCTACTGTCAGTCAAGCACACGCTATTTAAATATCCCTGATTTACATGACTTTCTAGAAGCAATAATAAAAAAGTGTTTTATGGCTGCAAAGTACTGAGAAAAAATATATAATTCAAAAACTAGTTTATTACACGGCTAAAATAAAATATGCTTTAATTAGATAATATATCAAAAGAATATTCTCGTTATGTATATCTTCTTATGTGATAATAGGCAGCAGTTGTAGTAGTTGTTTTATTCAGCAGCAAAATGCACTTCCCTTTGGAAAAAAAAATATATTACCTCTCGAGCACGACCATATTCAATGTGTCACAAATAAGTGATGGATGCTTGTATAAATTGAGCGTGAGTGATGAGTTTATGCATGGAAAAAGACAAATCATTCTCAGCTCTCATGCTGCACTTGCTCTCAACCAGTAACTTGAACAATGCACCGGTGCAACAAAGGAGCGGTTAACCGACAGTATCCGAATTCAATGTTCACAAAGCTCATGCTGAGCTCAACAATAACAACAAAAGGCGTTTTTCCTTTTAGTATCAATGACACCGCTGAATAGCAGCGCAATATGAGTGGAGATTTATGTGGTTAAATGACACTAAAAGGCTTGCTGATCATTGTTGACAGGTGGGATCAACTGAGAATTGAGTACAAAAAAAAAAAAGATGCATAGCATGCAGCATTAATGCATAACAGAAGACACAT
Organism: Mchenga conophoros; assembly: GCF_057382185.1. Classification (NCBI taxonomy): domain Eukaryota; kingdom Metazoa; phylum Chordata; class Actinopteri; order Cichliformes; family Cichlidae; genus Mchenga; species Mchenga conophoros. The sequence continues at coordinate 14,226,037 of NC_140538.1, forward strand.
TGTCCCTGGCATGCTGATATATAATTCTTAAAATATAAAAACAAACTAAAAGATTAAAAAAAACAAAACCACAACTTATGTACTTTGTCACTGAGTGTTTATTACACATTCAGTTCCCCTTCACTGGAAAAGACAGTTCATTTTCACTGTCATATTCATATCAAAGTTGAATCACATCATATCAAAGTTAGAAATGACAGCAGCTCTCTCTCGCTCTGTGGCTGCTGAAGGACCACAGGACAGTTTTGGCTCGCTGCATCACATCATGAGTGTCAAAACTTATTGAAGGGGAGGGAATTACTTTTTGCTTGAATCTGCAAAATGGACAGAGCAGGAAAATAACGCTTACCTGCACATAATTTCATGAGTAAGAAGAACTCTGCACATTTCTGGATTCTTGTCTTGACCCTCATAAACTATGGCCTTTGAAACAAAATGAGATGGAAATAAAGTGAAAACACAGCCGTCGTTTTCAACACACACATCAAGAAAACTCTTGAACTGGCAAATAATTAGGCTACTGTTTAACAAAATAAATCAGGGCATGAACACACGTGATGTTAGAGCAACACAATATAACAGATGAGACCAAATACTGAATAGGAAATGTGGTTCAAATAATCCCAGCATTCCCCTGTGCTGTAAATTATACTGATTTCTATAAACATAAATGACTGTCTAAATTTAACTCTTAAAAAATGCACAAATATCAACTGCTTCTACATTTTTGTGGCAGCAATAGTAAAAATTTATATAAAAATAAAAGTAGCAATCCATATATTTAATAATAATCATAAACTGTATTTTTTATTAATCTGGATAATATGTGGCACAGACAGACAGAGGAAGAGAGAGGGGGGGGGAGACAGAGGGATTTTCATAAGGAGAGATCCAATAGAAGTGTCATCAATATGCTTATAATCTGGGGATATTTGGGGGAAAGTGTTAATGGGCAATCTGTTGTTTATTTTGAGCCGCTAACAATGATCTTTCTGTGGATAAAAAGCGGTGTCTGGCGGTACGGTTGAGTAATTTTTGAGCATTGGCTGAAACAGATGGCGTGGAGCTATCAGTTCTGCCGCTCTTCTCTCCCTCCCTCGATCCCTCCCTCCTTCTACCATTTCTAAGGATAGACACTTTACTCCCTCGTACGCTGAACCGGCACCGAGTGTAAATGCAAAGCAAAGCAACAAATTATAAAGAAAATATTGCACATAATGCCAAAAAAATCTACATATATATATATATATATATAATAAAAAAACCTGATAGGTTGCATTTAATTTTTACGTTCTGTTTGCCTAGAATGAAATTTGTATTTTTTGCCCCTGACTCTCTTTATGCCAACAGGAAAGAATGACTTTGAAAAAGTGACATATCTGAACCAGGTCGCATCACTCTCTCTCGCTTCTAAAAGCTGTCCTACTTGACCTGCTGTGGGGTTTTTTTCCTCCCCTCTCTTCTTTTTTTCGGGGGAACCAGGCGATTATCTATATTGGTTTGATTTATGTAGCTATTTGCAGCTGTAGAAACAGAAATCCATAAATTGCTTGTTCTGCGTCATTGACTCGGATCATTCGCACAGGAATGTTGTCTGTGACCAGTGGTCCAGGCTTCACGGCTCTATTCAGGAGGCTGAGGCTCTAGCTAAATCCTCTGTTTAATAATAAAACACGATATGGAGAGACGAAAGCGTGGCGTCTAATTTTATTTTCCCTAATCATAATTAAGTTCGGTAATCTAAAAAAAAACAAAAAAAATAATCATAAGCATTTTTGGGGGTTTATTTTTACGCTATGAAAGCCATTCACGTGTTTACACCTGAGCAGAATTTTTTAAATGTCTATTTTTATAAATATAACATTTAAAGCAATTTTTTTTTAAAAAAATGTTTAGACCGTCACCTCTGACTCTTTGCAGGAAAAGTCAAATCGGATCATATGGAGCAGAGGTAGTGTTTAAATTTTAATGCTGGACAAACTGAACCTACAAAAAAAAAGACTCAACTCTGGCGAAGAGAAATTGACTTTAGGGTCTTGCAATATGATATGGTCAAACGTAAACAGTCAAAATGGAAGCTGTCTCTTCTGATTCCATCTGTAATTTGATTTTTATTTTGTGCCACAACTGCATTTTGCAAGCAGATTTTTTTTCTTTTTTCTTTTTAGAAAACCGAGAAGTGTGTCTATGTATCTCAGGGGTGACGATTTACACGCCATGTTAAGATTTTGTTTGGCTTTTTTTTAAATGTTTTTTTCCTCCCCCACTTGTGAACCGTGGAGTTTGCACTGTGCGCAGAAACAAGTGTAACAGCAGCAGCTTACCTGCTTCGTCATGGAATCGATTAACCGTATGTAAAGATCCTGTTCTGTTCTGACGCCTGGGGAGAGAAAAAGAGGAGCACTTTTACATTTTTAAGGAATTGTGGGTAATGAATTTATGAAAATAAATAATAATAAAACCCTCAAAAAAAGAGAAAAAAGAAAAAAAAACTTTTCATTAAAATCTAAGAGTTCAGATAGTGATTATAATTTTATAATATTATTATTATTATTATTATTATTATTATTACATGTGGTTTTACGCACACAGACAAACTCACTGATAGATTTTCACATGTTTTTAAAAATATTAAAGACAGTTTCACTCACCGTTACTGTACAATAACTGTAGTTTGTAATGTATCCCATTGTTAGTTTTTTCACTGGTTGGTTCCTGCAGAAAACGACAGTTTGTGAAAATCAGCAATCAGAAAAACAACTGCCCATCACCACCACATGTCTATGCGTTTAAAAATAAATTCAGAGTTTTGGTGCTAAAGAAGAGAAACGGCTTTAGATGCTAAAATGACCCTCTGTCATCAAGGAATTGAATTTTTCCTTTTTTCCTTTTTTTCTTTTTAAAGAAAATCAATATTACACGTGACTTCCCCTTAGTAACCCATTGCCCATTTCTGAGTACATAATTTCGATACATGTGCTGATTATGTAGAGAGGTGCATGTATTCTAAAATACACCGCTTACTTTTTCTTTCTCCACAAAGTCCACAAAAGCTGTCCTTTCGATCTCCACGGGCTGACCCTGTCTGTCATACAGCGCCAGGACGAAATGGAAAAAATTGGATTTTCTGAGGTTGGAAGGGGGCTGCTTTTCATAATGTGCCCGTGCCAAGCCGACACCGCTGCGGGGAGAAAACAAGAGACCATCTCGGTTAAGCACCGGACACCGGGGATACTAGATGATGGAGAAGCTGATGGAAACATTGGAGATGCAGAAGCACGCTTGAGTACGGGGGAGATTTCTTGATTTGTCACAATAATGGGTAATCTGATGTAATGAAAGAAGGGAAAGCCGAAGGGGGGGCATTTATTGGGAGACCGTAATTGATACAGAGTATTCAGGGGATTGAGGGGTCGATATGATGAGGAGGGAATGCGTGAGAAAAATCAGATGCTTTTTGGCATGCGTACCTTTGGGCGGCTGTGTTTGCATCCACCACCCCAGCTGTGTGCATCCAGGAGCGGACCGAGTTCAGTCCACCCAGCGGTTCCTCCTTCATCGTCGTCCCACCCCGCGGTATAGTTTCCTGAATCCCAAACATTTAGGACAATTTGCGTGAAAAAGAGCCTCCTGCGAAATTAGGCAAATAAACGTCCAAGCGTGTTATCCTTCAGGGTTTTTTTTTTTTCACGGGATAAGTAGCGAGAGCCGATTCAGACTTGCGAGGGAAAACCCGGTCCACAGGTCTTGCCTCCCTCTTCAGTCCGTCCGATGTGAACAATTCTCAAAGTGCTGTACTTAGTTAGAGCGGTATCCACAGACTGGAAAAGTGAATTGTTCAATAGACAAGATTTTTTTGTGTTGCTATTGTTCCTCTGTTTTTTTTTCTTTTTCTTTTTTTTTTTGTGCTATTCACAGAAAAATCGATGGCAGTTGTTTGTGTTTGTGGGTGATGCTGCTCTCAAAGTGCCCACATCCCTGAAGCACCGCATCCAAAACCTTCAGGACTTCTTGTTGAATAAAAAACCCACTCCTGAAAAGGTGCTGCTGCTTCTCCACAAGACAAACACAGGCAAAGGCTGATCACCAGTGGAGGTGTTCCTAGTACACAGGAGAGGTGGATAAGGGGCCCTTTCGCGTCGTGCAGGATGGATGGGAACATGCAAAACTAAGCCCTCTTTCCCCGAGGACTGAAATCTTTCCCGGGAGCCAAAACTCTAAACCCACGGGAGAGGCGCTGTCAGAATATGACGCTGAAGGGGCGTGGTTTTGACCATATATGGAGCTCTGACGGTTCCTGTCAGGCAGTGGCGCTCCACTGTACGGGTACAGCCCTATAGTGCAGCAGCTTGAGAACACTCATTCGCTCCACTTTTCCTCTTGCTTAGGCCCTATATGTGGTGAGTTTGATTTTTTTAATGATATGGAAAATTCAACCGGGTGTAACCATCACACATAATGAGGAGGAAAATAATAATAATAATAAAAGAATCATAATAATAATACATAACAATTATTCGGAATTCAGTGCTTATTATTTTTAGCTGGCCTACCGATTGCAATTTCCGTGATTAGTTTTATTATAATGGATTAAAATTAATAGCATTTCATATATTTATTCGATTAAATTTGTTAACACCATTACAAATTGACTTGATGAGACTGTTTGTTCACTGACGTATCGAAAGCATCTCAGTGTCTGTGAGATTAAAGGCCATAAATCATATTTCAATAAGAGCAGATTATGTTTCTTCATAAAATTGATATATATTCTATTTCGTATTGTGATCGCGTGCTGTGGGTTATGTTATTGTAATTAAGGTGTAATTAACACAACGCGGAAATCATAAAATCACACATGATTATAAATATTTTAATTTACATTAACTTTTCATTGATCATTTTTTTTAACAACAGGTATTTGACTCATTTGTTTCGCTGGGGCAGTCGGGCAGGGTTTTTTTTTTTTTATGTTTTAGTTTTTGCGCACAAAATCCAAAAAAGGGAGCAAAGTTTGGAAATCAGACGGAGTTTTTCAGCATCTTTGTTATTAATGTCAAAACAAATCAGTCACATCGCGGTACCATTTACTGCAGATAAAGTCAGGTCTTTTGACCTCTTTTATAGATTAAAAATCAGAGTCGGTGTCTCATGACATTAAACAAACTTCGGGAAATCCATGGTTCTATGTCTTCCGCATTTAATGCACGCCATGTACCTAATAATCAGAAACATCTTAATCATTTTTAAAGAGCCAACTGCCTACATGTCCGAGTCCGTCCGAGAGGGACAAGCAAGCAATTCGGTTCATTAGTGGTGAAAGGGGGGAGAGGATGAAGGAGAGAGGGGAGGGTGCGAGGAAGAGAGATGTGTGCTATATCCTGAGCAATCTATCTAGCTGGTGCAGAGGGTTAATAGCTGCTGCCAAAGATAAGTGAATTATAAGCTGTTGCTTTCACCTCTACACAATCTATTGCCAAATTGCCCAGTTACAAAACCAGGTTGTAGATTTTTTTTTAAACTTTTTATTTTTGTTTTTATTTTTTATTTTTTTTAGAGAACTCAAAGTTTAAATTTGTGGGGAGGGGAGGATATGAGAATGAAATCAAATGGGTGCTCTTTGTTAATTGTATTTTTCCCCCTTAGATGAAACAAATCGAGACGCGTGCTGCAAATGTTTTGTCTGTTCTACCGAGATTGCAAATATCTTTTTTGCACAGAACTCACTGTGCTTTTTGCACAGTTTCAAGTCGCTTATTAGAACTTAACCCCTGATTACACGCACCGAGGCGATTTAAATCTGATTATCAAATTAGGAGACTTTGAGACAAATCCTCTTAGATCTGATACTGTTGACTGGAGAGGGAAAATGGATCTCCACACCCGTCACGTAGGTAACGATGCTGTCCTGAAAGGGAGTTTTAAACCGTATTTGACAACAAATGCAGCTGCCCCGCTATTTCAGAAGATATTAAAGGAAAATGAATGCAAATCTGTGTGCAGGAGCCATCTGGACGTGGAGAGAGGGAGTCAGCTGCTCCACACACTGAGGCGCGGAGCCTGAATCCGTCTCAGCTCATTCTGTGGGATCATCTGCGTGGTGGGCTTACACCGTGGAAAATGCGCTCTCCATCATTAGGTGAAATGTTAGCATCAAAATAAAAGAAATGTTGATCCCCGTTTGTTTTAGTGGTTGCATGCATGAAAACTTTGCACGGGCGTGGAATTAGACCATCTCAGTCACATTTTCTTTTTATTACCCACCCCCTCCCCCACTCTCCTTAAGAGATTTTTTTTAAATCCACTTTTTTCAACAGCGTGCTAGAGGTAAGTGATGGGTGACAGAGAAGGGGAAACAATTGCAAACTATTTCATCTTGGCCGCATTAAGCCAGCCTGAATGCTCGTATAAATGACCGGCTGATAACACGGGGGCCCTGTTATCTCACTCTTTCTATTCAGTGATCACAATGAGTGAACCCCCAAAGATTTGGACCTGACCACTGATATAAAACCAAACTCCTCGGGACGCGTGGTTTCCACTCAAAAAAAAATGTTACAGGGTGACTTTAGAAGACCTCCCGTCTCGACGGGACGAGGGTGACGTCTTCTTTTTTGTGTGCGTGTGTCTATGTGTGTGTGTGTGAATTTACGGGGCGAGGCCCTCATGATCTCCTTAAATTTGCATGTAAATGGCGACATCAGCCTATACGCGTGCCAGGGGCCAGCGGGCCTCCCAGATGTCAAGGCAAAGTCAATCAGCCGGCCGCTGCCCAGCTGTCCATCGATGCACTTTATTGGGACAACACTTTCATTATGCTCACCTGCATTGTTTCCTAATGGATTGATTGGTAAAAAGCGAAGTGAAGGAAATTTTATTAGCACCCACCAAGCAAGTTTCCTCACGGCTTTATCGCAGAGGTTGTTTTAAAGTGATCTTTTTCCCCCTTCTCCTTCTTCTTCTTTTTTTCGATTAAATATTTATCAAGTACGCCCACAGTTAGGCATTATTCCAAATTCCATACGGAACAAATAGGCAATCAGCCCACTTACTGTTTACAGCTAACATCGCCTGTTCCGTTGTTTAGAGCTACAATATTTTGTGAAAATATTTGAAGTTGAAATTTAAGTTACACCGCGCAAAGAAAACTAATTTAGGGAGCTTCAGCCTACAGCCTTTGTTTAAAATTTCTGTCACTTGTAGCTGAATTAGAAAAGATTAACTCCAGCTGATGCTTGTGCGTTGACAATTTTCTCATGAGTAGGGAGGAAAAAAATACACATCACTTATATCAGTTTCCCCCATCAGTTTTAATTAAATTACCAAATAGCTTGATTCCGCATCACATATATATATAAAAAAAAAACCTTCAGTGCAAACTTTAGTTATTACAACTTATCGGCCTAATAAATGCACGCCTAAAATTCGATATCTCATATTAAAACATGGTTTTCACGATATTTTTTAATTATTGTAGTTAGAAAAAAAATCAAACGGCCAAGAGTGATGAGATCAATCATGAAGGCTGTTCGTGTCAAGTTGGAGCTAATAGACGGACAGCGCCCCTCGTTGGTTACACTTGAGATCATGGAGTCGATATGAGGCAGCTGTGTTGTTCAGTGACAAGATAGCAAAATCTCAAGTTTGGTTTATATGTAACTGCTTCCCCACTGCCCCACGAGCTACATTTTCTTTTTTCAAATTCAGGTACTATTTTAAAAAGCAACAGAATTATTTTTAAAATAATAAAAAAAAATTTTTTTATTTTTCTTTGTCATCTCGCACACTAGAATAAGAAAAAATAACAGATATTTGAAGGGCTAAAAAAATTAAGGAAAGAACGTTTTTTATGTATTATTATTATTATTATTATTATTATTATTATTATTATTATTATTATTATTATTTCTGATGTGTTTATTGTGTGTCTGAAATAAACATTATTTGACAATGTGCTGGTGTGACCTCACGTTTCGTCACTAACTTCTGTCAGAGTGTTCATGTTAATTGTGTGCAGTGGTGAGTTCTGTCAAGGGCATTGCCCGTGCGCACAATTTGCATTTCCATTCTGCTGTGGAAATGATGAGAGAGTTTCTGCGCGGTTTAGAGCCTCGCGGCGCAGTCTGTGGGCGAATTACATTTAAAGAAGGCGAGAGAAATTAAATAAGAAACCGAGACCACTTCAGGGCTATTAACATCTAAAATATCCCCTGGAAATTTAGACCAAAATACACATGACCAAATACCCAGGATACCTTCGCTCTTAACACAGCCCTGGTCTTGATTGTGTCCATCACTGTTTTGTAGGCCTATCTAAAATTCTTTATTTAAAAAAAAAAAGTTATCACGCCGCCTCACATTTCTCAGTGGCGATGATGGAAGTGAGGCAAATTTGATTATTCAGCTCTAAATCGGAACATATTAACTTAATATATAGGCGCCCTACTGCCAAACAGACTGTGACACTCAGAAAAATGGGTGCAAAAATCCGACTTTAAAGGTCAGTTTAAAAAAAAAAAACCCTCATCAGTAAGTATGATGTGGGCACATGTTGCATCGGGGAAAGTGGCCTCCAAAAGAGGAGGCATCAGCTTTAACCTTGTTCCTTTTTTTTCTTATTTTTTTTAGAGCGCCTGTGCATGCATGACCAAAGAGGCAGCAGCCTTTCCCTCAGTACTCCAGAGACCTTTAATTTGCCTGTTGACCCCAGGATGGAGGTGTTGCCAACTCACAGTGATACTACCTCACCCACAAGAGACTAATAATTCTCAAGTTACTTACATCAAAATATATATTTTCAACATGTTGCATCAGTGCCTCTAATTCGTTTTTCTCCTTTAGGGGCTGCCATTATAAAGGAGATACATATTTGATGGCAACTGGCAAGTCTACAAATGCATTTTGATTTTAGTCAGATTATTAATATCGGACTGTGTTACTATTAACAGAAATGTTAATTATGATGTCAAGACAGAGGGAGTCAAGGTGAAAGCTGCACAGCAATAGCTAAAAATAATCCATGCCAGCCAGAGTACAGTATGATCCTGCAGAGGAGTGTTACTGGCAAGGGACCTTTTTGCTGCAACAAAGAGGTGGAAAAGAGGAAGTAAATGAATTAGAGTACAAGCCAGATTTTGTCTTTGTTTCATCCACACTTGTCCTGTCCCTATTTTCCAACCTCTCCCTTTTCCTTGCTATTGGAAGTGCTGCAAATTGTATAATGCTGGTCTTTGTTCTACAGAGTCAAGCCACATGAATAGCCGTCCTGAGCACACACAAAAACACACTGACAAACTGATCATCTTAAAAAAGCAACGCCCTGGTGCTCACTTGGCCTACTTTCCACGGCAGCACTGGGACGTGGGAAGAGGAATAGAATTCAGGGGAGGATGTTCTTGCACTCTGGGAAACATTCAGTATAGCAAGTGTGATGCACATAAACATAGCCTTTGCATTGTCAACCTTAGACCGTATTTGCCCCAGATAACTAGTCCCCATGTGCTAGACTATTCTCTTTGACTTTGCAATTGAAATCCTGAGAAGATTATGCCAAAGCTAAAAGAGGCAAACTCTGGGGTGGGATTTCAATTGTCAATTCCTGTTGGATTTTATAGCATTATGACATATAGTACACCATCTGTTACGCTTCCCGTGACTAGGTCTACATCTGCACAAGTGGAGCTTATTGATGTGAACATCAGTACAACTAAGACCTGGTTTTTGAATGGACAGCAATTTTCAATCACCGATATTTTTCTCCTGAATCCCGTTTAACACAGATGTATGACTAAGTAGCGGGGTCTCTAGCTTACAAAACACCAGAGCAAATTAAAAAGGTGCAGGAAAGTAACCACTCCTAACTTTAGCTAAACAGACTTCCTGGAGCGCTAGATAATCTGGGGCTTCTATGTACACCGCCTAACCAAATGTCGACATCTGTGAGGGTGTGCATAAAGAAAAGCTCCTCAGAGAAACGGGGGATAATAATCTTAGTTCCCCTCACCTTCAGCTTGCCCATAGGGGTTTAAAAGGGAGATGAAGAAATCCTATGTAAACATGCCAAGTCAAATTTTCACTTGAAATGTGACATAAAGGCAAAGGGCAACCTTGGTGCATCGCTAATGTGCTTCCACGCATGAGTTTTCCAGTGCCCCTGGATGTAAACAATTGATGTATTCAGTCTGTGGTTTGAACACTGACTCACTGTGCACACTTAATATGTTTGAGCATCTTCTTAGCCATCACTGTACATTTAGTGCATAGGTGAAGAGCCCAAAAGAAGTCAACACAAAGCCTGTACACAATCAGAATCTCTGTACTCAATAGCTGCATGAAAGTGAGTTTTGCTCTCCTGAGAAACATACAAAGTTTGAGCATCTGTTCCATCATGTAGTCTTTGTTGAGAAATTAAATATTGAACTGATCTAGTGTACCATGAATGTTTCACTCACATAGTGATTAGACAGACTGGAGAGGCAAGACATCGCAGCACTTTACTCTCTACTTTCATATACTGTATTTGTTGGTCTTGCCTTTAAGTGTTTCACGCGCCAGATTGTGTTGTTGTTATGGAAAATGTTTTTTAATGTTGCGTCAATTATACTTAGCATGCATGTGTAACTCGACACAAAAGTAAATTCATATGCATGCTACGTATGTGCACAAACGCAATCATCCTCAGTCTGATAATTGCTGTATAGTGTAGTCCAGCTGAAGCAATATAATTGGAAAAAAGAGAAAAACATAAATTAGAGTTTTGGTTTTATGATTCAATTATGAACTTGGCAGCATCTGTTTTTTCATACTTTTATGTTATTGTGAATATGGAGAAAATACTGATTGGTTTTCTTGTCGCATCTCAGAATAAAGGGCGTCTCTTTTATAGTTTCTCATCCCTTACTCCAAATCAACAATTGTCTCTCGGGAGAGTCCCAAATGATGTTTCCTGACATAAACATTTTGGATTATAATGCGCAGACCAAGCCAACGTGCAAGCAGGAGAAGGAAACAGTATCATCACAGAGATCATAAAATGGTGTCGTGAGTAGTCTTTTGTCCAGGACCATAGGAGAGTTCTGTTGCTAAAGGGAAGGACAAAAGCAGAAGGCGCCACGGGTATAAGGTTCCCCTGAGCAACAATACTGAAAGTTTCAACTTGCAGCACATGGGTGTAACTTTAACTGGAATACTGTGGATCAAAGACTCACAAACAAAGTGGGTGGAAATGCTGAAGGAGTGTCTGTGCTCAAGTGAAGGACAGGTTCACTAGAGAGAAAGCGGGAGCGACAATTTCTGAAACACAGACCAGGCAATCAAGGCTAATTACTGAGCCCGTGTTTTGTGAACTCAAAGGGCAGCATGATTCAATTAACAAAACCGATGTGTATTATAATTCTGAAAAGCAAAATTACCTCTGTCGACAACACGCTTATCAGATATAAAACAAAAGCAAATTCAAATTAAACTGAACAGTTTTAAATGTGTTGCTGCTTCGTGCGCTTTAATAAGGAAGAGTGCACACAGTCGATTTTGTATTGCATCTCAAACATTCATTCCGCACTCTTGTCTTCACCTGTCAGCTTTTAGAGAGTGGGAGAATTATTCAGTTCTGCTTCTTTAAATAAAAAACACAGCCTTGAAATTTGTGAGGCTTAAGGCAATTCATCAGGTTAGATCAGTACAATGTGGATGTGTAACCTTTACACTGCACTGGAACCTGCACATACAAGTGTTATGAAAGGTCCCCGTGGCACTCTGCTCTTCTGACATGGATTTGAAGACTTGCCACTTTATTAGCTGCTAAGCCCCCACTACTTGTTCTATATAGTGGAGGCCTATGTTATGAGCTGGGATCTCATTGTCTAGCGTTATTAGAGGTAGAGTCTGCAGCGCTCTCTTGTCTCCCCTCGAGAGTAGCCTGACTATTTGAAAGGAAGCTACAAGTGCAATTTAACCCATCTTATTTACAATACGATCTCTTACAAGGACATCATCGCAGCAAGGATTCACATATAATACATCTCTACAATGTGCTTCTTTCCTGTTTTGATTGTTTCAGGAGAGTTGTTTGACGCTCAATTGAGCCCTAAGAAGAAAAAAAATCTCTGAATGTGTCAAGTTAGAGCAGACACAAACTTTAGTCAACAACACTAGTCCGGTTTTGTATTTTTCAAAAATACTTCACATAAGATTTATGCACAACAACAAGTGTTTTCTGCTTAAAGGTCAAAAGAGTTAATAAATAAAAAAGAGTGGGTATGGGGTTCTTAATGATAGCATTAACATCGTGTCTGGGAAAACAAGCTGTTTGTGATCATCACTTTTGTCACCAACGCACACGCACACACACCCCCTCCAAAATGGAAATGATCTGTTGGCACTGAATAATAAGTGCCATAGTGCCATCTAGTGCACAAATTTGCACACTGAAGAATGACAGTCCCTGTATGTAAAACATACACTACATACTGCAGCGTACATGCAAAGGTACAGGGCTTAAGGGCTACTTGTGATTATGATAAAGGATGGTGTACTGTTTTCACTGATCGCTTGTGTGCTTCAGTGTGAGTTTCAGCTACACTAAATGACCACACTGAAAATTTCCACTCATAGGGGAAATAAACAAGGAGACAAAGGTTTGTCTTAGAAGCCAGGTCTTTGACAACCCGCGGCTGTGGCAAGCCGCAAGGATAATCTCCTTCAGACAATGAGACGATGTTGAAGGCTGTGCATGCAAATTATACTCTGCCATCTAAATTACAAAGACATACACAGACCTCAAGTCATCAGGCCACATATCTCACTCATCTGGCCTCCTGGCTGTTAGGTTGCCAGAGGATACTATAGAGACAACAGAACAGAAATAATAAGAAAAAACACATGAGCCAAAACAAGAGTCTTGAATAATTGATTGTGTTTGTCTTTTGCTGTTTGTGTGTGAGAGTGTGTGTTTGAGTGAGAGCGAGAGTGTGTGTGTGTTAGGACTCAGGGTCTGGACAGAGCTTATGCCCCTGAGCAGAGCAGACACATCCACTGGCCAATGGTTTGTGTTAAAAACTGTCTGATTGACCAAATGTGGGGGAAGGGTATGTTTGTGCGTGCCGGGCAAAAATGAATGTGCATGGGTATTTATGTTCATGACTGTGTGTGTAAATTCAAAGAGAAATAGGTGAGGATAGTAGCTGCGATGTGTGTGATTTTTGGCAAACTAAACCTGGGCATGATTAGCTCATGTTGAAATCAGCGCTGGTTTTGTATTCAGTAACATGGGAATAAGATGAAGTAAAGATTTCCAGGATAACAAACGCTTTTTGTTAAACGGGCCAGGAATAGGTGTGTTGTAAGATGTTAAAAAGTCAATATACCTTCATTTTGTCTGTGCTGGTAATGAGCCATATTTTCTGGGGAAAATGGCTGCTTCTCCGGAGGCACCATGTCTACTGAATGTGGCCCTGATCCTGGATAAAACAGAAGGCTCACCAATCAATCTCTCCAGGTTGCCCACAGCCAGAGAAAGCAGCTGCACCACATGTTTGCCTTGCGCGATAGCGACAAGTTAACATACGGGCAGCACAGTAACCATCCACAAGCAGCCTCTAGCTGTCTTATAATGAATTCCCACAGGGATGGGGAACTATCAGAGTCAGTGGTGTTACTGGAGGCTCGGAATAAAGTCAACACCTCTCCTTATACCTGATGAAGCTACGGCACGGCAGCACACTCACACACATAGTCACAGCCACAACGCTCGACTCGTACAAACGTGAACATTTCGAATGCACACAACGATTAAGCTGTACAGTTTATTAAATCATAAATTAGGCTGCATTCGGGCATTACATGTTCACGCAATGATGGTGAACAGAAACTGCTTGCTTTTAATAATGCAGTCTTATCGGGACAGCAGTTTTGTTTAATTCAATGTATAACACGTTATAAAGAGACATTTTAAATTAACGAAAAATCGCCATTCAGCATTTTCTTTAATTTTTTAAAAGCCCTATTTTTCATTCTGATTTGGACATCAGTGTGGCGTCTACACCCAAACACCTACTGCTTTCAAATCATGATGTGTTTGTACTGTATTCACAAAGTAATGACTGACACAGTGGTCCACTTAGTCAAACATTTAAGCAATCAAAGTACAAAACACAACAAACCCATTTGGTGCACAGGGCTCGACACGTAGAAGTCAAGGGTGTTTTAAAAGGTTTAAGCGGTTGTTAAAATAATGATGGTTTTATGAAACACTGGTGGACCATCTTTTGTTAATTTAAAGCTAAATGCCCTCACATCTACTAACTGCAAATGAGATCAATACACAAGCTGGTGCTGTAGAGTTTCTCTGGTAAACTGACATTAGTCAACTGCATTTCAGACAGCACTTTCAGAAAATGCATAAATTACACCCATTATGTATTCATATGTATGAATAATGTTAAACTGAGTGAGCAAGAAAAGTGCAATGCAGTCCTTGTAGATAGATAGATAGATAGATAGATAGATAGATAGATAGATAGATAGATAGATAGATAGATAGATAGATAGATAGATAGATAGATAGATAGATAGATAGATAGATAGATAGATAGATAGATAGATAGATAGATAGATAGATAGATAGATAGATAGATAGATAGATAGATAGATAGATAGATAGATCAAAGTATTTCCTCTGGTAGCGTTCCAGAAACTTTCAGAATCAATGCCAAGGAGTACTGCAGTTGTTCTGGTGGCAGGTGTTGACCCAACACCTTATAAGAACATTTAATTTTATGCTATATCTGTATAAATATCTCTACAGACAAATATATAGATATGTCTGTACCTGTATAGATAGTTAAATATAGATATATAGGTGTACTGAGAAAGAGAGTGAGGGAGTGAGAGAGTCTTCCTAACCTCCAGGCCTCTGCTCTGCTTCTTCCCGTGGGACTCTGCGTGAGTGATGAGACGATGTGTAGCTTGGGAGAAGGTTTTGGTGGGATTTGGCCCAGGTCTTCGAGGGTACATCGTTTTTATTCTCTTGCCACCTCCTGGACAATGTGCAGCTGCAAAAACCAAATATAAACTATGGGGAAAATACATATATATATATATATATAATCAAACTTCAAGTCAGTGCAAGTGATGAGTTGGCTTCAAAAACACACGCTATGATAGCTGAATAAAAACAAGCTTTAGACTATGCTTTTTCATATCTGCTTATTGGCATTTATCCACTGAACTGTGTATATATATCACCATATGTATTTAATTAAAAAAAAAATACATCATCTACGGCAGTTTTTTCTGTATGCACTACATCACACTGCAGACAATCTATTTAAAAAATAAATACACAGCATATTTTTTTGTTGGTTCTGTGTAAAATACCTAAAACATTATTTTGTAGCTTGAAAAAATCACACTGAGTATTTGAAATAATATCAAATTAACCTAATATACTTTGAACCATTATCTAAGTTACCTTTGTTTGGTCATAGAAAACTGAAATTGCATGTGCAGAATTACCAGTTTTAGCCAATAAAACTAATTTTAAAAGCTCACTTACATTGTTGTGAAATTCTCTCATAGATTTAAATTCTGGATTCTTTGAGTGGCAGGCTTCTTTCTAATAACACTGGCTTGCATTTGTTTTCACTGGACTTGTCAGACTCTTTTTACCTTTATCTTCGTGAAGAAATATAACAATAGAAAAGGATACAGACTAAAATAAAGACTGAAAACTATATAGTGGATGCGAAGTAAACTGAATTTTCTCAGTTTTGCCGCTAGATGTCACCGATTGACCATCCAATACAGGCTGAGGTGCTACATGTTGTCACTATAATTCAAAGTGACGCTTTACTCAAAATCACACTTTGCATGTAAAATATGAAAAATTAAAAAAAAAATTTAAATGTCAAAAAACGTTTAACATGCAAACAAAATGTGTTTAACTCTTATTCATGGGCTGCTATGCAAATCATTTTAATTAAACATATTTGCTCTGTGGATATATGCCTGAAAAAAATGTAGATTTTCTTAGTTGTTTTTGCATGTGTAGCTGTTTATTTCAGTCACAGTGAAAATAACCAGGCGGGGATGTGTAAATTGTATTTGTCCTGCTTATTAGTGGGCAGCTAAATAGAATTTAAACTCCTCAATAACCATATATGTAAAACATGCAATTCATCGAAACAAAGCTGGGTGGATATAAAATCCAGTGAAAATGCACATTTACTGATATGATGCTCAGGAGGATGGATGGAGTCAGGATGTGGCATGTGTGCATGACGTCATTTCTCCATGTACTGTGCGCCATTTTGGAAGAAAAAAAATCACGGATAATTTCCGTGGTCTTGACAGATCTGGACCCGAGTCTTCACACTGATTGTGGATGCTATCTATCTCCCCGAGCGCGCCGCACTGGTTGATAAGGCATTGGAAGCTGTGTACAACAAGAGCTGCTAAATGAAGCAATGGCGGGTAAGCTACTTTTTAAAGGAAGGGAAAAGGATCCACCTCACTTGGTGTGTGTGATGGCCTGAATCTGCAACTTGGCTAACCAGCGTTAGCGCTGGCAAGCTAAGTTGCTAGTTGTCAAACTGTGTCACTGTCAGGTCATTATTACCGCCCGATGAAGGGCGAGCCGGAATCACACTAACCCTGGTTTCTTTTTGCAGGAGTTGCAGGAGGAAATGATTTTCAGTGGTGTTTCTCTCAAGTAAAAGGAGCGATAGATGAAGATGTTGCGGAAGGTATGTGGCTAACGTTAGCTCGGCGGCTAGGCTACAGTGGTGGGCAGCTAGCTAGGTGGTCTGATGATGGTTCTCTGTGGGATTCACTTGAGGTGCACGAGAGCTGACGGCGGATGGACGCGCGTGCTTTTTTGCAAGACTGCTCTCGTGATTAGTGTAGACCTGTTTGTGGATCAGTTGCACAAACGCCCTTTCCTTGTAGATTGCTGTGTGTCGCTAGCTCGCTATGAGCTAGCTGGTGGCTAAACTATTAAAGGGGGAGCGACCGTGCCCGTGACGTCAATGTGCTGCGTCCATAAATTGTCGAGTGACATCATGCTTGTTTTCATTCATACCTTAATGGGTCTACGTGATATTATGTGGTTATCGGTATTTTACATTTTCTATAAGAACAGTGGGACCAGACTTAGCCTGCAGCCCATCACAGTAGCATTCTAGCTGCCATCCCAACTACAGTGCGGAAGCTGAGCTGTGAGGTCTGATTCACACCGATTTGTGTCTTTTCAGCTGACATAATCTCAACAGTTGAGTTCAACTATTCTGGAGAGCTACTGGCAACTGGAGACAAGGGAGGCAGAGTAGTGATATTTCAGCATGAACAAGAGGTAAGGATCACACAGCAGTAACACCATTCCAGAAGTGAAGCTGTTGTTGTATATAGATATTAAATATTCTCTGAGCAGTATTTGCATATTAATGATCATAAAACTGACCTTACAGCGGATTGTTAGTCAGTGGCACCAGTTTAGATCATCATGCAAATGTAGTGTTTGTAAGGTTGGGGAAACCTGCACTCAGCTAAGACTGAGGAAGTCATTTGGATGAATGCCTCCCACTGAAAACGCAACATCCAAATGAGCAGAATGAGCTCTCTGGGATACACTACATCTAAAAGACCAAGTTTATTGTATCCATTTCAACAATACAATTTCTATGAATTTGTCTTGTTATGCTCACATTTACCATAAGATGCATTCATCATCGTACAGCACAGAACAATGTAATGTGGAATAAAACTACATGTAAGAACTGAAGGCTGCATGCATATTTTAGGAAGTAAACAGTTGGCAGAAACACTGGCTAGGAACAAAGTGTGAGTGGTATTCAAACTGGATATTATATTTATTTTGGTTTTAAGGTTAAATATTAAGGTACTAGACTATCATGGGAAGGTGTTATCTTAGTTTTTCTCAGTTTAATCATATATTTATTCAATTCAATAAAATTGAATTGATTTTATTGATCCTGAAGGTTGACCCCGAAGGAAATTGGGTTAAGGCTGACGACCTTTGCCAGCGCCGTCTTACCCTTCTGACCATACATACATTACACAAACATCACATGGGGAAGATAGGCCAGAGAGGTATAACAATGGAAAATGCACAACACAAGGAAAGATAAGGAGAAAAAAATAACTCCCCCCAGACTGAGCTCCAACAGGGAGATCAGTTTGAGAACAGAAAAAAACACCTCTGCACATAGCACATGAAAAAACTCTTAATACACCAAAGAAACACATGACAAGCAACAGGGGTGGGTAAAGGGTGAGAGACAGCCAATGTAGACAGTACATCCAGGCCTGCAGCATAAGCGCTGGTCTCCTTGATCCACCGTCAGCATCGGAGGGGGGATGAGTGTACATTTATGGAAAATATGGTAAAGTTACAATGAAAATGTGCTATTAAACATTGTTTAGGGCATTTCAAAAAGCACAATGCCATGATCATAGTGTTTTACATCAGTACTCCATAATGGAACTGTTGTGAAAAATCTACATGTGGCTCCACAGTGTAGTAGTTTATACATGTACTTGGTCTATGGGTTTTTGGGGTTGTCTCAGGAAGACCAACTAATGTCTACTATGCAGAATCAAATATAAGGAGTTACCCACTTGTAAATAACTGAGTGGCCGAAAATGTATTTTTTGTTTATTTATTTTGCTTGTTGTTGATTGTGCTATTTTCTGTAATGAGCTTTCTTTTACATATTTATGCAAAAATATGAACAGGTAATGATGAAATCTTGTTTGTTTTTGGTTTTTTGCTGTTGTTTTGGGGATTTTTTTAATGCCAGAAACAATACCATGATTACAGTGTTGTTTTTGTTGCCTTTTCCCCCTCAGTCTAAGAATCGTCCACACCTGCGTGGGGAGTACAACGTCTATAGCACTTTTCAGAGTCACGAGCCAGAATTTGATTATTTGAAAAGTTTAGAAATCGAGGAAAAAATTAATAAAATAAGATGGCTACCACAACAAAATGCTGCTCACTTTCTACTTTCAACAAACGGTAAGAGCTTTTTTTCTGTTTTTCTTATTTGTTGATAATGAAGCGCTATGTTCCCTCTCCTAAAGCCTTTCCTTTTTCCCCCCAGATAAAACTATCAAATTGTGGAAAATTAGTGAAAGAGATAAACGAGCAGAAGGTTACAATCTGAAAGACGAAGACGGACGACTCAGAGACCCCTTTAGAATCACCTCTTTACGGGTGTGTTTAGCCGTCCCTCAGACCTGCCTCATTCTGAGCATGACTCTATGTGATAACTTTTCTAAAATTGATTGTTGTACATTTCAGGTACCAGTACTGATGCCAATGGATCTCATGGTAGAAGCAAGCCCACGGAGGATCTTTGCAAATGCGCACACCTATCACATTAATTCCATTTCTGTAAATAGTGATCATGAAACTTACCTCTCTGCAGATGACCTAAGAATAAATCTATGGCACTTGGAAATCACAGACAGAAGTTTTAGTATCCTTTTTTTTATATATATATCAGAAAGCTGATTTTTAGATGTGTCTTAAAGTTTTAATAGCATTGCATCAATGTAAAATATAAGACTGCTAGCTCCTTAACAGTGTGCTAACAGATATTGTAGACATCAAGCCCGCCAACATGGAGGAACTGACAGAAGTAATCACAGCTGCTGAGTGCCATCCACATCAATGCAATGTATTTGTGTACAGCAGTAGCAAAGGAACCATCCGCCTGTGTGACATGCGAGCGGCAGCGCTCTGTGATAGGCACTCAAAGTGTAAGTACTTCTACCGTATTGTAGTGAAGCCATCGGTCTGTCTGGAAAATAGAGAATTCGAAAGTGCAGCGATTTCTGAAATTAACCTTAGTCTGACAATTTGTCTAGGTTTTTTTTGTTTTTTCAAAGATGCATCTGTTACCTGTTAATCTAATTTCTTTGTCGTGATCTGTAATTCAATTAAGAGCTAATAAGATTTATACAAGAATTTGAGGATTTCCCCCTTTGCCCTTTCCCTTTATTTTCTAAGTCTTTGAGGAACCAGAGGATCCCAGCAGCCGATCCTTTTTTTCTGAGATCATCTCCTCCATCTCAGACGTGAAGTTCAGTCACAGCGGACGCTATATGATGACACGTGACTACCTCTCCGTCAAAGTTTGGGACCTCAACATGGAGAACAGGCCAGTGGAGACGTATCAGGTGCTTAAACATGCTTTTCTGGGGATTCAATTTTAAATCACATTAACACTTGTGATCTTTTCTGGGACTTGGTTTTTATTTTTTTTTAAAGTCAACTTTGATTAAGGCTTGAAATAGTGCTTTTTCAGATATACGTCAGAATTTTACTCAGACTTCCTAAAGTCAGTAATAACCAAATAGGGATATGGTCTATCAAGAAATGACAGGCAAACTCCTAATGGAGGCTGATAGGTACCGGTTAGCCTCGCAACATGGATTAAATATGCAGAAGGCTATGTTTTATGTAAGATAAAGATTTGAACAGTTCCCTTTACATTGTTTCATTTCAGGTCCATGAATATCTTCGCAGTAAGCTTTGCTCTTTGTATGAAAACGACTGCATCTTTGACAAGTTTGAGTGCTGCTGGAATGGCAGTGACAGGTATGTATCCTTCCTGCTGCAAAGAACAAGCATTTCACTCACTACTGTTTTTATAAATGTTGTTCCCGGCTTATAAGTTATATCAATCGGTGGTCAAACTTTTGGTGTTACTGCAACAAATTCAAACATTGAGTTTATTTTTTTACTCTCTTCGGCAGTGCCATCATGACAGGCTCCTACAACAACTTCTTTCGAATGTTTGACCGGAACACCCGGCGGGACATCACACTGGAGGCATCCCGAGAGAGCAGCAAACCACGGGCCACACTTAAACCACGTAAAGTGTCCACCGGTGGCAAGAGGAAGAAGGACGAGATCAGCGTGGACAGCCTGGACTTCAACAAGAAGATCCTCCACACTGCCTGGCACCCCAAAGATAACGTGATAGCTGTGGCAGCCACCAACAACTTGTACATTTTCCAGGACAAAATCAACTAGAAGATTTGGGGCTCCAGAGGATAGGGCTTTTACCGTACCTGTGTAGTTAAGCCTACTACTTGTCTATCTGTATAAGAAGAAACAGCCTTGTTGTCCTCCTGGTGAAGAATTTGAAAGCACGTGTCTACTTTTTTTGCCACAGGAGGTTGATCCATAGGCCTGTTTTATTTTGAGTCTGAGCTTAGGTTGTTTTTGCCTTTGGCACCAGGGCAATCGACATGCCCCCCTGACCCAGAAAGCCCAGTTCGGGTCTAATTGACAGAACGGCACTCCCTAGAGGTCAAACTCTTGAACGTTGGTGTTTGTGTTGACATTTTAAGCCTTCATTTCACAATTTAATGACAGAACTCTTGGAAGTACTTAAAAATGACGTCTTGTCAAGGTTGTATCATCAATTCAAAGTTTTTGGGCCCTCTGAAGCACGGATGAATGGCCAATAAGCCTAACTGTAACATTCCCCCATTGGTCATGTATTCAGGCCACACAACTGGTGGAAAAGGCCATGAATTTGGAAAAGTGGACATGTTTCTCCCCCCAAACCCCACCCCCTTCTCTTATTTTACCCCAGTCAATACGGTGACATAATTTCACTGACTGTATCTACTCAAGTACACCTTGTCATCCACATAATAAAAGAAACTAAATCTACAGACGTGTTTTTAAATTTAGAAGTATGTATTAAAACATGTTTATTGCTTTGCATGTTTTTATGTTGTAGAGAGGTGGAAAAATCTCCAGTCACACCACTGTCTATTGAGCAGATCTCAAGAAAACCTTGTTAAGGAAATACCATTCGGGGCTACCAGTTTGAGAACCACTGTTGGAGACAACCTATAACGTGTTTGTGTCAAGAGATTCAAGTTCTAGTTTTTGCTCATGTTTAGGATGCAGGCTGGAAACTACACTGCACAAGATGGGGTCCAGGACAAAGGGAATCTGCAGCCTTAATACCTACTTCTATCAGTGACAGCTACAAGTTATGTCCCCCAATGTTTTACAAACCTCATGTGCATTATTTGTAAATCCTATTTTATAGTTATGTCCTCATATACTGCTGCTACACGTGGCTGTCTATGAAAACACCGAGGAGGAAATTGCACACCATACAGTTTGTGATAGTGCCTCCGGATCATGAGATAAGTAGGACATTAAGACAGGCCTCATACATGTGCCCTTACTCATTTATTAGGGATGTCACCCAAATTTGAACTGCATATTGCAAATGTGGATCTTATCTCTGTAGTTGTGAACGCAGAAATGAAGGTTGACTACACAAAATATACTGATGAATTAAAACAAACACATAATGCATTGTCTTTGTCCATTGATTCCTAACATGGTGGCAATGTATTCACTTGTTTATTATTTTGACCAAAGTTCAATAAAATTTTAATTGTGTTCATCTGCTGTTCGCCTGCTCTGCATCATTGTGAATTAAATCAACTGTAACACAGTTAAGGTCATGCATACGTTTCACACTTTTAATGTTTTTTGATGATGAACATGTGCCATTTCTATGCTGTTTGTTCTTTTTTGAAAATCACAATTTATCATTGCACAACTAAGCAATCAGTAACGAGTGCCATCAACTAATCTAAAGATTCCCCAAAACAAATAAAACAGTCAAGTTAAATTTCTTTGAGCCATCTGCCTCTAAAAAACTGCTTGCATTATTTATTTATTTATTTATTTATTTTAAAAAGTGATTTGAGTTCAATCAAAAGAAAACGCCACTGCTGTGTTCAGAGCTTTACACCCAAAAAACAGCAATAACTGATCCCTCAACTCTCCACACTGCTGTGGGAAATGTGGAACACTGAATTCAACAGGACCACGTCACATGGCTACTATATTTCCTTTGATCATTAGAAGGTCCCGTTTTCATGCCAAGATGGTTGCATGACGTTGATGTGGTAGTGCCAAGCGCCACGATCCTATTTAGGATGTGTTAGGCGCCTTCCAATATATATCCTACCAGGAAAGAAGAAAACAGAGAAATTAAGATGCTGCTTTAAAACATAAACACAACTAGATGTATCTACTGAAATAGTTTTTTAACCGGGTAAAATGCAAACTCAATGACCACCAAATTAGGTACAACTTTTCAGCCAATGGCAGCAACTCAAAGCATTAACCCTCTGGGCTACCTGGAGCCATTTTTCATCCACAGCGTTTTTTAATTTCAAGCCATTTTCACTGTGTTGAATAGAATATAGCCAAACTTTCCAAACATTTATTTATTTTTTTACTTTAGAATTGCAGTCTGAGTTCATCAGATTAGCTTAAGGCATGCAGACATGGTCCAGATGACCTGCTGAATTTCAAATCGAGCAACAGAATGGAGAAGGTGACTCAAAGGAATTTGAACGTGGCATGGCTATTGGTGCCAGATAGGCTGATCTAAATGTTTCATATTCTGCTGATCAAGTAGGATTTTCCAACACAGCCATCTCTAGGGTTTACAGAAAACGGCCTGAAAAAGAGAAACTTGAACAGCAGTTCTCTGGTTGAATATGCCTTATTGATGCCAGAGGAGTATGGCCAAACTGCCTCAAGCTGATGGCGAGGCAACAGTAACTCAAATAGCAACTCATTACAAGCAAGGTATGCAGAAGCGCTGCTTCTCCAGCTAATTTGCATTTGCTCATCAAAACTGGACATTAAAATGAAATTGGAAAAACATTTGTTATAAAACAGAATTTGCTATAAACAACATGAAAGATCCACCCTGTAGTTTTCAGGCTGGTGGTGGTGGCAGTGTGATGGCATGGTGGATATTTTCTTGGCACACTTTGGGCCCCTTCATACCAGCGAAGCATCACTGATATGGACCAAAATCTCTGAAGAACATTTCCACCAATTTGTTTAAGGTGTAACTAATGAGGTGGCCAGTGAGTTTATGTGGTCGTTTTTTAAATATAAAAGTCCAAAATAAGATGTGTTGAAATAATGCTCTATAGAATAATAACCACAGGCTCCTAAATAAAGACAATTATATTCTCTGTCATTCTGAAGTTGATATACTTCAGGGAGTATCTTACCTAAACCTATTAAATGTCAGACACTGAACAGGACTGCTGTTTATCCAGTCAGGCATTGTTCTAAACATCATTATGTTTGTTTTATTTTTACATATATTTCAGTGTTTTGTTGTGAGGACACTGTCGTTTTTCTACCCTGCAAATCCTGCAAATGTTAAGAGATTATTGATTGGTCATTATTTAATTTACAAATACCATTTTTAAGTGCATGTAAAATCATCCCAATATTTATGTGAAAATAGAAAACATCAGGTCTAGTGGGTCAACAGTTTCTGCAGCAACTCAAGAGGTTCCCGTACAGTGTTTTTAGTTTTTGCATACTGCCTGAGTTAAAGATTAAATGATGCTGCTTACCCTAAGCCAACAGCGAGTATGTGGGAAATGATAAATGATGGAAGGAAAAGCTTCAGAAAGTCAGAAGAGAGAAAGCCTCCCTTCTTCATGACGCTGCTTTTCCTGATGCTGAGAGAGGTTGAGCGCTTAGGGTGCTTCAGCAGGAACTCCCTACAGAGCGACACATTAATTTTTCATTGTTCTGAATACATTAAAATCAAGTGAGTGCCAGTTTAATGTCACACCAGCACCTTTGCTCACACAGACATCATTCCAAATTCTATGAATCACAATTACAAATCATGGCATGTAATAATTATAGTTGGGGTAAAAGATTATCTCTAATTGTGAAATGACTACTTACTTTGGTGGACTGTTCTCAGGTCGGCTAGACCAGTCCCAGATCCAGTCAGCATTTTTCTTCATCAGGTTCTCAACTTCCCGTATTCTCTCTTGGAAATCTTCATCTGACTAAAAGGGGGGAAAAAATAATTTAAAATAATAATAATAATAAAATTATGTCACAATACATTTAGCTTTAACAAGGTTATGAATAATGCATAAACATAAAACTATATATAAAGAAAACAGATTGTTTTCAACTTGTCTAAGCAGGAAAAGCCCGACTCAGCTGTTAAGTAAGGACCTCTTCAAGTGGAACGACCTTAATAATTAAGAATACTTTCCCTTGCCTGCTATAACATGTCCAAATTTCTGCTGTGAGAAAGGCTTAATGTACCTGTGAGCTATTCCCCTCTGAGCCTTTCCACAGAAGAAGCGGGGTCTGTGCTCTGCGTGGGCTGTTGTGAAGAAGAACAAGAAGGAGAAGGAGAAGAAAACACATAAGGGAAACTCAGCTCACGACTTCTTCATATTACTCAACAAACAGAGGAAAAACATGAACTGCTCTTCCC
Organism: Mchenga conophoros; assembly: GCF_057382185.1. Classification (NCBI taxonomy): domain Eukaryota; kingdom Metazoa; phylum Chordata; class Actinopteri; order Cichliformes; family Cichlidae; genus Mchenga; species Mchenga conophoros. The sequence goes on from NC_140538.1 coordinate 14,251,380, forward strand.
CCTTCTGCCCACCCCCACCAACCTGTTGCACTGAGAGCTTCCTCTGGAGCTGCTCCTGCCTGATTCGTGCTGTGCTTCTAGCAACATTTTCTCCATGTCAGCTGCCAGGCTGGATGAGGGAATTTGCTCCTGGCTTCCTTGTTGACTGGCACTTTGGGAGCCATTCCCACTGAAATGCAGCTCAACCCAGGAACCTTAAATCAAATGCAAAGTCTTTAAACATGAATCCTGGTTATCCAGTACTACATCACAGGCCAATCTCGGCTAGGATAGGAATGCAGTCTCTGCGCATAGAGGAACAATAAACAAATGAGGACTGTTTTTAGCTTGAAGGCATTTTCATCGTGGCAACACTGCAGATTAGCCTTAATAACTAACTAGAACCATGGCCTACCCTGTATAGCTGTGTCTACACGTCTTATAGGTATATAAATCAATGTGGAGTTGAGATTCAATCTCGCTATTTAGCCAAACACCCCTATCGACTGGCTTTTCACGTGGTCAGGCTAGGTGACGTTTTTAGTCGTGGTGTTTAACTATCGTCTACCGCTAACAACAACACTGGCAAATATATATTTGACGTAAATACTTCACCTTGCAGACTTTCGTCAGAGGAAGCGTCCACCGGTAGTGACATTGCAGCGGTATAATGCAGTCTCCGCAGATTTAAAGGCCTATATATCAGCGAAATGGTGGCGAAATGCCTGCAAGCAGCTGGAGCTCCAACTACCACAATAACAATGACGCAACATTGTGTTTATCTAAAATGTGATTGGCTTGGAAAGGAGAGCACGCGCGCCATGCTCTCCCTGCGTGTTGCTCATGCGCGTTCACGCCCGCATACAAGGACACGATTTATGACCCACCACGATAAACACGTATCCGAGTTATTTGTGAAAATGTTATGCAAGCAGCGCTACAGAGAAAATGTGCTTATGTCAGCTGACTGTGTCTCACATTTTTGGTTTAACCTTCACTGCAGCAGTTATACACATCTGTCTGCAGAGGGCAGTCATAACTAGGATGACCAGATCCCCCCCCCCATCCCACAGCTTCAGACAATGTCCCACATTTTGACTTGTTCTGCAGGATATGCACTTTTCTAAAGTCTGGCTTTTACCCTTTGTATATGAAGTGAAGGCTTTTTTATTATAGTCAGAAGAAGGTCATCTGGTATAATGCCATACTCAAAAGGGAAAATTACAAGTCACCAAAAAGTCACATGCTTTGCAGAAGGTGTTTCTACACCAATCTGCATTTTATAATTAGTCTACGGCTTTCTTCTATAGGATGCCTTTTGTTTTGTCTCCCTTCCCTCACCCTCTACTGCTCGTGGCAGATGACTCCCCCTCCCTCAGCCGGTTCCTGCCAAATGGGAGTTTTTCCTTCCCACTGTCGCTAACCTGCTCGTAGGAGGTTGTCAGATTCTAACTTGAAAGTTACACAACTTCATAGTGTAAAACTCATAATCAATGATCTTTACTCTTGCATGACTATGTGTCAGTTCCATAGTCTAGCAACCTAATTAAATTAATGCTTACTCGTTTGTACAGTTTTTCTTTCAACCAAGAACTGAATAACAACATGCTGTTTGGGAACAGCTAGACATATATTATACTGTATTGTTCACAATTTCTTCAACCGGCTAGTCCAAATCTGTAATCTCAAATTTGGGACTTGCAAATACAATTATGTTTGTGGACATGGAAATTAGTTTGGCTCATTATTCTTCCTAAATTGCATTACTGTGGGGGCTTATTATTATGGGTAGTGTACTGCTTCCTCGCAGGCAAAGGTTTACACAGTTTACCACATCATTTTAAAACACGGATAAAATACTTTGTTAAAAAATGTTACCAAACAGTTGATATCTTATGAGAAATGAAGTTTGCAAAAGCATGCAGTGAGTGGTGCTTCAGTTTGTGGTGCTCGTGATGTTCCACCTTTTATCTTTTTAACATTGAGCTCTACTAGATGTAGATGTCAGCTAAAAGTACAGAAAAATATCTCAAACCTCAAACTCAGTTCAAACATATTTCCAAATTAAAGTGCATAAATTGGATTTATCAGCTAATGTGTACAGACAGATATAAGGAATATTCACAAAAGAGCCGAGGAAGGAAGTCCCAATTTTGGGTATTCGATTAAACCAGAAATTTGTATCTGGAAACCTATCACTAATCTGTGTAGATAATCTGCCATTTCTATCAGACGGACTGCTTTCCGGGTAGAAGAAAGCCAAATTCCTGTTTGCATTAACTAGACTGCAAATGTATTAATAAATTGTGGTATAAGAAAACCTATCACTAGTGCATGAACAATAATACCTGGTGGCACAAAAACAGGGAACACATCGTTCCACTCAGGTTGCAAGCCAATAGACAGTCTCTACACAACTGTTTATTGTAGACGTACCTGTGAGATCCACTGTTGCCATCAAGGAGAGCAGCTATCAACACTGCAGGCCACAGACACTGTATTAGACTCTAAGGCTGTACAAGCCAAAGCAACGTTTTCAGAGACTAAAGAGACCTGAAAATGTGAGACACTGTACTTCATATAAATAAATAAATAAATAAATGTGTGTTCATTTTTTTCTAATTTTGCCATGTAAACTATCCAAACAGTTTTCTGTAATCAATACTTTGCATTGCAAACATTTATAAACATTAATAAAACTATTGCATCTAATATAGATAGCATATTATGTTATCCTTTAATTGAAAAAAAACAACAACAACAACAAAACAGACAAGCCTTTTCATTGAGTTAGCCATGCATGCTTTTTACAGACTGAAACTATAATTTTCTTTATCCATTCGTATCAGATTTGCACTTACAAATATCCCATTATAAATCTTAGGCTGTAGCCAAATACCTACATTACGCACAGCATTTAGCTAGCTACTTAGTTAGCATAAGAGTTCAGCTGCGTCTAACACCACTCTAACTGTTTTTTGTTTGTTATTTTGTATATATATATTAAAAATTCCCAAACATACTTCAACACAATGCCTTACCTTTTCTGGAATCTAAGAGATATTTAGTGTACAGTCTAGATTTTTCCAAGCTTGAGAAATGAGAATGAAACTCATCTCAATATCCTCAGGAGTTACTCTGGGACCAGTAGACTAGCTCATTTGATTCCACGTCACATGGTATTAACAAATTACTGCAGTGGTAATAACTTACTACAAATGTGTTGTTATGCAGCAGTCAAAGTAAAGCAATGATGTTCTTTTTAGACAGATTAAAGTAGCTCTTCATAACTGGACGAGGCATGGACCACTCCAACATCCTGTTGAAGAGATTCATTATTTTTCATATAAATGTTACATTTTGAAAAAAGCATCTGGAAAAACATTTCAGCTAATTGGAATTAAATTTTGCTTTATTCTTGCTTTATCTTTAAAATATTTTTAGTAAATGACATTAATATTTAACTGGATTGAACTTGGACCTAATCTTCAAATATTACGTGAGATCCTTGGCAATTATTTTTATTGTCTGATATTGCCATCATTCTGTCTGCATGTTGTCATGTTTTTATTTCACAATTAGATACTGTAATTTACACTAAATTACTTACTTAGACTAAACAATTAGGTGCACCCGCTCAATGGCTCTTTATCTAGGTAGCAAATCAAGCAACTCTTAAACTTAAACCAAGCATCAGGATGGGGAAGAAGGGTGATTTAAGTGACACTGAACAGAGAAAGTTGCAAGACAGCTGAGCTGAGTGTTTCAGAAACAGGTTGATCTCCTGGGATTTTCCAACACAACCATCTCTAAGGGTCACAGAGAATTGTCTGAAAGAGAAAATTCCCAGTGAGCTTTAGTTTTCTGAGTGAAAATGCCTTGTCAGTGACACCAAAGAATATCTGCGTATTGTTTGTGACAATGTCCATCACTTTATGACCACAGTGCATTCATTTTCTAATGACTGCTTCCAACAGGATAATGCATCATGTCACAATGCTCATATCATCTTAGACTGGTTTCCTGAACATGACAATTTGTTTACACTGCTCAAATGGCCTCCACTGTCACCAGATCTCCAAAAGAGTGGCTTTAGGATGTGGCGGAAATTATGTGGGAAATTTGTAGCATGGATGTCCAGTTAGCAAATTTGTAGCAACTGCCCAATGCTCTAATTTCAAAATTAACTCAAATATTCTGAGGAATCTTTACAACACCTTGCTGAATCTGTGCCACAATGATTTAAGGCAAAAAGGGGCTCCAGTCAAGTACTGGTAAGGTGTAAGTAATAAAGTGGCCAGTTTGCTTCGTCGTCTTAGAGCCTTTTAAAAAGAGATGAGGTAGAGACTGAGACTTTGCCTATAAAGCCACACATCTATCCACCTTGTTATGCCAGTGTATTGGTGTATGGTAACTGGAAGCATATTCAGAGATTAATTGTTGGGTGTCTGAGTGATGAGGACAGAAATTATTGCAAGCTTGATCGGGAGTTGGTGTTTGCATAGTTCACTTATATGTTTGTGGGTGTGTTTGATGACATCATCCGGGAGCATATGATGGTGCTGGCGGAAGACAAGGATTGAATACAATCAATACTACAGACAGGACAAGATGCCTCAGGAAGAATTATGATGTCCGGAGTAGGAAATTTGCAAGAGCTACACTCGGTATCAATGAAGGTGTGCTGCAGACGGTGATGGCACTTTCCCAGCAGGCAGAGCAGCTTGACTTGACCAAAAGAATCAAACTTGTTTTCAGACTCAGACTTTTATTAAATTATTTCTCATTTATGAGGTCACAAATTTGTCAGAACAATAGGACCTAAAAAGCTCACTCTTTCACCTTTTCCATCAATTTGCCCTTCTTATCCTCTCTCACACACACGCACTCATACCCAAAGAGTTCCTTCAGAGTGTACTTTCAAGCACATGTTGTTCATAAAATAAAATAAGTTGCTCTTTATTATCCAAGAAAGACAAAGAGTTGACCCAAAAAATGTGACTCATTTACAAACTGCTGTATAACTACAGTTCTACTCATCATATTGTGTTGGCAGTAAGTGTTCACCTATACTCTGCTTTTAGCATTTATGCAGAGATAAATGCTAACATAGGGGCCACTTCTTGAGCCTGGTTCTATTGAAGGTTTCGTCCTGTTAAAGAGCACTTCCCACTGTCGCCAAATCATTTGCTCATAGGGGGTCACATGATTGTTGGGGTTTTCTCTGTTTTATTTGCGTTGTTGTAAAATATAAATGACCTTGAGATAACTGTTGTTGTTTTTTGGCGCAGTATAAATAAAACTGAATTGAATTGAATAGATAAATGTTAAAAGCAGGACTGCTTTCATATTTCTCATTCAAGTAGCACTTGCATAAGGTATCTTTTGTGTAACTACAATCTAACCATCAGGTACTGTGAAATAAACTCGCATTAACTGAATTTGCTGATGGTTTTGATGAATAATTAAGCAGGGATTTTCTGCTGCAGCTCAATACAAACAGGAGGTAAATATGATTAAAGTAAAGCATGAATTAGTAAAGACTGTGCTGGCCGACCTAAAGAATGAACTTTGATTTGTTGCCATATTTGAAATATTTATTCAACTTCACATTATCCATGCACTTTGGCTGTCTTTATTCCTCGTTGAGGTCCTCTTTTCCCTGGGGTTTTCTTCTGGAGATCAAAAATAGTCTCTAATTACACCAGTCTTGGAAAACAGAAAACACTGGGCTGCAAAGCTATTGCAGAAACGTCCATATTTTTGATTTTCCTCCTACTATGTTGGGTTATCATTTTATAATTTCTCGCAAAGAAAAATGCAGCCATCTTCTGCATAATTAGACAGCTAGAAATATTATGCTTAAAAATATTAAACACATTCAGAAAACTAGGGACTGAAATATTTATTTTGGATGCAATGTGAGCACAGTGAGATCATGAGGCAAATTAAACAGGAGGCTCCTGCTGCTTACATCCCAGAGAATCTAATTTGATTGTCTTGCATCCTTATCAATTCAGGGGGGAGGAAGTATTATATGCCCCAGTGTGCATGATGCATTGTGCTCAAACCATAATGAATGACCCAACATTCAATTAAAAACACTCTATTCATCACCAGCTATGATTTAAACTTGTTAGTGTGACCTTGATGTTTCTCTGACTCTGTGCAATCCTGCCTTGGCAGTCCTTGTTTATCCAAGATGCACACTTTTCTCAGTGCTCTTTAATTGTCTCTAAGTTAGACCCCTTTGAGATACATGGCCAGCAGCTTTAAAGAGCACTTATTGAGTTGTAAGTGGGGAGAAATTAGAATAAAATGATGGAAGCTGAGCAGAGAGCTGCGTGAAAGTTGTAAGAACTTTCGCCAGAAGCAGCTTATAAAGGATGTCAGATGCATAAATCGCGGTGCTCTGTGGCCTGTAGAGAGGGAAATAAATCATTCTCTCTGCAGACCGTGCAAGTGGTCTTCTGTGTGCATACACTGAGATTAGCTAATGTAAGTGCTTATTTATCTAACCAACCGTCAGTCCCACAGCACGTTGAAAAAACATCCAGATATATTTGACGCAGTCAACATTTGTCTGTATTTTTGTGATTTACATATAACTCTTGTTATACTTCACGACTTCTACTTTTGCATTAATCTTTTGGCCTAGTAATGTTATGGGCCTCTTGGCATTTAATTTCTCTGTTGCTTGGTGAGTGTGTTAAAAATGTAATTTATGCATCCTGCTGCTCAAGCATAGCAGCAGACTCCAGGAGAATTGTTATTTTAATTAAAGGATGAATTCAGACGGCAATCACTGCAGTTTCATCGTTCAAACCATACTGATGTGCAGCAGTAGAAATATTTGTTTTGAATACTTTATAGTACTAAATAGTTTTTTATGTTTATTTGTATTACTAATACAAGCAGATACCTGTCAAAATGTTTCAAAAGATAATCTATTCTTATTAGGGCTGTTATAGCAGACCCTTTAGAAATTATGATTTATATCGAATAAACCCTCATTACCACAAAGCTTCCATTACAGTGTATTTTTATTTTATTCCTTTTGACAAATTGTTCGTGGGAACATTCGACAGTCAGGTCGATAGTTTGCCATTCCTAATGGATGCTGTATTTTAAGACTCTGAGACATGGCTGAACCCACACATGTGTACCACAGGAATCTCAAAACACCAGAGTCCCAAAGAACAAGCCATGGGAATCACTCTGTTGTATGAGAGGTGGCTGGGGGTGGAAATGTTTGCTAAGTTAAAACAATTATGGATGGCTTATTTACTTTATGTCAGGTTCACAGGCTGATAGTGGCTTGGAATTAGAACTATAAATAAAGGTTTTACTGTTCTGAAAAGTGTGGTTAAATAGCGACAAGACAATGAATGGTGATAACACACCAAGTAGGATAACAACGCATTGATAAGCATGTGTGGATATTAACTTCACAGTGTTTGCAGGAGCCAATCATATTTCTATTGCTCCATGACTTCTGTTTGACTCAGGGGAAGGATTTAATGATATCCTGATATGAAGGACTATAATTCACAATGAACTGAATTAGATATTGTTTTGCCACCCGTACCTCCAAGGCATCATTTTCTCTTCATATAATTGTCTTGTTCATGCATTTGTTGTTTGAGAATAGTTGGTGCTGTGGGGATAGCGTCCTTTGGGTGCAACTTGTTATTATGACTTCCTGCTATTGATTGCACTATACAAAGTATGCATTTTTTTATTGGCAATATTGTAGCATTTACAGTTATCTACATTTCTTAAATGTGTTTATGTTTTTAATTCAATTGGCATAGACAGAGAAGCTTATGTGCATCGATGTGGCATTCCTTCAGCCTGCTGTGAGCGCATCACTAAGGTTCAAACATAATACTTATATGCTTATTTAAACTCCTTTGACATTCTTGTGGATTTACAGTAATGTATAATTTTCACTAGTAATCATTTTCTTCAGCTACTCCATGAACAGTCACGTTGATGAAGCCGTGGCATGTTTATTGTGGTAACGTCTAAGCCAAATGTCTGCCTTTGTATTACCAACATGGACAATTTTGCATATGTTGAGCAGACTCTGTTGCAATATGCTTCTGCTGTCTTCTACAAGCTATTAACTTTGAAGCTAAAAACAAACACAGGATATCAGTTTAAATACTGTATACCAGCATACACACGTAGAAAATGTGCATCATCAACATTGATACAACTTCACAATATCAAAGCTTTAACTCACAGGTTGTCCAAATATAATACGAGCTGTGTAGCAAATGCACATCATGGATTTAAGTATGATTTAATATCGCAAAAACTAACACTTAGTATCAATAAAACATTAATATATAACAGAAAAAATGCCCTTTTCTTTTTCAAATATTCAATATTGTCTAATATTTTCAAAGGTTACAATTACAGATAAATGTATGACCAAACGCCCTTTAGTGTTCGAAATGAATGCATAAAACTATTTATTACACTCTTCTGTCCCTTTTACAAAGGATCTTTTTAAAAGATTTCCTGAAGTCATTATTGAATACAGTGTATATGACGGGGTTTAGTGAGCTATTGCAGTAACCTAACCAGAAGAACATTTTGAACAGGGTCTCTGGCACACAGCACTTGTCACACACAGCGGTGAGCGTGTATGTGAAAAAAAAGGGGAACCAGCAGAGAACAAACACTCCCATGACTACAGCCAGAACAAATGTAAAGCGCCTCTCTCTGTACTGCCTTCCTTTCCACCTTCTCCCTCTCTCGCGGGACTCCGGCTGTGGTTTTGAAGCGCTTTCTCCGGGATTCACCTGAGTCACTTTTGCTGTTTTCATAGCCTTCTTCTTTGTAAGTGAACATAGGATTGTTTCATTCCCATCGGAAGAGGAGGGTTCTTCCTCCACATCAAGCTCATTAGCCTCTTTACCGTCTTCTCCTCTCACCTCCCTCTGTTCTCTGTCTTTTCTCTCCAGCGTGTCCAAACCGAACTTTGGGTCTTCTGAGTTCCCATTGTGTCTTTGCCTTTCTCCAGGTGGGGCTCTTGTTCTTTTCTTGGCAATCTGGTAGATTCTAACATACACCGTAATCATAATGACACAGGGTACAAAGAAGGAGGCACAACTGGAGAATATGATGTACCATTTCTCACCATTAATGTCACATTCAAGACTGTCTGTTTTGTCCTTTTTCGCTGTGATAAGCGGAGGAAATGAAATGAGAGCTGCCAGTATCCAAACTAAGCAGACTTTGCCTTTAATCCTGAGTGGTGTCCTTCTCAGGTTATACTCAATGGCTTGTGTGACAGACCAGTATCTGTCCAGGCTTATTGCACACAGATGAACAATGGATGATGTGCAGAAAAGAACATCCAAAGCCAGGTAGATTCCACACCATACCTTCCCAAAGAACCAATAACCCATTAGTTCATTCGCTAAAGAGAATGGCATCACTAAAGTGGCAACCAGGATGTCTGCACATGCTAGAGAGACTAAAAATAAGTTCTGAGGTGCTCTCAGGACACGGCTTGTCATCACAGCAATTACTACCATGACATTACCAAACAGTGTTAGCAGGATAAGGATACCCACCAGGATTGTTAGAGGCACAGAGGTCTGCACAGTATAAGGGTTCCTCCCAGGCAAAGTCACATTTCCACTGTTGAAGATAAAACAACCCATCAGAGTGAGCTGTGGTGTCGATGGTATGGTCTGAACGGGGCTCTGTCAGGAGGCTTGGAAGCTGTGCTCCAGCAGTCTATTAATTGCATCCATTCAAGAACACGGCACAGAGTTGAGGCTTTTCATTTTGTTCACTGGAAGAGTTTCCTTCAAAGATATCTATTCTTCTTTTCTCTTTGTCAATTAAAAAATAGAGACCAAAAAAAGCAAGAATTGGGTTTTTTTTTTAATATAAACTAAAAAGACAAACAAGCAGTAAAAGAAATAAAGGGAACCTATTTATTCCGTTTTTCACATAAGATAGTTTTAAGAGTACTAAAAAAAAATCTTTATCCACTAACCTTCAAGAATAAAAGCTTCTGCTAAATCCCCTGGAAGGTTTTGTAAAACAGACTTATATTGCAGGCAGATCTTTTCGTCTAGTGCTGCTGAAGAGGAGCTCATCTTTTATATAGGCTTATCTGACGCTGGGGATCTGTGATGCTGGAATGGGCGGGGCTCATCTCACACTGGACATTTAACAAGAGATTGGGGGTTGTTCTAAGACCATGAAACCACTGGCTGATCGTGACAATAATAATATTGTTGATTTATAGAAACAATATATGTAGTCTATTAAATTAAATTAGAATGGATTAAAAGTACACACTGGGTTTTTCATTTCTGTTCCATGAACAGATGGTGAGATGTTTTAAAGGAAAAATATCTGGATTGTTAGAGACGATTAAAGCTGCTTATAGAATCTTTTTTTTTCTTTTTCAAATATATAATGACAAGATATCAAAATCAGAGTGAATGAGCTGAGGAAAAAAGCTTAAATGCTTAACCTTTTGTAACTTTCTTCTAATAGCACTACATTTTCAAGCCCAGTCTAATAAATTATTAAACCTATGTGTACCAGGTAGGATACACTGATGTGATGATTATGTTCAGGTTTTACCCACTACCTGTATGCACTACTTTACTAAGTCACAAGCATGCTCACCAAGCTGCATTACTTGTTTCACTTTTAGTTCGCTATGTTTTTCGAAAACAAAAGTGCACACAAACCCAAGGTAATTCATGGCATTAGATTGGATTAAACAGCTTCAATAGTTAAATGTCAAAAAGCAGGTTTGTCAGCTAAATTCTTTATCCTGTGATATGGATAAGTCTTGAGCCATCACTCACTTCCTGATGTTTTGCTTGGGAAATAGATGCAGACATTTAATGAAACATGTAGCTATAAATGAAAATAAAACATTAAAGGAAAAACAGATAAATTAAAGAGCATGAAAATCAATCTTTGGTATGACCACTTTTGCTCTTCAACACAAAATAAACTTTCTCCAAATTTTCTTCTTTAAGCAGTCTTCAAGATTAGCTCGTCAGGCTTTCAGGAAGACATTTAAAATGTGTTTGAATGTTGAGGGGTGTTGTGGAAGTTTTTCCATTTAAATAAAGCCTGCAGACAAGCGGTGAGTGGTAGCTAACATTCTTTAATCAACACAAAGAATAGAAAACCAAGCTTGGTGGAGAACCTGCATCATCGCGGGGCAGACGGTCAGCCACTGCTCTCTCCTTCTTCAGGAACAAAAGGCAGTACACAGCTGTTTCACACCTTAAGGTTCACACTCCCTTGCTACCTCCCACAGTCCACAGGGGACAAAAGACTCTTCCCATGGAGTTGTCTGCTTCCCCCAACTTCCTTACCAGACCCCCACTCCCTGTCTAACTGCACGAGTGTGAGACATGCTAAATTTCAGTGGCACCAAGGCATTATACAATAAAAATAATGTGATTAACACATAAATAAACGAAATTCGTATACAATCCCACCCTTTGATTCTTAAATCAAACCTTAAGAATCACATTAATAACAGAATTTCTTTCCTGACATTCTGTATATCACATCAACATTATTGTACACTTAAAGGAGTTTCACACTGTGTATCCTCACTTCACTGTTCTCTCACCACCCTTTGGTCATCTTTAATCATGCTCACAATCTAAGCTCTCACATGCAAATGGAAACAACAATGATACAGAGGAAAGGCCCTCTCCAGAATATCAAAGTATGCATGGCAGAGTGAAACAGCATTTTGTTGTCAGTCATTCCCCAGTCACGGTCATGGCTCCTGGTGTCTGTGCCATTTACAGAGTCCTAATTCCAACCCTGATCTTCCTCTGCGCATCTGTATGCACACTTTCTCACAGTGACCTCTGCATTGCAAGCAATACAAGGTCATGAATAACACACTGCTGATAAATTCACAAAGACACAGAAAGTGGCATTTAAAAGGTTAAGTCGGCATGGCCCAGAGTTCCTAGGATTTACCAAGGATGTTGCTGTCACAGTTCTGCTCCTGTGAAAAAGAAACATACATACATACATCCACCCTATTGTCACTGTCTGGGTGGAGGTGCAATCTTGCACATTGGTGTCAAGTCAGTCAAGCTTTTGTCAGTCCAGTCAGTTCCCCTTTTTTTCTTTTAATTGCTGATAGCAGAACCTCTCATGTCACATTAAGTTTCTAGTGCCAGCAATATGATGCCATTTCAAAAAAAAGAAAAAGAAGAATTTAGACTGGATTACCTCGCTGAACCTTTTGTGTCCCAAATGAGTGGCTTTTTCCAGAGCCCATTTAATGTGGAGAAGCTCACTTGCAATCGTTTCCCGACGAAGTGTTGTGTAGCGCTTTCAATTCCAATCGTACAGGCCTGCTCTCCTCTTTGCAGTGCTCCAGACACTTTTCAATTCTCCACGCAAGGCAGTCGTTTTTTCTTCCCAGTTTCCTAAACCCAAATTTCAGTTTCCCACACTAAAACAGCCTTCCTCCATGCATCCTCCTGCCCCACTATGGACTCCTCTCCCCACTCATTGTCAGACCAGTGGCAGTCAGTTCTCTTCCAGCTTTGTCCTGTGTTTTCCACTGTCTCATCTTGCCATTTTGCTCCAAAAGTGTCAAATGTCACACTCAGAAAGTCTTCTCAAAGGTCCCTTCCCTTCAGTTCAGACTACTTCCATTGGGAAGGAGGTTCTGCAGCATCCGGTCCCGAACCAGCAGACTGAGAGACAGCTTTTTCCATCAGGCCATCAGACTGCTGACACACGTAGATATACATATACACATTTAGTAATGCATACACTCTTATAATGTACATATATGTAACACCCCTCCCACGTTCTATTGAGAGGGGCCCTGGGTTCCTGTTGTTACTTTCCTATTGATACTCCCTTTTTAATGCTTATGGTATTAAATATGCAATAAAACTACACTATATGGAAATAAATCACACACAAGCAGGTCAATTATAAAGTTAACTCCACTTTAGTGAATGCTTAATTAACAACACAAAAGAAAATAAGTAAAATCAATAAAGTTTGTTAAACAATGGTAAGGTATCTACCTCAACAGAAACAAAATAATCAACTAATATTGTGGGCCCACACGCACTCTCACCAAACACACACACACACCTCAAGTGCTACAGTCTTTCTGCTAGCAAACCCCTCGTTGCAGTCGTGGCTCGGGTGTGTCACTACCCGATCCGTACCGGAAACCCGATCGGTACCCCGCATGCGCAAATCTTACGTCACTTCCTCTCTTTGCGACATTCAATATATTTGAATGATGCGGTTAGCGCCCAGTTAGCTCCTAGCATTTCTCAACAGCTCTGCCTTCTTTTCGACTGCCCGGGACATTTAAACAATGGATAATCCGTATACAAAGAAATTCATGCTTTTCTCCTCAACAGAGAGCGTCCCCCGATTGAGCAACAGCGCCGTAAAATAAGAAGAATGGCGCCTAATTACAGAGTTAATAATGCAGACTTTGTAATATCTCACGTGTAGATTCATCAGCCAGATTAAGTGTTTACTGACAGTGATAGCGCACATCATCATCACTATTCCAACAATCCTCTCCTCACAGACAAGCATAAACACACTCGACTATCGCTAAATCAGATTTAACACACGTTTGTAATGACGATAATTCAGTTTATAATAGGGTTTATTCGCTCGGTCAGCAGGTGGCGGTATCCTCGTACACTGGGGAGTAAACTGCCATTAAACGAACAGATTGCTTAAGATGGCGGCGCGCACAGACGCAGCGGCCCGGAGCTCCTACACTTTTGCACTTTTGGTGGTACTGTGTATTATTTCACACAGTCTGGGGTTACTTCAATACAACAGAGATGATCTACTACAACTAAGCCGTGGAGATCTTCAACTAACATCCGAGTATCTCATCCCCCCGGAGATCGTTAAGCAACCCCCGGGGCTACCCGCAACAGCAAGCCGCAGGAGGAGACGTTGCGATCGGAGGCAGAAGAGAGGCAAGCGGGGAGGCCTGTGGGCACGGCTAAAGACTAGTCCGTTTAAACCACCACTCCCGATCATATTCCTCTCCAACGCCCGTTCAATCCGTTACAAACTGGATGAAATACGACTGCAGATCGCCACTCGACGGACTTTTAATAACTGTTCGTGCATGATTTTCACTGAAACCTGGCTGGACAGCGCCATTCCCGATGCGGCTATCGATCTAGCAGGCCGCACCGCCTATCGAGCCGACAGGTCTGCGGACTCGGGTAAGAAGACTGGCGGGGGGCTGTGCATCTATATTAACAACCTTTGGTGCACGAACGTCACGGTAACGGAAAGACTGTGCAGTACAGAGGTAGAACTGTTGGTGTTAAAGTGCCGTCCATTCTATCTCCCTCGGGAATTTTCTGCCGTTTACATCTGCGCTGTTTACATTCCACCAGATGCTAATGCTAAGCTAGCGTTAGCACAATTGAGCAGCAGCATCAATAACAGCCTGGTAGCACACCCGGACAGTGTCTTTATTGCGGCTGGGGATTTTAACCACGCGGACCTGAAATCTGTACTTCACAATTTCCACCGTAATGTGAAGTGTGCTACCAGAGGAGATAGAACGTTGGACCAGGTGTACACCAACATGGCGAATGCGTACAGAGCCCAGGCTTATCCCCACCTGGGTCTGTCAGACCATCTCTCCCTTCTGCTACACCCAATATACACACAAAAGATCAAGAGCACTGGGATTACAACCAAAACCGTGAGAACATGGCCGCAGGATGCTATTCCGATGCTTCAGGACTGTTTCCACTGCACAGACTGGGATGTATTCAAGGTGCAGGACACTGACAATCGTGTCGCATTGGACAGTTACACCTCCACTGTCTTGGACTACATCTGTTTCTGTGTGGACAATGTAACAACTTGGAAACGATTCCGTGTGTTCCCTAATAATCCACCCTGGATGACACACGGAGTTCAACAACTTATTCGAACAAGGAACAACGCTTTCAAATCCGGGGACCAGGAGGCATACACTGCTGCCAGGGCCAACCTGAGAAGAGGCATCAAGACTGCCAAGCAGCAGCACAGGAGGCGTATCGAGGCCAGGTTTGAGAACAACACAAACCCAAGGCAGGTCTGGGAGGGCATCAGGGCTATCACGGACTACAAAAGAAGAACACCATCACCCTCAGCCGACAGTTCTACTCTGGCTGAGGATCTAAATCTCTTTTATGCCCGTTTTGATAGGGAGAACACCGACCCTGTCCTGTCCCCTCTCCCCTCAACCGACCCTGCTCCGGTCCTGAGCACTCATGAGCTGAGGCGTGTGTTCCGGAGCATTAACACCAGGAAGGCGGCCGGGCCGGATGGAGTGCTGGGCCGGGTGCTAAAAGACTGTGCTGCGGACCTGGCGGACGTCTTCACCTCTATATATAACACCTCGCTGTCCTGTTCACTGGTACCATCCTGTTTCAAAGCAGCAACCATCGTTCCCATCCCAAAACAGTCAAATGTCACATGTCTGAACGATTTCAGACCTGTGGCACTCACCCCCATTCCCGCCAAATGCCTGGAGAGACTGGTCATTAAACACATCAGAGCTGCTTTTCCACCATCCCTGGACTCGCACCAGTTTGCATACAGGGAGAACCGGTCAACCGAGGATGCGATCGCCACAGTGCTGCACACATTACTGAAGCACTTGGAACACAGGAACACCTATGCACGGCTCCTCTTTGTAGACTACAGCTCGGCTTTTAATACCATCCGGCCATACAAACTCCGTCCCAAACTCCACCAACTGGGACTTAACTCCTCTCTGTGCAACTGGATTGTGGACTTCCTCACTAACCGTAGACAGAGTGTCAGAGTGGGTAAGAACACCTCTTCCACCCTTGTGGTCAACACCGGTGCCCCTCAGGGGTGTGTTCTGAGCCCTCTGCTATACACTCTCTTCACCCATGACTGTATTTCCTCCTGCGCGTCCAATCTCATTGTTAAGTTTGCAGATGACACCACAGTGCTCGGACTTATATCCAACAATGATGAGACAAACTATAGGACAGAGGTGCAACAACTAGAGTCATGGTGCCATGACAATAACTTGGTCTTAAACACCAAAAAGACCAAGGAGATCATTGTAGATTTCCAGAAGAGGGGTCATAACAACCATCTGCCTCTCTTCATTGGCAGTGAGGCGGTGGAGAGGGTGAGCAGTTTTAAATTCTTGGGGGTAATTGTGACCGAGGACCTGTCCTGGGGCAACCATATCACCTCAGTTGTACGGAAGGCCCAACAGCGCCTCTACTACCTGAGGAGACTGCGGAGCGCACACATTCCCAGATCTCTGATGTTGAACTTCTACAACTGTGCCATCAGCAGCGTTCTGACGTATGGATTTCTAGTGTGGTTCCCCAGCTGCACCAAGGCCGATCAGCAAGCACTCCAGCGGGTGGTGAAAGAAGCTGGCAGAATTATTGGAACAAGTCTGCCAGAGATCAGTAATATCTTCCCCACTCGCTGTCTGAGGAGGGTGCACAGTATCCTGCGGGACCAACATCACCCTGCGCGCCACCTTTTCCATCTGCTGCCCTCAGGGAGAAGGTACAGGTCTATACAGGCCAGAACATCCAGACTGGCCAACAGCCTGTATCCACAGGCTGTGAGGCTCCTGAACTCTCTGCCCCCCTCTCACGGACAATAACCATATCCAACTTCTTAATAGCAATGAACTGGTCTGCATTGGTGCATCATATCTTTATTCTCTTCCCCCTCCTGCCCCCCCCCCCCCCCTCTTTCTTAAATAGATAACTATCATATCTGATATCATATCTCACAGTACAATAATATTGAATGGGTTGCATTGTTGTATTTTGTCATGTTTCTCAGGTCTTTGTCTGAATTTCTACGAACATTATTGCTAAGGATTGTCTTATTGCATTGGAGTCACACTGGGTTAAATATGTACACTTGGGTTTTAAGGGGTATTTATTATTTTCTTCTTTTTTTTGGGTTGTATGGAAGCCCCAAACGCAATTTCATTGTTCTTGACAATGACAATAAATAAATAAATACTAAATACAGAAGAAGAAGAAAACATCTGCACATGCGCGGTACGGATCGGGTAGACCCGATTTGTACGGTCAGACTTTACACATGCGCAGTAAGGATCGGAGAGTCCTGATCCGTAACTTTCTTTTTATTTTTCGTTTTTGTCTACATTGTACTGAAATGCTTCATTATTGCAAACATTTTAAGATATACTTGTTATTCTTAACATCTTAACAGATACTCTGACCCATAACTATCGTAAAACGCTACGACCGGAAGTAGAGACCTTTCGCGCATGCGGGGTACGGATCGGGTTTCCGGTACGGATCGGGTAGTGACAGGGTGCGTTTGGACCTAAAACAATATGGTCGCTTCACTTGTTTTTTTGTTTTTTTTTTGTTTGTTTTGTTTTTTCATACTTTAATTAAATTTATGCACATATTACAATCTCTCATTGGGAGACAACATTAGTGCAACAACATCTTGAAAAGGTTGAATAAGAAACCAAACGGAAAAAAACAAAAAAAAAAACAAAAAAACACATATATACATATACATAAATATATGAAGGCCATTTTTATGACATATAACAGTTTCCTTTCTGCGAACACTTTAACATACATGTGGCTTACTTAGTACACCAAAAACACAATCATTAAAAGGATAGAGATTGAGTCCCATTGTCGCATATCAAAGCAGCCTCTTTACATGAATCCCTCAGTAATTCTAAAGATGACAAAAAAGATTTTAATTCAATTTTCAATACAGTTAGGGAAGGTCTTTTACTTTGCCATTTGCATTTGTGTATGTGGTATTTGCCCATAATTATCACCACCTTGTGTAGCATGGACAGTTCCTTAGATGGATCACCATTATTATATAAAACTTGTGTTAGAGTCAGTGGGGTCATCCCCTCTATTCTTATACTCGACCAGTCTACTAGATCTTGCCAAAAGTCAGTTGTTACTGAGCAGGAAAAAAACAAATGATCAATACTTTCCACATTTTGTGAACAAAATCCACATGGCTCTACCTCAAACCCAAACCTTTTTTTAAGCATTTCAGCTGCTGGGTAATATCCATTAATTATTTTAAATTGCATTTCTTTGACTTTGGGGGGGATAGGCCATTTTAAAAAGTGCGTATATTTGTTCGTTATTTTAATATTACTCCCTTTTAGTTTTGTGTTACTGTTAAAGTCGTGAAATAATTTGTTTTTAAATATCTTGTTCATGGTTTTATTATTACAGTTTTTATCCGGCAAAAGAATCTGGTTTAGATGTAAAGAAGGTAGACTAATTCGTGCCTTAGAGTAATACAAATAACCTTGAATCAAACTCAACAGAGGTAAGGGGATTGCCTTACAAACCTTGTCATATTCTCTAAGGGAACACTGAATGTTAAACTTAGCCTTAAAAACACCCACTGAGAGAAACTGACCCCTTTCATCAAGTAAGTCTGTTATGAAGATTGTGTTTTTTTCAAACCACTCTTTAATAAACAATGACTTCTTATTAATTGTAATTGTTCTGTTATTCCACAAGGTGGAGCAATGTGGTGAAAAGTTATGGGCAAACACCATCTTCCAATAAGACAAGACCTGCTTATGATATTCTGACAGTTTCACAGGCAACTTCAATATATCAAAATCACATTTCAGGAGAAAATCCAACCCTCCCACCTTTTTGAAAATATTTTTTGGGATATGGAACCATATGGAGTCAGGTTTCAAGAGGAAGGCTTTTATCCAGTTTATTTTAAATACTCCAACCATTGATTGAAAATCAGTTGACTTTATACCACCTTTAGCGTAATCTTTGACAAGTTGTGATTTTTTAATGTAATGTGTTTTATTGCGCCAAATGAATTGATAGATTATAGAGTTAATCTTTTTAATACTTTTCGGGGTAATGTATAGTGAGTATGCTGGATAAACCATCTTTGAGACGCCCTCTGATTTGGATAATAGATTGCGTCCAAAAATTTTAATATCTCTCGTCAACCAATGATTTAGTGTTTTGGACATGCCATCAATTTTGTCTTTCAGGTTTTTTGATTCTCTAGTGTTGATGTCTTTGTCTAAATAGATGCCTAGATACTTAACTTCATTTTTCACTGGAATCGTCCTCATGCTATTTTCCAAACAATCATAAAGTGGCAAAAGTTCACACTTCTTTAGGTTCAGACACAAGCCTGAAGCTTTAGAAAAAATTGAAATGACATTCAATGCTTTCTCGAGTATTGATTTATCCTTTAAAAATATTACTGTGTCGTCTGCAAACTGACTTATTTTCAGTTCAATATCAAAAATGTTTATTCCTTCGATGTCTGAATGGTTCACAATGAGGTAAGCCATTAATTGAGTGCAAAGAATAAATAATTTTGGAGAAATTGGGCAACCCTGTCGAATTCCACAGAATATGTCTATCCTAGATGTTATGCCTGGATTGAGCGAAACATAACTATAAATTTGCTTGTAGAACAGTTTGATCACTTTGCAAAATTTGTTTCCAAATCCAAAAAGTTCTAAAGATCTAAATCAAAAATTATGGTCTATTGAATCAAATGCTTTAAAAAAGTCAATAAATAGTATTAAACTTTCTGAATTAATAAAGGATCGATAGTCAATCATATCTAATATTAATCTTATGTTATTATAAATCTGCCTTCCTTTGATAAACGCTGATTGGCACTCATCAATCAATTTGGTTAAGACGCTTTTAAGCCTATTTGCATAGGCTAATAATTTGTAGTCGTTACATAAAAGTGTTATGGGTCTCCAATTGTCTAGCATTTGTAAATCTTTGTTTGGTTTGGGTAATAAGGTTATTAATCCTGTTTTCATTGTTGGGGATAGTTCTTCATTTTTTAAACAATCCAAAAAGCCATTAAATAACAAATCTTTAATGTCTTGCCAAAAGGTTTTATAAAATTCAATCGTTAAACCATCAATTCCAGGCGATTTTCCATTTTTCATTTGTTTTAGAGCTGTATCTAATTCGGATATTTTCAAATCTTCTTCTAACCATGTTTTATCATCCTCTTCCAATTTTTTAACCTGATCTTTAATCATATCAAAAAAGATATCTGCATTTTCTTTTTCAGTTCTTGATTTATACAGATTACTATAGAACATGTTAATTTCCTCACTTATTTTGTTTGGTTCCTCAATTATAGTACCATCCTTACTCAATTTAGTTATTTTTTTCTTTGTTTGTCTACGCTTCTCTAGACTATAGAAATAAGATGAATTTTTTTCTCCATGCTCAATCCACTTGGCTCTAGACCTTACATATGCTCCTTTAGCTTTAATCAAGTACACCTCATCTAGCTTATTTTGTAAAGATTGTAAGCGTTCTGACTCTTCCGCAGTCATACAGGGTTTACCACATAATAAATGAATTTGTTCAATTAGATTTTTCTGTTCACATACGCGTAGGGCAGACACTTTCTTTCCCGTTTCTATAGCTAATTGTTTCACACTATATTTAAACCATTCCCATTTACTGACATTAGTCATGCTCATATTGTTAATTTCTGATTTAAGTTCTTTAACTTGTTTACAGAAGTCTTCGTTTTATAATAAACTATTGTTAAATTTCCATATGTTGTCAGATCATTGTTGTTTACGTAGAGATAATAAGAGACTTATCAGACAATGATCAGGGTTGACTGGGTCTCACATTTCGTAACATATGATGATACTGTTTGGGAGACAAGCCAATAATCTAATCTTGAACATACGTTTTTATTTGATGGACTAAACCAAGTATATTTCTTCGTATTTGGGTTTGTCATCCTCCAATAATCGATCATATTGGTTGTCGTACATAAGTCACAAATAATGCTTTCGTGTTCTGGTTGATTTCCTCTTTGTGGTTGTCTGTCAAGCCATGAGTTAGGAGCCAGGTTAAAATCGCCTCCAATTATCACCTGGGTAGAACCATATGTAGTACTCCACTTTGCAATTAATTTACTTAAGTTAGACATCATATTTCTATTTAGCGACCTGTTATTGTATCCATACACGTTAATAAGAATAATTTTCTGTTCACAGACTTCTACCAACACCATGATCCAATGCCCCATTCCGTCGCTTTTATGATCAATAACTCTCCCTGCAAATTTGTTGAATAAGATCATTACTCCTGCTGAGTGAGTAGTACCATGTGAATAAAGAATACTATCTCCCCATTGATGTTTCCAAAATGTTTCCTCTTCCTTACCAGAATGTGTTTCTTGTAAAAACAAAATGTTTGCCTTAATTTCCTTGCAGAATAAAAACATGGCCTTACGTTTGACATTGTTTTTTAAGCCTCGAACATTTAAGGAACTTAATAGAACAGCCATCTATAAGATAAACAAAAAACAAAAACAAAAAACGCAAGAACAAAATACAAAACAAGAACAGTAACGGCTTCCTTGGCACTTACTAGAAGAAAAAAAAGTGCTTGAAGCGGGAATAAGCCTAGTGTCCTACCTATGTAATCATAACAGTACTCCGACCCTATCACAGTACTACCCCTTTCTATATGCGGCAATTTAGCTCTGTATAGCTCACATTTAACTACGACTTTGCTTTTTGACCCTCTCCTATTTTTTATTTGTGTATTTTTAACAGATATGTATATATAAACATATATATACACACATACATACCCACATTTTATGGTTAACTTGTAGTGACTTCTTCAAGTGCATCTCACAGATCGATCCTTTTACCGTCTATTATTGCATAACCCTCCTTTAGGAATGCTCTTTTGCCGTTGTTTCGAGCTTCCTGCACCTTGGGCCACAGCTTGATCCGAGCTTCACGGTCTTCTTTGGAGAAGTCTTCTTTAAATTTTATGTTCAGTTCTTTGCAGACCCTGGCCTCTTTGGATTTCCTCCATACTTCATCCCTTGCCGTCCTCATGCTGAACTGTATGGTGATTGGTCTTGGCACCTTGTTGCTCACTGCATTGTCTTTCTTCCCCAGTCGGTGTACTGTATCAACCATGAGCTGTAGTTTTTCCACTGATACAGGAACCACTCTTGTTAGAATGCCGATCACTGTTTCACGTGTATTCTCGTTGTCCTTCTCTGTCAGACCTAAAATTCTGAGGTCCCATCTTCTGCGGTAACGTGCACTCTCCCGACAGCTCTCCTTTAATTCTTTGTTTTCCTTCATCAGCGACTCCACCTTCGTCGTCAGCTTGTCAATTTCCTCTCTGTTTTTGTGGGTCGCCTGTGTATTTACTTCAATGCGTTGTTCGAAGGCTTCCAACTTCTTTTCAAGCGAATCAAACCTTTCCTCGCATCTCTTTGTGAAGCCAAGTAAAACTTCATATACATTCTTGATGCTCACCTGCTTCTCAGTTATTTTGCTTTTCATTTTTTTGGGATTGGGACTTGGTAACGGAGTGTGGTCACCTATGGGTCTTCCGATCTCTTTCTGAAGTTCCATCTCTTCTATATCTTCATCCTCACATGCTTCCCGCATAGCAGCAAGGTTGTAATCATGGTCGGAGAGGCTACCTGTTAGCTTGGGGTTAGCCATTTTTATCGCTCTAAGTTTATCTTTGTGTCTGCCTGAAGGTCTGTCAAAGTAACTTCCAGGGGGTTTCGCTTGCGTTCTACTTCCTTTGGAGTAACAGTTTGTCAGTAAAGTATTTTACAGGACATCAAAATCACGTTTCTTAATCAGACCCGCAGATTGTACAACCGCTTATTCCGCCATCTTTCTCTCCCCGGTCGCTTCACTTGTTGCCAAGCAGTAAAAATAAAAAGCACGTGCAAACAACAGTACTCACACCTCCAGGCAGTTCAAGGGGATAGCGGGGAAACTGGGTCACGGCTACCAGCAGGCCGCGGCAGCAGCACTCACAGTCGTCCTTTCCACGTGCTCCCACGTGAACACATAACTTCAGCACACCAGCAGAAGGGACCTCTCTGACACGCCAGCAAGACGTCCGTCTCCTCCTACTGAATCACACAACCCCGCTAAATGCCAGTTCACATGCGATAACATTCAATCTTAGCATTAGCTTAATAAATAAAAACAGAGCAAGTCAACTTTATTTGTCAATTCTGCCACATGTACAGGACATACAGAGAATAGAAATTTCGTTACTCTCAAACCCTAGATGAGCAGAACAAGAGCTTAGCGAATATGCTAGGCTACGCTAGCGGCTATGTTAGCAGTTGTGCTAGTGGCTGTGTTAGCGGCTAGTCGCGGTTAGCAGTTAGCCCGTTTTACACAATAACATTGGGTTCAAGTGTCAGACAAAATTCACATTTACCTCACAGTAGGGTACAACAGTTCTCGACTCCGGTTAACTATCCGTCAACCCGAAAATACGTCGGTCGCCCTTCTATGAACTCTGCGTTCAGTTTTTTTTTTTTATAAATTTTATTTAACAAACAATGAGTATACAACATACGAACAGATGAAGTATACAAAACAACAGAACATGAACACACAAAACCAGGGGTAAAAGAAAAAGGTAACAATTATAAGAATACACGCAAAAATTCACATACATAAATTGTTTTGAGAGCCTTTTTTTTTTGGTGGAGTCTGATATTGAATGTATGTACATTTCCACATCCTTAAAATAATGACAGAAATATGGTGTTTTGTTAAACTCCGCGTTCACTCGACACTGTTCAGCTCTCGTCTCTCTCGCTTCCTGCAGAGTGCACAAGGCTCCCCACTTACTTCCACCCCTCTATCTGAGACTACTTCAGGGTTCACTGGAGCTGTAGTACATATCAATACCATATCAAAAATAATGACATAAACCTCAAAATACAAATAAAAAGGTTGTGCATTTAACTAACACACATCACATACTTTGCAGGCATTTGTATACATTCTTGAACACATTAAACATTTGCAATTAACTATCAATATTAATGAACAAATTTAAATAATGAGCTACTTATATAGCCAGGGCTACATATATTTATTCATATTACTCTCATATTTGGCCATTCTTATATTTCGATTGTTCTTATGTTATTGTGTTTTTGCACACCTCTGTTGCTGGTGAAGCTCGCACACAAGAATTTCACTCACATGTACTGTACCAGTGTACCTCCACATGTGCTGTGACAATAAAAGTGATTTGATTTTGATTTGATTTTGAAAAATACAACTGTAGGGAGATGGTCTGCAACCATAGCTGATCTGAATTGTGCAACAAAAACAAAATCCACTCAATGACGGTTAAATGGCAAACAAAAGAACTATGGCTGCAACGGTCCATCGAGTAATTCGAATAATTCGATTGTAAAGAAATGTCCACACAAATTCTTTGCTTCGTTTAATGCACGGCTCGGTAGCGCGCCACTGTTACCATGGGAACTCGACCGCGAACGTTTCAGGGACATTTGTAACTAAAAACAGAGCTGTAATAGAAACGTAGTTAAGAGCAGCGTGTGAATAAAAGGTCTGACTGCATTAAGCCCACACAACCGCCAGTTTTTAACCGAAACACTCATAACACAACGGCAGCAGTGACGATGACGTTGGCACAGTTTAACGTGTTGAACGTGGAGCTGGCGTTTGTTTACACACCGCGAAGAGCAAAGGGGCGGGGCCGGTACCAAGACGGTGAGCTCAGGTCGAGTGAAAGAAAACGTGTTTGTAAAGTTGCAAAACAGCGACGCAGTTCCTGTAATCACCAATAAAAACGTTTACTGGGAAAAAGCTAGCGGGAGTCTTTCATCAAAGCACAAACTTAAAGCAACAAACTTAAAGCTGCTCCTTTTGTTTTACACTGAGAAAAATCTGCAGCCTCCAGTTATTAAAATATGCACATGAACTGTTAACTTAGTCTGATAACAGGCTGGTGCTTAAATGATACAGTAGCCTTCCTATTTTCCATGGAAGCAATACCTGCAGCAAACAGGGGTAAGTCTAAAGGGGGGCATGGGGTGTATTAGACCAGTGGTTCTCAAACTTTTCACAATGAGTACCACCTCATAAAATATATGTAGTATAGTAGTATAGACCTATTTATTTATCACCATATACAGTTTACACGAGACAGTTATATTTCTTATATGAATGTTATTATTTTAACCTTCATAAACAGGACGTGACAAGTGATAATAATAACAACAATATTAAAACATTCACAGCAGGTGGGTTATCCAATCTTTAAGCAATGACGTGATGAAACCTGCTTGCGGGTCCGAGCTGCTCTGTGTTTATTAAGGCTGTTGTGTTTTTAACATGTTTTAATGCTTTGTATCTTTTTCTATTTAATCTGAACAATCAGTGATCACTGTCGGCCTCTCTCGGTTTTTATTACCACTATTCATTTTAAAGCTCAGTTTTTAAAACCTGTAATGTAACTACAGCCCATGCAGCAGTATATTAATGATTAACCTCGTGTTGTGGATGGATTATATCAGTAGTTCTCTTGACTGAAGTTTTGTCCATTTAAAAATGATGGTTAAAACAGGGAAATGAGCCTGCCAGCGCTCTGTAGCAGAGACGATCACTGGCAATAAGGAAAGGGTGCTCTTCACAGAGGACTCACGCTCTGGGAGGGGAGACGTTTTTCTGGTCGACTCCCAGAAGAGCCTCAGGAACTCTTGTGTGTTGTGCAATGCCTTAATTAATCTTAAAATTCTTTTTGGAGATTTTTCCGCATACCATTAGAGAGAGCCCAAGCACCACCAGTTTGAGAACCACTGTATTAGACCATATTAATCTCAAGGCGTTCATAACATTTCTCACAATGAAAGTGAAATAGTATCAAATATTGTGTTAACTAAACTGCATTCATATTTAAAAATATAGAAATACAAGCTTTTTTTTCAAAAGCCAATAAATATGTACATGGGCCATTAAACTCTGATCCACTGACCTGAGGGTTGTTAACAGGGTTGTTGGACACTGAATTATTGTTAATATTAATATTTAACATCTGCATCGTCATAACGTCTATGATGGTCTAATATCTGGTTAAATGTCTCTTAGGATGTTGCACCTCGACCAGATGCTTTTAGTAGCCAAAGCCATAGGCTTTGGGAAGGTCAGAATAATGAAGCCAGCTTTATTTTGTTTCATCAGAGTTGGTGTAAAGCACCCACAATTTTGTTGTACATCTTCAATGACTATTCTATTCTATTCTATTCTATTCTATTCTATTCTATTCTCAATCTAAACCAGTTTTGATGTGTATTTGGGATCATTGTCCTTTTGGAACCCTCAAATTGTGCCCAAGTTTCAACGCTCTAGCTGTTGGTTTGAGGTAAAGTTGTAGAATTTGGAAGTAGTCCCCATTTTTATTATTCCAGTCACAATATACCATTACCACTGGCAGCAAAACTATCCCAGAGCATGATGGTAACACCACCATGCTTGACAGCTGGTACAGTTTTCTTAGGTTTGACCTCATGGCTTGAACTTTGGTGATTCCTGGGTCATTCCTGAACAGTCTAACCAATTTCCTCTCATCTGAGGTGACAATTTGAACCATTTTCCACACCTTGGCAAAGTGGTCATGAGCTGAATAACTTGTACTTAAAATTGTAAAATTGTCTGAATTGATGATCTTGAAATCTGCAGTTATTTACAAATGGCTCCAAGAGACTTTCCCAACTTGCAAAAATCTACAATTCTCCTTCTTAGATCTTTACTGAGTTTCTTGGACTTTACCATTGTTCTGAGTATTGCTCTGTCCAATGAATGCTGTCAAACAAATCCTTTTTATGCTGGCAAACAGAAACTACCAAGTTTTAGTCAATCATGATCACTAATAAAAGGTTAATAGGGCTTGGCCTTGTCAAGTTAAAATATATTGTAGAACAGAGCACCACTTATTAAAGGATTTAAATGAGTTTGCTTGTATTTTTGAATCTGGGTGTATAATCTTGACCCCATTTGGTTTAGAGAAATGCTGTAAGAATGTGAGAAATTCAAACTTGTGCAGCCAATTATTGTTTTTGTTTTTTAAAGTCTTTAGGATCAACAGAATCATTCCACTCTGGAAAAAGGACTGATCAAAGATATCAAAGATTTAAAGCCACAAATTATCGTGACATTCATGCCCATTATGAGCATATATAAACTTTTTACAAAAATGCATCCCTACATAATACATAGTATGTGAGTTGTAGGAAGTTCAGTTTTTCTGTTGTGGACCTGATTCGTATTTGAATTAAACAATCTTTTGATTTATCGTTTTACCCTTGGAGTCTCCAAAATATTTAAGCTTTTATTTTATAATCTTCATCCTATAGGATAAGGGTATGGTTCACTTGTAATATGCAAAGAGACAATATTATTACCACCGTCAGGGGCGCTGGCGACATCAGAGCCCATCTGTTATCGCGAGAGCGTGTTCAATGTGTTTCCGGCTGGTTGTCCGCGACGGAAGTACAGAGAGTGGACTGTTCTTTCTTTTTAAGCAGGCATTTTGAACAAAGATATCAGGTTTAGAGTTGAATGCTTACTATATTTATCGGCAAAGAGTATTGATATTGAGGTAAGATTACACAGTAATCTGTTATTTTTGTCTCTCAACCAGTGTGCCGCTTATAGTTAGCATTAGCCGACGTACGTTAAATTTACGCAATTTTAGGGCCAAGGGAACCCTGCTTGCTAATCGTTTAGCGCCATGTTAGCGCGGATGCTATATGAGACAAAACGTAAATCATGGTCTTTAGTATTTTTGTGACACAGCTTTCACTCGTTACGGGTTTTACACAGCCTACGTTAGAAGTTTGTACATTCGGCATATGCCTAATCCAGGCTAGCACGCATATTTATTCCGTTTGTCACTGAATTATAGGATTTGTGCTAACGCAAGTAGCCATTTTCCCTGTTTTGTCAACACAGATGTCGGAGGACTTGGTTAAACAGTTGAGCAACTACAAAGCCCAGCTGCAGCAAGTTGAAGTCGCTCTATCTACTGATCCAGACAATGAAGACCTTCTTAAACTCCAAAAAGACTTACAGGTTTGTTTAATTTACTCATAGTAGACAATTGCTTCTTTTAAAGCAAGGTGAGCAAGTGATGTGTTGCTGTTACTTTTAAAGTAACACAACGAAAACATAAATGAATTATTTATAAGTTTTGAATAAATGAAAAAAAAAAACACTGTGTAAAAAAAATAATTTATATAATGTTGTTTCTGACTCAAAATTATTTGCTATCATTCAGGAGAGATGTTTCACAGATTATAGTTCAACAAGTCATTTACAACAGTTTAAATACTTACAATAATACTTACTATATATATACACACACACACACACATACACACATACATACATACATACATACACACACACACACACACACACACACACACATATATATATATATATATATATATATACATACATACATACATACACACACATACATACATATATATATATATATATATATATATATATATATATATATATATATATATATATACATATATATATACACATACATACATACTCCCAAGCTAGGCGAGTGGCTCCAGCAGATCCCGGGAATAACATCGGATATATATATAAAATAATTTGACGCTCCCTAGTGTGTGGACTGATGTTGTGTTGTGGAAAAGAACCGATGATCTCCTGATAAGGTTTTATCCTATGTGGAGAATATCCCATTTAACAAATTACACCAATAGCATGCATTCCAACTTGTAGGAAACTGAAATGTTTCAAAAGACAATATTTTGTGTTATTCCTATTTTAATGTTTTAAAGTTCTGTCTGACTGTCTTTACAGTTGAGCTTGATTTCCTTAACTGATTAATGTTTTAAACCTTAATTGTGGGGCGTGCCACAGTGATTTATATTATGATACTTTTGCACTTTCTGTCACTCTCTTTTTATTGTTACAACTGCAGCGACTTGTTACTGTTAACTATATTTTCTGATGGAGAATGAAAATCTGATTTCCTTTTATGTATTTTGCAGGAAGTCATTGATTTGACAAAAGACCTCCTGACCTCACAGCCGGCAGAGACTGTTGCCAAAACAAGTGGCTCGGACACAGTTCCTGTGAAGCATGGCTGGAAAGTGGGAGACAAGTGTCTGGCTATGTGGAGTCAGGACGGACAGTGAGTGTCAGCAGCCTCTTTAAATGAAAACATTATGTGTGTCCACATACTTTTTATAGCGCTGCAATTTAAACCCTCATCTGATTTGTAGTAGCTGTTTTATTATTTACTTTATTATTTTTGTAGATGCATGTTAGTCGCACATGTCAAATACCTACATTTCCAACTGTACTTGTTCAGTGAGTCAAGGAAATGAGATTATTTATACTGATATGGGACAGCATTGTAAAAACAATATTATAAGCAACAATTTTAGATTTAAATCCACACATTTAGCCATGTTCAAGGAAACAAGTGTACAGTTTTTTTTTATAAATATATATTGTAAAAATGGAAAATGGTGTAAGATGTGTAGTTGTATTTAACAGACAGATTATATGTTAGTTTTAGGCTTTACTTATAAAGTAGACCTGGCGTATTTGGCTCATACTCACCTGCTTACAGACGGGATTTTTTTGCAGGATTTATGAAGCGGAGATTGAGGAGATAGACCGAGACAACGGCACTGCAGCCGTTACCTTCACTGGATATGGGAATGCTGAAGTGATTCCTCTACAGAACCTCAAGGCAGTAGAGGAAGGAAAGCTTTTGGAGGAGGATGGGAGTATGAAGCCAAAGTCGAGGTATGAACAAACTCTTCTCTAACTCACTCAATGAAACTCTGTGCATATAAAACTGAACTTAAATCAAGGACAGGAATGGGAACAACTGTAATCAACCATACGGACAATTGAGACACAATTAAATGATTTAAAGCTTTAGAACTAACAACACAAGAACTTTGAAGAATTGGTGCTGCATAACTCAAAGTGATTGAAGCCGAACTTAGCTTAGCTCAGTGGTTCCCAAACTTTTTTTTGCTGGGCCCCCCTTTGTTTTACAAGAATAGACAGGGGGAACAAATTGTGGCAGGATGAGCCTGATATTATTTGTATCCCGCTGTAACTTTACTGTATAAAGAGCTAACATCTCCAAAATGTCCAGAGTAGTTAGTCATTACAACAAGTGTTTGTGAACTAAAAATCAAGAATGTGGGATACTGTTTGTCTGTGATTTGAAGAGCCCAGCGCGTGCTCCCGACGCAAGGGAAACCAATTCTGCCGTTGAGACCTACCTTAGCACTTGTGCAGGTGAAACGAAAGGGTAGATATGCTTCACCATATTTTCTAGTCTTTGGCTAAGAATGAAGTTGGTTTGGAAACATATTCAGCGATGCTTCATCTCCTGCTTTGCGTTTCTGTGGGCGCCCCGTACTAGCAGTGTCCAAGCGTTGTTTTGTTTTTTTTCCTTTTCATACCACGCCGGGCCCCACACTTTGGGAAGGTCTGGTTTAGCTAATCTTATTAAAAGAAAATAACAAAATTAAACTTAACTGCATGCTACTTAACACAAAAGGATGTAGCGCCATTAGAAAAAAAGTTTGTTAGGAAAAAACAAAATAGAATTTTACTATCAAGCTATGGGTAACTTTTGCATCAACCGTACAGAGCAATGAAAAAGGGCAGCAAACTGCTAACAGTAAATTATAGGAACCTAAAATGATAGCTTAGCAGCCCTAAAGCAGCTGCGGCAATTAGTGTTGACGCTTGACTGGACCGTGGGACTGAAGCGGTCCAGTCAGTTGTTTTTGAAGGCAGGATGAGAAACAAGTGCAAGTACAAATCGGTAGCAGAGGCCTGCGCACACTAATTAGTCTATAAAATGGGTAAAGTGGGACTACATATGCAAATTAGCTTAAGCTAACTCTGGTACAATGCCTGGAATGGCAACATTTTGTTAATATTGTACATGTTACCTTTTCAGATAAAATTAATTATTGATGATGATGATGATGATAATAATGATGATGATGATGATGATGATGACGGGGGTGACCGTGGTTCAGGGAATTATCATTCCCTGATAATGACCGTGGTTCAGGGGGTTGGGTCTGGAAGCTCATCTTGTAACCGGAAGGTTGCCGGTTCGATCCCAAACTCTGTCTGTAGCTGGTTGTTGTGTCCTTGGGCAAGACACTTCACCCTACCGCCTACTGGTGTTGGCCAGAGGGGCCGATGACGCGATATAGCAGCCTCACTTCTGTCAGTCTGCCCCAGGGCAGCTGTGGCTACAACTGTGGTTTGCCTCCATCAGTGTGTGAATGTGAGAGTGAATGAATAGTGGAATTGTAAAGCACTTTGAGTGTCTAGAGAAGCGCTATATAAATGCAAACCATTATTATTATTATTATTATTATCATTATTATTATTATAAGAAGACAATAGGAAATTCTACTATTATCCATGAAAAAAAGTTTCTTATTTAACCATCAGTTTAAAACAGTGCATATATCTGTAGCAATTAGCTTTATTAGTAGAAACACATCAATCTCTACTAATAAAGAAGAAAGTAGAAAAATAAGATTGTTTCTATAAACGAGGGCTAAAATTCGAGGGACCGGAACTGGCAAATTTCCAGTATTCTTGTTCTGGAGTCGTCATTAATTGGTCATATGGCTGATTAAGAACTGGTCTGCTTCAATCATACACAACTTGCGCACAGCAGCGCAGACAAATAGTCACTTCTGCAGTCACAGCCATATGCTAACAAAGCTTGGAAGTAAGTTTGCCAAAGACCGCTGTGAAAACCTTTGTAACAACAAACCTAATCAGACAGCTAAATGTGGACACTAAAGAAATTAACAGAGGGAAAGTAGCTCAAAGTATCAAGGACTCAAAGCCAGCCACAAGACAGCAGTCTCAGCAAGAGCAAGGGATTTAAGCTGTTAAAAGGAAAATGGTGGAGATGAATATAAACAAGAAAAGGGACAGTGTCCTGCTACCAGGCAAATTTATAGGCACATTGTAAAATGATGCAAGTATCTGAAAGTCTTTTGCTGAATAGATCTGCTGCACCTGCTTTTGGCTGGTAAGGTAAAATCTGTCAGATTCAGTTGGGTGTACAGCAACACACAGTTAATTCTTTTTGTACCGCTTTCCAGTAGCAGAGCACTTTATTTTCAATAAAGTGAGAAAACAACCCTTAATTTACAGCAGTTAAAGGAAAATTCTCCCCATCTAATAAGCTGTGTAAATGCTGTCAGTTACAATTCTGAGAAAGAAAATTAGACTCTCTCTCTCTCTCTCTCTCTCTCTCTCTCTCTCTCTCTCTCTCTCTCTCTCTCTCTAGGAAAGAGCAGATAGCAGAGCAGAGGGAGTATAAAAAGAAGAAAGCTCAGAAGAAGGTACAGAGGATGAAGGAGCTGGAGCAAGAACGAGAGGAGCAAAAGTCAAAGTGGCAGCAGTTCAACAACAAAGCCTACTCAAAGAACAAGAAAGGCCAGGTAAGTTATTTTTAAGGCTAGTGTTAGAAAACCAAGATATCGGCTTGAAACTAGTGACATGTGTCCATAGGTTACTGTTAAGTTCTTTGTAATGCATAATTAATACAAATTTTCCAGTACTACATTGTTGCAACAGCTACTAATGTTGATTTCCATGTGCTTTTGTTTATTCTAGGTGAAGAGGAGCATATTTGCATCTCCAGAAAGCGTCAACGGCAAGGTGGGAGTGGGAACGTGTGGTATTGCAGACAAGCCTATGACCCAGTACCATGACACGTCCAAATACAATGTCAGACATCTAATGCCACAATGACCTGATATGACCTGTACATAATAGTCCACTGTATACTAGCTGTATCAGTGCTTTCCATTGTGTTTATACATGATTTAAGTTTCTCGAGTAAAGTAAGCTTTGAAAGTAAGTGCTTGCACACCAATGTTTTGAAATATTGTTGTAGTTTCATATATATATATTATTATTATTATTATTATTATTGTTAGGCACAACAAATACAATCCATATGAGGGACTTGCCCTCCATTGGAGCAAGGTCATCTATTATGTAAGAAAAGGAAATGGTGTTTTAGAAAAGCCATAGAGTTTGCGGTTTGTCCACTGAGGCCAAATACCATCTGTTTTATTTATAAACATGCGCCTGTAGATGTGGTTTTTGCATTTGAGGCTGGATTTTAAACATTAACGTGTTCTAGGAAAGTCTGAATTAATAATGGTGTTGATTTTGAGTTGGCTGAATTTAAGTTTTCCCTCATGTACATATAACAGTGAAATAAACATTGTTTTCAGTTTTTAAAGATTTGATCCTTTACATCATTTCACCATCTCAGCAGTGTATTTTAGTCGTGGCCCCGTCAGGTCCTGTAGGTGGTGGCAAAGCGATGTCGTCAACATCAGGTTGCAGCTGTGAATACAACCGATTTTCTCATTTGAGTAACATGATTTTTTTTTATTTTTTTCTCTTTTCTCATGTTAGATGCTCAACATTGGCAAACTGGCTACACCACAGACCTGACTTGCATGTGAAACTTGCTCTGTTCTAATACAACTCTTATGACTTTATTGAACGTTAAAAGTAGGGATTAAAATAGACAGGATTGGGGTTTTTCTGTGTAGAGGTTTATTAAGATTTCAAGGGTAGTTATCAGGAACTGTAACAAAGCAGGGGACCAGCAGCACATGTTTTGCAAAAAAGTCACCTTGGATGGCTGATTAAGCACAAGAAAAACATTCTGGGGGTGTGCTTCAACGTACTTCCTTAACAAAAGTCATTTTCATAGTGCATTTTATAGTTTCCCAAACATGTTGGGGGTTACAGGTGCAAGAGTCATATACCCACTTTAAGACACAATTTGGTGGTGATCTACTTAGAAACTGGATCAGAAGAATGCAGATAAATGGTCTCATTTGGTTTCATGGATTTGAATAGCTCAGCAGTGCAATTCTTTGCGTCAAATACACATCAAATTATCAAGTCTCCAGATTTCAAGGATTTTAGCTTTTTCTGCTACGATACAAACAAAAAAGTTAAACAATGAAGTACAAACCAAAATCTGTGGTGTTTATGTGGTTCATGCTACACACATGGTTGTAAGACTCAATCCAAAGCACATTACAACATGATTAGAAAGGCTACATTCAAATACACATGCACCATAGCGTTTCGAGTCCATTACAATCATTTCACTGTTGATTATGAATAGCTGGTACTACCGCTGGAGCAAGTGGAAAACTATAATTTGGAGTTGGACGGACAGAATAATGTGCTAAACCCAGCCAACACTGAAGATCTATTAAAACTAGAGGCATTATTGCTTGAGCTTTGTGCTTGGACAAGTGCGGGATAGCTTATTACTGTCTAAAAAAAATTTAATTCACGCACAGTGTGAAAGCATTTCGAGTAATGCATTAAACTAGCACTGCTTCAGTGGGGATTTTACATCATGTAAGTTTGGTAAACATTTAGAAACAGAAAATAATAAAAGAATTTAACAGCAAGGGTTTTTTTTCCCATTCAAGCATGACCAAGACCTAGCTACAGTACAATTAAATATACCAAAAATAAATATTATATGCAAAATAAATTAGAATAACAAGGGTGGACTGCACCACCTCTCTGTATCTGACTGTATGTCACTTAAGAAGAGGGACGCCACATGGATCGATGATGTTGGTGGGTCCTAAAGCAGAGGTTATAGAAGTATGATAAACATTTTGGAATGCAGACATTTTAGCCCTTTCCTCTGACTTGGACACTGACAAGAAGTGCTATCTGGATACATTATCCAAAGAAAAAGGGCCATGTTTTTTTTGTTTTTACAAGGCAATGGAGCGAACGTTCCCAATGGTGAGTTTCTAGCTGGTATTTGGGATTTTTTGTCTGTTTTGCTGGTTTCTGAGGATCAACTTCACTAAAGGTACAGTTTAGCCTTTAGTGTTTGACACAGGTGCATTCATGGGTCCTCTAAAGGATCACTATCAAGTGCAGGTATGGCGGCTTCAAGCTGGTAATGGGTAAAGGGACATTCGGGTGATTGATTAAGTCATCTTTTAAAGTAAGGAAACCGTATATTGCTGGAGATTTGTGGTTGTGTAAATTGGAGCCGCTTGGTTTTTGGAAGGAGACTGTTTTAGACTTTCAGACTTGAGCTGAACTTAAGGCTGGTTCTTGGGTGGAGATGTTTCATTTGTCAGGTAAAGATAGGATAGGGGCTGGTTCTTCTGATGACAGATTAGCTAAACGGTAAGGGAGACTGGAGCTGTAGGCTGGTACTTTGACAGGTAAAAGCCATAAAAGACTGCAGCTTAA
Organism: Mchenga conophoros; assembly: GCF_057382185.1. NCBI lineage: Eukaryota > Metazoa > Chordata > Actinopteri > Cichliformes > Cichlidae > Mchenga > Mchenga conophoros. The sequence continues at coordinate 14,286,610 of NC_140538.1, forward strand.
TGAAAGTATAGGCTGGTGCTTTAAGCAGAAAAGGCCAGTTTCAGGCTGCAAGTGGAGTAGCCCTCATCACTGGCGGAGCTCTGCCGGCTGCTATGGTCATCCAGGTCGCTTGCACCACTGGTGCTTACACTGTCCATTTCTCCATGGGAGAACTCAGTGCTTTCCACATCAACTTCAATTTCCTCTGCTCAAACACACACAGACACATAAAAAAAGCCAATGAATACAAATCAGTCTCTGCATTTGAAATGAAATGAAGCCTTTAGTGCAAGTACTAACCTCTGTCAGACTCTGAGCGATCAGAGTCCATGCGGGAACCCAGGCTGTCCGTACGAACGCGCTCCCACTCTCCGTGGGTCTGCAGCAGAGCTAGCTGCCTCTGCAGGTGCCTTTGCTCCCTCTCTAAGGTCTCCAGCTGGTGCTGACTCCTCCGGTCTATCTCTTCAAGTTTCTAAAAAGTGGCACGAGTAAGAATTAAAAGCACTGCATTATGCAGAAACCTAACAACAATGTCAGGCGATCTGTGAGGTTCTTAACCATCCCAGTCAGTGTTTTCAAAAAGCATTTTCAAAGATATCGTTATCACTACACCTCTGTAAATGTTCCTCATGTTTAACATAATATGGAAAGCATGGCAGAATTCTCATGTATGCAGCGAGTTGATAATGTGGTAATATGTACATATATATGGCTGCTGTAAAATGCGATATTTCCAATAAATTATTTAACACAGTGACAGCAAGTTGCTGGATGGGATCTAAGGGAATAGATGGTGCCTGTGTGTGGTGGATAAAAGTGAAATATGGCTGGATGGAGAAGGAAGAGAATTCATTTTATGAGCTTCGCTATACAAATGAATCTAAAGGTCACCCCGTCCTGCTTTGGACAAGAGTGTTTTGCTTTTGGCCCTCTTAGTTTTAATTTATGCATTTAACCTTCGCCAACTTGGACTCCAGTCCAGTTTAGGTCCACTTATGATTTCCAGTAGTTTTTGTTGGATGTGTGTACTTTAAGTTGTTTACTGCAATTGTAGCTGTTAAGCTAAGAAATAACCAAAGTCCTGAAATTCAATTATGAACCTCTGTAATTATACGGATATAAGATCACATAATCCCGGTCATTACGCCCAGTTGTCCCATGAATCAAAGCTCATGTATGGAACTATAGCAGCACAGTCTGGATAATTTGCACACAAACCAGCAGTTGAACAAGATTTGCTGCTTATGTGTACATTGAAACTAATGTAATTTCTCCACAGCTGCACATTTATAGTTCCAAGTGGCAGAATGTGTAAAATGAACAGTGATTTTGGGGGAAAGTAATTCATTGAAAAAGGACTGCTTTTCCTATTGGCAAAAGCTGTGTATTACATTTCATGTAATGTCCCCTATTATATTGTTAAGATAATAAGCATTTGGGACATATTAGCTTGAAATATAAATAAAGATTTATTTGGCTGTGACACCTGCTTCATTTTACATAAATATGACAAAAATGTATTTGTGGTATTATATTATGAAGGGTAAGACTTTTGACCTGCTAGTTCTGAGTAACGTTTAAATAGACTTGTGTGTTTGTATAATTGAATTTGGTATAATGGAGCCTCCACATAAGTGACAGTAGTGCTAGCCTTTCTCTCTGCAGCTCAACAGAGCTTATTATTGGCTGCACCTGCTCCACCTTTTATTGTACTGCACAACCCCTGGTTCCAAAAATACAAAGCAGCAGCATTCAAAAGCCTCATTTCCTGGATGTGAAACAGGCAAGTCCAAAGTCAACAGCTGACATCTTAGGTACTTTACTCACTAACCCCGACTGTGATAAACTCTCAGAGTCTGTTGCCAAGCCAGGATTGCTTTCATATTGTAGCCTTTAGTCATTCTTTAGCTGTTGCTCACAGCTGGAAACTGTACAGACGGGGCAAAAAAACAGCACCAATCTTTCCACCAAAGTTTGATCTGAGTTTGCTTGCTGTACTCAGGGGAGCCATTGCATTGAATGTTTGAAATCTTTAAGTCTCTTTTAGTTCAGTCAGTCAACTAGTTTTAATAGCAGGATAGCTGCAGTGCTCCTAAGTCCAAGGTTAAGTGTCCCATTCTGATGTTATCCTGCAGTGTTAAAGACACAAGTTCTAATCAAAGACTTACCAAGGCTCAAAACCTTGCAAAAGTGAGCCCTGCAAACATCCCCAGGGAGATTTTTTCAAAGGGGAAGAAAAACTCAAACAACCACACAGCAGCTGCCTTAAGGTCCAATCATCTCGGGGTTCTGGGAAAAGTGACTCTGCTTGAAAAATCCCTACTTTACATGTAAACCATAAGCGCGCAAGCATTTAGCGTTGCTTTATTGCCAGTTTATGATAAATGTTGTGTTTATCTAGTCGTATCTTCTCCTTTCCTAGTGTTTGAACTGAGTCAGTTACAATTAAAATCAAACCTTTTCATCCTGCAGCGGCTGCTGGAAATAACACAGCTCTCTCCCCCTGTTTGAGCCAATATACAAAGCAATTTGCTGTAAACAGAATGCCGGCACTGCTGTTGACAGCAACAGGCCTTTTCTTTTTCTTTTATTATTCTTTTTTTTTACTGATAATTACCCATGACTGAATTTAGTTGCTTTGGTTTCAGGGTCCTGCTCTTAGTCACGCTTTGCCTGTATCCAGGCCTTTGAATCTCACCACTTTGCAGAAACACAGCAGACAGTTCTGTTTGATTTCAGGCCAGTTCATGCTGGCTCGCCGTCACACCGCTATGGCTTGCTGGGACACATTATGTTATTAGTATCACCTGTGTTTTTCGTGCTACGACAAGTCAAAGCCCCTGCTGTGAATAAGGCCTTTTTCGGCATGTTGACTAAACGGTTATCTTGTTGCTGCTGCTTTCCCAAAACGATATTAACCAAACTATTAACACGTCGGCAGTCAGGCAGAAAAAGCTTGATGTCAGTATGGTTGCATTACTACTTTTGAGAGGAAATCAGCTCTTAGTCCCATTACAGCGCCACACTCCTCCCTTAGACTACCACACCTTGATATGTGCTTTGGCCTTGTTGAGCAGTCCCAGAGTGGTATGCCGACTGCAGTCTGGTCCCAGAGGAATGAGGGACTTCAACCTCTCCAAGCACAGACGAAGATGTGCTCGCCTGTAAATGACATAGAGCAATCTGCATTATTCAACATAATACATGAACAGAAAACTGACTGATGAATTTGCACAGTAATCTATTCATTTGCACTGATCCTCATCCGGTCAGATTATTACCTCCTCATCCAATTTGATTTGTATCTTATTAGAAAAAGCAAAAACTACTTGATTGTTCCTCATCAATTCTATTCAGGATGATGAGTGATGTAAGTGTTAATGGATCCTGGCACTTTATCTGTTTATCCCTTTTGCTCATAAGCTATGCCATCTGACTCCCTTACAATTAAATATGGATCTGTCTGGTCCCAGATTTAAAAACTGCCGAGGTCAGCCTGATATTCTATTTCTGATCCACCAAAGCCTCTGAGCCTGTGGTCTGAATGAATGCAAAAACTGGCAAAGGACACTCACTATCCTTTCAAAAAAATGGTGTAAAATGTAGGTCAAGTCATGATGTCATCTCTTTTCTTCTGCATTGGCCACCATTTTGTAATAGAAAACAGTCCTTTATGAGCCTTCTTGAAGATGCTCTCTTCCTCTTTTCATTTATCATTTAAAGTGAGAATATGTCACACATGGCTGGGCATTTAATTTTAGGATAAATGTGTCCTGACATTTGTTTCAGAGCAGAGGCTGCCTCATCCTGGAGCTACAGACGCAAGCTGCAGTTAGACCTGCAGCTGAGAATCTCTCACGAAGGAGCCCTGTTGTCTGGAAACAGACGGTTCCCATTTGCTGACTGGGGAAATGTCTGCACGTCCTCTAGGAACAGTGCTGCTTACATCTCCCTTATATTTGCCTCGCAAAACGCACTCTCCTATCACACACAACTCATGAAATATCAGAGTTGTTGATAAAAAGGTCTTTTTTTATAATCCCATGATGATACCATGCTGACTTATAGAACTCTGGTGCGAGTCATGTTGAAAATGCATGGCCAACATATTTAGCATATGACTTAGATATGCAAACAGTTTGAAGCTCCATTTCGAAACAACCGACTGTTGAGATAAACTGCCACAGACGATTAACAACTATGGGCGTGTTGTTGAGTTTTTTTCCATCCTTCATCCTCACAGTCAACTTGTTATGCATAGGTAGCAACGAAGGAAGTATGACTCGCAATATTTCATTGTCTTTATTTTACCCTCTTTAGTGCAGTCTTCACCTGTCTGCATTATGTGTTTATAACCTAAACATGCATATAAGTGACCTCCTCTGTGATTTTTCACTCACCTGTTCTTTTCCAGTTCATTGTGTGCCGACCTGTTGAAAATAGGTATATAAATATATAACCAGAACGGTCACATGGCTTAAATATGCAAAATACAGCATATGCATATAAATATATTTCCAGACTTTAACCTACCTATTGTGAATATTGTCCAGTTTCCTGTTCTTTAATTTGCGTTGTTTCTGTTGAAGTGAAATCTGGGTTGCGGGGTATGTTGAAGCATACCCGTGCTCACATTCTGGTGATAGAAGAAAAAAGATAAAGAGGATTAAATATGCTACAAGGAAGAAGATGGTTGGATTTGAGCAATGGCAACACATCCTTGGAATGACTAAAATTCGGTGCAATGCACAAGCACACCTTAAAAAATGTCCATGCATATATACATATAGTTTCATTTAGAGCAAGTCAATTTAAACTTATCAAGAACAGTCCAGACTGAAGAGCAAACGCTTGGAAACAGCTCTCAAGCGAGAAGAATTTAACAAATCACACAAGAACTACTGTTCCCAGAAACCTCGCCAGACAAAATCCTGCACGCGATTGGTCAACTGCAGTGACACTCGCGTTGGAAACATGGATCCTGACCAATGAGAACTTTGCAATTTGTTCCATGTGGAAACCATGTGAACAACACATACAAGGAAGCAGATGCTGGCCGAGCAAACCCGCAGTTGGATTTCGAATTAGGAATTTTCATTGGAAATTAAAAAACCCACATTGCAGTCTAGATCAGAGAGGGCGTAAATGCGAGATTTCCGAGTGGATATGATATTTTAGGAGCGCAATCTTAAAATTAGCTGTGAGGGAATGATAGAAAAAAAGAAGTATAAACTGGATGTCTCGTGTCATAAACGTCTACATGTATGAACGTAAATGCGCACACATGCATGGCTGTGCTAGTTCATATAATGAATACACTGAACCGTGCGTTATGAGCCGGGCTGCGTCTCCCACGGTCTGCAAAAACACCGGTTTTAATGGGAGCGGATCGCTGCAAGGCTATTGTTGCGAGGCTGTCTCCGCTATGCGATTGTTTCCCGACTTCCAAATTTCGGTGATTTCTGGAGTTCTTCGAGTGGTCATATTACGCAGGATAAGAGTGAGGCCGATTGAGACGGCACGGTTTCCCAGTAGCAGGTAAAACATGACGGGCTGCTGTCGGGCTGCGCGTCTTTTGTCGCCTTCGCCTCTATTGTTGTCTGCTCGGCGCATTACGTGTTAATATCCCCTGCAGCCCGTGTTTACTTACTTCCGTTGTTCTTCTCAATGTTTTCAATGTAATTGGCTGCATCGAGCAGCACTTGCACGTTCTTCATAAAAGTGCCGATTTGGTCCATTGCGGAACATTTGGAGTATATAACGTCGCTGAAAGAATAGTCGGACATCTCTCCGAAATCCTGCTGGTCCATGGACGCATCAGACTCCGACATGACCTCTTCGGGTTTCAGCTCGCTGTGATGTCTCATGTACTTTACCATTTTTTCTGTTCTTTCTTTGTTTCTTTTTTTTAAACTTTAGGCTTTTGGGGGGGCTTTGACAAATACGCAGCGCTGAAATTGCTCTCCTTGTTCCGTCTGTGCGCTGAGCGGATGACTGAAATGAACTAGGCTGGATGGAATTGCAGTCCTTAGCCTCAGCCACTTGCCCTACTTGGTGGATAATCCCTCCCACTAACGCATGCACATTGCATTCATTGTCAACCGTGCCATAATAAATCCTCATTATCAATACTGCAAGAGAGTAACAAATAGCACACTTGTGTCCAGTGACATTCTGCAATAATGACTGCTTTCATTTGTAATAAAGCTGCATTATTTTAGCTGCCATAAACTGGATAATTATGACGAATGCTCCTTTTCCCATGTGCATTCAGTTATCTCTAAATATGTATGTGAACAGAGTTTAAAAGTGAAAAAGCATTAAGATCAAACGGCAGATCTAATCAATAGTTCAACCTGGATACCGGGGACAACTGCCAGGGTTGGTCTTGGTTATAAATATGTAATCACTTGGGGCTTTTGTGTTGTTAAAGGGCCCCACATGGTCCTGCTTCAATGCTGGAACCGCACTCTATTCCCACATGCTTTTAAATGTGCTCTGTAATTAACATCTTTACACATTTGTACACTGGGATAGCAGTTTAGAGAGCTACTTGTGTCGCTTTCATGTTGCACCGCGTTGTCATCCCATCCTCACAAAAAACAGATACCTGTGCGACATTTGAAAGCCGATTGAATGCAGTACAACTCAGGTGTTTGATGTGATAATTTTAGGTGATTCGTTTACTTCCTGCTGGATTGGAAAATTGAGTTTTGTCAGGGGAGTGCAGGTGGGGAGGGGGATTCTTGGCGTAAATCAAATGAACTCATATTAGTTCAGGTGCAGTTTGTTTGCCATTATTTGCATTTAATAATCTCATTGTTTGCCCCCCTCAGCCCCTCTGTGTGTCTTTTCCTGGTTCCAAAGCAGTCTAAACTCACATCGAGATTAAAAGGAAAGTTGCAAACAAGTGAAAGGATTTTTAGGAACAGGCACAGCCAATCCTTGTGTAGAAATGTCTTTACTTTACTAAACTTTAAAGTTATCTGCCATTTTCAAAAATTAACCTTGAAATTGAACCTTTTTCGAGCTTGATGCTCCACTTCTGTTGTCCCTTTTGAGAGATTAAGAAGTCATTTTGCCCCACACTGGGAGGAATGGAAGAGAACAGAGGGGGGAAAGGGACTGCCTTTACAAGGCCAGCCATGCGTGCAGGGCTGTGTTGTGCCTCTGAGACAATGGGTGCAGATGGCTGGCCCGCTGCAGATGTGGTCTGGCCTGTAACGGACGCCTGTGAGAGAGTACACCATCCCATAGAGGCTTTAATAAGCCTGGCGAGGCCTCTCACATAGACACTGAAACAGTGACGCACACTTCAGGGACACATATTCTTGCAAATACAGGTCTGTTTTGACTCATAGGCACTGCATATTTCTCTCCTAATATGCAATAAGGCTTTTGTTACTGGAGCATGTTTAGCATATAAAACAACAACGCCAGTGTGCACTCAGACATCATCTACTGCTACGCACATGCTCAAAAGGACACACAAATAGAGTGAGACATGGACAGAGAGTTCAGTGGGGGATGGAAACTGACAGCATTTTACCAGGAAAAGACTCATCTGTGCTGTGAGGCTTGTGTGCAGACTGATTCTGCGTGCTGCACACTGATAGCGACTGTGGAAAGCTGACCCGCTGTAGGTTGGTGTAGAATGTGACCCCAACTGGAGTAATCTGAAAAGCCTGAGGATTACACCAGTGGCTCAGTTGTCACAGAGGAGGCAAAGTCACACAGTGCTGGAGTGTGTATAGGCTTGCTTTTATGAAAAAGAACATGACAAAAATCACACATAAGGGAGAATAATCCATTCTGGGTGTTGTCAAAAAGGCAAATATATATATATATTTTTTTTAAATGCAGGGGACTCTATTTGATGTTACCCTGCTAAGATGATGTTTTCAGACTATCCATTGTACCACAGCAGTCTCCCGTTGTTTCAAAACAATAGCTGCACTTTGCCCCGAGGTCACAGTAGGACAATAAAGCAGACCAGACGTGTGTCACCTGCTCCGTCCTCTCCTTAGCACTGTCGGGATGTGGATGAGGTCAGCGGCAAGCTTTTCCCCCCCTTATTTATTCTTAATAACCATCAGTCTTTGTTTTTACATTAAACTTAAAATCATGTTTATGTTTTCTTAATTATCTAATTTTATTGTTGTTGTTGGTGGTTTTACACAGTTAAATGCACTGCCTTAAAACTTTTCTCCCTATTACATCTCATAGAAGGTGAGATGTGTGTGTGTGTGGTTTGGGGTTTGGTGGAGGTTCAGATCCTGTCACTCCCCCCCAACATGAACACCTGTTGGAGACACCAAATCCTCTCTTTGTCTCTGCATCTCCCCCCTCTCAGTGGATTACTATGACAACGCCCATTCATATCATGGCTGAATGCTGATTATACAGCTTCACACAATTATCTCTGAATAGAATATATTGTTTTAGGGGAGCTCGCTTTTTGTTTTTTGAAATTAGATGCAGAGGCTGTGTAAACAGTTCCCAAGATGTATTTAATATAAGAGGTGTTACTCCATCTGGTGAAAATGGTTCAAGTTTTGTGATGCATCACTGTCCAACAACATCAAAAATCTCCTCATGTTTAACTGATTCCCATGTAAGTACTCCACAGGGTATTTGTGCATACTTCTGCAGTAGCCAGTAGGTTTGTGAAGAGGCGATCAGCTAACTAAAAGACAACATAAAATTACAATTTAATCATAGAATTAAGTAGATCTAGACAAGTTTGTGCATCAAGGTCATAATTAACAAAAGCAACCAGGAAACAGCTAAAAGTAAGACTGAAATCATAAAAACAAATAAGTAATACATTTTTTAAAAATGAAATGGCAAGCTAAAACTATGGATAACTAGCTAAGATTGTTCACTAGTATAAATAAGTTCCTGACATTGTTTCCCAAAAGTAAACCAGGCATTTAAAATGGTTTGCTAAAAATCTTGGCTAACCAGTTAAAATAGCAAAATATTAGCATGGATAAACTGTTGAAACTGTGAAAGTAAAGTTAAAAGAAAGAAATGCTTTATCCAAAATTTAGAAAATACTTTTATTAGAGCAATTAATAAACAAAAATATAAATACATAAAAATCATATGTGGCTAAATAAAATAATAAAAACAAAACTCTATAGTGCTAGCTAAATGCTATAGAGTCACAGTTTGAATAAGAGTATTGATAAACAGTTAAAATTGTTAGCCAATAGTATGGATAACAGATGTATAAAGACATGGATTAACTTTTGAAGAATTGGCTAACAGTATAAACTGCAGTAATCATATTAAGAAAGTACAACCTCTTTTAAATGAGACATGAAAATATCTTGGCTTTTAACAGATCTTATAATGTGATCAATGTAGTCTCACATGAACAACAACACATTACATATTATGGCTTGTAATTATTTATTTATCAAAAACTGAGCTGAAATTTAGCACTGATGAAAAACTAAACACACCCCTACTTCTTCCATAGGAATTAAAAGTAGGAGCTATCTGCTGCTAATTAGTAAGTATGAACACCTCCACTAAAAACAGTCGGTTTTGGCAGTTTGACGGTCTGGAGCAGTCGGTTGTGTTGCTAACGATCTTAGAGAAGCAATTGTTGCCGCTGAACAATCTCCGATGGGTTATAAGACAATTTCAAGACAACTAACAAAAACCCAAGAGGTGTATTTCGGACTCAGTTACACTGCAGGCTTCAGTTAGCATGTTAAATGTTAAAGATCATGAAAGTACAAAAAGAAAACAAATGAAAGTGTGGTTTGTATGAAAAGCTATGGAGTTCCCAGGAGAACGCCTCTACCCTTTAAAAAAGTTGCATGTCAGCAACTCATAAGATGTCTGGAACAATGGCTTTTGGATACACAACAACAAGGTGGAGTTATGTGGTTATTGCGCAGCTCGACACTTGGAGAGAACCAAAACAGCAAGGTGGTGGAGGGGTGATGATCGGGGCTTGTTTTGAAGTCAGATGATCTGGGCACCTTACAGTCATTGTGTCAGCCATGGACTCCTTTGTATACCAAAATATTCTAGAGTCAAATGTGAGGCCATCTGTTCAACTGCTAAAACTCAGAGTCGTACAACAGGACAATGATCCCACTGCAGCAAATCTACAACAGAATGGCTGCAGACCCAAAGAAGAGTACGCTTAAATTCCTCAGCAATTTCAGAGACTAAAGTCATGCAGGAAACAATTACAAGTTTTGCTGCTGAAGGCGTTGAATCATAGGAAGTACTTACTTTTGCACACACTGCTTCTGCATTTTGCTCAGTTAAAAAAAAAAAATAGTGATGCAGTATAATAAATCTCATGTTGTTGCTCATTTGAAGTTGCATTTACTTAATTTTAAGGTCTAATAAGGACTAGATAATGTCCTGATATGTAATACTTTAGAAGTGGCAAATGGTGCACCTTTTACCACAAGTGTGTGTAAAATGTTACAAAGCGGATTAACCGTTTAAATTTGTCACCAAGTCATGAAATAAATGACTGTTAAACAGTCATAGCTAAATGCAGTTGGTGAATAGTTTAAAGTTGTAGATATCTCAGTTTAAACATCAAACAGATCTAGTTTAAGATGAGTTCAAATAAAGCGATTTAATGACGAAAACAGTTCATGTAAAATTTTGACTGTATAACAATTCTGCGTGCAAAAAGATCGGGAACCACTGCTTTAAATGATCGAGCATCCTTCAGCTAATAACCGAGACAGAAACAGAACAGTTATGGAAACATATCCCAGCTTTTATTAAATCAGGTCATTAAATCAAGGCATTGTTAAAAGGCTGACTTTGAAGCAAGGCGACTGAAGAAAAAAAAAAAAAAAAAAGGTGATACAAACAGCAATGTAAACAACAGAGGAAGAACAGCATTAAGCACACTAATTACACAAGTAATACAGTTTGTAAACACAAAGCGCTCTGCATGTTCAGTAAATAAGGAGCTTAATTAAGGTGGGTAAAAACCCCCAAAAACAACAGAGGAAGTGTTAAAATATTGTTATTTGATTGTACTGTCACATCTCTATATTTCATTGTTTAACATTTGGTTTAGCGTAACAAAAGAACTTCACAAAAAAAAGAAAAAAGAAAACTATTTACAAAGGCAAAGAATTCACTCCCTTTGGGTTTAAACAAATCATTCACATTATTGACTGGGATGTAAATATATGGCCCTCTAATATACTTTATATCAAACTAACAGTGGCTACAAAGAAAAGCTTTCCATCAGCCAGCTACTTAGCCAAAATCTGCCATCAGCATCCGTCACATTCATTTCACTTTCTGCAGCGCAGACGTGCCACTTTCATCCAATGAAGCGATTTCCCCGTCAGTTCTGTAAAAAGTCACTCTTTGTTACTCCTAAACAACGTGCGGCAATCCTCGCTTTGCTGAGCTCTTTCTGATAGTCACAGTCAATTCCTTGTCACAATTACAATAAAGCAGCAACCATGGGAACAATATCACGTGTTAAAAACTACATGAATTATTACTGAATTATCAATCACTGCGTGTTAAGTATAAGAGTTAGTATGTAAATAGACAAAGAAATCATCTCTCAAACACTATAATGTTAATACCTATAATATAAACCGACATATATTATTACAAGGTAGTAGAACTATGACTATGTTCAGTTACAACTCGTACTTCTTATAAGTCTAACCGTCATATAATTTGAATATCTTCAGCCGCTGTTACACTACTGGTATGGAAGTTACATTTTTTTTAAATTGCTAAACAATTTTCTTAGCTGTCAGTATACATTCAACAATGAACTTGTGCAAAAAGGGGGGAAAAAAAAAAATTCACAAATATGTAACACGTCCGATCGGATGCATTAACTTCAAAGCTTTGGCCTGCGTTTGGCTCTCCAGGGCTCTGAGTCACCCCCGTCTCCTTTGATACCCATTTCTAAAACTCGTTAAAAAATATGGGTGAGAACAAAGAACCAAAACAAAAACAGTCCTGCATTGCATTTTGATTTGATGAAACTCCGCTGAGCCCTCAGTGGTCAAATGAAATCTCACAGGAAATTAAACCTTCCGCATTACCATCTACTGGCACATCTCTGAAAAACTTTCACATTGAATAATAGCTGTGAATGTGGGGAACTGGGTGTTCAAATACAACAATGTCCTGGGGGGCTTATTTCACTTCCCTTCAACAAACTGAAAATTAGGAAGGCAATTCAGACGTTTTCATTGCTTTTCGGGTTCATTCGCTCATGCTTCTAGTTTCTCTTTCTCCTCCTTCTTTTTCTTGCTCTTCTTCAAGAATGAAGGTGTGCGGAACTTCTTTTTCTTTTTCTTGGGAGACTTGGTTTGGCTCTCCGGGGTCTGAGGCTCCCCCGTCTTTTCCTTCGTTGTTATGGAGATTTCCACCGTTTCTGAAGTGCTCACGCTCAGCTTGGATACCTCGATGCTCAGATCCTCCTCCATCTCTGCCAAGTGGTCTTTCCCATTGGGTATTGTGTCTGTCATGAGATGAAGCCAACGGAGAGGGATGCGAATAAAAACACGTTAAATTATCCATTTCATTTGAGGCATTTCTTGTCCTTTTTCACTAACTGAAACACCCATTCACTTGCTAATTACCTTGTTTAGCTGGCGTCATTATGGGAGAGAGGGAGAGGGAGATAGTCGAGCCATCAAATGTGGTCATCTCATCTGCATCAGTGGCATCATCATCTTCTGTAAAAGGATTGAAGCTCATAGGGGTCAGTCATCTAACAAAGCAGGTATGAGTCAGCTTAGGCTATTATATGAACAAATAAAATCCCAAGCTGATGTCGGCACTCTACAAACAGCTAACAGGGTTACACAATTCATTCAGAGGGAGAACGGGAATGTTGGAACAAATGTCCCAGGAATCAATCAGTAGAAATTTTCCCCGGCAGCACACATTTTGCAATCTTACAGCAAAGAAGGTATGGATGTATAACTGACAACAGCACTGCACTCTTCAGACTTCCCTTTATGCATCCAGAGCCAAGATCAAAAGCACATCTACACTAATATCTTTTACTTTAGCAACATCTCGATGTCCACAACATTCCCACGTTTTAGGAAACCAAAAAGAGAGACTTTTGGAAATGCTGCCGACCCAGTTTTAGTTTGAAAACTTGAAATATCTAATACCAGGCTTTATTGTACTGTGTGGATGTTGAGGCTGTGGAATCAATGAGGCAGAAAACCACACTGACTTCTTGATCAGACCGTATCAGTTATAAAAGTAAGCTATTATACCTGTTATGACTTTATCTTTTCTGTTTGGGCTCTCCTTCCTCATCACCACAGCTGTTTCTAGTGATGGATAACGCCCTGGGGACCGCTCAAATATCTTGCAATATTTGTTTTGTTTTCTACCACCATGACTGGTTATACTGGTTTTACCTTCAACGACAATTACGCCATATTACTAGCCCAGATAATATTTGTATCCTTCCTCTGTAGTATTTTTAAAAGCAACTAGCTCTACCCCTCTTTCCACATACAAAGGTATGAACAGTGCACCTGATTGGTCATCATTTTCAACTGTGTTAGGAATTAGCAGGGACGCCACTAATATCTACCATGAAAAGTGTTTGTAAAATCTTATGGTAGCACAAGCTTAAAGGTTAGGAGATGTCCTTTTTCTGTCTGGTCAATGTTAAGATTGACCAGATAGCATCCCAGCATTCCCATAATTATTTAGGCACTGACAAAACCTTTGTAATTTTGTTTCCGTATACTACCCGAGTGGATTTTAACTCAAACATTCAGTATGTGATTTAATTGCAGACTTTGATCTTTAAGGCAAGGGGTTTAACTAAAGTATTGCATTAACTGTTTGAAAATTGCCATCATTTTTATACACAATACGGGTCAAACATAATTGGACAAACCAATGATGAAACTCGTGTGCAGTCAATGACTGCCCGAAGTCTAGATCTCGTGGACATCACTAAATCCTGTGTTTTCTCCCTTGAGATGCTCTGCCAGGGCCTCACTGCAACCACGTTCAGTTGCTCCTTGTTTGTGGGTCTTTCTGCATTCAGCTTGGTCTTCAGTAACTGAAAAGCACGCCCTATTTAGTTTATATCAGCTGGCTGACTCGGCCATTGAAGAACATCTCATTTCTTTACCTTTATAAACTCTCGGGTTGCTTTTGCAGTATGCTATGGGTCGTTATCCATTTGCACTGTGAAGCACGCTTCGATTAGTTTTACAGCATTTGGCTGAATCTAAGCAGAGTTCAGCCCTGTACACTTCAGAAGTCATCCTACCGCTTCTATCAGCAGTTACATCATCATTAAACACTAGTGGCCCAGTTCCACTGGCAACCATACATGTTTATGCCATAGCATTGCTTAACCATGTATACCAAATACTTACATCCCCAACTCTACCAAAAACCTCACTACACTCATGCTGCCAGCATGCAAAATGCAAACTAAAAGTATTGAACACAAGCACATTTTAACAACTTTATTCCATAGGTTTCTTAGCTCACATGTTCCAATAGTAAAGCATTTCTGTGATGGAGAATAACAAAGGAGTTACTTTGATGCACAGATGTTTCCTTCCTATACACAGATTTCCCTTTGTTTACAGTCACAATGAGACAAAAGGAGTTTGACACGGCGAGTGTCTCTACAGCTCATCTCTCACCAGTAGGAAGTAGTAGGAAACTTTCCTCCTGTACAAACTTTCCTCCACCCAGGACAAGCTGGCGCTAATTAACTGCCTTGAGCGTAACCTAATGGCACAATTCTTGTGTGGCAACAATAACCACAGCAAACTCAGTAAAGCGTCTGACTAATGTATAAAGGATAGGGAACAGTACCTTCTTGGCCTTGCTGCTTTCTTTCTACCATGCTCTTGTATTCTTCCAGCGCCTTCTCTGTGAGATCATTGAAAGGATTGGGAGGAAGAGAGCGGGTCTGTTCTTCATCCTCAATGATGAAAGCCTAAAGACACGGGAAAACATAAGATGCCGTTGCAGTCAGCTGATGCACAATATTATTTCCAAAAGGTTGAAACAGTTTGTTGAATGTCAAATGTTGAAAGTAAAAACTTTTGTTTGTTTTATTTATTTATTTTAATATATTGGGGCTTTATAAATGTAATAATGGTAACTCCTTTTCTTAAAAGCAAAAATGGGTCAGGGGAATGTTTACCACAGTGTTGCATCACCTCTTCTTTTAAAACCGTCTGTAAACATTTGAGCTCTGACATAAATTGTTGTACAGTTATCAAAGCACAACACCTCCCCCCACCCCCCTTCTTACATGGTGAAGGATTTCAGCTGCTCCAATATAGAAGGACTTCTTTTTTCTACTTTGTTTTTTCGTTAAGTGACAAATGTTCAACTGGTAACCGACTGAACTGCAGACATGGCTGTTTAGCACCCAGACCCTTTCATGATGGAGCCACGCTGATATCACACGCACAGAAATCTCTTGCTTAAATAAGGAAAGGCGTCCCTTATGAAACAAAAAAAAAACCAAATGCAGCATCTGGATAGCAGTACATGTTGCTCTAAAACCCAAATATCATTCATTATTAATGGTGCCTTCACATGAGCAAGTTGCACCAACTCCATTCAGCTTCCATTTCTGAATGCAACGGAGTGGTTTTCTGATGTGCTCCTAAGCCCGTGCACTCGTTTCCACTACACAACTACTGCCTGAGGATGTAAAGATCAAGATATGATTTATTACTGGCTTTCAGCACTGCTGCTAGCATGCAGAGATTTCTGTGGATTTCCTGAATCTTTTAATCCTATCGCATACCATAGATGGTAAAATCTTCAAATTCTTTGCATGTTTATAGCTAGAAACTTTCTTTGCATTATATTTTATTTACTTACAAAATAAAATAACAAATAATCACAGTCTTTTTGTGAAGGTGTTCCAATTAGGATTTATGGAAGGATCATGACTGTTGCTACATGTGTTTAATTGGCACAATCTACATAATTAAAAATCTAGTTCCTCTTTATATTTGCATTTTTGGTTGCTTTCATAAGGAAATAAATGTAAACACTGCGTTAACCTCCGCAATCAAAATCTACAAGAATGTGTGACCTTTTTCAAATTTCAATAAACACGACAGACAGAATATTTTAGTGTGCTATGCTTTTACTTCTGTGTGTTCGGGCTTTTTGGCTACATATTTTTTTTGTAATCTTGACATTTATCAGCCTCCAAAGCTGAAAGATCTGTAGATCAATGGACTCAAATTCCTCAAACCATTCCTGAACAACTCTTGTTTTAGTCGTGTCACATGATCCTGATGAACAATGCTGCTGTGTGTGTTGCAGTCTGAAACACTGTTTAAACTAAGTAAGACCAGGGGAACTACACCTGATACTAATTTGTGGAGAGATGACTGATTCAAAATTCCTGGATCACCAACTCGTAACTGAACGGTTTAAGAAACATAGGTGTGTAAACAACAAGCTATAATCTAATGTTAGACCTTGTATATGGACTTCACTCCAAGGCCACAAATTTGTGTTTAGTTAATTATCTTTGTTTTAACAATGATTGTTAGCAATAAATCCCGTCCGTTGGAAAGACACATTTGTAAGAAAAATGTCTTCATGAGTTGAGCAGCAATTTAGTATGTGGGTTGAGTTGTGCGTTATTTTCAGACGTGCTTAGGCAAATGCAAAACACACTAAAATACCATAACACACACTGCATCATGAAATCCGGCTGCTAATGTTGCAATTTTTTTTTTTTTACAAATGATACATAAACTTACTGGTCCTGGTATGGTGTCCACAACAATGCCTGCCAGTAACTGAGATTTAGGTCCCGGGGTCATCTGGTCACCTCTGTGTTGCTCTTTTATCTGAACAAACATATTCAACAAAGGAATCTCAGCTTTAGGATTTTGGTTATTAGATGCTATGACTGACATTCAAATGACAGTGTAGCTGTTCCAATCTTTGTGCATTTCTACCGCCCAGGTTTGTAACATCTGGGACCAATCTTGTGGAAAATGTGATCATTTTTCAACTGACCCGGTTCCTCTTATCCAAAACCTCAGTGGGGTCAGTGTTGAGTGGGACAAACTGGTTAGGGTCTTCAATCTTTATTGGGGTGCCAACGCTGTAGCCTGGCTGCGAGGACTTCATCCACTGAGAGAATTTAAATGAAGCAAACACACACATAGATTAATAGCAAGAATTCAGAATATAAAAAAGTGCATTTAAAAAACTTGCCACAAGAGGGCAGGCTAACACAGATAAAAATGGGCACCTCAAAAGACGAGCTTGCTCAGGACACCAAAGCCGATAGGATCAAATCGTTTCATTTCCTCTTACACTTTGACAATAAAATCAACACACCATGGTTTTTGTCCTCGGGCTCACGTCCCCGCTGGGTGACTGTTCAGGAACATTGACCTTCAAGTAGCTGTTGGGTGAATTAAGCCACCGGGTCCTTTCTCTCTGTTGTTTCTGCGCCATAAACTTGAAGGGGCTCCGCAGGCCAAGCTCACAGTCTTCTGGCGGCATAGCCGACACTGTGGCGGGGATTTCGACGTCGTTCTTAGACCGGGGTTTTTCACGGACAATGGGGTTCCGGTAAGAATGGCCCGTTCTGTATCCCTAGCACGTTACACAAGGAGAAAATATTATTGCGGCACACGCACCGAGAGTTTCCCTTTGCCAGAAGTTAGTCTTTGAAATATTTTGCACTATTCTTCTCTGCTCATGGGATAAATAAGAAATATTAACCCAAAACTCCAAACCCCCCACAATTCAAATGATTCACAGGCCACCCAGAATCCACTTACACAATACTTTTAAATATTTAAACGCAATATATACAAACAGCATTTTTGCAGACGCCTCCAGTTTGAAAGGGAGAAGACACAACTTTGGTTTGAAGGAGTGTGTTGTTAACAATACATCAAAGACGGAGAGAGACAACTAGAAAACTAGTGATGGGTCCTTGCAGTATGTAGAAAAGTGTGGTCTGAAGAAAAGCAGTGTAACGCTACATTAAAAACAATCAAAACTGGCATTTCTGCACAGGCAATTTGACAAGTTTGCCACAAAAAAAATAAAAATCCCCTCTGCATTGAGCTTTGATCGTCGCAGTGCCAGCAAGCCATTTTTCACAGAGCCGTTCAGTGGAAACTAAAGCTCAGTTTCAAAATGCTTTAAGTGTGACTGAAACACAGTAAACAAATACAATTCAGGGCGTATCAGTCGTAGCATTCATCATCATAAATTTCTGCACAAACTGTACAAAGGAGTGCAAGAGCTACAGTAACTATTGCCAACATGTGTGACAGAATCTAATATAATGAAAAGGTGAACGGACAGATAGGAGGATATTTTTAATTAAGCAGGTACTTTAAAAGGCCAACTCCTCATCCACACCCCTAATCTGTTTCACCTTTCCATCTCATTGCTTGGTTTAGAGAAGTCTTTCCTTTGAGCATTTTTCTTTTTAAATCGTTTTTAAAACCATGCAATGCAATTTCTAAATCACCTTCTGTCAGATACCATTCCTTCATCATTAGCTGTGACCTTTAGCGCAGCTCAGCTTTTTTGTTGTCTTTGTTTGGGAATCATCTCTGACACGGCAACAATCAAACTCCACCCTCTGTCAGGGAAGGTCAGGCGTCCAGTTGCAACGACTGCGCTGGCATTTTCGCCCTGTGGTATACTCAACAGTCTGGAAGAAAATGCCAAATCCTATTTCCAAATTGAGTACACGGGAGTTATTGCACTAAGTGGCTGTGTGGTCCGTGTGGCTGTAACTGCCCGCAGCACGGCTCACCATCTGGAAGCTATGTTTGAGAGGGTGGGCGATCTCTGATCACACAGAGCTAACACAGCTGCAGTCTGTTCCAGCCGGAGCTGTTAGCAGGAAGGCGACTCGAGCAGACAGTCTGACATCTTCTGTGTCCACAAAACATGTCAGGGCCTGGGCATTATCAGCGAGGCTTAAAAAAAATAAAATAAAAATCAGGGTGTATGCTTTTACAAAGCCCAGCAGAAGGAGTTCTGTTCTCACAGCTAGAACAACAGTATCCTGAATATTAGGAAATGAAATCTGCAAATATCATAAAACAATATGAGCCAATTACAAAAAAATCAATTTAAGATTAGATAAACAAAAAAACACATGAAGTTTCATTGTGTCCTCTAGTCAGCAACTTCCCGAGGAAGCATGTGAGACAGGAAACTCAAAGCATCGTGGGTAAAAGGCACAGGTCAGGGTTCACTCACCAGGTTGTCTAGCATCCTCATAAGAGACTCGAACTCTGCCTCGCCTATTTTCCACTTGACCTCGTTGTCTATGACGACACCGGCAGCGGCCACTCCCTGGGTCAGGGGCTTAAACTTATCCCTGTCCAGGAGAACGAGGTTGTCCGCGCCGCCTGAACATCTCATAGCGTTCACCTAAACAAAGCCATTTGTACCATCGAAGATTGTGTTAATACAATTTTCACTTGGCATTTGGTGCAGTTACTGAGGATTTCACTCATAAAAATTGGAGATTAATTCTAAAACTTTCTTTTCTGAGACACATCATTTTAATTTCAAAACAATCCATCATAGAATTATATAATTAAACAATTGCAAGTGAGGTGAACTCTGAACACGTCAAAAACGACGGAAAAACCAACACAGTCGAGAAAACAAAAAAATCGCTGCAAAAGGATCTCTTGCACAAAGCAACAGGAGTGTTTCAGGAACACTGCAGGGTTCCACCTGTCTGTAAACAGAGATCACTGACACATATTTGAATCAGCTTTACTCAAGCAAGCAGCACGCTTGATATTAGCTTTGCCTCCATTTCAGGCACTGCTCTGTTTTATGTGTCTGACTCATTTGTAGACAGAGGGGAAAAACATTTCAACAAATAAAAGCTGGAAAATAATATCAGTGACTCACACGCATAAAACTGACTTATGAAGTGTGAAGAAAGGCCACATCGAAGTTAACCAATTGCTTTGACCGGAATGGCGCAATTACACTCCATTACCAAGGGCAGGTAGGATCAAGAATAACGATTTTTATACCTGGATCTCACAGGCGAGCTGTGAGTGGTACATATAGTGGAAAGCTTCTTCTACTGTTTCTCCCAAAGCCAGAAGCCCGTGATTCCTCAGGATCATCAGCTGAAAAACACAAACTGCCACATTAGTACATCCTGAATGTGCATTAATGAAAAATATATGGCTATGATTAAAAGTTTAATTAGACATTTCTTTTAAGAACGCATTTATTAGACCAGAAGCTCAATGACATTCTCACATTTGTCTGTTCCATACAAGGCTACAGCTAAAATAAAATAACGACTGCAGTACAGTAGCCTCGTTCTGTCCAACAGTAACAAATCTGCCTATTAAAGCTTCTTTTTGCACTTTTAGAGTTTACGTTCATGCACATTATGGATCTTTTGTTACTAATATATGAGATATCTGCAGTATTAATATGTTGTGACTGCTGCTTAGCTGGTCGACCCAAGTCAAATATTGCTCTCAGCATTACATTTCACACTAATATTGTGGCAATCCAGGGATGCCATCTGGTACAGACAAGGATATTAAAGCATTTCTAACTTTCTCTCTTTGTAGTCATTGTTCAGCACATTAAGAAGCTGGTGGTGACGATTCAGTTTGTGTTGTTTTTGAGTAATGATTTAACATTTGGTGATATATTTATAAAACTGCCTAACTCTAGATGGTGGGTGAAAAAAATGGCAGTGATATGCAGCATTCTTCAGCTATCAGAGATCCAAAATAAAGAAATAAATAAAAATGAGTCACAGAGCTGTAGTTTTCAGCATAGTCTAAATATATGGGACTACCACTGGGGGTGAAAAAAAGAATAAATAAGCAGGCTTCAAGGAAAAACACTTTGGTAGACCAGACTATTTCTGGGCTGGGAGCCCTAGAACAATCTTAGATCAGCTGGTTTAAGCAGCCTCTACCTCTTTAAATTTGCTCATCTGCTTGCAATGATTGCGTGGCAGACATGAGAGCGGTATCGTCTCATCTAACTTTACTTTAAATGTCAGAGTAGTCCCTAAATAGGTGGTTCTAATATTTATTAATTTTTATTATTTTATTTATTTATTATTAAAATGGGTAAACACGCTAAACAAACTGCTTAAGACTATTTGTTGTACCTACACTCCATATCTAAACAAACTAAATATTCTAGTGTACTCAGCTATTTACAGTTACCAACCAGTGGTACAAATACCCCCAGCACATGTGCATACAGTACAACATAATAAGCCCACTCTGTCCCACGTGAACGTGAGCTTGCCACTAATGGAGTGCCTTGCTTTGACAGTACCTTGGCAGTCGGGCCCAAAGCTTTCTGAAACTCCACCTTTGTCTCTTTATCATCCAGGCTGCCATGGTAACCAAAGCACCTCACGTCTCCCAGAAGCAAAGCCTCTTGGGAAATGGGCAAGATTCCACATTTCATCGAGGACACCTGTTAGCATGGGATAAAAACAACTAAGCGTGTGACACACCAGCATAAACAGAGGCGCCTTTTTCGCTGTCGGGCACAATTAAAATGGTGCACACATCATGTGCTGTGCATTTTATAGCAAAGCTTCAAAGAAAATGGTTAAAAAAAAAAAAAGAAAAAAAAGAAAAAAGAGAGAGAGAAAACAGAAACTGCATTACAGACTGCCAGCATCTAAAATAACTAGACATGCAGGGGGCTGCCTTTAACTCAGCCTTCTTCGTGTGATACCAAAGTAGTATTTAGCAGCAGCTTTGATTAAAATGAAGCTCATTTAATATTTGCCCCGAGCGTACTTACAGCGGCTGTAACTGCGGTGTGTGCATGGATGATGCATCTCACATCAGGGCGCATTGAATAAATGGCAGAATGGGGAGCAAATCCAAACTGGTCGATGCCCAGATCAGTAGAACCCTGGTCTACAACCTCACCAATTATGTTGACCTTCACCTAAATATTGGAGAAAACAAACAAACAACAAGCAGAGATTTGTGAGAAATGGGAGCTGGCTGTTTAGTATTGTCAGCAGTAGTTGTAGGCGTAGTACTTTAAAAGAATACCCAACTCTGGTTTGCTTTTTTTTAATAACACTATAAACCTTAAGGTAATAAT
Source organism: Mchenga conophoros (assembly GCF_057382185.1). Taxonomy (NCBI): domain Eukaryota; kingdom Metazoa; phylum Chordata; class Actinopteri; order Cichliformes; family Cichlidae; genus Mchenga; species Mchenga conophoros. Next base: position 14,308,717 of record NC_140538.1, read on the forward strand.
TGCCTGCAGCGTGACTGAACCATTAAAGGTACCCTGTGGAGTTTGTGTCTAAACAAGGTCATGTTTACAATTGTTAATTACAAGTACACATTATGTGCATGCTTAAGGTCTAGCAGAATGTTTTCTTCTCCTTAGAAGTGCATTTCTTTTAATAGTATATAGAATATGCAGTGTTGTTTTTCTTTCCTTTATTTTTGCGGGGGCAATATGACTACTTCTGTAACCTGTCGAGCAGTGAAACAGTGTGAGGTGGATGACAGCAAACAGCACAGAACCACACTTGTGTGTCGGATACTTTTCATATCCTTTCTTTGATATGCCATTGTCTCAAAATCAAACAGTTAATTAAATTAACAAATTTCCCCAAGACTGCGACTGGTTTCGGATTCATTTTTAATGAACTTGACTTCATTTAACACTGGTTTACTTTAAGTAAATCAAATAAAAATCCTATTAGGATCTGAGCTCTTGACGATTTTTCATTTTTAGAATGACAACTGCAAAAACCAAAAGCTAACATTAAGGAAAAACGTATGCTTTTAGAGTGCGTCAGCTGTCAGGAAGTGTAAGACCACTGCATGAAAGAGAACGAGCCAACTGGCAATAATGTAAATTTACAGCTGACTGACCCTTCCGGTCATAACAGAACACAAACACAGATTTTATGCTGTTGTTAACTGTGTGATTTCTGATGTTTAAAGCGTCTGTGTATCTGCTTAAAATCATTTTGTAAAACTTTACGGCTGGTCACATTATTGGGGTGGTACCTGTTCACCTGTCAGCTGCAGGAGGAGTGTGTGAATGCCCTTTCTTGTGACTGCAGAATGATTTTGTGTACTTTACATTCAGTCCAATCATTATTAATTCACATCTGTTGCCAGGTACATGTCGTAAATAGAGATGTACGTATTGACCAGTGAAAAGCCGGTCAGCCTACCATATGTTCAATTACAAACTGGTCCGTTTCATGCATATACAACATGCAGCACACTCACAGCCACACACTAAAATGATGTTAGTGTGGAAACACATCACTGTGAGTGAAGACACAAGGTTCACCAAAATAAACCACGGTTGGTCTTAATGAGGCACTTAAATCATTTTCACCCAGCTGAACATGGACATTTTAAAGAAGCTAACAAAGGCCAAGTGGCTAAAGCTAAAGCTAATCAGATCTCAGCCTGGCGTGAGCAACAGATCAAAGCATTCGTGAGGAAAATGGAGATAAGTGAACAAAAGAAAATAGTCAATATCCTGCTAATTCAGTACAGTTTTACTGCAGTTGCCTCAAGACGTTTTATATTTTAAGGTAGAGATCCTACAATAAAATACTGGAATACTAGAAACGATTTAAGTACCGGATGTTTGTTTTGTTATATGAAGCTGATGCAACTGCTTTTGTTTGGAAGGCAAAATATGTATATGGTAAAGGTGAGTGAGCAGCAACTAATTTTCAGTTAACTATTTGTCCCGCTTTCCAGTAGCAAAGCACTTTATTTTCACTTGTTCTAAATAAGATCCTGAAACTTATAGTTTGAGGAAAATTGTAAAGTTTAATCATTTCTTTTAATCATGAAAATAATATTTGGCGTTAATGAAAAGTTACTTTTTTGTCTGTATATGCTTTTAGTTAGTTCTCAGAAAGAAAATCGAAATCAACAGAAACTGGTATTACAAATAAATGGGAATCAGAATTGGCCAAATAAACTGCCATCTGTAGTACTAAAACTATATTCCCAACTAAAAATAACACACTCAACTACTTTCCTTACCAAATTTGCTGCCGTCACTTCAGCAAAAGAAAGACCTCGTGGACTGATGAGAATGTGGTCCTGCTCTTTACTGACACGTACCTATGACAAAATGAACACATGAGTAAAGTGGCGAAAAGCTCAAGTTTGATGTACAAAAATCAAGAGGACAGTGGCTTAAATGCAAAACAGGGGCTTCAGAACAAGAGTCCCAAAAAGAGCTATGTCTGTTTTTATATAGTCTACATGTATCTTCATGTAGCATCAATGTGGCTGCCCTTTCTGGTTTCATTACTCTTTGGAATATTTCAAACTCACTGGCAGAAAATGCTTAAAAATTGCTTTGGTTTTGTTTTGCAGATAAATGTTAGCAGTGAGAGATAAAGCCTCACTCACACAGACCCAGGTGATACAAATCATTGACCGCTTGGCAACCTCAAGTTGCCAGGTAAGAATGTGTATTCCCCAGCTGGTTGGTAAGTGCTTGCTGGCTGTTACTGGGTGAAATCAGTCACACAGAGGGTGCTTCACCTTTGTATTTATCACACTTTTCGGTTTCGCCACTGCTCACTGAGTGGCGGGGCAGTCAAATCATCATCTTCCATACAAACTATAGGTGACAATGGTTTTTTTATGTAGCACCATACGACTCTTTGCAACCAGTCTCACCTACCTACTGCCAGCAAACCTCAGCAGCCTTTTCCAAACCGTTGGGGAATACACATTTTTTCCTAGCAACTGATGGTTGGAAAAGCATTGTCCACTGGTGACCAGGCCCATGTGACGGAGGCTTTATACACTGCATATCCTGTGACTATCCTTTAATATAAATTAACTGATGTAAAAGCTTTGAGGCAGCATTTTTAAACATTTGTCTGAGTAAAAAAAAAAAACAACCACCACTGCTGCTGCCATGAGGAATGAAATCTCTACATTTACAATGTTTTTTTTTTCTTTTCAATAGGGGTTAACACTGTCTAAGAGAAGGAAGACACATTTTCCCAAGTCAAGGGTAAAGAAACTCTGAACCACAGACAAAAGCTTTTTTTTTAACTTAGAAAAACTCAAAAATGTGTCTGTCTTTGCTTTGTCTTTGGGGAATATCAGAACCTAACATTCTGATGTTCTCCAAGGTGTACATCAGATGTATGGTTGTGAATTCTTGCTTCATATTCACAAACCTTACTTTTCTATGCCATAAATAATATATAGTTTCTGAAAATAAAGTGGTATTCCCCTTTAAGCCTTCCAGGTGCCAGAGAACAAGGAGCACACATAAAGAAACACAAACCTCGTGCTGCATACATAAGCAGGTGTGCACTGGAGCATGATTGTGAAGTTGTACTCACAGTAATGTAGGAGCTTGTAAAGCGAGCCCAGCTGAAGAGGTCAACGAGCCTGTAGAGGCTGGCCAGCTTGCAGCGACTCTGTTTCTCCCCTTTGGCAAAGGAGGGAGACTCTACGCCATACAAGTCATTGACTGGGGTCACCATCCCGATGCCTGCCACAGCACATAACATCATCTGTACATTGCAGTGCATCCGAAAAATGTACAAGCATGTTTACATGATTTGTTTCCACAGTATGTAAAGTCAAACATCCCGGGGAACATGAGTCTCCTCAGCTGAAGATTGAAAAAAGGGCCCTACTCAGAATTCCCAAAGTGTATCTGAGGGTATTTTGGGGATGTAATACCATATAAGGCCATTAATGATACAGGGCATTAACTTTTATAGCCACTTTGGCTTTTTAAAGGCGCAGGTCTGCCTCAACTCTTCAAAGCATGTTCTTACATTTTCCAAACATTTACAGTTTTGATCATTAAACTGTCTAAAACTATAACTTCCCAGTGTCAGCTCTGTGACCTCCCACTGAAACACAGGGGTAAAAGGTCAGGCCAGTATAATGAACACTGCAAACTGCTATACTTGATTACTCAGACTGGTCATGAGAGTTACTTAATAAAAGCACTATTGAGCATTTTATGCTGTTTCAGGGTTGTTGAGTGTCACAGGAGTTGGGGAATTCAGCCTCCAACAATGAAGATATTCAGTCTGGCTGATGCACACTGACGCAGGATACACGTTGAATGACAAACAGGCCGAAAGGGACATAAATGGATACATTCAGACGCACACACGAGCACACGAGGCCACTCACTGATGGGAGCAGTCAAGGGGCCTGCCCCTCCCGTGGTGCTGGCCATGACCAGGTCAGCAATCTGCCTCAGTGCCATGAGACCTGTAGGGTTGTTGCCCTTAGTCAGCTGGTCCTGAATCAGACCTTCTAATTCATCTTTAAACACCTGCAAACAAAACCAAATAAAACTTTTTTATAGTAGGAGATGTGGTACAAAGAAGCTAAAACCTAGCAACTCATGTACACGCAGCCTATCTTTGTCCTACTTCCAACACCTTCACAGGATGTGTGGGGAAGCACAGCGAGCTTTCAGATGCTCCTTATAACAACTATACACAAATCACCAGACCACTAAAAAAAAGCTCTTTGTGTACATCTGTGAAAAGGGGGTTCACTAGAAGAAGGAGCTGGCATTAAACTTGACCATCAATTTCTGCGTCAAGTGTAGCCTGTGAATCTTGAAACGACATCATTTTCTCCTGAGCTGCAACTAAGCTCAGGCATTCTGCTTCATCCGACCACGGTTCCCATGGTGATGTGATGAGCTCCACTTGTTTGGTGGGTTATGCAATCACAGATGAGTGTGGGCTCGTCTTATTTCCATGCACTTCATTGGTGTGTACTTATTTCACATCCCTGTACTTACACTGACTGTGTGCTGTCTCCTCCATTTGCTCTCCATTTTATCAATTTTTTACTGAAGCAGTACTGTGTATTATATGCACTGGTGTTTATATTATTCTGTCTTTTGTCAACGAGAGCAGATCGCATAATAGAACAGATCTCTAAATGATGCAAATTATATCCTAGGGTGAATCTCTACATTATTTAGGCTGAGTTTTTGCTGTGCTGTCTTATTATTAACTTAACTGAAATGTACCTAATAAACTGACACAGGCTTAAGGACAACAAGAAGTGCTACAATTAGGATTTTAAGGAAAATAGTGAAAAATGCCTCCAAGTGTAGTTTAACTTTAAAAATGAGTCACTGATACACAGAAAAAGAAGCAGACTAACACTAACCCCCTTTGTAAAGTAATGATGATAATAATAATATTAATAATCTGGACAGTAACAATGGTAGAACCATTTACACTTAATTCTGTAAGCTAAAGCTAACCCATATTAAAATAGAATGCAGTATATTAAATGATGTGCACATAAACAAGTAAAAAATACATGCACTACAATCAGCATTGAGTAAAGGGTAGAGTGTATCTCTCTGGGGTTTAAAGCTCTGTTTATTACTCATACACAGTGAAAGCTTGTGTGTAGGAGGCTATTTGTATGAAGCCTCTTGCTACATACTGGACTCTGCAGGATCTGGGTGACCCTCTTCTTCTGCTCCATCATGTTAAAGTCCTGCCTCAGGTCCGGTGACATATTCTTGCTCCGGAGATACTCAGGGTCGCTCTCATCCACGCGGTCAAAGTAGCGCTCCTTGGAGTCGTTGCTGGACAAGGCCAGGGTCAGAGACCCCACCGTCTGCCTCACATCCACCAAACTCATATCCTCACCGCAAGGCCTCCCACTCTTCCTCTGGAAGAAAGGAGAAAACATCACAGCTCATTTCGCATTCAGGCTGTCAAGGCAACTGATGTTGTTTTAACAGAAAAGATGCTGGATGGGTTCAATAGTGACTAATGTAATTACAGAGAAGGAGATAAAAGAGAGGTGATTATTGTTATGTGACTGGTGCTGCTTGGAAAGGACAAAAGCTGGTGCTTTGAAAAAATGACAAGTTAGTCACAGCTACTGTGAATATAATAGCATTTTTGTTTTATTGCGATCAGTACATTTTACTTACTTTTCCCCACAAACACGCACAGAACCAACACATTTCTGTCTCTATCATTCCTCAGCGGTATATTATGTTTTATCAGAGAACACTGGCAACACTTTGTAATAATCACTGCCAACAGTAAATGATTACCGTATTTCCCGGACTACAAAGCGCACCTGAATATTAGCCGCACAAGCTAAAATCAGGGGAAAATCCTGTTTTGTACATACATTAGCCGCACCTGACTAAAAGCCGCAGGTGTTTCAATGTTGACTTATCATATGTAAGAGAATATGCACAAAGGGAATTGTCAGGAAAGAGATGGCTGTTTGGAGACACACCCCTTTTATTAATATTTTGAAAAACAAGTTATATTTGCACATGTAGTACATAACAGTAACCTACAGCACACCAGAAAAATAGATTCGGACTACCTTTTAGGCTCAGGTGCAGTGACACGGCTTTAACAAGAAGAAAAGTCAGTCATTCACCATCTTTCTCTTCTTCCTGCGCACTAAAACCACCAAAGTCCTCTTCTCCAGTGTCGGATACGAACAGGCTCAGGATGGCTTCGTCATCCACTCTCCGCTTCTCTCCTTCGTTGTCACTTTCAAAACCAAAGAAATCCTCGTTGTCAGTGTCAGAGTCGAACACCCTCAGAAGGGCCGTGGCGGTGTCCTCCTCTCCATCATGCAGCAGTCCAGCCCTTCAAAATCCGTTGGTGATCGTGGATGTTTTCGCACTTTTCCACGCTGTCAGAATCCACCGGTGGAGTTGGGCATAACTTGCTTTTCGCAAGTTTATCGCCGCTCGTCATCCACGCCTCCCGCTGAATGCGTAGCGCTACTTTGAAGTTTGTTTTTCGCGCTAGTTCGTACGGCACTACGTTGCCTGGCGGACGGACATGTGACTAACATACCACTCTTGAACCCCGATCCTTCCGCCAGGCAACGTAGTGCCGTACAACAGCGGAACAAACAAAACAAATCGTCTTATGATATCACAAAAATCATGGACAATCCATAGAAAAGCCGCACCTGACTAAAAGCCGCAGGGTTCAAAGCTTGTGCAAAAAGTAGCGGCTTACAGCCCGACAATTACGGTAATAATGTTTATGTCAACTGGTCATTCGTTTGCATAACAAAACAGTACTTACCAAAGTTTTAGAAATATTTGTTGCAACTTTACTGTTAAACAGCTAAATAATACTTACAGATTGTTTACAATCCATTGATTCACACTTAGGTAAACACTGTTTTATTGTTTGCTGACAGAAACGACAGTTTATCTAACCATCAAGTTATTCTAAGCCTTAGGCATGAATTTCATTTCAGCAGGAAATCACTCGGTAACTTGTGTTGTTACCGGGATCTCCTTTTAACTGTTCGCCGTAACCTTCTACGTAACCTGACGTGCACAGCCCGAGAAATGTAACTACACGTCAGGTTGACACAGCACGCAACAACCTGAAAGGCGCGAAATGCTGCGGTGCAGGGATAAAAGGAGTTTTTGGTTAAGTTAGGTCATCTTCACTGTGTCATTAGCATTTTTAACAGAGACAATTATTCAACACCATGTCTAAAGAACAGACAACATTGTGACTATTTCACATTTGGTTTGATATTAAATTGGTGACACCATTGTGGATTCTTTCAGATTCTTCACAACGAATGTTGTATAAGTCCGGACAGACATGGATATAAACTGCAGCCTTACGGGTTGGCAGACAAATACAACTGAAAGGCAGTATTTCCAGTTTTCTGTTACTTAGTGGGTTTCAGCACCAAACTTCAACATCTCCTTCCTCTCCACACAGACTGAGGCCAATTTATACACTGTGAGAGGAAAGTAGCAACAGCTTCAACTCTTCTGTTCATCAAGAAGCTATAAAGCATGGCCAGCAGCAGAGCCAGGCATGAAGGGCTTAGGTGGTTGCCTAGGGTGCATAATATCAGGGGGGAACTGGCACGCCAGGCTTTCTTTTCTTTTTCTTTTTTTTTGGGTTAAATCATGATTACAGCAACAAGTTTATTAACAAAAACAGTCTTTTAACTACAATAACACAAACTCCATCCCCTGAACTGTTGACAAGATGATGGAATAAACAGCGGCTGACATCATGAGGTAACCATCCATGTAACCAGTGCATGATAGCATCCCTACAATCCAAACTGCCCAAACTAATCTCAGGCCAAATTAGAGGAAGCCTTAAAGCTCCTTGTTTATGAAAAGAATGATATCGGTGAACAGCCTTTTTCGTCGACAGGACGAAATCTAAATAATAAGACTTTATGATAAGATGATAAGATTTCAGCAACAGAACCAATCTACATACTTAGAAATAGAGCTGGGCGATATATCGAGTTTTTAAAAAATATCGATATATTTTTATACGAGATATAAGATGTGACAATATCCTTTATATCGATATAGTCTATGTTACGTTATAATTATACTTGTGGAGCCGCAAGTTTGCCTCTCTTTCGTCCACTTTCGTCTTTACGCAACGTTACTCGGCCTCGCCTCTCCTTCACTGAACACAACTCCCCCTCCTCCCCCATCGCTTCACCTGCAGGAAGCGACAAGATGGACACGGCAAATCTCCGTTAACGAGTTACTGCGCATCGCCCCGTGCGTGGGGCTGGACGGCTTCAACGTGTTAGCTAGCTAACCACGCTAACGAGCTAACCACGCTAACGCCATGCAGCCCAGAGGGGCTGCACGGACTAAAATCCTTTCATTTTCTCAAAAGTTGACAGCGCGCCTTATGTATGAATTCTGGTTGTGCTTGATGGCCGCGAACCGATTTTATGTGGAACACAGCGCTCAGCAATCTGTCAAAAAATGTTTTAGTACGACTTTAGTAAGCTACGGAGCTGCACAGCTTGATGGATTGTCGGAGCATTACGGCTGAGCCTCGCGGAGTGATACGTACTCTGCTTCAACGTAATATTACCCTACTGTGTATAAGGACCATAAATGGCACCTGTTAAGAGACGTGGTTGCGAAGCGGATTTCAAACTCCAGGCTGTCAGTCACGCAGTACAAGTCGGGAACAGAGCAGCTGTGAAATCTGTCTTTGTTATTGTGCTCAGCGTCTTTTAGTTTACATTTTGACTGCACAATTGTGAGCTTTTTGTTATGCACAAAAACAACATTGTTTTCTTTTATTTATGGAGCATTATTATTTAATAAATGCTCATAATTTATTTTTGAGTAAATTTTATGTACATCTGCTCTATGTTAATAAAAGTGCCAGTGTGACATCTGGGACACAGCTTTGACTAAGAACTCTCTTTTTGTTCTTACTTTATGGCTTTAAAAAAATATATCGAGATATATATCTTATATCGCCATCCAGCTAAAAAATATCGAGATATGAATTTTGGGTCATATCGCCCAGCCCTACTTACAAATTTCCAAAGTTATGCACACGCACTTGTTCGTAAGATGTTACAGAGGTTTGCCAATAATCTCGATTTAACAAAACAAACAGGAGCTAAAGTTGTGTTTGTCTTTCCTCTGAGTTTATTAACTTTCACAGGGTTACCTACAGCATCTACTTGTGTCCCCACAGGCAGAAAGTTGCAGGCAAATTTACACCACAGTGGTATCTTTGTTTGTTTAAAAGACACGTAAATAACTAAATAAATCTGTTTTTCCTAACCTCAAACAAATGAGGTGTCACACAGAGAGCCCCGGCTTTACTGTTCAATCAACTGTTGACATCTGCCTTCCAGACATTTTTATTTTACTGTTAATACAAATGTGACTGGTTTATTCAAATCAAAAACAGTCAAACAGCTTTATTTAAACATTCTTGTCATGTACCCGCCTACATTTAAGTCATCATTATTGACAGTTCCAATAACTACATAGGATGCAACTTTACTATTGATAAAGTAACTAACTTGAAATATGACAGCAAATAGCCCAGAAGCATTGGAAATGCACACAGACGTAGTTAAGTCTAAAATAATGAATCTACTAATTAAACATTTTTGTAAAGACAGGCAGTAGATTTGAGTTTATAATTAATTATAATAATCTTAGCTGTTTTGGGAGAAAAGAGCAGGCCGTTCAACCAAAACATTTTTTTTGTTAAAAAAAAAGAGGGGGGGGGGGGGCGAGGGGCACCGAATCCAAAGGCTACAGCCGGCCCTGGTCGCCTCATGCAAATGAGATATTTTGAAAAGCAGCGTGCGCCTTTGATGCTGCAGTGTTACCTGATGTGGGGGTGGAGGGAGATACAGCTAGGTCTACTTCACATTAGGCCGGGAAACGCAACAATTTCACTCCACTAAAGCAGAAATAACACTCTCACAGCTGTTTTCATGGCAGCCTGTAATCAACCACTCGATGCGTGGCATCAAATTACAACTTTTAACCGTTACTGCAACGAAAAGTAACGCAGAGGGGGATGTATTAGCCAAAGCTAGAGGTACGAGCTGAAGAAGAAAAAAAATCAAAGCGAGCACATGAACCCAAAAGTAAAACTGTTACTGCAAGTTGAAAATTACCTGAAGCAAAGTTCTCCTAACTACCTCCGGGCGACGTGACGTCGAATATCTCCTGAAACGTGGATAAAGGTGAGCCACGCGGATATTATTCCCAGTTCGGATGCATGGTTTTGGGGGAAAACAGGCTTGCAACTTGTGCTGCTACAGTATCCAGACGAAGCAGCAGGCTGCCCGCTGCGGGTAAGTAGTGAGTTGAAGAGTGAAGATTGGCTGCATGGAGGAGGGTGTGGGTGTGTTGGTGTGGGAAAGAGGAAAAGTGACCATGTGACTTCACTTATCCACCCACTAGAGCGTTTGTATTGAGCGGGACAAAAGCATGGCCACTCAGAGCTTAGTTTTTCACAACCACACTGTAGCTTTCCTGTAATATTACTTAATAAACCTTATTCTTAAAATCCCCCCCAGGGAATATCTTACAGGCTTGCAATAATTTTTGGTGAGGATTTGAAGTAAAGTTTGTGTGTCTGTGTGTGTTTTTTAAATTACTCTTCTCTCCTGCTCTCTGTCTCTCAGTGTGTGATTCATTAACTCCTGCCACTTCATATCATAAATAACTGAGACGCCTGTGATCCAACTGCAGCTCCGAGGAGGTTTACATCAAAGCTGTATGCCTCAATCATACAAAAACAGAATATTTCAAAGCCAGAATAAGTGCCCCCCCCCCCCCAAAAAAAAAAAAAGTTTTCCACAATATAGCATATTTGCTTACAGAAAGCAATTCATAAAGTGTCTCAAAGACGAGAAACTATAACAATTCTCATTATTTTATTCACATCACACTTACTTTTCCCGAATTCACAAGCACAGCATGCCCACTTCACTTGTAAAGTAAAAAAAGACCACCACTTAATGTGCTGGCTGCACAAATCATATTTTTTGAACGGCCACATTGTTGTGCAAGGTTCTTTTAGACACGCTGCTTTTCTTTAAGTGAAATAAGATGGTTCTCTCAACAGAAATAAGGAATAAGATCAAAGTACAACTGAATGCAAGGCTGTGCAGATTTGTGTTAAAAAGAGCAGCCACCTCTCTACTCTTTTCTGCTTTGCTGGTCACCCTCTACGAGCTGTAGTGTAGCAATATTCAAATGCACTCCTTGTTAAATGAATGCAAGTCTGGAATTTCCAATTTTCTCAGTACGGCTTCCGTCAGCCCACAGATGTATTACCGCTTTTATTCACGCACAATCGGGCACACTCGTACCAAAATCTTGATTTTGAGATGTAAGAGAGAGAAGGATTAGATCACTGACTGACACAACAATTGCAGGAAACACAGTGGAGTCTTGGAGGCGGGGCAGATATGTGGACATATGGGTTGATGTAATGAAAAGCAGAACTTTCTCACTCTGGAGCAGCGTGACCCCCTAAACTCCCCCCTCCGCTCGGAACCCTGCCTCCCTGTTACTGGCAGGGTTCCCACCAGAAACCACAAGCAAGCTTAAATGTCTGCGCACAACATCCTCCCACCTTCCAAGCACCACATTCTTGCTGGCTATTTAAACTTTTCAGTGAGGCCAGCCTATCCTGAAAGCAACTCACCAAATGTCAGGTGTTATTACTTGACGACTCATTCATACAGATTACTGTTGAGGATACTGATGTCCGCTACTGGAATCCCACCTTTTTCTTGTCAAAAACCTACTACTGCTCTGCTGGATGTGACATTGAAATCAGACACACAAATACTGCCTGGATAGATCAAATGAAAGCATGTAGCCTACAGTAGAGTAAAACTCTGGGAAATAATCGTATAATTCCTTATAAGATTAATCAAAGAGATGCAATATAAATACCGATGCAGAATTGTTGCTCTAAGTAAAACCATTCCTGCAGAACATATTGGTGAGATTTGGTATAGTTAGAGTTAAGTTATAACCACTAACTGTGTGGTGAAAAGTGAAAAATAAAATAAAACTCAGAAAGTAAAGCAAACACAGCAAACTCCATTTCAGAGTGAACAATAAACTCAAGAAAAACTGCAAAGCATGACACCAAAAAGTCACAGCTGACTTTCTTTTCTAAAGGCTTAGAGAAGAGTAGGCGAAAGCTTTCAGGGTGTCATGCTAGATGAGGGACCAGCGTGTGAACTGGAGTAAACCCAAAGTAAAACCCGGGAGACATAGGCACAGGGAATGGTGATCAGTGTCATGTCATGGTTGAACTTAAGAAAGATATCTGGCCCTGTGGAAGGCACAGCGTGTTGGGATGTGTGTAGCCACCTTTTGACCTGTGGATTTATCTTTTATCTCTGCCCTTGATGGGTTTCTTGGGGGGTTATGATCACACCAGTGCTAGTGCTTTATCTCTTTTCTCTGTAGGGAAAAGCTGACAGAGGGATCTCTGTTCTTTAACAGGTACGTAACACAGCATGGAGATTGTTCAGTATAGGCATCACGTAGAGTTGTAGTTTAAATAGTTTCCTATAGATGACAGAAAAGGTAAGAAACTACTTATTACACAACAAAGAACAATTTCTGCTATTGTGAAATTATATATATATATATATATATATATATATATATATAGTTTGAATGCTGAGTGTTTAAGTGTGCAAGCAATTATTCAAACCAAATTCATCAATGAAGTCTGATTTATGATTAATAAATGACTAATATGTTGATTAAAAATTTAATAATTAATGCCTGTAAAATTCTTCCAAACAGTTAGATCAACATGAGGTAAAAATATCTCGAGTTTCTGTATATCAAATGCCAAAAATATGAGATAATACATTTCCCATAATGCAACTGCTGTGCTATTTTTTAGAGCATTCCTTCCTTATTTTTTCAAGTCATCATCAGTGTTTTCTTTTTCCTTAGCAGTCAGAAACTGCTAGTATTTAGCACTGAACATTATCATGATGACTAATTTCGATCGAGAGAGAGAGAGATGTCAACTTTATTTCAGGTCCTTGCAAGCATGGTTGCCTTGGTAACCAATGCTTATGCTGTGTGAGGCAAAATTAGTAAGGGAAAGAGAGAATGGGTGCCAGATAACATGGCATCAAGAAGAAAGATTAGAAATCGACACAAACTGTACCGTTTCACAGAAATACACAGAGTCGAACTAATCATCTCATAAATATAACCCTGATTACCCCGTCTGCATGACTGATGGATCTTCTTTATAATTAAGCCACAGGGTAAAGACCTGTTGTATTTCTCTTTTAGCCAAAAGCATTCTGTGCTGATTACCTTGAAGACTTAAATCATAGCTCTGACTTTCAGACATGTTTGAAATATTAGTCGTAACCATTACGTTGCACTCACTCAGCCAGACATTTAGCCTCTGAACACAGAGGCACACACTATAGAGAGTTTTGCTTATTTCCCCCTTTCTATTTTGTGATTCTGTTTTGCAGACATTATGAATAAGAATTTTTTTTTTTAATTTATTTGTGTCTAATTTCTTTCAGTTTTGTCTATTTGCATGGTATGGCTCTGTTTTATGACCACTGCACATGGCATTAAATCAGATACAACATGAAGAGGAGGAGATGGGATGAAAGTGGGTTGCAAAGTGGCTTACAGATGGGAAACATCTACAGGCAAAGTAAAGCAGGTGCTCTTTGAGATTTGCCAACTAGATGCATTGATATGGGCTGTCACTGAGATCAGTAAATAGGGATTAATGAGTTCTGCTACTACTTGACTTCACGGCCTGTCTGAATTAACTCCATCCATCCCTCTCTCCATCCTTTCATTCATTTTCTTTCACTTATCTAATTCAATGTTGCAAGGATGCTGGAGCCTATCCCAGCTGTCATAGGGCAAAAGGTTGAGTACTACCTGCACTGGTTGCCAGAAAGATAGCCAGTGTCCTGCACTCTATTTAATTCACATTTTTTAAGCTGAGAGACTCATCAGAGCCTTCTTTATGTCAGTGACTTCTTTAAATGGTCAGTTTCTAAAACATATTCCTTTAAACAAGGTCCTTTAAACTTTGATCAAATGAAAGGTCCCAAATAGAAACAAGAACATTCCTACTGACATCTTTCTGATAAATAAAATACACCTTAGTTTGTAGAAAAACTCAGACACAGACGTTTTGGAGAGGAAACCTTTTAAATTTTCTTTAAAATTTCTACTACAAAACAATGCCATTGTTTTGGTAACTTCACATAAATATATATCACTCCACGTCTTGCTAAAATTGGTCGTGCTACTCCCACTCAGCAGGGTGGGTGGCAACAACAGAGCGCACTTTGAACCTGAAACAATTTACATTGTTATAGTTGGATCGGTGCCTTCGCTGCATTTACGTGTAGAACTGCGTCGGCACACGCATGATCACACACTGCCGGAGACATATTCAAACACACACACGTCGCAGCACTATGGAAAGAGACAGACTTTGTTTACCTAAGGGGAAGAGCTGGCTGTAGTCCCTACTGCGGTTGTCTTTGGATGGCCTCCATGTTGGAGATCTAGCGGTTTTGTGTGGTTCACTTTAATTGAGGCTGAGGTGGTGGCCTGGCTAACAGATCCTTGCATGTTGTCACATTCAAATCACAACTACGAAAAAATGAGGTGGTAATGTGGTAAATTTTCCATAAACCTCTCACATTTGTGCAAAAACCTGACATTTACTATAAACTGACAAAGTACCTACATGCAGTGCAGTAAAAGCCATTTATTATCAAATTAATTTAGCAAGGAGATGATGACAGCGTAAAACTTAATCTAACGTGAAAACGTCATAAAATGAAAACTGTGTCTAAGTGTAAACGGCAACAGGAACAATTGATTGCATGGTTGATAGGGTTTGGGTCATGACCTGCTTTTGGGTTTTATGGCCGTCTATAACTCGCATCACCAGGCACACACATTATGAAATCCCGTGCTGCCCTAGCTCCACATCTAAAGTCAACAAATGCTTGTTCGGAGTAATGTTTCTGGAGAGTGATGCTAATTGAAAACATCTGTTTGAAGCCTCTGCAGCTGGAGGTAACCCTGCCGCAGCAAACAGGCCAGTTAGGCAGTGACAGACGACTACCATGTTAAATCTAGAAAAAGCAGTAAATAGAGATGCAACACAGTCTCTCTGTAAAAAGCAGCAACTCAGAAACTATTTACAGGTTTGCTGTAACTGAAATTTCATATGGTTTTTACAAAAAAATCACTCCACAAAGGATGTATCACAATCTGTTGCTGTAAGAAATCCCATTCTCCTGGGCCATAAGGTGTCCTTTATCTGTTATTAGTGTACTAAAAACATACACTTTCCTTTCCAAAAGCTTCAAAGCTTGCATAGAAAAAAAATAATTAAAAAAAAATCATCCTGCCATGTAACTTATTTGCTTTGATCTTAGCTCTAGTAAATGCCTGCTCTCATGGATAAAAAGGTAAAAAAAAAAAAAAAAAGGAAAAAGTAAATGAACACAACTTACATTGATTGCTGTCTCTACACTTATCCTGCAGCAGAATTCTTCACGTTTTATTTCAAACTCCCACGATTCCAGCCGTTGTTGGATAGCTGTTTACATTATCACTTTGAAGAAGGTCATCTGGTTTCCCAGAAGAGAGGAAACTGCTGCTTTGCCTCTGATCTCCTGAACTCCCTCGGCTCCTCTTGTCACAGCGGCTGTCTATTCTCAAAAGGAATGGAAGAAAACTTGACCAAGCATTTTGAATGGACTGGACTGCACTGAAAAAAAAAATGGGAGGGACAAGCTTCCACCCCGGCATACATATATAGATATATATATATATCTATATCTGTATATTACACCAACTAGTTTCTCTAAAGTACGTATGATTTTCTTCATTATTTTTAAAGGCTTTTTTATCATGCAGGAATTACATGTTGCATTTGTATCTAACCATAAATGGAGAAAAACTGCAGCAATCTCCTGCCAGGCATATTTTTCCTCTGCATATTGAGTGTGCCTCATGTTCTAAATTTTGCTTTCGAGGAGGGCATTGCACACAGTGAATTCTTGCCTGCATGCTTTCACCTCCTCCCACATACTCTCTCACAGTGAGTGAGTAGGATGTGTTGCTCTCCCTCTGTACTGCACCACCACCTGAATACATCAGGCATTTGAAGAGTGCATTCTATCGCTGTGAAGAAGGTAGAAATGCAAGGTAATTACAAGCTTTAGACTGCGAATAACCGTTTTGACTGAGCAACAAATGCACCGTGATGGCAGACGATCAAACAGCGTATGTGGTAGACAGCGAACCATGCATGCCTGTGATCTGTGGGTCTGGGTACAGTTTATCTTATCAAAATGATAAGAACACTAGGAACACATCACGAAACACAAGGAGCGTGAAATATGTTAACTTCATGTGCAAAAATCCATTTTCTAGAATGTCAACAAGCCTCTGCTGTGATAGCAATAACATGGCATTTATAACTTTTACACTCCCACCAAACATTGATATGATCTGCCCCAATGAAATTCCAGATGTTTTGGAAGAGAAACCAAGAGGAAACTGTCCGCTTTTTATTTTATTTGGCTTGGCATCAGCTGATGAGTTAAATTTAGACGTTTCTCTTTCCCACCCACTACGCTGCTGTTGTTGTCTTTGCGCAGGCTGATAAAACATTAATTTCCTGAGCTTTCTGCAATCGCAGAGCCACACCCACAGGACGGCCCCAGTCAAAGGTCGCAGTCGGATGAAGTAAGCAAGTTATTAAAATAAACATCTATATTGTGCGGCTCAGAAAGTTCCTTCAGAGGAGTCATTGATTTTCTATCCTACCTGCACAGACACACTCATGGAGACACTGAAACAGAGAGACTAAGGAAAAGGGAGAAAGGAGGCCCTAGAAAGTTTCTAAAATGATTCCATGTGTGATAAAACTTGTCAAGCAATATCGCTACACTACACTGCCATCTAGTGAAGACTTGGCAAACATAATGACAGTAATATACGTCTCCTCTCCTCCCCTGTTTTCTAGTGACACACGGTGTATTTCTCTCTCTCTCTCGTGCTCTTTTTTTGGTGCATGTTAAACCAGCTATCTGGAAAATCAAGAAAACAAGAAACTGAAAGCGGTGGAAGAAAATAAAACATCACTCTGTAGCTGGTAGCTCTGGGCTCTGAGATTTGTGCTTCAGATTTGGGTGAAACACCTTGATGTTTGTAGAACAGTGTTTGTGTTGTGAGGTTGCTCGAGAAATTGCGACCAATTTAAAAAGGATATATATGTATATATATTTGTATGTGTGTGTGTATATAAAAAAAGGTGATTACGGTGGTTGATTTAGCTGATAAAAAAGGAAGCTGGAAGCTTTTTCTGCAGCAACCTTTCACTCAATATCACATTCATGAGTATTTCAGCGTAAACATGACTTCAGTATTTGAAGGATCGTCTTCAGGTCATAGAAAAAAGTGGTGACATGATCACAAAAATGAACTAGAACAGAAAATTATGGAGATATACTTGCACATGTCAGGTACGCTGACTGAATGGCAAAAACAAAACCAGATAGTTTTCATCTCCCACAGACACTGACGTGCCTGAAAGAAATGTTAAAAGTGGCTTAAGTTTAAATCAGTTTCTAGTTAACAGACTGTTATAAAGCTGAATCCCAAAGCTTTAAATGGAAAGGAGATTTTTCTGAATAATGCTGCACTGAGGTATTATTACTGGCAAAATGCACAGTGCTGCATTACTAAAACAAAAGAAAGGAAGGAGGAGTTAACAGACGAGTGCAAGACAGTATTTTTTAGGAAATTCTTTACAGAGGAAAACATTTGTACTTGTAACTCTGACTTTTCAGAAACACTGGCATCAGAAACCTTGGCATCACCTCAAAATATGTACCCAATCACACACACACTTTGAAAAGCCTTGATCTAGCAGTGAGTGGATGATCATCTGATGGCAGTGGCAGGAAAAGTCTGGGACAAATGAGCTGTTTGGTGTCAAGAGAAAAATAAAACATCAAAGATGAGAGTTCTGGTTGTTTCCTGAGCTTTCAGTTTGGCACCAACATGAGCGTGCACCACCAGTTTTTGACTCAGCTGCTGTTACTTATCACAGAGCCCAACAGTTTGGAAATAAATCAAAGCTTCTCTCTTGGGGCTACGGAGTTGTGGGTCTTTGTATTCAAGAATCTTTGCAGCGTGCCATTCTACGCTCTAGTCGAGTCGAGCGCTCGCCACAAAGTTTGCTTTGGTAATTTACATCAACAGCTCCTTCGAAGGAAATGCAGACGGGATAAAAATGTTAAGCACACTCCCCCGTATCGATTGGGTGGACCGATCTTGGCTCTCTGCACCTCCTAACCAGAGCTCAGTGCCTGCCTGGCTCACCGCGGAGGCAAAGAAGAATAGCTCTGATCTTAAAGGCAAAGCCCCAGCTGGGGCTTCACTTTATGTTGGAAGAAGGACAGGGTGCTGTCAGACCAGATTCCCAAGTACTTGAAGAAGCTGTCTCAGGCACAAAGCAATTAACTGTTGCTGTGGTTGTGATGGAGCCAACTGGGGATGCGCTGCTTCCTTAATTATAGATGGATTTTATTCTTTATTGATATAATCATAACTGGTGGCACAATGCTCAGCCTCTTTTTCTTTTTTGCTGCTTCTTTCATGATTATCTTGAAATATTTGGGAAAACAAAAATCTCTTTCAGTCACTTGTGTAATGGGATTCATTACGTTTGTATTCAGGTAATTTGCTTGACAATGGGTAGGCTTATTACATCAATATGTATATAATAGTGGGGGATCCACTAAAGTGACCCAAAGTAGGCTATAAGCTGTTCAGTATATAGAGTTGTTTCCTTCCACAGCACCATAATAAAGACAGTGCTGTTTCCATTCGTTAAACAATTATGTCTCAGTCATGCCAAACAATAGCAAAGGACACAAACAGACTCACTCAAAGGGAAATGAGGCACTTTACCTCAGTCTAGCCTTCCAGGTTTAGCCTGTTGTTGAACTTTGTAAAAATGGCTCTTCATTTTATCACCCACTTCACATCAGGAGCTGCCCTCAAACTCCCCTCATTTAATAGAAGGCCTTACCTTCACAACACACACACACACACACACACACACACACACACACACACACACACACACACACATATTCTCATGCATATATTACTCCCCACGCTGTGACACAGATTGCCCGTGCTAGCTAGTTTGAGGAGCCACAATATCTCCTTAGGTGACTCCAAACCTTAATTACCCCAGGAACAGAGGCATAGATGGATATCTAAGACAACGTCTTACTGAGTACCGCGCTGCCTCAGAATCCCTGTAAGGCAATTACTACTTCTGCAAAGAATAAGTAGACAGAAGTAAAGAAAGGAAAGCAAACTTCATTAAAATGAAAAGCATTAAAGGCATATCCCCTCCTGTGATCATCATTTTCTTGTCCTGCGGTTCTCTAAACCTGGCTGAAGCCCAGGTTTGCAGAAACATCAGATTTAGCACAATAAAACTTAAGACTGAAGCTAAGCCAAAACCTGCCTGCTAAAGACATCGGTACTATCACATTGTTTATAAATTGGTTCTTTGACCCTGACACCCTCTGAATTTGGAATCAATCCTCTATCTACCTTAAACGCATAGTTATGGATTAAAAATAATAACTGTCTAATGATGGAAATCCCAGACCTGGAGCACTCCCAAGATGTAATCAATTGTTCTTTGGCTCAATGCTCACCTCCCCAACTAATATCACATATATCCATTCATATCTTTTAAGATATCAGACAGAACATGATAATGGTAATAAGAAGAGGCAAAGACATAACCTTGTTAGCGCAGGTGATGGGAGAGTTGATTTGAGAGCACTTGCTGAAAAACTTTGCCTATTTTCTAGGTCAGTTTCTACCATTTGCTTTTAAAACATAATTATTTCTGGTTATTTCTTGTAGAATAACAAGGGAACATGTCATTAAAAGTTACTTTCACTGACTTTTAATGACTGCGATGATGATGTGGATGATGAGTCCACTGAGAGCTGTAATGCTCGGATATGTTATATAAGTTTGCCGTAAGAGTGGTACAAGAACTTTCTAATGTAAAACAATGTCAAAAAGAAATTTAATGTTAGGACGCGAAAAGCCGGTTTCCCCCTCACAGACAGCATCATTTGTTACCTTTTCGCTATCCCCAGAGAGCTCGATTATTTGTTTGATCTTCATGGGCTTTTTCAAAGGAACAAAAGTATTTGTGATCTTAAATTCCATGCTGTGTTATTCATATAACAAACCCGGTCATCTGGATTTAGATCTAAGAGATCAAAAAAATCCTTTTTGATGAGTTTCGACTGACAGGGAGAAAAAAAAAGAATATTTTAGACTTCTTTGGAGCACAAAGTTCTCCTAAGATTCCAATAAACACATCCGTTCTTCTTAGATTAGATTAAAGTTCTTGCAGAAGCAATGACACGAGCGCATTTCTCTCTGCAATTGCTTATTTTCTCTCCAAAGTCCTTGAAGATGGAGTTCAGACCATCCAGCTAATCACAGTGCGTGTGATTTGCGCCTAAACTTGATCCCAGCGTGGCCCTCGATCTAATTGTTATTGAATACTTCAAGCTTTTAACAGTGCTAGAGGAAATAATATTACTGGAAGAGCATCTGGTTTGGATTTCGTGAGGGAGCATAGGCACATAAAGCTTATCTAAATTTTAGCTTCGCCACCCCTTGTTCTGGCATTTAGTGAGAGTTTTCTATGAGGTTCTTTGAGGTAAATGCAACCAACACGTTAGGTCGCAACGCAGTTACACCAAGTTTCTCATTTGAATTTCACGTGCGCTTGTGCAAACATTTAATTAGCACTAACAGTTAGAATTTACTCAGCAGGATGCATGAATATCTGCCAAATTTCAGGGCCGATCCATTCAACATTTGACATTTAATTAAAAACTAAAACGTGAATCAAATTGTGCCTTTAGAGGAAAAGTTACCAGACTAAATTAAATTAAGAAAATAGTGCGTGCCAATCCATCATGTTCACTGAATAAAGATATTTCAGTAGGAAAGTGAAATTTTTGATCCGCTGACTGACTGTCTAGTGTGCTGTTATTGCTTATGAAACTTTAATGATGAAAGGAGGAAGAGAGAGTCGTATACTTTTTCGAGCAGAGAATAGGCCCATCATTGCAGAATGCAGCAAAAGCCAGAGTCTCGGGCTTAACTGACAGTTCAGATTTGCAGATACAATTCATCTCTGGCTGCGCAGTATTCACACTCGAGTGGAAAATATAGAACATGCTTAATTTGATTTTCCCCCCCCCCCCAACTTTTGAAAGGTTTGTTAAACCTAGTGCGAAACCATTCAATATCAATATTCGGGAGATTTTCATTATTCACAAAGCAGCTGCTGAGGTGAAAGAACTGCCTTTTCAAACAATATAAAGAAGTGGACATGAGGTTATTTTTACTGTGGCAAAATATATCGTGAGGTACTTTTTTCCCCCCAAACACAGAGAATCTATTTAAACCAACTGTGAATAGATGTTTGAGGTGCATTATCACACAAAGCTCAATCATCTTTTAACAACACCTATCTGCCTTGCGGCACATTACCAGTCTTTTTGTGCATGTCGGTGTTTCAGATATTGTATTTGAAGAAAATACACTTTTAAAATTGTTTTCCATCATTTCAACTTGTAATGAAATTCTGTCCCGGCTGTATGCACTGCTGTGTGTCGTGAATATTTGTCAGCTATACTGTTATACTTAAGAGAATGTCTACAAATCTGCTGCTTATTCTACTATTAAATTAGGGATGCTCGGTGTACAAGCGCATTCAACAAAAACTACAAGCTGTAAGTCGGATAGCTTTGCCACAGGTCTTTCAAAAACAAGTCGATCACACAGCTGCAGCTTGTTCAAAACGCTGCTGCTGGAGTCTTAAAAGACAAGTGCAATACTTACTCTAACTCCACTTCTCGCTCCTTTGTACTGACTTCCTGTGAATTGATTTTTCAAACAGTGCTACTGGTTTTGTAAAGCACTAAATGGTTTAGGGCCAAAATAAGTTTCGGGTCTGCTGATATTTTATGCACCATCCAGGCCTGCTGACAGTTCCCAAAGTGAAAAGAAAACATGAAGCTGAGTTTAGTTTCTGTGAATCACAGACTGGGATAAACTTCCAGAAAGCCTGAGCCTCACTCCAACTCTCCATTTTTAAATTACTTTTCTTTTGCCGCTGCTTTCAGCCCTGTTTTCCTCTTTTTAAAAACAAAATGTCACTTGGGTTGTAGCAAAAGGTGCCACACAAATGAACTTTTCTTACATTTGCTAATTTCCATACCTTCAAACCACTTAACACTTGCTTGGATTCTTTTCCTCATTTGTGATATGAGAAATACTACAGGCGGTTAAAGTTCAGGTTTAAAGAAGGGAAAGTTTCAGACCTTGAGCAAGTTTTCCGATTGATATTGGGCTGGTCAACGGGGTAAATACTTTTTAATCGACATTTGAAACCCTGCTTGTACCAGCTGGACTTTCATTGACATTGTGTGCATCACTGTGTGCAGTGTGTCTCTTGTTTTTTTATTGACTATCCTTAGAAAGGTGCTGCAGAAATGAATTAAACTTTATATTTACCTCGCCTCTCTGCTTGCCTTCCACCTTGCCATTCTGTGCTTGGAGCTCTCCAGAAAAAGGAAAAGTGAAAAAGAAAAAAGACCCTACAAGAACCAGACGATATATTTGTTAACCTATAATTCACCATAATTAATGTAACAGGTTAAATTAAAGTCCTTTAGGTTCATGAAATATAACCAAGGGTTGGGAGCCATATCAGGTGCTGCTGCTCAGCATTGCCGTTATCAAAGAAGAACACTGTTAAATGAAAGAATTAAGGTCATGATTTCAGTATCTTGGCTCTGATTCATGTTAGCCTGCTGATCAGGGATTTGAAAGGTGGCTCTTTGAAGACCAGCTTCAATCATTTTAATGAGTTCATCATATCATTGCAGACTGAGATGTCCCTGATGTCATGGTGGGGTCTCCACTAAATATATTCCGTTGTTGTAACCATCGATTTTTCTCCTCTGATACATTCATTTTTAACGAGGCACGTCTCCTCCCTGCTCCTCAGAGGCAATCAAAACTTGACAGATATTCTGCAGGATCCCCAGTGGTACTCAAACACCACACAGCTCTACTGGGTGAAAAGGTGGGGGGGAAAAGGTCAGTGGAGGTATGTACGATAATGCCCTCAACAATGAACTTATGTGGAGTAAATCGTATGTTACATGGGCTCAGCATAGTCTAAAAGTCTGTAAAAGCAGGGTTCCTAGAATTAAATTTATACCTATAGCCACTTTGTTTGGTTAAACATGTTTTTAAGAACGGTTCACGCTGCATTTGAGTCATGTTTACACACAACAGATTTTCCAACACAGTTAAAGCTTCCTCTCAGGGTGGTGGCTGTGCGGCACAAACACAGCACATGGCTTGCATGTGGGTTTACGCAACAAAAGTACTTCAGTTGAGGTTAGCGAAAATGATGGTTTTCAATCAATCGTGTTTAACAGTCATGTGTCCATAACAAGACTAAGGCCTGGTGCAGTAGTAGCTTCTGTGAGATGATGTTTAACTGGTGCCTGTTTAAAAGAAGGAGTGAAAAAAACCCAGCTGATGCAGTGCAGATGTGATATTGGTTAAATAGATCCTCTCATACACACTCTCTCCTGGTCCGATTGATCGCATCAGACTCCGTTGTTCACATAAAAAGTGACAGAAGTAATTGTGTCTCCGGATGAGAATAGTGATCAAAACCTGGCTCTTTTTCCACCTCTGCACAGCTGACTAATCACTGCGTGAAGCGGGTCTGAATGTTGGGTCGCCACAAGTCTCAAAAAGAGAGGGAGGGAAAGGGGAGGTACTATCTGACAAGCAGTTTCAGCAGGGTGTACCTATTGTCCCTTCATTTGAATAATGCGTTAGAGCTAATGGATCTGTGAGGCTGTTGTTAGGCACAGTAGTGCTGATGTTTATCATTTAGTGTTTTACCATGTCAGCTTTGATTGTGATAGCAGGATTTAATCTTAATCATAGTTAACAAAAACTGGTCCTTAAGCAGCACTCAGTTAGCCTCATGCTAGTCATGCAATTATTATAATGTCTGAAGGCCGCTATGACCGAAATATCTATGAGCATAATTCATGTCCTATAAATCACCACATGCCTCGAATCTAACAAGTGAATCAAGTCTTCCTAAACCACTGCTCTGGCTCTAATATGCAAAAGCACAAGAACCATATAAATCTTCACTTTTTATTCATTTCTTTACATGAGGGTAATATGCCTGCAGATGCTTTGATCATCAAAAGGCTACATACTTTGAAAGTGACAGTGGGTTTGTTTGTGCCTCTCACCGCCCCCCACCCCCCTCACAAAAGATCTTCTTGAAATCACTGTAGAACAACCCAGAGAGTATTTCTTTTTGTTGCTTAAGCACACCCATGTGAATGTCATATTTTATTCATAAAGTCTGAAAAGTGTGCCACAGAGAAGGCTCAGCTTGCTACGTCAGGCTTCAAAAAAACTGGATGGCGCTCATAAAAGTTTCAGCTCCTTTCAGCGTGGAGAGTTCAGACATGTTGTCTTCAATTATTTCATTTCACATTAAAAGTTTTAAAACATTCGCTCCGTGTCCAAAAATGGGGATATTTCTTGGTGCATTCTGAGGGTATGTCCCCTTCCAGACCTTCTAACCCCATTCATAAAACATATGAGAAAGACTGGCAGTTCTCCAGCAACTATATCAGTCTGGCTTTTCTTTTGGTTTTCATTCTTGCTTTATTAGATACAAGCTAAGTTATGAAATGCTAACTTTTCCTCCCCTCCAACAAAGTACATTTCCTGCAAAAGGGGAAAAAAATAGTAGTGTTTTCACTGCAGGGGCAAATGGCTTCTTCAAAGTCACACTCTGCAGTACTTTCTTTTATAAAAACCCGCTGCTAACAGATCTCTGAGGACATGCAACTGGATTAAAGATCAGATTAGAGCTCCTGGAATTAGGGAGTAAATTGAAACAGATGCATGCTTGTGAATTTGTTATGAGGAGATGCACTTTTTTTTTAAATCACATGTGCTTTTTGTCCCCCCACTGTCCACAAATGCTGTATGAAGCTGAAGAGAATTATGAAAACATAATGCTGGAATTCATCGTTAGGAAGAGTTTGCCCCAAAATTTGGAGCTTTGATGCCAGCAATATTTCCAATGCTGTCACATCAAAAATGTTCTGAGCAGCCACTGAACTCTGATAGTCTCCCATGTGAGACGCTTGTACCTCATTTGTGACATGTTTCTTATTTCAGTCTTTTCACAACAAATAATGATGAAGTCATGGAGTTAAATAAAGCATCGGTGTTATCACCCTAACAGCCAAAACTGAGACTTCCAAAAATACTCCATTGACGTCACCCTAAAACTGCTCAAACAAATTAATGTGAACCTACACGAGGTTCGCGAATGCACTTCTGATGGCCCTGATTACTGTCTCTTCCCTCACACCTACGATAAAACTCGACTGAGGAGTTTGCAAGCCTTTGTGTGTGCTTTTCACAGAAGCAAATCTCAGAGGAGCAGCGGTACGCTGCGCTATGACAGCCGAGCATGGGACGTCAAGAGTCTCACACTTTCCGTTTCTTTATCTTTCTCTTTTCTTTTTCTTTGAGTACTGAGAATAAGCTGAGTCTTCCCAATTAGCACGTTTCTGAAGAGGTGTTGTGACAGCCAGGGAATACAATTTACAGTTGTTACAGCTTAACTGAAGTCACTGTGAGTGTCTAACAAAGATAATATTAAGCTTGATAATAATTCAGAAGACTATATAAAGCAAAGTATCATGATGATTGATTGGACACGCTCGGATCAAAGGTGGTCTAATCCATACAGCACATCTGTCCAAGCTGCTTAAGCATCCCTCCTGAAATTGCTGTCTGCTGCCAGATAATGTAGACCAGTCGCGAGTCACACCTGCCTATTGTAAGCTTGTGGGAGACCTGAACAGCTTAGCGAAAAGCAGGAAGGAAGTTTGCAATGTGAAAACTCAGAAAAGAAATGTGAGATATGCGCTGATGTTTCCTGGAAGGCTCTATTTTTTATCTGGCAGGATACAATGAGCAACGTGTGGGTGAAAAATGGAATAAATTTGTTTTTACAAAGCTTGCAAACTTGCATTATGGAGTCTCTTCACTATGCTCCTCATAGTTATCTCTCAAGCAAAACAGAAGCTCTAGCCACCTCATTTTTCCTCACCTCATAACAAATTTTTTTCACACTGAGAGAGCGTCTGTGAAAAGTAGCTGTATGTCTTCATTTCCATCGAGATTCTTGGGAAATAAATGATGCTACTGCTGTAGACTATATAGGAAAGATGGATGTAGCCATTGTGATGTTATGCATTGGCTTATATATGCCTTTCTGAAGCCTTTAGCTATTACCACCCTGTTTTTGTTTCTTCTTTTACAGATTTTTCTTGTTCTGCCCTAAAAACACAAAAGAGCAAGTTGTGAATCACAGTCACACTACATGAAACTATACCCTAATAAAAAGAACAGTTTGCTTTATTAAACAATCCCGAAACCTTCAATTTCAAATATAAAACCAACAGGAAAGTGTTTACTAAGGTTAGACTAAGTGAGCAGCAAGCTTGTTTGGGCATAGGTGTCAGTTCAGTCAGTTTTTAAGCAACCAGAGCAGCTGCCCCCTGCTGGCTATTAGCAGAATTATTGAGAAACTTCACTCTTTCAGACTCAGAGGCAATGTCCTTTGTTTACATACCTTCTATGACTGGAACACCTTAAAAGGCAAGTAAATATAAATCAGTTTGCAAACCACTGGCAACATGTGGTTGTAGGTAAATATGTGTATTCCCCCATCACTTCATGAGTGATTGATGGCTGCTACGAAGAGGGTGCTGCACAAAAAAACCTCTTTTAGACTGCTCTGCTCTCTAGCAGATTGCTGCATTTGCCTGTAGTTTACGTGGTAGATGCCAAGTTATCTGCAATCACTCGCAAGCTGCAATCACTGGCTGAGCAAGTATTGACTGGAAACCTGACAAACCAGAAACAGAGATATTTCTCCATTATGGACACGGACAGCTGGAGACGCATGGCCGAGCAGTCATCCTATTACACTTATTTGAAGTCTGCTTGAAGTCAGGGGCGCATTCACATGTGGTACATTGTAATGTACATTGTCTCTGTGAATAAGTGTATGTGGTCAAAAAAAGCAGGCAAATGCAAATGTGCAACTTTTATTTTGAAGGCCAACGGTATCAGTTTCTTGTTTGAGTTCCACTTTTTACGTTTCAGTGGGTGTTTGCAGGCAAGTTGACATCTTACATGCAAACAACGGATGACTCCTGCAACCTGCTTGTGACCAAAGCAGTCAGGAGGTTTTCAGTGCAGTACCAACTTTGTGACCCATTTCACCTCTGGTAACTACTCGCCAACTGTTCAGAAAATCTCGCGTTGCACTAAACATCTGTAGTTGACAACAGGGTTACTAGCTGGTCTCAGAGTGTGTGAATCTGTCTGTACAGTAAAGCCAACGGTTTGGCTAATCCTATCAGAAAACGCAGACAAGCAAAATCTTGAAAAACAAGATGGTTTTTCATGGATTTAAAACTCAAGCTATAACATTAGAGGTGCAGATGGGTACATCATTGCTGGAAGTTCAATTTTAGCTAACACAGAGATATAAAGATGGAAATAGTCTCGTCTGATTCTCAGCAAAGAGGCTTATTTTTAAATGTCAAACATTTTATATCACTGGCATTAAACTTAAAACTTTAAATATGTGACCTCAGATAGCATTAAGACAGAAGGCTTAGGCCTCCCTGTGTAAAGTAGCAGTGAGGGATATTAAGATTTGGCTCCATGTCTGCATTGAGAAAGAGACAAGATTCTACTGTAACTCCTTTAATAAGTTGTCATTAGTTTGTTCTATAATGCATTACTTATAAGCTTTGCAGATTTTATGACTTTTTATTGTTTATTGTTGTAAAGTGGAGATGGCTATACGTACGCTAACATATTGTTGGCTATCTAAAGACACTTGTTGTTCTCACATTGTGCAGATGAAGCTGTGATCACAATATCCTGTCGTTTTGCTGTATCCCATCATTTATGTTTCCCAAATTTCCAAGAAAATAGAGGGAAACGTGACAGTATCCTACAGAGGCTGACTCATGAAACTGAACTCATTGTTCTCTCTTGGCTACTCTGCGCGCCACTATCCGCTATCGCATCTTACCAGTGGCATCGGAAACAAAAAGACTCAAAAGTATCGATTTCTATTGGTGCCTTTAATCTTAAATGACAGGTCTCTGTGAGTGCCATTATCTCAAAGAAGCTACAATGAACTCCATTGATTAATTTTGTCTTTTGAAATAGTGGTCTTGAGTCCAGTAAGTATACTTCTTTTGTGCTGATACAGAGAATCGATATATGGCCCTTTGTAATATTGTACTGGTTTTTCTTCCTTCAGTCAACTTCTTCCTCCACTCAGATTTCATTGAGTCTTGGAAATGATGTAGTCAGATAAAAAAAAGTCTGTCAACAGAATGCACACTGGCATGTTCACAATAGAATCAATTTATTTCACTTACTCTTTCTTCTGATGCCATTTATGAGCATCACCTTTATCATACTGTCATCCTCCTACAGATTTTTGATGCCAAAAGATTTTAGATGTAAGTACACAGCGATGCAGTTGGAGCGTGGTAAACTATGCTGCAGTGCAGACCACTCCATTATACCTTGGAGAACTGGGAATTGGAGTAAAGGGACTGAGTTATATGAAAGGAGCTGTGCATTTTAGACCTTCAAGCTGATAAATTAAACCTTCATAAGTGGAGATTGACAGCTCAGCTGCCTTCTGTGCTTGGGGAATTCTTGAGGAAGTGCTGCAAAATGCTATACCTGTGTCCCTGAGCTGCAGTGCAGGGTCAGCGCTGGAGGTGGCCACCTCAACTAGGTGTAAAATGGCCAGTAAATCACAGGCAAAACAGGACAGTGCTTTTGTGTGAGTCCTGTGTGTGTGTGTGTGTGTGTGTGTGTGTGTGTGTGTGTGTGTGTGTGTGTGTGTGTGTGTGTGTGTGTGTGTGACTGAGCGGAGAATGTGTGTAATCTTTCGCATTTCAATGCGCTTCATCCTGAGAGTCCCGTCTCCACAATGAATGCATGATCAGCCAGGAGATTATGTGCTTTCGGGTATCAGGGTACTTTGTGCGCTGCTGTATGTTTGTGCTTATTTTTATGCCAACATTTACGTGTGCATGTGTGTATTTTCGTGAGTGCGTGCAGGTCACCCTGAAGCTGCCAGACCAGATGTGCAGGAGTCTGGACTGTGTGGAGTGATGAGTGGCTCTCTAGCTGACTCTGCAGACTTGGAACAATGCACACAGGTCTCTCCAACTAATGAGCTCTCTATATAGAGAGCATACAGAGAGAGGCTCAACTCTGCCTACAGTTTCAATCAGGGCCTCCATATCTGGCGAGCTGAGCTTTTTCTGCTTGTGCTGGCACTGGACCAAGGAACCTGATACAAAATGCAAATCAGCATCCAGTACCTGAGGTGGTTCCATTTAGTTTGTGTCACAAGGTGGAGAGTGACAGGTTCTTTGGATCAGGATGGAGTAGGCTAAGGAATGCAGAAACAGCTAGGCTATTTTTGTCTAGACTTTCTAACACATAGGAATACACAGAGCCTTGCTTCCCCAGATTTTGTTGCAGAGCACTTTGTATAACTGGGACAGCAACCAAAATCTATTAAAAAAATTCAAATAACAAATTTCTAACAATAAAGTTTAAATGATTCATTGAAACAACACTGTGTCACATTTATAAATCAGAGCGCAAGGACAAAAACGAATAATATGTTTCAACATTGCAAGCCTGTTGTATAGGAAAGTTCTGCTCCCCGATGGGCTTTTAAAACCGACTCCAACTAATATAGGTTACAGGGGCAGAGAATGACGCAGCGCCCCTTGGGGCAAGTGTCCAGACTTCTTACGGAGAAATGACTCTACATTATTCATTTCACCTCTAATGTCTTTGTTTCGCAACAGTGCCTGAAGCAGAGCAGTACCACTACCTTGACTCTGAGACTTCCAATGGGAAGCTTCTAGAAATATCTGATAAGCTCACTTGGTGCTTTGAAAAAAAAAAAAAAACAGCTAGAAAATGATTTTTTTGTTTGCTGGAAATATGCAATAAAAAGTGCTGTGCTAACGGTGTCTTGTCATGATTAGAAGCAAGCAGGGAAAAAGCTTTATCATCACTACTAGCAGCATAATAAAACAGGACATGAGCTGAAATCTAGCCTTCCCAGTAATAAGCATGACTCTAATGAGACCGGGAATTGTGGGCTTTTAACCTTGAGTAAATGTTTTTACCTGCCTTGTAGTTTTTAACCTCAGGGGAAACAGCAGAAAACACCACATCACATGTTTTTTGGACTTCCAGGTACATTAAGACATATCCAAGGTAGGATTTTTTTTTTGCACAACAGGCAGTTTAGAATGCAAATCTTCTCTTATGCTAGAAATCATAGCCTGGTAGCAATGTCATAAAATATTCATTTTTTTTTTTTACAGGAATCCTATTCTATGGTGGTGCAAAATCCTCAGCTTCTGAGAGAGAAGTACAAAGATAGACTCACATACCCTACAGTCTTCCTCTGCCATATCATGTACCTGTCAGGGAAATTACAAAGACTCGTGAGCTCATGTCAAATTTTCAAACGCCTAACCTTTTTGTTTTAGGTTTGTGTTTCTGTGGCAGCACTAAATATATGAGATGCCCTCTAGTATTGTACAAGCTTTCCGTTTTGATCTATGAGGTTGTGATATAAGCTTTGGTTAATAATTGATGTCTGGAAGAATGTCTCTCTCCAGCTACTTCGTATGACTCAAAAATGACGTTCCTGAAAATAAGAAGGGGTCTTTTGCAGGATGAAAATGTTCACTTTATGAATCACTGATGCACTGTGTGGGAGTTCCTACGCTCTCCTTGCTACCTTATTATTGTGCAAAGTTCAGTGTTTTTAAGTTTGCCATGGCCTTTAGACTAGTAAGAAAAGGTTGAGATGACCTCATTAGTGGTTACTGGCTAGCACCTGGAGCTAGTAATGTGTGCCCTGAAGTTTATATCTGTATGCTAAACATCAAAAATGACCTTCTCATTTTCTCTTATGTGTCTCACCATGGTTAATTAATGTCAGGAGAAGGTGGTACCAGAAGACACCTGCTCTGCAAGGTGAAACATGAGAACAGCATGTTGCTTCCAAAGCTAAGCTGCTACCAAACGTGGTGTAATCCTCACTGAAGAGAAACAGCCAGCAGTCTGTTAGTTTAATTTAGCATACAGACTGGAAGCAGCACTAAACAGCTATGTGTCTCTCTGCACCAAACAATGCATCTAAAAAAGGATTCTTGAAGTGGAGTCTCAGGATACCTAAGAGCCTACGGGTAGCCGAGAGGTCAGCAATATAAACAGCTAAAATCCTAATATTATACACAAATACAGATCATTTATGACAATTACGCCCAGATATGTTATCTTGGGGCCAAGAGACGTTCTAATTTGAGATGACATGAAATTACTGAAGGCCTGTTCCTACTGCTGTGTAGCTTAGCATGTTAACCAGCTTGCTAGCTAGTATTTGATTGCGCCCCACCAATTCCACTGGACTAAAGTACAGGGTGGGCCATTTATATGGATACACCGTAATAACATGGGAATGGTTGGTGATATTAAAGTCCTGTTTGTGGCACATTAGTATATGTGAGGGGGCAAACTCCTCAAGATGGGTGGTGACCATGGTGGCCATTTAGAAGTCGGCCATCTTGGATACAACTTTTGTTTTTTCAATAGGAAGAAGGCCATGTGACACATCAAACTTATTGGTAATGTCACAAGAAAAACAATGGTGTGCTTCGTTTCAACATAACCTTATTCTTTCATAAGTTTCTCTTTGTTCAGAGCCATTGACATGTCGAAGAGGTTAACACGTGAGGAGCGGATCAAAATTGTGTTGATATCTGGTGAATGCAGTAACCGGGTCATTGCAGCAGATTTCAATGCAAGACACCCTACAAGACCACTCATCTCCCATGCTACAGTTAGCAAACTGCTTGCTAAGTTTCGTGAAACTGGTTCAGTGTTGGATTTGCCAAAATGTGGATGCAAGAAAACTGTCACTAATGAAGAAACATCAGTGGCTGTCCTAGCTTCATTCAGCAAGAGCCCACAGCGTAGGACTCATGTCACTGGAGAGTGGCATTAGTCGAACATCCCTTTGGCGGATATTAGCTACTCACAAATGGCACCCTTACAAACTCCAGCTACTGCAGCATCTCAACGAGGATGACCCAGATTGGCGCACAGAATTTGCAGAATGGGCAAAACAAAAATTGAAACAGGAACCTCAGTTCACGCAGAAGATTTTGTTCAGTGATGAGGAAAACTTTTATGTGAATGGTGAAGTTAACAAACAAAACCAGTGCTATTGGTCTGACACTGACCCACATTGGATGGATCCCTCCAAGACTGGTGGAACAAAAGTGATGGTTTGGTGTGGTATATGGGGTACAACGATAGTGGGTCCATTCTTCAATGGAAACCTCAAGGCCACTGGATATTTGAAATTGCTACATGATGATGTGTTTCCCTGTTTATGCACTGAAGCTGGCACGTTCCCTGAGCTTTTCCAGCAAGGTGGTGCACCACCACATTATGGGTGCCAGGTCCAAGCATTCCTAGATGAACAGTTTCCTGGAAAGTGGATTGGTCATCGTGGGCCAGTTGAATGGCCCCCAAGGTCTCCCAATCTGACCCCCTTAGACTTTTATCTTTGGGTCATCTGAAGGCAATTGTCTATGGTGTGAAGATACGAGATGTGCAGCACCTGAAACTACGGATACTGGATGCCTGTGCTGGCATTTCTCCTGCGGTGTTGCTATCAGTGTGTGAAGAGTGGGGGAAGAGAGTTGCATTGACAATTCAACACAATGGGCAGCACATTGAACACATTTTATAAGTGGTCAGAAACTTGTAAATAACTCATGAAAGAATAAAGTTACGTTGAAACCAAGCACACCATTGTTTTCCTTGTGACATTACCTATAAGTTTGATGTGTCACATGGCCCTCTTCCTATTGAAAAAACAAAAGTTGTATCCAAGATGGCCGACTTCTAAATGGCCACCATGGTCACCACCCATCTTGAGGAGTTTGCCCCCTCACATATACTAATGTGCCACAAACAGGACTTTAATATCACCAACCATTCCCATGTTACTACGGTGTATCCATATAAATGGCCCACCCTGTACTGTTAATTTTGCTGTGCCCAACACCACTCATTGACAGCACAGAGCAGAATGAATGTAACTATAGATTTACTCGAGTAGTTTACTAGAGTATAGATGTAATGTAGTATATTTAGGTTTTCTCAAGGCATGAATGGAAATATTGTACTTTGTACTTTAACAAATGAGACAAATTACATTATTATAGATCAAGCTACCCAGGAAGTCATTAAAAAGCCATCAACATCAAGTGCCATTCTACATAGTGAATATATTAACTTTAGATAGATAGGGTTATACAAGTTGTGCACTGCTAGTAGATTTATAACTCAAGTAAACAAGCTTTTTTAAGAAAAGAAATTCGACTTTGTAAAACAAATAACCAAAACAGTGTTAGTTATGTGCAACTCATGTGCGGCATTTCTTTTCATGTATTAATCCTATCTTTGATAGGACAAAACACAACACATGAGCCTGACATCATTTTAGATCATTTACATTTTTTTTTACACTTATTTCCTATTAAATTCTCTGATAAAACACTGATGTCATCCTGTTCTTGTCCCTCTCATTATAACCCTATTAAAACAATCTGGAAATGTCCCTGATGAGGAATTTCCCCTAAGGAATCCCATACTTGAACATGTTATAGCTAATGTGTTTATTTGTATAAAAGCAAAAAGAGAGTGAGAGACATGCTGTCTCCTCCTAAGAAAGTCAAGTGAAATGACATTGTCTTGCCAAAAGAGGTATCAGATGAAACAAACTGCTTACGTGCCATTCTAGAGGTCATAGACAAACCGTGGATGTATTTCATTGATTTAGAGGGCCTGTTGTCATGAGCCAATTTCCAAAAATAGAGCGTATCTTTTCTGCGTGTATTCATTTGTATATTAAATATATAATACAAGAAGCAGATAGATAGATAGATAGATAGATAGATAGATAGATAGATAGATAGATAGATAGATAGATAGATAGATAGATAGATAGATAGATAGATAGATAGATAGATAGATAGATAGATAGATAGATAGATAGATAGATAGATAGATAGATAGATAGACTATTCAAATCCTAGGAAACAGTTTGAATGCGAGCATATATAATTGATAATTACAAGTGTGTGTCACAGTTTGTGGTTCTGCAGCTGGAGGCTGATGAAAAGCTGATCAAAACCGTGACTCCCACTGTGTTGAAATTGTTTGCTTCACCCAGCTAAAGAATAGCGATCAAGCTTAGCTTAAACATTCTCTGAGAACAGTTTCAAATGTTTATCTAGTTGGTGTATAAAAATCATGTGGTATTCTCTTACTTGAGAGCTTCTGTCCAGTTGTAAATTACCATGATGATGTCTAAATTAAGCAACAAAAAAAGAAAAAGACACATCGCTTTAAGGAGGGGATGCTCACCAGGACGCCTGGACATCTGATTGATTTTGATTTGATTTGATTTTATTGATTAGCATTCAAATTCAAATCTCAGTGAAAACAGTGAGAAAAAACAAAACAAAAAACAGTGAAAACAGAACAAAAATCTACCATAAAGAAAGAAAGCATGAGACAAGGCTAATCAAAAGGTATTGGCTGAAGCATTTGCTTATTACGCCAACCCTTTTCACAAAATATCTTTTTGTATGCAGCTCCTGTACACAGGGCTTGAAGAAAATAATAAAACAAAGCAAAAACCAAACAAAACAAACAAACAAACAAACAAACAAAACAAAGAAAAAAAAAACTTTCCACCTTAGATAAGTAACTACATCAAAGTAAAGAATCAAGAGGTTGTTGTTTTTTTTCTCCTTTTTGTTCTTTTCATTCTTGATATATATATTTTTCTAATACTCTATTTTTAAACATGTTTTTAAACAAGGAAAATGAACTACACCTTTTTAAATCACTGTCATAACTATTCCACAGGTTAACTCCTCTAACAGAAACACATCTCTGCTTTATGTTTGTCCTCATCTTGTTTTTCTTAAAGAAATCTGTTCCCCTTAAGTCATATTGACTCTCTCTGACTTTGAACAGCTTCTGAGTACTGGGGCAAAGCAAGTTATTTTGTGCTTTATACATTATCTGTGCCATTTTATATTCAACTAAATCATAAAATTTCAGGGTATTCAGATTAATAAACAAAATGTTAGTTGGTTCTATATAGTTTGATTGGTTTATAATTCTTATAGCTCTTTTTTGTAACTTGAAAATATGAAGAGTGTTCGTTTTATATGCATTACCCCATATCTCCAGACAGTAAGTCATATATGGAAGCAACAGAGAACAATAAAGTGTGTATAATGATTTTTTGTTCAGGACATGCTTTGTTTTATAGAGAATAGCAATGGTTTTTGACATTTTTGTTTTCACGTGGTTTATATGAGACTTCCAACTCAGCTTATCATCAATTATCACTCCAAGAAATTTATTTTCGTACACTCTTTCAATTTCAATTCCATTAACCCTTATTTTAGATACATTTTTCACTTGTCTAGTGCCAAAAATAATCAATTTTGTTTTCTTTATATTTAATGATAACTTATTTACATCAAACCAGTTTTTTAATATATTTAACTCCTTTTCCGCTGTAGTCAGAAGCTGTTCTAAGTTTTTACCTGAGCAGTACAGAGTCGTATCATCAGCAAACAATACACATTTTAACAGTTTGGAAACACTACATATGTCATTTATATATAATATAAATAATTTAGGGCCCAGCACAGAGCCCTGAGGAACACCACAAGTTACCTTCAACTGCTTAGATTTTACATTATTGAATTCGACATATTGATATCTTTCATCCAGGTAACTTTTCATCCACTTGTATGCTATCCCTCTTATGCCATATCTCTCTAGTTTATTCATTAATATAGAATGATCAATTGTATCAAACGCCTTTTTTAAGTCTATAAAAACACCAACAGTATATTCCTTATTATCTATTGCATTAGATATCCCTTCAACAAGTTCCATCACTGCCATTGAAGTGGACCTTTTCACTCTAAAGCCATATTGGTTATCACTTAGGAGATTATGCTTCTCAATATATTTATCAAGTCTATTAACAAATAACTTTTCTAAAATTTTTGAGAACTGTGGGAGTAGTGATATTGGCCTATAATTGGTAAACCGACATCTCTCTCCGTTTTTATGGATTGGAATAACTTTTGCTATTTTCATTTGTGAGGGAAACACACCAGTTTGAAAGGACAGATTACAAATGTATGCGAAAGGTTGCACTATATATTCTATAATACTTTTAACTAATATCATGTCAATACCAAAACAGTCAGTGGACTTTTTATTTTTAAATGTCTTCACAATGTTAATTATTTCTCTATGAGTTACAGCACCAATAAACATGGAGGACACATTCTGAGTAATATGTTTATTTAGGTCGTTATTATTTCTTGACTCTGGAATTTCTTTTGCTAAATTAAAGCCAACATTTACAAAGAAATCATTAAATTCATTTGCAATGTCTTTAGTTTTATCAAGCACAATATCTTTATCTTTTTTTAAATAATCTGGATAATTCTTATTTTTTGAGCCCTTTTTGATTAGACTGTTTAATATCCTCCATGTTTCTTGTGTGTTACTTCTACTTTGCTCCAATAATTTGTGGTAATATTCTTTCTTACTTGTTCTTATAATATTTACTAATCTATTTTTATATAACTTGTACTTTATTTCAGCATCTTTTGTCCTCTGTTTTATGAATCTCTTATATAGATTATTTTTCTTTTTACATGCATCTTCTATCCCCTTTGTGATCCATGGCTTATTTGATCTGTGATGCTTTCTAGTGATTTTCCACTTCACTTCACTTTGTAGTGACATCTGTCACTACAAAGTGAAGTGGACATGAAATACTTCTAAAAGTTTAATTACAAGCTACATCAGGAGAACTCCAGATCTGCTGTGCCAACATTTCAATATTTCTCTCAGATATTAATGTTTACAGCCAGCGTGCCCTCAACTACAGGTTCAGCTTTTTTTTTACTTTTCCCACTTTCTGGTTCCTCAGACCACCTAAAGTCATCCCCCAGGAATCAAATTTGTTAATCTAATGGTGGGTTGAATCACCTAGACAGCAGTTTCCAAGGAATCCATTTTTATAAAAGACAAAAAAAAAGACAGAAGGAAAAAAACCATGGGGCCATTGTCTGCAAACATGCATGAATTTGCTATCGTAAAATGAACTTTTTCATAAAACGAACTCTCTTTTTCCTGCCTTTTTATGAAGTGTACCACATAAAGATGAAATTTGTTAAAGGCTATACACTCACGCAGAGAGAACTCTCATTCATTGCTAACATTTCC
The DNA here is from genome assembly GCF_057382185.1 of Mchenga conophoros. Taxonomy (NCBI): domain Eukaryota; kingdom Metazoa; phylum Chordata; class Actinopteri; order Cichliformes; family Cichlidae; genus Mchenga; species Mchenga conophoros. Next base: position 14,346,487 of record NC_140538.1, read on the forward strand.
TTTAACTCCAACAGGCAGGTCCGCAAAAACATAATTTAAAAGATATTTCATTTCTGAAAATGGATGCATATTCTATTGAAACGGGATATTAGGCTTGTACATAATGTGATCTTTGGCTGGGTTTTGTTCCAAAATAACCTGGGGAGGACACCTTTGTCATCATGGCTGCAATAGTAAACGTGCACTATGGATCACTTACGGTAAAAAATTCTTTACATTTCAAAGACTACACTGACAGTCAGCACAGAAGCAAATTACTGAGTCCGTGTCTAAAGCACATCTTATCCAGAAATAACTCTAGGTGTTGTTGATTACATTGTTTTTTTTACTAGCAGACCTGAATGTAAACACATTTTCACTGTACAAGAAATGATGCAGTCAATAATGAACGCCTTCAATATTGCACAGTTGCTATCCTCCTCGATCAGTTTCTGAATGCTAATTAGCACTTGCATTATCTTTTAATATTTAGTGCCTCCATAGTGTAGTGGTTTACACATTCGCCTAACATTCGTCTAACAAGCAAAAGATTCTCCCATGTTTCCTATGGGAGGAAACATAAATCCCTTCGGATGTGAAAATCTGTCAAATCAAAAACATGTGGAGCTACCTGCTGCGGTGACCCCTTGTGAATAAGGGAGCAGCTGGAAGCAGCTCTGTTGTCTTTTTAAATTTTGTGGTTATTCAAGTCCTTCTAAGTACTTCAAGTTTGGACCTGTAATGTTAAAATATTCAAATTAATGCATGATTCTCCAACAAAAAATGAATGCAATGATAAAGCAGGTAAACATTTACTCAGTACATTTGTCTCACACTGTAAAAATACCTTTACTACCCAAACCACTTATGAAAAAGTAGTCCAAGCTACATAATTGTTGATGTTATTCTTTTTGTAATTTAAATTATTCTGCTCCTAGTCCTAACTGTAGCTTTCAGCTAAATTTCCTGAGACCAATAATGGGGTCAGATCAAACACACTGTAGTTAAGCAATAACATCAATGCATCTGGCTCTCTGGCGGGAGTAAAATGAGGAAAACTCTATGCCCTGTAGCTCAAAACCTTTATTTCTTAGCATTTCCTCAAACTGTGAAAAGAATGAACTCTTTCAGATGTGGATTAATGATGCTTTTGTGATAATATTAGGCTGCTGTTGTTGTCCTGAGCTCCAATAAGGCAGATTCTGCCCACTGAAGGTTAAGCAAAACATTAGGAAGAATGAAGATTAACATAATGGTGAAGAAGTATGATAATAGGGAAATCCAGCTCACTGATTACTAAATTTGTGCTGAATAACTAATGGTTTTAAATTAGACCTCATATGCAAGAACCGAAGGTCAGTTAATTAAAGCTGCACCCACCTTACCTGAAATAAGCAGAAACTAGACTTCAGTACACAAAGTATGCATGTGGTAGGTTTCTGTTACTTACACGTTCACAGCATTTTACACACTGCTTCACTTCACTCACAGCAAAGCAGACACATCAAATCATATATTTGAACGATCCACTGAAAGGTTTGAGCTATCAATTGTACATAGCCTGTAGCATTTCAGCGTTTGTTTCAGCGTTTTACCTTATCTCTCAATATTGTAATTGAAATCATTATTTGAAAAGGTGATTTTCTCTTCCTGGTGCCCCCGAGGTGTGTTCAGCATTAATTAAAGTGGATGTCTCAGGTGTCCGTCATCGAACTGAGCTCGGCTATTCCTACCGCAACACCTTATAGCGAGGCACGAGTTGCTGCATAACACGTCTGCACAGCAGCTACACTTTTTTTCACCCCTTCTCTTTTATTTTTAGACGATCACATTTTCATTATGTACATTGAATTACTGTATGCAAAAAAAGGTTATTTTTCTATGGCAACCGTGTGTGACTTTTGCCATATACAGATACTGTTGCTGCCACCCAACACTTTGCAGCACTGAAGGCAGATGTTACCTTTTAGTTTGAGCAGAAGGTTTTAGACAATGTTCTGTGCATGAGTAATGTCCTGACTGTCTTTGCTCCCTTTTTAAAGCTATTATGAGGACTGGAGTAATAAGGACAGTTGTGAAAGTAAACCAGACGTCAACATGGAAAAGACTAATTTCAGAGATGCCCTATACAGTGCTCTCTTCTTCTTCTGCTGAATTCTATTTAATTAAAAACACAGACTAATCCAGCAACATAGATAGCTGTCACCTCTTTCCTTTGTGTGCTTCTCACACTGCCGGCTCACAAGTTCCCATCATAAAGGCAGGAGCTCAGGGAGCATACGCAGTTTGTATTCAGTCAGTGTGACAGGCAGCAAAGCAGCAATCTTGTCTGTCGAAAGACAATGATTCCACTCAGCTGCCATGTTGTGCACACAAATGTGCTATACGACATCAGTCCCGAAATCTGTCACCTTGCAGTGAAATTTAAAGTCTGCGAACAAGTCTAAAAGATCCTCCGCGGATATTGTTTTTTTAATGCACAATTTATTTTTGCTCTCTTTCACACAAAGTTGGCTTGTACTTACCACAGTTTTTCTTTTTCTGAGACATCTACAAGTTTTTTTTTTTACACTTCAGCCTCCTACCGTGGCTTCAACAATGCGTAAAGAAAACAAGACTTGCAGCTCAGGGTTTAATGATTAGTTGGCTACTGGTTTATCCACAGAAAATGACTTTCTCCCTGTGACACAACTGCTTGTTTCATTTATATGAGCTAAAATCAAATGACCCCTGGGTTTGGGAGATTTTTTTGAGATCAAGCAAGTAATTTCAGAATGTCACCTTAGACTAAGATATTGTCATGGCCTCTTTTCACTATTTTCTGATTAAAACATTTTTGAATAATATGACAAAGTAATCAGTAAACGTAATAAATCTGCTAAAGTGGTGATGCTGAGGATGACTTTTTAGCATCATCTATCACAGAGACGTTACAAGCAAAACAAAGGCAGGAACTGCTTATCCACATCTGAACTATGCAGATAGGTCAGGCATTATGATCACTGCATTATTACTGTGAACTCGACAAAGGCAGAACAAGCACAGAAACACACATGTGTAAACTTGTGGAAGTGTCACTCACACACACACTCGTACCTAGAGAAAAAAGAGACCAGTTTTTTCCATTTTTAAAAAAGGTGTTCTGTATTGAAACAGTTGGACTTTGCTTGAGGTTTTCATTACAGTCGAAAGTTGAGGTTTTTAGCCAGTGTTCTCTGTGATTGAAATTCTCAGTCAGCCATCAATCTGCATTATAGACTGGTTTCCCCTTGTCTGGTGGGGGCTAACTGAAACAGATTGAGACAGCTCTTGCTCACTGCATCACTAATGGCTGGCAATGAAAGACGTCTCTGTGCAGTTGACCCGTATGTGGAACAGGATCACGTCGCAGCTCAGAGCGATGGGGAGAACGCAGCTCAATATAGGGAGTCTCTTCGGCATCACTCACCAGTCAACAGCATCCTCATCCTATTGACTAAATGTTGCCCAGAAATAGAATCTAATCACAGAGTTTGGACAGGCTCTAGTTCTCCTAATGGTCCACCATTAGCTGACTGGAACAAAGCCCAAAGTATAGAGAAATATAACAATATATTTTTGCTGTATGCACTGCATGGCAATAATGGGATCGTTATTATTGCCGTGACACCTGCGCACTCTTCTGTACTTATACTCAACAGCAGAGATCAGAGATGTAGCAAGACTGATTACTCACTCACCTCTGCTTTGAATTCTTCTCATTATTTTCTGTTATTCAAGCCTCCATTAACCCCAAGAAAGGGCCACAGAAAACAGCAGGTAAAATTTGGGGAATATGCATTTTCTCCATTCGGGTGTATTGAATGGATAATACAGGAGCAAAGCCTAAGTGAAACTATTGCCAGCCCATTTTGCAGGCAGGCCACAGCCGGGACTTTACCTGCATGACATAATTGACAGTGAACACAGGCAATCTTGTTAATTGATTACTCAGACCTGCTAATGGAAAATGCAAAGCCTCATTGTATCTTCCATAAAGCTCCTGTCAGTAACATTTCCTCACAAAGACTGCCAGTGGCAGACCCACTAATGTTTCCAGACTTCCCCCCCAGGGACCCCATACATCACCTTTCAGGCTGTTTTGATTCTGTGCATAATTACCAAGATATAAGATGATTATTAAATCAAATGTTTTATAATGACATACTATCTGTCACACTGTTGATCAGGAATAAACTTAAGTTACACCCAACCCCCATGCTTGTTTTTATTATTTTGTTGTTCCTTCCTTCTTCTTCTTCTTTTTTTTTGTTTTAATCCAGGTTGAGATGATGATGCGGGGTATCGGCCCCGCTCCCCTCTTGTGCAGGATTCAGCCTCCAGCTCCTCCTCTGATGCATCGTTTGCATCAGTACTTGGGAGCACTTGTCCGCGCGCTGCTGCACCTCCTCACAGTACATTCAACCACTTTACCAGGTGATGACAGACACTCGCTCAAGACTAAAAAAAATGATATGTTTTTAAGTAGGAATCAACGTAGAATGGAGACGCGCCTCGGTCACTGCCTTTTTATCATTTTCTCTGAGTGGATTTGGATCTTTACCCTAACTTCCATCCTGGGCGGAACAAAAGCGGAGGTAAGGTGCATTCCGTCTTGCCAGCTGCCGCTCATTTCCGCAGCATTTCCCCGGGAACTCTCGGCGCTGGATTTGACAAATTTTGGAGAGGCAACAGCTGAAGAGTTTCTTAGATTTACCGAGGGGTCGGTCACCCCCCGAAACGAAAGGCACTACGATGCAGAACTGACCGCGAGCGAAGAAAGTTCGTCCAAAGTACAGCCACGGTTTGGGGGAAATATCTCAAGTTCTCTGCATAAAGGCGCCCCAAGCAGTAACCAGAAACTTTCCCAATCTGAAGTGTCTTCAAGCGTGTCCTCCCCCTTTCTCAGCAATGTAACCGAGAATAACACAGACGATGGGGGAAATAAAATTGGTGATGTGACGGAAAACGAAGACAGGAATGTGACCAGTTGGAGACGTAGTGCGAGGAGCACAGAGACTTGGTCCGGATTCAGACCCGAGGGCGGGGAGGATGCCTCGGTTTCGGACCAGGAGGAGTTTCACCTCACAAGTTCGACATTTGCGCTCACCGAGGACACGGCTCATAACCAGGCGATGGTGCACTGGTCCGGACAAAACAGTAGCGTAAGTAGTTAATGTGCTCCAGATTTACGCACGGACCTCTTTTTGACGCAGTGTGGTCATCATTCATCCACAGGTCTTACGTGGCAGTAAGACTCATTCAGATGCGTCTGAAAAACGCGATGAAAGATTAAAACTGAGAGCTTGCAGACTTTAAAGGAATCAGTCTCTGCCTTTCAACCTCTCCCTTGCTCTCCCTCTCTCTTTTTCTGTCTGTCTCGCGCACGCGCACATACACGGGCACGCACACCCTATTTATGCTGTTGTTTATTGATCGGCTGACTTGGCAGATATGGTAAAGAAAAAGAAAATAATGTTAAGGGGATTATGCCCCATTTGCTCTTTTGTGCGTGTTTCTCCCATTTAGTCACTCACAGAAGCTCATTTTGCTTTTCCCCGTTTTGGTCAGTCACTCATTTGTAAGTTCTCTGCATACATATTATTTGCAAGCTTAAATCAATTAAACTATAATTCTCCTACCACCCATTATATAAGAATGGCTCAGATAAAGTATAGGACGAAAGTTATAATAGCGTAATAATTAAGAATCAATATAATTACAATCATGCAAAGAACCTAAACCTGGAGTCCTTTAGACTAAAAGACAAATTAAGGATAAATGAAGCATGAAATAACATCATAATACAATGACATGCTAAAATAAGGACTTGGAGACAAATGGATTTACAGGTTGAAAGATAACAGAATGCTCAGTGGGGGTTATTCCCTGATATCCAGAGGGACATACTTTCTACAGTTTGGACAGATCCAATTTTCTTGGGTCTGATTGTGGTTCTGAACTTCAAACAACCTACATGGAGGATGTGAGTAAATGTAAAGACACTTAAAACAACAGGGAGCCTTGAGGATGGAAGCTGGTGAAACACTGTCGTGCTTTATAGACAAACAAGTTATTTAATATCTGTAAAATATATATGGAGCTATACCGAGTTCAGCTAAAACCAGAATCACTCAGTGTTCTCTTCTTCTTGTTCTGGTCAATATCACAAGAACCCGGATTTGAATGATTTATAATTGACAAATCAAATTCTCAGCAAGACCACTGAAATACACAGTAGGCTTGTCTAGTCTACTGAGAATTAAGCACAAACTGGGTTTTTGATATGGCAATATTACTCAGCTGAGAGAATTCCAATTTTATGGTGTAATATAATGCTATGATCAAAGTCCAACACACTCTCACTAATGTCTTTTGCTTAGGCTTGAACTGTGGAAGCAGAGAGCTAAGATTTTTGGACAGTACATCTCTTGTGGCCCTGAGGCAAAGCAGAAGTATTTTTACCTTGCTTGTCTTTCATGAGTCTCACAAAGTTATTACTCATCAGACTTATTGTATCATTTGGCTGCACGGGTGTGCATAATTCTGTGTCATCAGCATAGCTGTGGAAAGTTCCTATTTGAATACATTACCTCAGTATTGCTCTGCTTTGACTTTAGGGCAGTTACACCTATTGGCTTTTTTGCTCATAGTTCTGATAAGGATCCTCTCTCCTCTGCACATAAACACTAGTTAGGATGCCAGAGCCAACTGGTGGTTAGCCGAGTTTAGCAGTAAGCCTGGAAACGGGGGAAACTGTTTCCCCAGCTTATCCAAAAAGTAACTGGTATGATACATCTTGTCTACAACAACAGCAGAATATTTTTGCTTTATGGGGTGACTAGAGTGATTTCTGAACAGTTTCCCCCCAGTTTGTATTCATTATGCTAAGCTATAAGCCTCACAGCACACAGTTTTCTACCTCTTGCCAGGAAAGTAAATAAGCTTATCATCCATAATGCAGTATAGTTACAGTATAAGATGGGGAGTATCTTGGGGTACCAAAGATCCAAAAGTCACACAGTAATAAAAAGTGATTAAAGTGCTTTTTTGTGTATTTTTGTCTGCTTTTAATTAATAGTATTAGTTATACTCCAAAACCTATTATTGTATTAAGTCATTTTCAGCAGGATTTGGCACTATCGTCTTCACAGTTGCATGGCGAACTTTCTGCTTCAACAAATTTCCCCCTTATGCAGAATCTCATCTCGCCTACTCACAGTCTAATGTGTTTGTGTGTGTGTGTGTGTTACTTGCCACACCCTCTCCCCTTCTTTCTCTCTTTCTCCATGTGTGTAAGTGGAGACCAGGTGGTCAGTAAGAAAACGTGTACATTTTCCAGCTGGTCTACTTTTTAAAATAAATCTATTTAAAGCAGTAATCTATTTCAAAATGAAGCCTTGTCCTAATTAAACATCTTTGCTTAATCTATTAACACTTACAGTTTAGTCATAAGGGGTTTAATCAGATTCCCTGGAAACAAGAAGACATTTAGTATCACACATCACAGGCCTAAGCAACCTTGTCTTACAGGCTGAATAACACATTTTGTATTATTGACTGTCATACAAAGAAAGAAGAACCGTTTAGGGACCCGTGTAACTCAGTTTGTATGGGAACCTGCTTTGAGAATTTACACAGTTATCACATTATATTTGTCGTCCATGACATTATATTTTTAGTAGTGCTCAAAAATGTAGATATTTGTTTGTTGTGCTTGCTTGAAAACTCTGACATATAATAACTGATGAAGCATTACATCTAAAGAAATTCAGTCAGTTTGTACGGTTTGTTACACACATTGTCCGAGCTTGATGTCGACATGCCTTGATATCTAGTTTTTCTGTCCAGCTCAGGCAGATGCTTTGGTACTTATTTGCTGAAGCCTAGTTGATGGATGGTGCCATTCATTTATCATTTGTCCAATTATCACGGTTCACAAACGAAGCTGCAACATCATTTCAGCTTTTCAATCAACACAAAAAAACAGACAAAATCAAAAGTAGTGCTCAGTCCACGCTGCTAATTCATGTGGTTGTTGTCTGTCACATTTAGCATTTCAATACCAAGGCTGCCTTCATTAGAGTTGAACAATTTAACTGTAGCGGTTAATTAGCAAGCTTCAAGGACTCTATTAAGAAGAAACTGCAATAAATTGAGATATATTTGAATGTTTGCTTCACGGTGAATTGTAGTGTAGCATTAAATAACTTTCAATGGTTTACCTGCATTAGATTATTTCAATAAACTCTTCAGCACTGGGTTTTTGAGTGGAGCCAAGGGCACAACGTGTTTTGCAGGAGGAATTATAACAGCTTAAATATCCACAGGTGAATAGTGTTTGATAAACCATATTTGCGTTAGACTTTGTCGCTCTTTATTTGAACAAACGAGGCGTGTGTATCTCCAACAGGCTGCTTCTTATAGTCTGCTTGCATCTTTTTCAGTGCACTGGGTCTCTTCCAACACGTCCTCCGGATAAACGATTGTGATCAATCTGTTGTTTCAGCCGTCATAGCACAAGTCATCACCATTCCTGGCTTGAGACAGGGACGCTGGAGTAAGACTGTTATCTAATTTTCAGAATTTGCTTTAAAATAGAGCCTTTTAAAACATTAAACACATATTTCAAAGTTTCATTTTGTAGGTTATAAGGGTGCCTAAAGGTAGCGACTCTCTCATTTAACAGCTGTTTTCCAGGGGAGGACTGTCTCTTCTCCTCTGTTCAGTAAAATAGAAAAAGCATCTTAGCTGAGAGCTTAGACTGAATTTTGGAATCTACAATATGGATGGAAAAATTGTGGGTAAGGCTTACAGCAAATATTTCAGGTCACTGGCTTATAGAACATGTATAAATTGGACAAAACATATACATCCAGAGAGCACAGGTAAACCAGCGATATATAAGGTAAATCAATGAAAACTTGCAGTTTTAGTCACACTATATAAAATACTTATTTTAAAAACATGCTTGCTGTAATTTATAATGGATCTTTTCATGGCAGCCATGTGGAAAATCAGACTGGAATTTTGGTGAGCAGTGTTGCTAAAAGTGCAAGACAGGTGACCAGAAGTTAATCAGGTAAATAATCGGGCATCGTGAGTCCCCATCAACTAAACATTTAACTTCAAATGATGTGGAAAAATCACAAAAACTGTGCGACAGAGGCAGCACTGCAAATTACTTCTGCAGAATATTGCAGGATTGGGCTGTGTGGGTCGCACCCAATTTATCTGAACAAACGATGTGTTAGTTTAATGTTGAACGTTGTAATTTTAGAGGGTATGATGTTCAGGTTGCGTGTTGTCCTTGTGTTCGAATGGCTTCATTCAGGTGCTCTAGTTTCCTCCCACAGTCCAAAGACTAGCAAGGTGAATCGGAAAGTCTAAATTGCCTGCAGGTGTGAAAGTGCTTGTCATTCTGTTTCCCCTGTGAGGCTGTCAAACCTGTCCCAGGTCTTACCCAGGTTACACTGGGATACGATCCAGCATCACATGACCTTGAAAACATCTGTTCCGTTTTATTTTCACTTTATCCAGCTGTTACACAGAAGAAGAAGAATGCAGGATGCACATTGTGTTATTTGTTTTGTGAAGGAAAAAGTTAAAAGCAGAAAATTATTGATAGTATTGTTAGTAGAAAACACATTTCCCCCCCACCCTTCCATATTTTCAAGGTCAGGATAGGGAAGAGTGCTACGACGTCCAGGAAAATTCTCAAACATTTTTGTCCAAAAGAATGCTTAAATTACTAGTAGATAGATAGAGAGGCTCCTAATAAATCTCCCAGTCCTTGAGCTTTTCAGGGGTTAAGACATTTAACGTGGTTCATAACTATTTTATCATGGTCAAGCTTGAAGCCTTCTGTGCATGTAGTGTTGAATTTCTCTGTGCTTCTCTGCTTTGAGCAACCTCGAGGAGAAGCTTCGCAGTTCATGACAATCCATATTTTCAGCTTTCCCATTTTTGTAGAGGGCATCCTCCTCTTCATAGATCACGTTCTTGATAGCTTGGTGCGCAGCTTCTCCTCATCTGCCTCATTGAGTTTTTGGTGAATTGTCTCATCCGCTACTGCGAAACTGGAGGCTGGCCAGGTATGCAGTCAGTCACCAGTTTCATCCGAGTTTTTAGTCGTTTCTATGACTCACTGACTGAATCACAGATAAAATTTTGTCATTCTCCAGTTCCACTTTATGACTGTCTTCTGTGCCCTTGAAAGTCAATATGGGTAAGCATCACTACAGTATCTTTTTAACTGTAATGTTCCTGAGCTGAGTCTTTGTGTATGTTAGGTTTGGGCTATAAGAATGATGAGATGAGCAAGCCATTTGTGTATTCACAGTCAATACAAACATCTGTCCTATAATTCACTTTTATATGTATATAAATCTCTGCTGTTACATGAACAGCGTGAGTCTACCGCACCCCAACTACATAAACCTGAAAACGGAAGATAAGATTTAGGGTTACAGATATATTTAAGTTTGCCAGCATCTGTTTTTTTGAGGATAAATTATCAGTTAAAGATGAGGTTATGTGGTTTCAGTCATACTACCAGTGTGAACAAAATGATGTGATTTCCCAAGATAATTAAGGAATCAAAAGCAAAATGTTGATGTTAGAGCACTATGGAGGTATGTAAATTAATACATCAAAATTAAGGCTGGAAACTTCATGCTAATAAAACAAACAAATAAATCTTGAGGGTGCTGAAAAACGTGAAAATCATATCTCTTTCCTTTCTAACTTCCAGGCCTCTTCTTCTCTGTTTTCCCATATATACCATCATCCCGGAGCCACAGCGAGAATACTGTGTTTGCCCAAAGTGCGATATTTTCAGTACAAAGCTGGCCTTACTCAAAGAAAATGCTAATGTATCAGCACCAGGAATATGCAGGATAAAATTGGATGAAATAAACAGTATATGGTTAAAAAAACTGCTGTGTGGACCTGAAAAAACAGTCAAAAATAAGTGAGACGTGCAAAGTGTTGGAAGGAAAGTAAATAATCATATTTACCAAGATGTTGCATTTTTGGTTTGATGTAAAGGACAGGAAAGGCACAGCAAACATACAATATGCCATGTTTTTAAGAAAATGAGCACACGGGTCAGAAAAAATTCAGAGGTCTTTGGACCTTACCCAAAATTAGCTCATTATTAATAAATGTAATAAAGCAAAAATAATGCTGTCATTCTTTCTTTCTTTAAATCTATACTCATATAAGTCAATGCTAAATTAAATCTTAATGAATAAACAGTGACATGAAAGGGATTTATGACTTCACATCTCCCTGTTGATCAGTTTGACACAATTTCCTGTCCCACTTCTATCAAATGCCATATTGAAGTAATTACAAAAAAAGTGCAGCTTTCTCTGCAGCAAACTCTAATCTGGATCATATTGCTGCTGTTCTGCCATTTTTATTTGTGCTGGGTTCAAAAACTAGTCCGGTCATTAACACCTTTCCACTATTTTATCTCATGTAAATTCTGTCTCTTCAGCAAAGCATCACAAACAGCAAACAGCCTGTTGACATGCTCAGACATCCTCAGACAGCCCACTGACCGACGCAGCCAGAACGGACCTCCACCAGCTCTGCTCACTCCTGGCTGGGATGTGGAGCCCGAGGGGCTTGGTGTAACATTTCGGGAAGGGAAATATCACACACATAAATAAATTCATGAAATACATAATGATAGGAATCGCAACACCATGACTTAGCATAAGACAACCGAAGACAACAAATTAATTTTTCCTGACAATTTATGGCTGTAGTACTGCCTGTACTGCATGGATAAACAGAGAGACTGATTTTTTAAAGCTCAGCACTGCACAGAAACTACTGGCAGGATGAGTTCAGCTCTGCCGAGCCACCAAGCCTTCCTGTGGTGAGGTTCTCTTACGCCTTGAAATCCTGCTGAATGTGTTTTTTTTTATTGGCAAGCTGCGTTCCCCTCCTGGGTTTCCTTTCTTCTGCACCGAGTGTGGTCTAACAGAGCAGAAATTCCAAATTCAAATCAGGTAACGATCTTATTCTAGACAAGGATAAAGTTAATTTGCCGGGAACAATGCATAATGAGATCTCACCTCTTTCTTTGTTATTTTTTTCCTTTTTTTTCTTGTCACAGACACATCTTTTTGTTTGCACTTCTTTTTGTTTGCTTAAATACAACTTATGCTGTGCAGGTCCATGCTATTGTTATGTGTGCTCTGGCTGTTTCCACTGTGACTCAGTGTTGTTTCATGAGCAGCTGCTAAAGCTTCAGAATAATTGGAGTACCAGTTGGTAAGCAAAGAGTTGGCCTATTCATTTGCACAGATATCTTCACAATTAATGTTAAAATTACCGCTAGATTGTTGAAGTGCTATTTGAGTTGTCGGCTGCTTGGTGTGCCTCAGCGCCTCAGTGCTCCAGCTCAAACACTCTGCCAGTTGGTTGCTGCTGTCAATATTCTTTTGTCGACCATTGCTCAGTTTGCACCTCATTTTGTGGTTCAGAACACTTTCATTTTACAGTGGCCACCTGCATTACTTGTTCATATACCATCTGGCTGCTTCAAGAAAAGCCTTATAATCAAAACCATAACTTTGATTTGCTCACTCGAGCTCTCCGTTTTGGATTTACAGTGATGCATTTTGGCAAACAGAAGGATCAGCTGTTTTACTTTATTTACGTCAGAGGAAACATATTGAAGAGTCCAGGGAGCTTTTAGGTTTGTCAACACACTGTCAATTTTTTACCTTTTCACTCAGCACTTCCAAATTTCAAAGTGAGTGCTGAAGATTTAAAGAGAGTTTTGAAAAAAGAAAAAGACAAATCCTCCTCGCACAGCGGGCGTAACTTTTTGGCTGAGTTGGAAACCTACCCACTTGCTGTCTAATCTTGCTTGCATTGATCAGACCCCCTCCTCGTGCACACTGACTCACAAGCTTAGCATGCTGCTGCAACCCAGCTGCTGGACTAGCCTGGGCGTTCATTTATGGTGAAGAAGCAAATGATGCGAGAGCGTAAGCTGAAAGAGTAAGGAAGCCGTTTCAGATGACTTGCCAACCGAGCTTCTACTTCGACACAGTTCTGTTGTCTCGGCAAGAGAAGTCCAATAAAGTCACATACTTGCTGCTCTGCTCAAAAGCCGAAGCTGTAATGTGAAGCTGCTCTTAAAATGCTGATTATTTGATGTTTTCTGTCTGCTAGAGGAACAGAGTACTGCCATCAGGCACATCGTAGATGAACTTTATTTCTGCAAGAATGAAAGTAAAATGTGCATCCTTGTTAAAGCAGCGGTCAGAAAGCCTTTACTTAAATTCCCAAGCAGCACATTTACTCCGATTAACACCTTCTTGTATTTATACATCATTCTCATCAGGACACGGATAGTTTATGTTGTGCAAAGTGCTGTTGAGCAGTTACTTCATAATTTATGATTGCAGTGACCTGCAATCCATGGGAAAGCCAACAACTTCAAACAACCTAGCTCCAGCGCAACATCTGCTCTACGAGGAAATGTTGCCTTTGTTAATGAAATGATATAAATTGATGTGGCAGACAAAAGGCTCTGTACATTGTGTGTCTCACTCAGGTGGTATTGAAGTGTATGACGGCATGCCCTCCTGCAGGCTTTTGTTGCCGCGCAGTGTGTCGTAGGGCAATAAACACCCTAATAAAATTAGACAATGCTTTCTTTTTTGAAGGTGTTAAATGATGCTGTTTAATGTGGTAATTTCATAAAGTGAAGTTTCATAATTTCTGCTGTGCTTCCTCTGGGAGCATTGAATTTGCTTGCTAAGCTTTGTTTTTTTTTTCCATTCCTTAAACAGCGTGCACTCTAACATTGTTATCACCTCTGTGGTGTGGATATCTAGGTGTTCTCACATTTCTTCTCCCAATTAGTTTGCCTTATTTGTGAAAATCAGTGCCACCAGTTGTCACACCTTTAAGCGTCATCATTACGCAAAATCTTGATGCCCTATGACAACATGCAGTAATTAAATTTGCTTAAATTGTGTATTTGTGTTAACGGCGGATCGTATGCTTACTTGTGATGCGGATGTGTTACATTTGAGCATGCAGCAGGGAAAAAGGCTTCGACAGTGACCACTTTTTGATGTGTAATATTTGTCTTTATTATTAATATTCCAGTGAGTAACTCCTGTAACAACTGCTTTTATGGAATCATCCATCTGTTTAATTGCTGTGGCGAAATGTGATGACAGTTTTATTGATGAGGCGTCTTAATTCCAACAGCTGATAAGGCCTGATCAGCGGGTTGGTTAGAGTAGGAATGAATTGCAGTGTGCACTCTGTTGCTCATTTCATTTGTCTCAAGTGTTCATCCTTCAGTAACCGAATCCTCACACTGCTTTCTACCACCACACCGCCCCTACCCCTCCGCATACAACGCCTTCATTTCCCACCAGTAATCTCTTCACCCTAAGCTCTTTAAGTCACCATTAAGCCTCCATTCATTCTTATATAATGATCAAATTCATCCCAGGCCATTTACCTTCAAGGTTTAAGATTTACAAAGGATTAAGAGTTGAAAAATCAATTTGCTTGCACTTGGATGTCAAGTAATCCACTTTGGAAACATGCTGGAGTTACTGCAGCCTATGTGCCACACCTTAGCTGCAGGAGTAGGTTGAGGTTGATTTGCAGTGTAAACATGCGTGGTTTGTCTGGTGGTACACGATCTCGATAAGCACTCTGCAAAAGGTTTTGATTATTATTATTAAATCTATTATTTAGACACTCACCTTACACATCACGCGTGATTCATTCACAAATAAAGAAAAGCAAATGCAAGGTTAGTTCAAGATAAATAAATATAACCTTTTAAAATGTTTCTATTAAATCGGGGAATGTAGTTTCCTAGCTTTTTGCAGCTCTTTCCATTTATTGACAGCAAAGTATTTAAATTCAGTTTTTCCAGTGCAGTATGTGAACAAGAAGTCCAGCTAATGTTAAAATTATTAGCAGTCCTGGGATTGGACATCGTAATTACAGTGTTTAAATTTAATTAAAGAGCATATGCAAGCAAGGAGTTTTTACAGTAGGACAGTAAATACAATCATAGAATGATGCTATCTTTTCTAAGCTTGTTCATGTAAAATATATAAAAAACAATCCCCACTGTGATACACACAATCAAGAGGACTTAAGGTAGATGAAGAAGCTTGCATGTAAACAATATCCCCATAGTCAAGTGCAGACAGATTGCTTAATGATTTTACGACTGCTGAATGAGAAGCAAGATTTGTTTATCTGCAAAAATCCAATTTTTGATTTTGGCTGTCTTGGTCCACGTGGGCCTAAAAACTGATTCCAGCATCCAGCCACTGTTGTAAAAGTATTTATAACAACAGATTCAGTTTTATGACCATGAATGGTTTGAATATTGACTATAGAGCTGATACTTCTTTATCTCCTCCAAGGAGGTTATGTGGTCTATCTGTTACTCAAAAATAATTCAATTCAATTCAGTTTTATTTGTACCAACAACAGTCACCTCAAGGCCACTGATGTTGTGCTTATATACAGTTGTATACAGTTGTTGTTGTTTTTTAAAGCTGGTAAAAACCAAAATGAACCATTCCACCTACCAACCTGCATAAGTCATAAACCTAAATAGAGTCCAGTAACATTATCTATATGGTTATTGTAAAGCTGAAGCTGGTTTACTATTCATTTTTATTTTGTTGTTTGTTAGGTTTATTTATGATCAATTTGCTGTTACTTAATAATAGTTATTATAATGTGAGGGCTTGAGTACATCAAGATCTGCTGCGTTCAGGATCTAGCATTTCAGTTTATTTTTCTTTCATTTATCCATCTGTTAATCTATAGGTGCATTTCTATTATATCCATGGGAAAAAATATTCTTCACCATTTGTTTCTTATTCACCCCCTCTCCCCTTTAAAACAAGGGAAAGGACTGAACCAAAGCCAGAGTACAATATGAGCCAAACAGTGAGTTAGAGAGTTGTTTTACCCCCAGGTAGCTGACACCTTTGTTCAAATTGAAAGGTAAAAATGTGCTAAAACAGATTCTTTTACCATTTTCAGAGGATAAATTACCATGTGGTGTATTCATTAAAAGAAGAGCCTTCATCTGGTGGTTTGAAAAAGCAATTTAATAGCTTCTGTGACATGTTAAGCACCTTTCTGACACAGACATGCCAACAAAGTGAATATTGTATCACTTTATTGACGTGTTAACTGCAGCCATCAAGTTTCACCTTACTTTCAGCATCACTCAGAATACAGGACTCTTTTCCAGCCAGCAGGAAGGTAGATACACATGACATTTTGCTGTAATCCTGGAGTCTTTCCAAGGAAATGCATAAAGCTAATTGCCATACAGAAGAGGGGGTGGGAGTGTAATTTGTCCTAATTTTCAGACTGCTGCAGGTTGTTTTATTGTGTATGACAGTGTCCATGAGGCTATGACTTCTGGAAGGCATAAAGGCCATTTTATTGGAAGACCATAAATCTCTGCAAGCCAGTCTGGACACAAAGTTATAACAAGCTGTGAGGATTATCTTAGAACTACCTCCCATAAAGAGAATTTTTATACATTCAGCACAAGGTAAGAGCAGAGTCAGAGTTTTCTGTCTCAGCCTATGCATAGGGGGAATACAGTCTGGAAAGAAAGTAAAACCGTGAATTTACAATTTACTGCATTAACGGTGTGGTGTTAGGTAGAAGCAGTGGGCTATTGGTAATATTCATAATATATCAGATAATGGGGTTTTCTCTTGGAGAAACATAAATTTGCTGTTTAGAGGTTATATACAGTAATTGCAAATATGATATCTCTGAGAGGATCTTTCATTCAGCTCAGAGTAATTGTGATAAAATATTAACTGATCTGTAGACAGCTAATCAAAGCAAATGATCACTGATTTCAACCCCAGTCATATAATGTCCAAAGTAAACTGCAATCGCATAATAACACAATAATAACAATAACAATATGTACTTGAAAAAAAGTCCAGAATTTGTTGAAAACATAACTACTGTACATGAATTTTGTAGTTTTTTAAAAATATGTAAACCACAGTGGATTTTAATTAAAACAATTGATATGTAACCAAAATGCAGATTTTTAGCTTGATTTATTTGTTTAATTTTTGTTAACGAATCGCAGCCATTTGAATACTTAGTCTTCCATTTGCACAGACTCAAGTAACAGGGACTGGATGACTGCCTGTCTAATGCTATGTTTCCTCCTCTGAGATGCTCTGCCAGGCCTATACTGCAGCCACCTTCAGTTAATGCTTGTTTGTGGCTCTGTCTGTTTTGTACATAATAACTGAAAGCATTCTCTACTGGGTTGAGATCAGGTGACTGACTCGGCTATTGAAAAATGGCCTTGAGAAACTCTTGGGTTGCTTTGTAGTATGCTACAAGTCATTATCCGTTTGCACTGTGAAGCACTACCTGATCAGTTTTGCACTATTTTTCATGATTCATCTTGGTGCTTCTATCAGCAGTCACATCAACAAACACGAGCAGTCCAGTTTCATATGCCCATGCCATAACATTACCATGATCCACCAAATAATGTGGTATGCTTCAGAACAGGAGCTGCTGTTCTCTCCTTCTCTATACTTTTCTCTCCCCATCATTCTAGTACAAGTTCATCTTGGTTTCATTTGTCCAAATATGTTTTTCAGATCTGTGCCTGCTCTTTTAGGTGTTTTCTCAGAAAATCCAATCTGGCCTTCCTGTTCCTGAGTGTAACCAGTGGTTTGCACTTTGATTGTCTAAACCATCTGTATGCCCATTTTTGAAGGCAGGTCTTGATTGTAAACCTCGGCAATAATATGCTTACCTCCTCGAGTGTTCTTGACTTGTTAGATGCTCTGAAGTTGCTTTTCTCCCAAACCTTTTGCTATCTCTCTGTTTATTTTGTTGTTTCAACCTAATTATGGTCTCGCTCGCTTGCTGTGACACGTCTTTGCATCTACAGTATATTTAGGAATTATAAGCATATAGAGAACAAACTTGATTTGACTTCATATTGAATAATTTAGCTTTGAAAAATACTTTTTTTTTTTTTTTTACAGAAAATATGGTACATGATTCACCTGAAAGTGCACATTTATCAAATAGAGATGAAAAGGATTTGTTTGATTTTAACCTGGAAAATGAGTTCTGTTTGGCCTTTTTATATGCAAAAGTTTAATAAAAAAAGTTAAAAATTCCTGTTAATATGATGAAGTTCTTAGTCATCATAGGGAATGTCACCCCAAATGCTCATAACACTTGATAATTAGAAGGTAGCGGTGAAAAGCTCAACAAGATGCCTCAAAAGGCTTCCCGAGAGAGTTATATGAGCTGCTGGTTTTATGATTCCCTAGTGCACAAAGGGCACTGCTTGAGCAGTTAATTTGCGTAAAGGATGAAGGGCACCATGTGAACTGCTGTTCACGTGGTGCCCTTCATTAGATCACAATGACTGTTTAGCAGACATTATTTTTATTTCTGCATTTGTTTCTGCTAAATATATATAATTATATGTAAAACCGTTTCTTCACTAAAAAAAAAGTAAAAAAACAAACAAGTAAAGAGCATGTAAACACGCCTTCATGCATCAGTAATTACATGCACATACAAACACACTGGCTTTGATTAAGGTTTGATACGTTCTGAGAAAAGCAGGCAAATGATATTCCACAGCAAGCCGTTTATTAATATTAATTTGAAAGACAGCAGGAAATCTGTAGTTTTTATGTGTTTGGTAAAGCCCTGTGAACTGTAAACCACACATGTAAGTGACATTTTTTATGACTCTCTACAGAATGGATGTCCTATATATTTTTAAGGTCTGCCTTTCTATGCCAAGAATAAATTATAGTGTTTACTGATTTATTCATTTAGTCATTGCTCACCAGTTGTTGCATTTCTTGGTCCTCTACTCTGTCTTAACAATATATAGGTATATAAAACGCAGTATATCATACATATGTGATCAGATTTTTTCCCTTGAGAATATGCACAAGGCTTCATGGCGTACGGGGGTAGTGGGTTGACAAGGCATCACGGTTTTGTTGTGTTTTTAATAAAGCATTGTCTGTCAGGGAGATTAAAAGACACATGCATGGGCGGCTTTTGGTTCGCTATCTGACACTTTGTGGCTGCTATTGAAAACTGATGATACACACCTTCACAGCTGGTAATCTGTTTGATCTGTTTTCTAGGTGATTCTCATGTTGACAAAATACTACGACTTTAACTCTGGCAGAGTAACGGAGAGTTCTTTATGGAGGTAAGATCTCCTCTCTGATATTACGCTCTGTAGTTATACAGCAGGACACATTGATGTTACTGTTATGTTGATGTTAATGTAGTTGCACACTGTTTGGACCCTTGGAGAGATCAGCACAAAAGCATTAACACTGAATCATTAACTTAATGTCATTGTTGTGTCCACAGTGACGCAAGTTACTTTCCTGTCAGTAAAAGGTGAAAGATTTAATTTCGTGTAATAGAAGTTGGTAAAGTCTACACTTTGTCATCAAATGCTGAATCTATCCATTTCCACATATTTATGACAAGCATTTAAATTTTTGTTGTTATTAAAAGAAGTGCCCATTAAAATAAATGTTGACAACAAAGAATTTAATTAAATGGGAGGAACAAAAATTACTGACAGAATAGTTGAAGGATGAAGCTTTAGCTTATCGTGCCTATCCTTTATACAGAGCAAATTTGAAATGGCAATGCTTTTCTAACTCGATTTCATTGAAACAAAAACCAAATGAAAAATAATACATTTGAAACAAATGGTAAACAAGGACAAAAGCGAATGTTTCACAGATAATAGTAATAAGGTTTTACATTTGTTCATCACCTGGTTTTTGGAATTTAAAAAGAGAACTACACAATCTTAATTCCTTGTCATACCTATTCCACAATGGTTACACCTATTTGATTTAACCTTTGAATACAGTTTGGAGGTAGATTATTTTGTGCTTTGTATATTACCAGTGCAGTGTTGAGATGGACTGAATAGTAACATTTTAAGGCATGTAGTTTAATGAATAGTTGCATGGTTGGTTTATGGTTGGTTTTTAAGTCCTGTAGTATTTTTCCCCTGTACCATACGCACTGTATTAGCTCTTGTTTTGAATGTGTTTCTCCACCCCTCCACACAGTAAGTAATGCACAGTATGTATAATGATTTTGATTTATGTAAAGTTTTATGTATATTTAGTTTTGGACCTTCATATTTTTACATTGTTTATATTCGCCTAACAAGTGAAAGTTCAATCCCTTTCAACTTTGGGAACATAGATCTGTTTGGGCTTGTGTCAAGAACGGCATCTGTCGTAACAAATCTGCCAAATCTGACATGTGGAGTTACCCGCTGTGGCGACTCCTTTGTGGATAATGGAGCAGCCAAAAGTGGTTTTCATATGAACCTTCCAACATCATTTATATACAATTATCATGCCCGGAAATACATTTTTCTTGCCCTCTTTATACTTATAAATTTACTTTTTTTATTTGCCTGTTACAAAACATCCTCTGCTTTATTTTGCTTTAATTTAGTGATAATATATTTTTTTAATTTCAGCCATTTTCTTTCAGTTTTCTTTCCACTATATTGTTCCAAGTGTTCCTAGGGAAATATAAATTAATCATCAGCAAATGAAGTGAATTTTAACAATTCAGACATGTTACATGTCATTTCTATACAGCATGTTATGTTGGTGTTTAATACAGTCATCAAGAACTGAAGAAACAAAGTGATTTCCTAGTTATTATCATTCTTAGTTCATGAAGTTTTGTGCAACATTTCAGTGCATTCTCTTGCCAGGATATCGAATACTGGTGTTTATCCTCTAAGACATCCTAAATCCACAAGTTTTTTTTGTATTATGCAGTACAACGGCTATTTTTTACTGAAATGTCACCAACCACCTAAAACCGATATCTATTTTGGTGAAAATAATAGGTATTCAAAATGAAATCTGAAATAGTGCCTTTGTTTTGAGATGAAAAATGACTTCAAAACCCCATTATTAAGCTTTCAGGCAAATATGTCCTTCATTTGATTTCTAAAACACGACAGAGTGGTAATTAAATGTAAGCATCAATAATAACACAATAATAACACTTATAATACCACTACTAATTAAAAGGAATAATAATATCATGCCCCAGCCACACATGCAACACTGGATTTATTGTTTATTTTAATAATTAAAAAAATCTCCATTCATTTAGCAAATTGCTTCACGACTTCTGCTGTGGTAATTTTCTGCTTCCCTGAAATGCTTAATGATACCATCAGCATCTTAACTAGTAGGTGTTGCGCTGTTCTTCTCTTCTCTCCAGCAAAACCCATTTACTTTGTCCTGTAATTGAATTTTAGGTCAACTGATTATGGGACCATGTATGAAAAGCTCAATGAGAAAGTCGGGACAAAAACCATACTGAGCTACTTGTATGTCAGTCCAAACAACAAGATGAAGGTAAGTGTGAACGTGCATGTCGTGTACGTGGATTCATAAGTCTGTCAGCAGGGTTATTATGATCTTTACCCTACACAGCCCTGCAGGAGTCTGTGCCTTGCGTCTGTTGCACAAGCACTCTTTAAGCCCTGTGGAATGGATGCTGTCATGGTGGGCTGCTGATTCCCCTGTCTCTTGTCTTGTCTTGTCTTAGATCATGTTACTGACCGACCCAGAAGTGGAGAGCAGCTTGCTCATTAGCCTTGACGAGGGGGCGTCCTATCAAAAATACAGCTTAGCCTTTGATATCCTCAGCTTGCTTTTTCACCCCGAGCAGGAAGACTGGATCCTGGCTTACAGCCATGACCAAAAGGTAGAGTGTAGCTGTCAGATGGCATGAAATAGTTGCAATAAAATCTGAAAATGTGACAGAAAAACATCTCCATATGAGAATGTGGGCTGTTGTATACAGATTACTTGCTGCTTTTTATTCTTTTGTTACTTTTACTTGAATGTTCTGCCAGACTGAAGTCACCGTGGGGTCACATTGCAAGTAATCTCTCTATAAAATGATACAGAACATAGGTTGCCTTCATGGTCAGATGCATTCATTTTAATGCCAACGTTAACTCTCATAACATGGTCTTCACAAGCACAGATATCTGCCGCTTCTGCAGCCCTTAACAGGTCATAAGGTGCAGCTACAGACAGCTCTGAATGGATGTGTCCTCAGAAAGCACAGGGGAAAGTTAACAAGTTAGACACGCCCAAACAATGCACAAACTCAGTCACACACAATAGCGAGCATAAACACACACCCTCCATTACTCTGTGTGAGAACCCTGCTGTCTGCTTTACTCAAAACCAGAGGCATCAAACTCGGACTCCCAGCCTGCTATTGGAAGACTTGATTTTCAGAGAGAAAAACAGTCAAGGTCTGAGAAGTGAGATAAATGATGCAGGGAGGAAGATGAAAGCTGAGTTGAGAGCCACAGATGGGTCAAAATAAAGATGCTCCAGAGACGTTTGCCTTTAGGTCATTCTGTATGTCTTTGTAAAGCTACATTTCAGTGGTTTTCCTTGTTCCTTTTATCGCAGCTATAGCTGGGTTTCATTTTACATTTATTGATTGCCTGTCATGTCTTTTAAAAGTTGTAAGTACTTAGATAACTCAAAAATGATATTGCCGATCCTTGTAAGGCTGAGAGCTTAAGATGCACGCTGCTCAGTCATTAAGGAGAGATGACAGGCTTTCGGACTGCTTGAACACAAGTAAAATGGCTTTATGGAGAAAAATTACAATGACAGCTACAAGACGGATTTTAAGATGTCAGGTAGGAATCCTGCTGTGTTACTTTAAGAACAAGACGCTGTGGTTTTTAACTCAGAGACCACTTTGTATATCACTTCCCTCTTATTTAAGCCATCACAGTAGATATACACCATTCCCTGTTTTATTTTTAAAATCTGGCTTCTAAGGGTTGCTGCATTTTTACATGAACTGGTGGATCTCCGCATAAAGCATGCACTTAGTAGTGCTGTATTTTTTTAAAAAAACAACTAAAAATCTTAATGCCACAAAATTTAAAGATTTGGCAGCTGCTTGGAAAAGAAGTTGGACATAAATCTTGAAATAATCCTTTTGGAGATTCTGAAAAAAAATCATCTTTATACTGTACCTCATGCCGTAGACATTTGATTAATGCCTTCCCATTTTTCAGCTCTATGTCTCCGTTGAGTTTGGAAGAAGATGGCAGCTTGTGCATGACAATGTCGTCCCCAACAGATTCTACTGGTGAGATCAACATCCAGTCATTTGTCATTCTGGTAGAAACATGCTGCATTATTTTCACACAAAATATGTAAATTGAGTTGTGTGCATTTTTAGCACTCTGCTCACAACAGTAGTACAGAGGGGAATGATCAGTCAGCAGCTTGTTTTCAGTAATGACAAAGAAAACAAAACATTAATGTTATCAAGTCAGATTTAAACCTAACATCTAGAGTCTTAAGTGTGCCATTTTTTTTAAAGTTTTAGCTCGGGCCTGCCATTTTTATTTTGTCTTGTAAAGCACTTTGTGGCTTTGTTTTCAAAAGTGCCATGTAAAGCATTTTTTTAAATAAAGTTCTTTGTAGGAAGTGCCTTGGGTTATAGAAAAAACAACATGTTTGCATTTGTCCTTTCAGAAATGGTAAAAATGAATTAAACTTAAAGCCTTTTTCTTTAAATAGCAAATGCCAAGCAAGGTTTCCAGGAAGGCAGAGCTTGGCTTGTATTTATAAATATTTTATATTTGCTTGTCGTTCTTTTTATTTTTTACATAATGCGCTGTGTCTAGTTTACACACACTTATAAATATTTGATCCACCGAATACAGTCTCCTCATGAAATATTTTTGGCATATTTTTGGATTACCATATTATGTTACAAATCAGGGCTTACCCGAACATTATCCATCAGGTTTTCTTTTTTTTGGTTTCCTTTCTTTCTTTCTTTCTTTCTTTTTTTGCATGCATGTACCTGATGCATAGAGTCAGGACTGAGGTTGTGTCCTGGGGCTTTTGAGCTTCTCTTAGGAACCGATACAGGGACTATGGTCGCTGATATGTGTTAAATTTATGACAGTTTTTATAGTAGCTGGCTTCACACTCTTCTCTAAATAAATAAATAAATAAAGCCATATTAATCAGGAAGTTTGAAATGACGTACAGTGGAGTGATCTGCAGGTTTTTGTTAGTCTTAAATCATGTTGACAATATTATGGTAAATACAAATCTGTAGGGAAGAGGTAATGACTAAGTAGAATTCAGGGAAAGTCATGAAAAAGGCATTTTAGTGCCTTGTTTAATGATGCTGATATTTTTATCCTCAAGCCTCATTGCTTATGGTTGTTCAGGAGAAATAGTTAACTTTCTAATTAGTTTTTTCTAGTCAATACAATTAAATGCAGAACGATGGACATCTTTGGGTTAAAGGTACTTCAGTTTGCAGCTAGGTTGGAAAATCTTCATAAGCTAAAACTGCTGCATGAAGTAAGCCCACAGGATTTACTGTGTGTGTGTGAGTTCGGTATTTATTGTGTCAAACTCCCAGCCCACAAGGACTTAAAATACACTAAAAATACAATTTGCAGTGGTGAAGGAGCTTGTCACACAAAAACATTTTATTGCCAACACAGAAATCCTGTCCCATGTTCAGGGCTAAAACACAGCATTATATTAACCAGCCTTCTACAAGAGTAGGTTATAATCCCTTTATAATGATGTGTAAAACATAAAGTAGACTGGATCTTTCCATGTAACCTACATAATGAACTACACCAGTACTGTACAAGGTCTTTCATAATTTTCCTATAGACTATAGGCTATTTTTCACTCATTTTCAGTCCAGTACTTTTAGAGAAATGTTACGTAACACTGACCTAATTATCATCTAAGGATACCAAAAAACTAACTGAAGGGATGAACCAGTCAACTTGACAAATAAACAATTTTATATTGTATCTTTAGGCACTTTGTTACTAAATCCTCTCTCAAACACATTAGTTCCCATTTCTTGAGCTAAATATGTGATACATGTCAAACATAAAGCAGTTTTACAAATGAAATTGTATGTTTGCACCAAGTTGATTGCCAAATTAGCTGAAAAGTTGCCATATCTCGATGAAGTGTGCAGTGTGTACAGGTGTAGTGCAAGGATGGGCCAAACTAATTTGGGCTGGAACTTGTAATCACATAAAATGCATGTGTTTGATACTATTCTACCACTTGTGTTTATTACGAGTGAATACATGCACATGCATAATGTATGAAAACAATACCTGATCTATCACCATTGTGAAGACCATCATAGAGTATTCACTCTCTTAAATACTGACATTCAAATTGTAACTAAATAAATAATATAATAAAAGAAAGAAAGCAAGTTTATCCTCACTGTATGTACTCAATTATCAGTGTTTTCATAGAATTCACATTTAGCCTTTTGTGCATTTTAATACGTTATTCTGATCATTAAAAATTAAAAACAATATTCTTATGGGCAGTCAGAATGGGCTCATTGTAGATGTGGGTGGGCCCTCTCCCATTAGACATTAAAAAATGATGAAATGCAGAATCTATGATCTAGAAAGCATCTGACTGACAACAGCTTAATTTTTCAGCATTAAAATGATCCCAAACACACAGTGAAACACGGTCAGTTATGAGTGGCCTCCCCAGATCCAGCCAAAAAACAGCCAATATTCAAAGAAAAGCTTTAAATGTCCTTCAATAAGCATGGAAAACTATTCAAAAACATTACAAGATAGCTTGCCAAAGAGGGTTCAGGCTGTGGTGAATGTAATCCTACCAAATATTGACTTTCAAGCTTGTTAGAAATGTGTTTTTAGGCAGTTTACCTTATACACTGTAGATCCATGTATGTTTACTGCACCTGTTCCACATCCCCTAGCAAAATATAAAGAAATGAGGGGCAGCTGAACATTTTTGCACAGTAGATTAGTATATAAGTACACATGTTTGACTTTCAAATTCTTTCTTACATGAGACTGCAGCTACTCTTCAGCAGAGAATGTGTTCATAATTTAGGTTTGTACAAGACATCAGCAGATGGTCTTTCTTCACAAATCACCAAAGGTTTGGTGTGAAAATCACTCATAACAGTTGTTTGTTTTAAAAAATAAAAACCAAAAACCAAATAAAGAATTCATCTCACTAACACAGAAGCGTCAATGCAACAAATCCTAGTTTTAAAGATACGTTTGATTCCCCCCCCCCCCATCATCTGGAACAGTGAGTGATGCCAAAGGATTAATCAAAAATCAAATTTACAGTGCTCATATGTGTAAGCACATCCTTTTGTCTTTAAGGAAATACATAACCCAAATATGCAAGAAAAAAGCATCCCACACTGCTCAGTTTAAGATGATTTACAAAAGCATATGGTAACACTTATCGTGAATTCATTACCTCTTGCATACTGATATGAAAAGTTGAATATGATTTATTTTCTGCTGCTATTTATCATTTGCTTTGCTGTGTTAAAGAAGGACAAGGCTGCCTCTTTATCGGAAAGGCCAGGCTAAAGATACGAAGAATGAAAGCTCTGATATGTAATTATAACATTTGGAATTCAACCAAAATCGCTCAATGCCATTACTTCAATTTCTTTAGCCCATCCTACACCATGATGAAGACATTAACATGATTTGATAATTCACAAATCTTTGCCATTAAAATTCCCTAAGTTGTTGCGTTAGATACTATTAATTCAGGTATGTTACTTATAGTTCTGAAGGTTTTAATCAAATATTTTAATCAAATGTGTTTACTCAACCACAAAGCGGTCTATGAATTCCTGAAAGGTCTTGCGTCCTTGCTGTAAAATGCTACCAAAAGGCGTTAGTTATTGGGGGACATAGTGTAACATTGCAGGGGTTATTTAAGACCAAGTGCTGCTGTTCACTGATAGAATTGGATGAAGTATTTGACAGAAAGTCCATTAAAAGAGATGGAGCTGTGAGGCAATTACAGAGTGCTGAGGGAAGCAGGATTGGAGCTTTTTATATTGTAGTTCAGACACAGTATGGAAAATGAGAAGAAAACCCATCTTCTGTCACAACAGCTGCTATTAATACAAGAAGTGGTCACTCCAGCCACTCTTCACTTAACCGATACCGTGAAGAATCTGTGGTGAAAGTGAGTAAGTGTCAGGTTTCGTAGATCGGACTCACGCGCAGACCACTAGTGTCTTCAAAAGGTGCATTTATTTACAGTGTTCCTCTACAGTGGAATTCATATATACATATAATGGTGTCAAGGGAAAAGGGGCCGGGGTTCCAGGGTCCAGGAGCGAAAGAGGCAGGAGTCCAGGAAGGGAAGGTTTTCATTCAGCCCTCGCACATCTCCTCTCCTTTCCTCTATCTCTCTTGCTTCCGTTCAGTCGCCATGCACAGGGAAAGAACAGGTCCAGAGGCGATCTATACACAGGCAGAAAAAAACCATTAGTTTCCTGGTTCAGACAGGCTCACAAACTGACTTTACAAAATACAGGACGACTGACGCTGATGGCTCAACGATCCAGCGACGAGTAGAGCAGACTCGCCCTCTTAAGAAGGGTTCCAATCTCTTATGATCAGCAACAGATGTGCTGATCACCTCCAGGTGTGTAGGCCAGGGGCAGGAGCCCATACTGAGCTCCGCCCCGGCAGGAGAAAGAGAGAATGGAAGAGGGCGAGAGAGAAAGGGAAACAAAAACAAAGCACCTGACAGCTGTCAGCTGTCGAGGAGCGGAGACCATGACAGTAAGATAGCTAAGTATACTTTACAGATAACGAGTGGTACAGGCCAAACGACCCATCAGGTCTGTAGTTATGGTTGCTATGTTGTTGCTCCTGGAAAATGAAACCCTAAAAATCGCCACTGCTCCTTCTCTTATTTCTCATGACCACTAATGAAATTTAAATGACAACCAACTAATCTAAGACAAATATTGCACTTCTAAGAGCATTAAAAACCCCCACCAATTACTGTGAGCTCAATGCGCTTACTAAGGAGTTTTCTCAGTTTTCTTTGTTTCTGTTACAGCCTGATTATGTACAAGGCTCCACTTTATTCAAATATATTCAGTGCTTTTTGTCTCGCTATTTTACTAAGCTACTTGTTACAAAACACTGAATGTTAAAATTGGGGGACCTACAATGAAAGCCTAATTTAGGGCTTCAGGAGTCCCAAAATAATTTATTAAGGGGATAAAATAAAAAAGAAAAAAAAAAGAAAATTCTGCCTGTTCTTTAAGTTAAACTAACTTTTAATCCTTTGCAAATGTATGCAAGTCAGTACAATTATATTAATATGTAAATAAGTTATTTCTCAGTTGGCATTAGTTGTTCTCGTGCAGTTTATGAAAAAAACCATGAACTGCATGAACATATGCAGCAACTATCAGCACTAGTGGTGACAAAAAATAGTAATACTCCAATTTAAATGTAACAACTTCTTGATTTTGGAACTACTGGGAATAACTGGGAATAACTGTTTAATACATAACTTAAATTCGCATGCAGTGTAATGCTTGCTGCTTTATATTTTATTGTCAGTCTGTATAGCTTTGGAGGAATCACACCAAAAAAATCTGATAAAATATAAATAATATAAAAGCTGATATTACTTCTGAACTCTTTAAGTCCTTCATCTCAGACAGCCTGTTGTCTTCTGATTGGCCAACTGGAAGCCTGGGCAGCTCCAGGTGCTTTGGAGCAATATCACATCTGTTTGGCAGCGTGGAGTTTCCAAATACACATATGTGTGTATAAAAGATAGATGTACCCAGCATGTCATTGTTTTCTGTGCTCTGTGTTTTGAAGCCTCATTTTGGCTGCTGCCGTGTTAGTTTTTGGACCCAGAAGAGACCAGATTTAGAGAAGAAAGCAAAAGTTTAACAAACCACCACCACAAACTTACTGGACAGACATGTGTACCTGCTAATTTGTTTTGTAGCACACTAGTAAAATACCAGAATTTAACTCTTTAACACTAAAGGGCAAATTTCTAAACCTTCTTGCACAAGCTGTACCACAGCCATAATGTCAGTCAGGTTATTTCATGAAAATGCTCCAGAAGACACTAGCAACAGACAGTGGAGGGCTTGAGTCTGTGACTATAGTGTTCAGCAGGCTGCATCAGCACACATCAGTCAAAGCAGCCACGTCCAGAATCCAGAAGGATGAGTTATAAAGACCCAGTATATATTTGTTATGATGGAGGAGACTACCTCTAAAGACAAAAAACAGTGTATTATGTATTTTCTGTGCCAGGCTGTAAACAAGGTTTTTATTGCTTCTAAGTTGGCCATTTTGCTATAGCAGTCTGTGGGGACTGACTCGCTTCAAGTGGCCTCGGTAGTTTTTTAAACACTTTTGTGTTGGATTCATTTTTCTAGCCTGGAGGTTGTAAACCTTCTAAACAATGTACATTGTTATTTACAACTTTTTAATATTCATGTCAGAGCCAGAATCAAATATGATTAATCAAAAAACCCATTGCTACAAACATGACATGAACATTTTTTCCTGCATCTTCATAGAGATTAAGTAAGCTTATCACAGATTTCTTTTATATAGATTTCTCCATATATTGCTTGTGATTGAAACTTCAGTGTTATATCATACAGTCAGCTGGTAATTAGCTTAACCAGTCTGTTTTGAAGCATAGATGCCCTGCTGCTGTCCTTGTTGCTGCAGATCTTCTCATATACCAGACTGAATTTGAACATGTGAGAGTAGATTGGAGAAATTGCCATTTGTAGTTAAGAACAAGACATTTGTGTTCATCTCTGTTTTTACATTTTGCTCTTGGAATCTCCTCACCAGGAACAGGAGGAGGCAGTGCTCACAAGCAAAGGATGGTAACTCACTACAGGCACCGGAAAGCTGGCCAGTCAGAGCACAGTAGGCTTATAGAGAAGAGGTGGGGCTCAATGAGCCCAGAGCTAATATCACCTTTTTCATGAGGAGGCTTCAGCAAAGCCCATACATCAGACGAAAGTGGGCTTTTAGGCAGCCTGTAGCTCTTATATGTGCTTCAGAGTAAGAAATAAATGAGGAATTCTTCAGACAATGTGAAACGTTCACTTTTCTTAAGGGTCACGGGACAGACACTGATTATAAAACAAAAAGTAATGTTTATCATGATGTTACAGGTCCAGACTGGGCTTGGACAAAGAACAAGGAATGATTCATCTGGAGATCAGCGTCTCTGATGGGCGTGAGTAATAACAACATGTTACCTTAGCAACACAGAAAAAAAAATTGATTTATCACAATTTAGTTTAACAATGTTTTTTTTAATATAATAAATATATATGAATAATTTCATTTAAGTATATTATTATTATAGTGAGAAACAAAGAAAGTAGTCAGTGCTGAAATTCTTCTTCCCATCTGGCTACATGAAGTCTTCATACAGTCGAGCTTATTCATTTTTGAAGGGCTGGGCTGTGACTTGGCGCACTCGGCTCGACTTTCTTGGCCACAATGCAGAGAGGGGGGCACTTCCATAAGGGCCTTGTGTGTTAATGCCCTATCTCTGTAGAGAGTACTTCATTTGGCTGATGTTAACAAACTGGGACAGCTCTCTCTACTTTATCTATTAGTAAGAATATTGGCTTCCAAATTTTTGCTTCTATGCTTCACTTAATACTATGAGCATAGGCACTGCTAAGCTTTTACTGTGGGCTACAGAAGGTTGTTTGTTCCTGTATTATGTTGTCTTTTTAGCACTAATTTCTTGCTTACCCACAGGATCGCAGTACATAACTTGTAAACTTCAGAATTGCTCTGATGGAAACAAGAGCAAACCTTTTCCTGGGTTTATCATCCCTGATTCCCTTGTGGTTCAGGATGAATACGTTTTTATCCAGGTGGGTTTTTATTGTGAGGTCTGGTTTCATTAAAAGACAATTAAATGCTGTAAAACCAATGTGTTCACTCTTGTCTTAATGTACAGTCATGTTTTTCATTAACTAAAAGGGGCCATTATCCTGTGAAGGGATGGGGTAAAAATTAAATTGCAGCGTTGTGTATTACTACAATGCCACTCTGGCATGATGCACAACAGCCTAATTAGCAACAAACCCAGAGTTTTGATGGCTGCATAAATTATTTGACCCGAGCTTCGGGCAGTTAGTGTCTTCATTTATGTTTATGGATGTTTACTATGGATAAATGTACTCTATTCTGCTTTTGTAGGTGCCAGTAGGTGGCCAGTCTGTCCATTATGTGTCCTATAAACGAAATGCTTTCTACCCGATGAAGCTTCCCAAGTACACTCTGCCAAAGGTAAGGTAACTGGAAAGGATGCAGTGTTTGATTGAGAAGAACAAGTAACATTAATTTAACTATGAAACATTTATTCCTCTGGGATATTTTGTTCTATGATTATAAGTTTTAGTTGGGTGATTATTTCCAAATACTTTCATCAAGTTTGCTTCCAGTATTATTTACTGACGGATCCATTAAATTGTTTTCTGTGCTTTAATCTCCTGAAAAATGATATAGGATTGCATAATTATGTCTCTGTTTATTTAATAGCATTGCACTGATTTTCAGTTTTCTCATCTATATCTACTTCGCCTAAATTACATTTACTTAAAGCAAATCTGGAGTTCCCGAGGGCTCCCCAAAATGTTCTGAAGCAGAAAATGTCAATTTAGCATCTGCACAAAAATGCACTGACTTCCATTTACTGCAAGCACAGCAGGGTGGCTTAGCAGTTTGAGAGACTGTGTTAGAACAACAGGAGAGATTTAGTTCCTGCAGTGTTGTTTCAATAAATCTATCCATCCTGCCTTGTATTTTGTGACCATTTTTTCTGGGAAGGGCACATCTTGTGCACCATGCTGGATAAGAGATTCAGTAAAATTAAAAGGAGCTTGGCTTCATTTTTAGTGCACAGCGTGAAATGCCTTAGGTCTAATTGCTACAGACCCAGACTGAGTGATGTCAAGAAGTGACAAATTGTTAGCTCGCAGCTTTGTGCACATCGCTAAGCGGATTTACACTTACTTGTTCTTTAAGCCATTTCCTAAGAAACATATTGGCAAATGAGTAGTTAAGTAATCCACACAGAGGCATCCACTCATGAATTCTGCTTATTTAGGACTTACAGATAATCAGCACAGACGATAACCAGGTGGTGGCAGCGATTCAGGACTGGCACCAGAATGATTCCTACAACCTGTACATGTCTGAGTCCAGAGGGCTATTCTTCACCCTGATGCTGGAGGACGTTGTGAGCAGTGGAGGTCCCGAGGGAAATATAATGATAGACCTCTATGAGGTAGGCAGTGAATGTGCTGCAGGGGTGGTGCTTTTATCTGACTACATGGTTTTGTAATATTAGGGCAGTGGCTTTTTTTGTAGTTTCTCCTTTTATATATTTCATATATTTATTATAGTCTGTCTGTGTGTGTGTGTTGACATTAATGCATTACTACTTAAGAATGCTTTATGGAGCACTAATTGAGCTCCTTCAAAATGTTAACCCCAGAGTGTTATTGGAGTATATGGTTTTAATTTTATGTTCCAAATGAAGGTAAATGAAGGTATCATATATGGTTCCTCGTTTTATTTTCTGAACATTTTCTTGACTGGAGTCTTGTCCAGTCACAGGCACAGGCTGCTGTAAGGTGGCAACATTTGCAAAATGTGGCTAAAAATATATACTTTTCTTCAAAGGTCTAAGTTCATTTGAGTTCATACACTGAACTGAGCATGCATATACACACAAATACAGGTTGTGCCCGAACAGAATACTTCAAGTGAAAAAACAGTATTTTTTTTGAGTCAATACTGAGCCCACTTTGAAGAAAAACAGTAGCAGTGAAGTATATCTCTACTACAAACAAAAAAATAAATAGCATGATGAAACCATGTGAAAATCAAGGAAAACTAAATAATTCATAAACATTGAATTACTAAATCAATTTTAGCAGTAATAAAATATAATAACACTATGTAACTGAAGTATAATAAAAATACTATAAGGGTATCAAAAAACCAAAATCACACATTTCACAGCTTGAAAATGACTAAAAGTGGGATAAATGTCTCACTGGATCACTGTATGATGTTATAGGAACTTGTGGCAACATTCAGTGTATTATTCACTACTACTATCCTATATTTATAAGAGTTTTTTTTAATAACACAAATATGGCTCTCTAGATGCATCTGGTGTATGTCTCAAAGTGGACTTATGGAAATATGATCAAATATAGTGCCACCACTTTTAGCCATAAATTCCACTAATTTCTAGAGACAACACCTATCTCAACATTTAGAACAACTATTGAAATACATAATGTAGAAGACTAAAGTCTGAAATACTCCCAGCCACTGCTGATTGGATGCACTTAGACCCCCGGAGAGCAGTCATTTTGGTTTTCTACCTTAGACCCCCGCGGAGTCATCATTTTGCGTTTCTACCTTTAAAAGCCGGAGAGCAGTCAGTCAAATGCTGGAGTCATTCATATGTATATTATGAATTCTGGAGGGAGGGGAGTGGGGGTGAGTGATTGAGGGGGTGGGGGAGTGGAGTGTTTCAGTTTGCCATCTTAGGGAGAAATCAACACATGTCCTTTGTATGTCCTTTGTTGCTGACATTTATTGATGAAAACAGTACAAAAAACCAACCATTTGTACACATATTTACAAATAATGATAAAAAGTGAGTGAGTACATTTCAACAATCACTCACAATCCTGGCACTGCCACGGTATCTGTCGTCTGCATTTACCACACGTGTACCTGTAGCAGTGAACACATCGCACAGTGGCCTGATTTTTTTTGCATCTGTGTTTGACCTGACACGTGGCCCTTTTTCCAGGGCTCGGTGTGGAGGGTTGTGTCCGAAGCAACTGTTCTTTTCTTGCCTTCTTCGCAGCTACATGAGAGTGAGCCAACTCCCTTGCAAGCTCCACCAGGAAGTCCACCCGTCTTTCCTTCGTCCCGGTGCATGCTTGATACAGCACATGTGCATTCAGTGCTGCCATGTCAATCATGTTATAAAACACGGCAACTGGCCAGCGCCGTGTTCCTTTGCGGACAGTGTACTCCCGAACCATCTGGTCCATCACATCCACGCCACACTTTGTTTTGTTGTAAAGGGTGACAGTGTTTGGCTTCCTTTTGGTAGTGTTATCAGTCTGAACCACGCTGTGCATGCTGCTAAGAATATAGACTGTCTTCTTCCGTTTGGCCGCATACGCCGTCAGCGTGGCAGCAGAGGTTGAAAACACCTAAGAAATAAGATAAATTGTTATTTCCATAGCCCTTTTACACACAATGAAACACATAAACATAGAACCACAAAAGACCTGCAACATACCTGAGTGGTGAATTCATTGCGATCTGTCTGTCTAGTGGATTGAGGAATTTCCCTGCGAATCTTGTTGACTGTGCCGAGGATGGTGGTTTTCCGTCCAAGAAGTTTTTGCGCAAGTGAAAGCGATGTGAAGAAATTGTCCGTGGTAACATTTCTGCCCTTGTCTAGGAATGGTTCCATCAGCCTCATTACTACATTTTCAGAAAGTCTCTCCCCAGTGGGACGATTGGGGTCCTTGCCAAGATATGGGAAGACATTGCAAATGTACTTGGATTTTAGGTCGCAGGCCACCCAAAACTTGGTTGGTGCACAATCATCTCTATGATTGTGCACCAATCAGAGCACTGGGTGTTTTTTTGTACTGGGTATATATATGACACAATCTCACTGTTTTCATCAATAAATGTCAGCAACAAAGGACATACAAAGGACATGTGTTGATTTCTCCCTAAGATGGCAAACTGAAACACTCCACTCCCCCACCCCCTCAATCACTCACCCCCACTCCCCCTCCCTCCAGAATTCCTAGGTAACAACCTAGGAACAAATGCTGGAGTCATATGAATGACTCCAGCATTTGACTGACTGCTCTCCGGCTTGACTGACTGACTAAAGGTAGAAACGCAAAATGATGACTCCGCGGGGGTCTAAGGTAGAAAACCAAAATGACTGCTCTCCGGGGGTCTAAGTGTATCCAATCAGCAGTGGCTGGGAGTATTTCAGACTTTAGTCTTCTACATTATGTATTTCAATAGTTGTTCTAAATGTTGAGATGACTAGCCAATTTAGCTTCCACTTCCAGCATTTGACTGCTCTCCGGCTTTTAAAGGTACAACGGTAAAAGCCTGGCAATCCCAGTGAGCATTGCATTCAAATGCACTTTTATCACTATGTGTCACATACATTAGCCTGATGTTTGCTGACTGACTGGGAGACGTTTATATGGTTCCACAACCTCACAGTGAAGCCAGTTTTAACGTCTATTTAAGTTACCAAATGTGGTTCCTTGCCCCAACAGAGGGTTTGCTTGACAGAAAATCAAAAAGTCACAAACTTTCATCACATTCATCAAGTCAAAATGTCAGATATTTACCGAGTTAGATTTTTTTAATTTGTTTTCTAATTTGGGACTGTATTTGTGTCCTTAAAAAATGATAAAAAATTACATGAAATAACATTAACTTGATGCTGCTTAGGAATTAATTTTTTTTAGATGAATAATCAGAAAAACACTTGAATTTTTTTTTACCCATATACTGAAACTGTTGAGTATAAGAGGACTCTGATGGCAACATGGGGAGCGCTAACGGAGACACTATGTGTCTCTAAGAGTACCATACAAAAGTCAAATCACTGGTTTGGGATCTTTCTTGAGCAACATAACAGACTCTGACAAGTAAAGCACCAACAGATGGACAAAAACTTTCATAAGAGTTCTTGTGGATTTTCTGCTGTGTTTTCCTTAAGTGCACTGAGATGTTTTAGATGCCCCTTCTATAATGAAACAGATGTTACACTGCATTCATTCTGCAGCATCTGGGTGCTTCTCTCATATCTACTTTATGGCTGCTTTATCATCTTTTTCATGCAACATTACAGTTTCACAAGAAATCATTTAACAGGTTTAGTCATTAGATAAGGTATCATTCATATACACATTTCGAAAACACAGTCAGTGATGGTGCATTGGCACAGTGCAGAATACTGGCTTTAACTAGTGCCCTGAACATATTATATCTGTGCTGACAGATCTACTACGAGGTTGCAGCAGCTGCACATGTATACATCAGCCTAGATTATCCTCATCCTTAGCCAGCAGTAAAAGCATCATGTTGTTGAAAGCTAAGATAGCCATCAGCAGTAGTTATGCTGCTCTCTGCCCAGAAACACTTAGCTGCAGTGACCAGTAGAAGATATTAAATGGTCATTCATACTTTGACAAAGATTTGTGGAAATGAAAGAGAAATGTGAGCTCAAGTGATAGCTGCAGGTGAGAGTCTGCATCTCTCTGCACATAAATACAAAGAAGAAGACATATCTCAGGGCTGTGCCATATGTTGTTTTGATTTTGCAGAGTCCTACAGATGGTCCAAAATAGTGCTCCATGTCAGGAAAAACTATCACTTTCAGACATCTCTTCCTTTCCAAACTAGGTCTTCAGCTTTACTTAAGTTTGAATAATTTACGGTTATTTTTTTCCTCCCTTTTTTGTTACTTTTCCCCCCACTGCTCTCCTTCTCTCATGTTCTCAGGTTGCCGGGATTAAAGGGGTGTTCCTGTCAAATAAAGTTGTCGAGAACCAAGTGAAAACTTATATCACATACAACAAGGGGAGAGACTGGCGTCTTCTTCAGGCTCCAGCAACCGATCTCCAAGGAAACAAGGTCTATTGTGAGCAAGTAAGTGGGCCACTGACAAGAGGTACATTTGGTTATTTTGATTTCCATTATCTGCTTGCAAAAATACCGCAGTGAATCATGCTAGACCATGGTCAAAGTCTGCTGATAACTATGTGCCATAGCAACGCAGTTCTGAATGTGGCAGTAAGTGAAGAGACCTGTTATGATTAGGTTTACCTTCCAGTATTCATTTATATTCAATACATATTACTACAAGTAAAGGGAACATACCATACCTTTCCTTATTTTAAGTCATACTCAAACGTGTAAATGTAATCCCTATGAGCCAAAGCTCAGGCTCCAGACTGCTCTGAGTACTAGGTTCATATTTTCGTCTTATGTGTTGCTCAGTTCCTGGCACAGAACTTAGATGAAGTCAAACATGTATGTACGCACTCTCTCTAGACAGTATTACTACAGCACTGCGTACGCAGTAGGGGTGCAACATTTGCACAAATCTATACGGGACTGGGGAATGACTGCAGGCATGAGCACTTGATCATCGTAAATCACGAACGAAAAATTGTGATGCACTTTCAGGCCACTCTTTACATTAATCCCCTTTAAAAACTCCAGTTTTGCACTCAGATGTTGAATTTTAGAGTGTGTCTGTGTCCCGTAGAGGCTTATATTATTCATGCAACAAGATGTTAGCAGCAGTGGCAACGAATAGGGTGTAAAACACTGGATGATGGAACTACGACATGAGTAAATTCTGTAAATTCAATATAAGTTTTAGTATTATTTCTGTAGTACTGAATGTGCAACATAGACATTTTACTTGCTGCCTAACCTTTGGTGTTTCCTGACATTTTCCTGCTTTTCCATGTCAGTCACATGTTATTATAATATTATGAAGATGATTTAATCATCAAGTTCTAGCTTTAAACATGTGGTGATTAAATTATTTAAAAATCTCTGGATTTTATTTTTATTCACGTTTTGCATAGCATCCCAGCATGCTTTGAAAACCAGACTTTACTGTATTGCTCTGTACCATAGATTTTTGGATAGCTTTTTGTTTGTGTGCTAAAATGCAGCACATTATTGCATTTTTGCTTTATTTTTCTTTCTTTTCTTTTAAAAAAAATAAATCAGTACAAAGCTTCACATTGTTTCTTATTCCACCAGGGTAGGTAAAGTCAAATCATAAAAGATAAGGAGCACAAGCATAAGTGGCAGACTTAGTCAACGACAAATTAAAGGAAAATTAAAACTTTTTTTTAATTTAGAGAGATTCTAGGCCCATAAATTAAATCTAAAGAGGCACTTAATCCAAAAAGGTCCCACAAACACTTTCTGTCGTCCAAACTGCCTTTTAATCTACCAAGCGTACACTCGTAAGAGATTTATCTCTACTGCTGCATCTCTATCTCTAGCCATTTTCCACTAATTTTGGGAACTGTAATAAGACAATATTTACTAAGCATTACTCACTATGTGAAATAGCATTAGTTGGGACTCATATTGCTTCATAAGCTTTGATTCCACTGGGCTACAGCTGCAACTAAAATGTTTTTTTTTAGTTGTTGTAATTATTTTTGATGCTTGTTGTGTCTTTTTACAACCCAAATATGGGCTTTGAGTTACTCATGTATATAACAATCAAATCTTCACATCATCTCCTGCGCATAGATCTGATCTATATTAACGTTTCATTTTGATTTGGAAAACTAATGTCCTTCGCGTTTCGCAGCCATACTGTTCGTTGCACCTGCACCTTCACGTATCAGAGAATCCTTACACCTCGGGAAACATTGTCAGCAAAGACTCAGCTCCAGGAATCATAATAGCATCAGGTGAGACGATATTTGATTATTTTGCACATCCATACTGTTGTTTACGCTCTGCCTTAATGCTGGTCTTTGCTCACATCCTTCAGCACACAGTCACATCTGTTTTTTTTTAGATGCAATTCCAGCTCTGTCTTTCTTAGCTGACAACAATTTAGAATATAAAAGGAAATCTGTTTGTCCTGCACATCTGTTGCATGTTCTTTAGTGGAACGACTAACAAAAGCACTTTTTTGTTGGTTCTGAATTAACGATCGGATCTGAAAACGTGACATGCTTAAAATAATTGAGATTAAAAATCTTTTGTATTCAGGCGTGGTTGGACCTGAGCTGACCAACGCTAATGTCAGCATCTTCATCACATCTGATGCTGGGAACACCTGGAGAG
This sequence comes from Mchenga conophoros, assembly GCF_057382185.1. NCBI lineage: Eukaryota > Metazoa > Chordata > Actinopteri > Cichliformes > Cichlidae > Mchenga > Mchenga conophoros. Next base: position 14,385,413 of record NC_140538.1, read on the forward strand.
AGGTACATTACATTAACTGTTAGATTAGGGCTATGGGTACATTTTGTGATATTAGTACCTGTACAATGTCTTCATCTCGATAGGTAGTGCTTTCTGAATGTATTACTCTGTTGAGTATAATCAGGTTTTCCTTTTGAGTCTTTTTATCCATTCAAGAAACCAGTGACGTCTTCCCCATGACTATTCACTGAGTGTAATACGGAACAAAAGTTTTAAAACATATGACTTTAGTGAGCTATTATCTGAACAAAGAAGAAGAGAACAAAACAGGGAATCTGAGCTTTCATTGCCAACTTTTATTCCTCAGTTTTCAGCTGCTGTTGCTGCAGTCACATTTTCAAAAAAAACCCCTACAAAACAAAAAAAACAAAGGCGTGAAGTTTGACAGCCAGCCTTGTGCATATCTGATCTTTAAAACAAATAAAACAAAAGGAGCATTTAGACTTTTTGCCATTGGCTTAAGTCTGAAAAAAATATCAACAATAAGAGCAACGCTCGCTTGATGCTTTCCTTTATTCACACAGCTGAGACTCTTGTGTGTTCCTGCTTGTTCGTTGTATAGGTGTGAACATGCATGTTCTTGTACTTTGTGCAGACTTGAATTTTTCTCTGGAGTTATGAAGTGGAGCTGATTATGTCTGCAGGTTTTTCAGGAAGAGTACAGTGTGTTTTTCCTGAATCAAGGAGGATCTCTGGTGGCCATCCGACACACACCTCTGCCAATTAGACACATATGGTAAGGCTCTCCAAGGACGCACCACATCTTTTTAGAGACTGTATTCAATCTTCAAAACAAGGGAGTTTGGGGGGGGGGGGGGGGGGGGGGGGGGTTGCTTCCCCTCTGATGCTTTTCATACAGAATTCAGCTCTATTTGTGGCTGGTCTGTCTGTGATCCAACCATTGTTCTCTCCCTCAGGCTGAGTTTTGATGAGGGCAGAAACTGGGACAAATATAGCTTCACCTCCTCTCCGCTCTATGTTGATGGGGTGCTGGGGGAGCCTGGAGAGGACACCCTTATAATGACGTAAGATTTGAAGGAACCATGAAGACTCAATGTGTTTCATTTTAGTTAATTACCGTCCTTGCTAATTATATTTTACCCAGATGAAGACTTAGAAGAGTTCACAATATTCTTGATTTTATTTAATATGGATTTTGGGTTTCGTCAGCCAAGATGTAGAAGAAGGGTTTCTCTGCTCCTGCAGAACATGGGTTAGAGTCAGTGTATTGTTATTATTATTATTATTATTATCAGTGGAGTTACAGGTTTTTCACATATTTCTTCTCAAATCTACCCCACATTTGATTAATTTTCTGGCTTTTCTGACTTTTTTGTGTAGAATATTCGGTCACTTCAGTCATCGATCTGAGTGGCAACTCGTCAAGATCGACTTCCGGTCCATTTTCCAACAGCGGTGCACATCTGACGACTATCTGACGTGGCAGTTGCACAATGAGGTAAGGCGGTCTTTCTGCTATTTGACTAATGATAACGCGAAGATTCATCCATTGATTAAAGCCAAGAGAATCACTTTGATTTAGCTGCACAATAAAAGCAAGATGGTAAAAAAGAAACAAAAAAAAGAATTTCTGAAATGTTTATGATGCATTATTAATCACAGGGTGAAGTGTGCATCATGGGAATGAAGAGAATCTTCCAAAAACTGAAAGCAAACGTTCGATGTGTCAAGGCCAGAGATCAGTATATTTCCCAGATGTCAGATTCCTGCCTGTGCACAGAGGCGGATTTTGAGTGGTGAGTTCCCTTCTCTGCAGCTACACTCTTTTCACTTCATTAAATCCAATGCACAACACTTTATCAATCTCCAGAGGCAGAGTCTGTGAAGTAAACCTAAGGCACAACAAGAACAGTATTTGAAAAGATCTATTTTATAATTCACTACTTGTTATTCCTATTTCAGTCATGTTCTTTTGTAAATTTAGGACATAACTTGGTAATAATAATAATAAAAAAAAGTTTCACGAACACAGATGTTTTTCTGCTTCCTAGTATATTGTGCAGTTCATTTATCACGTCACTTTTACCACACGGTGTTACCCAAACTTATATTTATGATAATATGCATCGCAAAAGTATGAAAAATCTCAATTATAAAAAGTTTAAACACCACATGATCACGAGATAAAGAAAAATGTGGGTGCCCAGCCTTCGCAATCACATGAAAGCAGGTTCATTGCTGCATGATTCAAGTGCCCTTGAATAGATTTCCATAATGAATAGCAGTAGTGGTTCACTCTACACTCTATTATTAGCTACTTCTGTATGTCTAACAAGTATTGCTTCGATACTTGTTTATCACTTCAGACTGTCTCATCCTTTCTTTTATCTTTCTCATCTAACCGGTGCTGATTGAGCAGCACAAACTAATATAACACAAGCTTAACACCACTTTATTACTAGATGACTTCTGGCTCCTGAGAGAGTGTTTCCCTGATCATGATGAAAGATTTCTGACAGATCAGTCTTACTGATGAATACTTTGCAGAGGTATTATAATTGTGTGTTTGTGTTAACACAGACAATGCTTTTGCTGCCTCAGAAATTTGATGCAACCCCCCCAAAAACATCAAAACTTCAAATACTGCTTTGCTGTGGGGACTTTTCTCTAGCCCAGAACATTTCTGTTTGAAGGATGCATGTAGTTATTGATTTTTTTATTTTTTTTTTTTGGTGTGGGGTTTGGGTATTTTTTTAATATATAAATAAACGATCCGTAATCTTGATAATAGTGTCTTTTTCCCTACTGAAACAGCGACTATGGGTTCGAGAGGCAGATCGATGGCACCTGTGCTCCAGCTTTCTGGTTTGTTCATTCAGCAACATCTAGAGACTGCATCGCAGGGGACAGCTTTCTCAACACCACAGGGTATGCTTGAGTCACTTGTTCATTATGTTTTTGATTTAATTCAAGTTTTATTTGTCAATGCAGTTTACATTGCACAGTAAAGACCATCAATAGTAGAGAGATCAAATATCCCCCACCGAGCTAGCACTTGGTGGCAGTTTTCACAGGATGAGATTTCTGGTAGAACCAGATTGAAATGATGCCAGAAAAACAAGCAGCAGATGCACAAATGTTTTTAGTTAGTTTCAAATCAGCCTTCATGAATCACCAGTTGTTGTGTTAAAATAGTAGTTTTCATACAATGTAATTTCCAAGGTTAAAAACAGATGGAAAACATGCTTGAAAGAGACGTGTGTGGAGTTTAGGTAATTAAAAAGATCAAACCTCTGATTTTCTTACTTCAGATTAAGAGCGAGGCTTGCTTATATTTATTGCCACTATTTAACTGTCAGCCAAAATAAGCCAGCTGTATAGCACAGGCTTCCCACCACACTGAACATCACGTCACATGCTGCTTAAAAACTAGTCATTAAACAAGACTAAACCAGCCAACATATGTGGGAAATATGATTAAAAAAATATCCAGTAATAAATCTGTTTGCATTAATATCTATTCATAACAGGCTAATTAAACTCACCTAATACAGCAGTTAAATATGACAAACAGTCGTATCCACTGTCTACATGGGTTGTGCCTGCTTTTATGCTCATGCCGTGTCTGACAGTCCTTTATTTTAGAAGTCCTCTCTTTTCTTTTACGAATTCTAGATATCACAGAGCTTTGTCTAACAACTGCACCGAGGGAAACCTGTTAAAGTACAGCCCCAGACGACAAAAGTGTCCCAGTCAGGCTCCCAAGGGCCTCCAGCTCTTCACCAATGAGGGAACGCTGGTAGCAACTTTGGGAAAGAATGTCACCTTCTTGGTGTTTCTGGAAGAGGTGCTGAGTTCACTTAAGAAAAAAAAAACCCATGTACTTTACATTATAGGGTGAAGCTTTTAGGGTGCATGCTCTTTTATTGGTGTACTGTATACCAAGATGCTGTCATGAACATATCACAGAGGACCGAGCAGCAGCACATCAAATAAATATGCTGTGACATGATTTACAGCATGATCTCATTCCAGTAGATATTAGAGAAAAAGCACACGGTTGTGTGTCAGCGAGAATGCTGACAAACAACCAAGGTTACAGCGTGAGTGACAGTATTTTCTTTTCTTTTGCAAGGGTCTTGGCTCCATGACAAGTATAACAGTGGACTTTGGTGATGGAACCACTATATCCTATGTGAATATAAGCTCCATCGACGACGGGGTCAAGCATATCTACAGTAAAGTTGGCATCTACCAAGTTTCTGCTACAGCAAACAACGCTCTGGGCTTTGAAAGGATCGTGCTCTACCTCCATGTCTCCTGTGAGTGGAAAAAAAGTAACTTGTCCTGGATAAGCTCCTGCTAAAGCATACAAAATCATATAATGCATACACTTCCACTTCCATGCTAGATTTATAGGCATCATTCATAATGCAATGCTCATATTAAACCTTAAAAGTTCACATGATTCACACAGTTTTTTTCTGATCTTGGTGTTGTATGATGTCAGTGACATCTTTAATACAATCAGCTCAGGCAATACAGCTCTAGCTCACAGATGCCCCACCCACCTGCTGTTCAAACCTTCTGTTAATTGTTTACATCAGACGAAAGTTGGCTTAAAGGGAGCTAAAACAGCTTGAGGGTCTACACCATGGCCCAGTGTAAGATAAATGAGGATTATTTTGAAATCTGAATCATGCAAAGCCATGTCCAAAACTAAAAATATGGAGCTGGAATATACACGTATATAATACAGCTAACTTTGCACCAGCCTTCAAATAGATCAAAACACTTGGACTTTTGAACCTTTAGAGTGAAAAAGTGGTTTGAAAATGCACTCACGCTCCTTCTGCGGGTTCAGATCGGCTCATTAAAGTAAGACTTCACCGAAAAAAAAAGAAAAAAAGCTTTGAGTGTCATTCATCCAGCGTGGGTGTGAAAGACAGCTGTTTGTTGTCTCCTTGTTGACAGAAAAGAGCGCCACTGGTCAGCTTGAATTTACCTCATTATAACAGATTCCAATAGTGGCACTTTCATGGGTGCAAAAACATCAAAACATCTGCAGACACTTGTCAAACCACTCCTGAAGCGCATTCAGCTCCATCCTGCCTGTCAATGTGTTCCAGGCCGCCATTGTTGTGCCAGAATACTGTGTGATCAAATACGTGGTTTCTCTTGAAATTTGGAGCACCATGAAAGCTTTACGTTTACGCATTTTAACAAAAGGTACGACTTTGGAGTTTCTGTATTTTCCCTCTAAAGGTCAACTCGAGCAGGTCCAGCTTTCTGCTCCGTCAGTGGTCATCAAGAACAAAGCAGTAAACCTTACCACAGTGCTACAGCCCAGTGATGTGGGAACAGTCACTTATTACTGGTGGTTTGATAACAAAACGGAGGTAAGCCATACTTTCTCCTACTAAACCATGCCGCCTGTTTACTGAGCAGCATGATAGATAGTAGACCGTTTCATCTCATCTCATGCCTCTATGCCTTTTTAGCCTGTTGTGACCCTCAGTGGCGCAATGCCCTTCACTTTCTCCAAGGAGGGAACTCACACTGTTACTGTTCAGGCTTCAGTGGGCAACACTGTCCATCAAGATCAAAAGAGGGTATCAGTTTATGGTATGTATCTTTTTTATGTTACCATCATTTTCTTCACCTAATGCACTTAAGTAGCCATTCGATAATTGTTTTGCCTCTAGAAATTGAGAGTGAATAACTTGAAAACTTTATGGCTTCTGACAGCACAAAAAAAAGGGTTCAGTGATGCTTCTTTCAGCCACATCTCGTGCCATTCATGAGTGAAGGACGCTGGCTGTGTTGCAGTAGAAATTGTTTAGTTTAGTAACTACAGTTTTGATCATGTGAAAGCTCTGTAGGGGTTATGAGATGTGCCAGAAAACATAAAAGCATTGCTGCAGTGTTTCTATGATCCAAGTTTAAGCCTGGGTAAGCAAGTGAGACCAGTTCATTAAGTAAGAACTGTTCTTACTTAATGAACTTAATTCTATTTTTAATGACTTGGGGGCATTTACTTCAGGCTCCAGATGTTTTGCCTGTTGTTTCTGGAATTACAATTACTTTTACAAAGATATTCATTTTTTACAGACAATCAACTTTATGAATTTTGGTTGTTTCTGTGTTTTATTTTTATTTTTATTGCTTGCAATTAACAATGTGTGTATAGTTTTGAATGTGTATGTGCTACTAAATTATGCAACTTATGATTGCACTGTTGTCTTTCTTGGCCAGGACACTGCTATTTTTTTCTAGTATAAATGAAGGTAATTATAAATAATGACAGAGCATTTCTTTAAATTTCGTTCACTTTTTATGCTAGTTTGCAAAGTTAATTGTACCACATATGGAACTGGCACATGAACAGGACCCATCACTCAACTTTAAATGCATGCATTTTCTTCTGCTTATCCAATTAAAGTTTCGAGCCTATCCCAGCCATCACAGGGTGAAAGGCAGGGTGTAACCTGAACAGGCCACCAGAATATCGCACAGAGAGGACCAACCATTCACACTCACACCTGTGGCCAATTTTACAAAGAATTTCCAATCAACATGCATGTCATGAGCTGTGGGGGGAAATTATACCTGGAGTGTACCTATGGAGGCAAAAGGCAAACATGCAAACACCACACAGACACACAGTGGATTCAAACCGAGGCCCTTCTTGCTAAACAGCAGTGTTAACCACTGCACCTCTGTGCCACCCTCACCATAAACAATAAAAATACATGTAACACAGACAAAGACAGCAGAAACTCTGCACAGAATTTCTATTTATTTTCTTTTTGATATAAATTGTTTACTAACATTTAAAAAGATGTAAATTTTAATGAAAATACCAATTTTTGAGAAGTCCTGGGGCTGCTCTTTGAATCTAATAAAACACTTAGCGCTATAGCAGATCTCCAGTGTGAAGCAGTTCATTTTACATTCTGCCAGTAGTACAATCAATACATTTTATCACTGGCACTCCGACTGTCTTTTCTTGTAGCAGCTAATAAACAAAGTTGAGGATTTAGCTGCAGCTAATGATGCATGCACAGGAATAAACAATGTATTCTAAAATGAAATAAGAAGGTCACCAGACCAAAAAATATATGCAAGAAACGACACTTTTGCCAGTCAGTGTAAGGGTTATTTGAAGTGTGTGAAGTGGATAATTGTTTAAAGAGTTTATTTTTCATGAAGTAAGAAGATTTCTGCCTATATTTCAGATTATTTCCGCTCACACGTGTTGGCATTTTCATCTAATTTGGATGAGCTGAACCCCGGGGTGTCTGAGTGGAGAGAGGACATCGCCAGAGTTGTGAAAAACTGCATGGTTCAGGTCAGTTTTTCAGCTGCTGGTGTTATAAAGGCTGTAACATGAGTAGGAATAAACTAAACTTCAGAAATCTCATTTAGATTCTGGCAATTAGCAGCTTTACACTAGTGTGGAGGAGGGAAAAAAACTCTAGTCACTGTCTAGTGAGCTGATAACACTTAAGATTTTGGTTACGCTACATTTGTAATGTATGCATGTGATCTTGTCAAGTGTTTCACTCCAATAGCTGCAGTGTCTTTAACCTCAGTAGCTGTGTAATTAGTCGTTTCGCTCTGAACGCTGACATAGCGCATCACTCGAAATCATTATTACGAGCGCAAGCTTTCAACTGAACGTGTCAAAACACTAAAGGGCAGTAAAAGTGCTGCTATGACACTTGCCTTTTGCCTCTGTGAAGAAGAGAATGACGGTGAGAGAACACCACAACCTCTAGTAAAAAAGAGCCACACTGTGGTTAAATGTGCCTGGTTTTCTCTTTCAGACACTGTGGGGATGTGATCAAAGCAGCGGGTTATGTAAAAGACCTGGATACTGAGCTCTATATATATCCGACAGTAGCCCTCAGTATGAAACATTCACTTTGACCTTCTGTCTTGTCAGATATGACCACAGTTTGCACCAAGAAACTGACAGCAGACCTCTGGTTACGGCACAAATGCACTAAAAGCTCTGGCCTTTACCAAAGACTGTCATATTGAACTTGCATGTTTAACTTGATTCGTGCATTATACCTCGACAGTGACTGGTGCTTAGGCAAATGATATATGAAGCAGAAAGCAGAAAGAATTTACTCGTTAATACAGATGACCCCCAAGGATCGTATTTCAGGGCCGTAGTGCACACTATCACCTCAAAGTGTGTCAGTTCAAAAACCTTTTTTAATGAGGTTTTGTTGTTATTATAAAAGGTCACTGGAATCAGTGAGGATCAGCTCCTGGTCACAGTGCTTCCAGGGCTACCAACTACAGCAGAGATTTTCATTGTACCTGAGAAGAGGCCAAGTGACAGAGCCATGGATGAAAAGTGGGCACACCTGGATCAGGTACTGTCTCATAAATCACTATAACGGTCCTTGACAGATACTCAGTACACTTTGGTTTTCTGTAATCCACAAAAGAAAATAAATAAATACAAGAAGTTGAGGAGTTAAGAGACCATCTCAGGAGAGAACATCTCAGGAGAATGCCTCCTTTCCTTCAGAGTGTCATACAGGATTGTTGAGCTATCAGTATAAGCTAAGTATTAAAAACATATCTTTCTATCACTGCAGCTGTCTAGCAGGCAGGAGAGGACCCAAAAGTAGCACTCTAAAAACACCACATAAACTCACTGACTGGACTGAGGACATAAATACACATGAGGTAACAAGAGGACAGGCCACAGGTGTGAACACAGGTGACACTAATCTAGACAAATGAGACAAGGGAAGCAAAACTGAATGTGTTAGGAGACTATTGAAGTAAAACAGGAAGTAAGATAACCACAGAGACAAAACTAAGACTCACAGGCTTGACACCGGGACCGGGGACAAGACAGACTGAGGCTGAATCACAAAACTCTTGATAAACTAGAAAATAACATTCGGAAACCAGACATCATTATCTCCTGCTTTCAAAAAATACAAACCCAGACGAAAACTCAGAACAGTTTCTGTCACCACAGGGTTGCATCTTGCTTTGCAGATACACAGAACATTGTATTTACCATACCATAGTCTTAAGCTAAAGGATAAAAATGAAAGTGGTTTGCAAATTTTTTTTTCACCACACTGCCTCCTGCATTGATTTTTTCCCCCCCTGAGAAACTCTTTGCATAAATTTCAGTTTCTCATATATTGCTGCAATCATCCCTAATTATCTAAGATTCTTTCTCCAATTTCCGATTGATGTGGAGCATCAAGCTGTTTTTAGAGTCCTTGGTTATATGTATTGGAGAAGTGTTTTAAGGAGAGTTACATCTTAACTTCCCTTTCTCTCTGTTTGTCCACAGTACTGGAAGTATGTGTGCGCTGAAATGAAATTGTATTTGCACAAATTCCCCCTCTCTTATCTCTGACTACTGACTATTATTTCCTGTTTCCAGTTTTTCTTTTCTTTTATGTGTTTGACAGACAGAGTCTGTTATGCGAGAGACTACCTAATTATTATCCAATTATTTTATGCTTTTATTTATTACTTCTTAAAATGTCTTCTGCCTTCTTTGGTGCCACAGTTTCCCTTTTTTTTCCATTCCAATCATCAACTTGGGGAGACTTGAAACTTGTTCTGGCAAGACAATACATCAAAACGAGCATAATGTCTGCTCTTATTTTTGTCAGAGTTACATTATAGTTGCATAGTAACACAGTTTTAAGTGCAGCTTGACTTGGAAAGTCTGCACTCCATCACCACCTAACATTAAGGTTAACTCTGACAAAAATAAATGCAGACGTGATGCTCATTGTGATGGATTACCGAAGTCAGCCAAGTTTAAAGTCTCTGAAAATGCATTTTCATACCATTGTGAAATGAATGGATGCCACTGGCTGCTTGGTGGTGAGGAAAAATATGATGTTATGCCTTGGAAAAGGTCAGCCGTAATGAGGACTGTACATTTTTTGTGGTAATTGGGCTAAAGCATGCACAAACTCTGGTGTAGTCCATCAAGTGAGAACTCAGTGAATAAGAGGAATGTGTTCCATATAGGCTCATTGTTATTATTATATAGACCCCATAGGCTCTTTTCTTACACGAGCCAATCTTTCAGTAGCGTCTCAATAGTCTGTCCTCATGCACTTTCTTGTTTTTTGAGTATACCCCTATTTAATCAGTATTTCTCTTCCTTATCACGCGTATTATTTCACAGAACCTCCAAACTGATTTTAAATCTGTATCACTAAACTGTTAATTATTTCAGTGTTTCCACTGATTCATATTGTATTTCAGGCACTCCTAAAATGTAATACTTTATGTCAACACTAGAGGGCAATGCCTTCCCGTGTAAAAGCACTGCTGCATCCATCAGCGCACTGAAATAACACTCAGAGTATCTCAGAATGTGTAATTGGACTGACAGTCACCTCTGTGAAGTTTTGAGACTTGCATAAACCTTTGGGTAACGATAACAACTTTATTTTAAGCCGCCCGGGCTTCGTGGTTGTTATTTTCTTGCTGTGAAATAATATTCCTGGAAATGTATCGTGCATCATGTTCGGAAAAGCTATCAAATAGGTAAACAAAGCAATAAAACAGAGATGTTTTTTTAAAGCTAGACAAGCTCATTTATTCATAACGGAAGAGACTACAATGTATCACAAGTAAACATAATTTTGCTGGCTCACAGTCAGTCTTGAACTACGTTAATAGGTATTTAATTACATTGATGCATCATATAATTGGCACCATCGAGAAAGGAGACAATCTGGGGCAGGCGGCTGGGATTGGGAATTAAAGAGATGTATTTATCTAAAGCCTGTCTGATTACCTGGCAGAACCTCACAGACAATAGGGTAATAAATCTTCAGTTCACTGTTCTCATCTCCAGTGAATGACTTGCAATGTGGAGGCACTGAGTGAGCGCCAACACATACACATGTGCATCGATGAGTGCATGTGTGGAGGAGCTTATTAAAATGTGTAATAGATTTACTGACCCTGATATGCCACTAGAACAAAAAGTAATTATTCATACTGTGTAGAGCGGTCTAATTTTAACCAGTGGAAAGATTTTAGAAAGAGCGAGATGGAATTAGTGAGGCATGGCTAAGGACTCAAATGGGCACTGGGAAGGCATTTTGGTCTCTTGCTAAATGACTGCTTCATCAAGGTGTGAAAAGCAGGGGAACTTGAGTCTCTTCAGGGAGAAAAATTAAAACAGCAATTTTAAGATATTAGAACACACTTTGATTTCCAATAATGTTGCCTCACTGAACCTATAAATGGGCAAATCACATTCCCTTTAAAAGGAAGCATGACAAGGAAATAGTTTGAAAAACTCCCCGCTGTGATGGAAATGGCAGAAGATTATTTTTTAATGTCACTGCCACACCATAAGCAGAACACCTGGTTACCTGATAAGGTTTTTCCCCCACCATTAAAGCCTGTTAGGTTTCAGTGCAGCAGGTTTGGTTTTCCCTGTGTCACATCACCATTTGCTCCTCTTTAGATGGAAGCAAAAACTCTGATCCATAATTCAAGCTGTTGGATGGAATGGCTGTGGTTGAAATATTGATGACTGTGAAATATTCCTATACAGCTGCCGCTAACTGAGCCTTCTCCGCTCTGCCACTTCTCGTCATAGCTTTCTCAGGTTCTGCTAAGTGCTCTGAACCAAGACCTCATCCAGTTCACACTCAAACCGGGGGTGCAGGTAAACGTGTACGCCACACGGCTGTCTCCAGGTGAGCCTGCTGCGTCTGTCACACACCTACCTGAACAAATGGCAGGCAGTCTGATCCATTTTTGTTAGAGATGTGTTCCAGACCCCATTTCTGGGGTCGTGTTGGGGCCAGACTGTGTGCGGTTCTTCTAGTTTGAGGCTGAAAATGAGATCTACATGTGAACGAGCTTTCAGCTTTTCAAATGCTTATTAAAAATTAAACAGAAGTCTGGAAAGTACAGCTTATGTATTTTGTCATATTGTTGTATTCGTTTTCCATGTTCTCTCTGTTTATACTGCGCTGACTGATATTTAACAGAATTGCTATATAATCTTGGCCTGCATATGTGCTCATTTTCTCCATCTTTCTGCTTCAAAGCTCCTCTCGTGGACAGCAGTGATAGTGGCCACAGCGGCACGGCGGTCATCATGCTGGTGTCAGTTGTCCTGATGGGCCTGGCTGCCTTTGTTATATATAAATTTAAAAGGTACAAAATACTTGGGTGACAGAGCACAGTCAGAGAAAGATAAGTTAGGCGGAGTCATAAAAATAAGCCCTCTGATTTGCAGACGCATCCATGAAGTTGTCTGCGATAAAATACGTTATTGCTTTGTTTGTTTGTGTGTATTCGCACGGCCCTATTTAGGGTTGCTCCCATTATCTAGAAGCAAGCACCTAACTGCCGAACTCCTAAAACTTTCCAGAAGTATTCAGACTCCATATATCTCTGAGTTATGGACATCCACGACACAATAATAGCTTGAGAAATAAGACAATTCCCCTCTGTCTCAATCTGCAGAATATTACAGGGAATGACAGGCTAATCAATTCTCCCAGAGCGCTGAATGGGTGTCAGAGTCCTGCAGTTATCAATATTCATCTATCTGACAATGTGAGGGTTGACCTTTCGGAAATGCTAAACACAGCTATCCAAGGTGAGGCATACTCTGCAGAATGGCAGGAAAGGTTGAGAAGATGAATCCTGAGACAACACACATTATACAGTGAGGGACATACAGTAAATAGCATCCTCTGCTGGAGGTAATCCCATGCCAATCACAGGGGGATGGTTTTGTTCGTCAGTAGTTTGTGGAATTTTACTCATTATAAAGCAAACACTGCTGAACTTTATGGATAGTAATTACTACATTAAGAAATCAACTTGGAGTTCTTAAGCTCCCCCAAATGTCACAGCACCAGCTGCAGCACAAAAACACAAGGGGGTGAATCTGAAATTAGAAATGCAAGATGTTAGTTTTAAGCAGAATTGGGGATGCATCTGAGGGGATGAAAAATTGATTGAAAAGTGAGGTGAACAATACGAAAAGTGAGAGAGCAATGCCCAGTGGAATGCAAAATGCCCTAGTTTCCAGCTTTCAAGCAATCCTCTCCCATCCTTAACAGTTAAAAATAGTGCGTGACACATTATGCCTAGTGAAGGCATTAGTGAAACAGACCTGATGGCAGGTTTCCATTAACTTGCTTCCCTTTCCCCACCTTGTGCACGACCTGCAGGAAGATCCCAGGCATGAACACATACACGGCAGAGCAGCCTGACAAAGAACAAGAGGTCATCCCGTCAGTGACCTCCATAGCCGTCCCAAACCCTGAGGGGGACAAGCTGACCGCACTGGATCACGTGGATGTACAGCTGGACTCAAAAAGCAGAGGTGTGTAGCGCTTTGTTAAAGCTACAGGCTTTATTCAGCTTGTATCAGTTTTTTAAGCAACAAAATAGGTGTCATCTTCCCAGGCAGCCAAGCCGGCGGTGTACTTGTCACTAAAACTGCATAATTACTTACCTGATAGAATTGAGGTAACTGGAATTTTATTTGTAGTGCTAAGAGCAATAACAAAATGACATTTAGAAGATTTGTTTCTTTTCTGGGACATTATCGCCATTAATTTGGAGATCCCACAGAAAGCACTGTCAACAGTTTTTTAAATTTTTTTTATTCAGAATGAACTATAAAACACGGTTTACAGCAGTGTCTGTGAAGAAGCCAAAAAGGGCACACTTACTTTACGGGCTATAATTGAAGGGAGCAAATGTAGATAATGAGTTCAAAGAGGATTATCCTGGTGGAATCTTCTGGACAATCATGGCAGGAGCGAAAGTGAGAGTTACTTAAAGTGGAAATTCACAGAGAAACTGAAATAATGAAACTGTGCAACATAAATCTGGTATTTCTTGTTGACTAGTACGCTCTTCCATTAAGAATCATAGTTTTGAACATGTACATTGACAAACGCATGATGCTACACCTGATACATTTTTATTGTATGATTCCCAGAAGACGTCTTGTTTGATACTGTATGTAGCAGTGTCTTCAGTAAAGATGAACCAAATGTTTGGCAAAAAAAATGACTAGCCACGTGCTAGGAAATCAGAAAGCTATATCTTAATCGCGACATGCTACAACTGTGTTCACTGAAAGGCATCGTGTCTTTATTTGTAAATAATAAATATTTGAAACATTAAAGAAAATTGTCGCAGTCAGGAGCACTGGCCACAAGTTAAAGCTCGCTGACTTGATATTCGCTTACTATTAAGTGCCAATTCTATTTTTCCTCCCCGTGTATTGTCAGACGAGTTGCCAAGACAGAGTTATTATTTTGTGTTATGTATTTATGTATTTGCCAGCCTGACTTTGGCACAGTGAGGTATTAGCACGCACAGGTAAGCGAAGCACAACCAAGTGTGAGCTAAAGTGATGAGAATGTCTCGGTGAATTATTTGACCCAATAAAATAATTAGTACAGCTGCAAAGAAGCAGAGTGGTGAAAGCATTTTCATCAAGAAATATATATGAAGTTCCAGTTGATTTACCTCCACGCGTAGCTAAACAATCGACCCATCCAAGATAAATGTGTTTGCCTGCAAAAATACACCCTCATGCAAATAGCATACATAAAATTCCTCCCGTGTCGCTTTCCTTTCTTCTCCCTCGCCAGGCTACCTGCCATCTCACACAGACATCAAGCTCTCTGATGAAGCACCCCATGTGTTTTAATGTTGAGAGTCTATGACCGACTCGAAAGCAATACATCTTCTTTGGCAGTTACTTCCAGCAAGCTATGAAACCACGGTCACAATGAATGGTCTCGAGTGTTTTGCTACCCATGCATGGATGGACCAGTTCACACTGTGCTGCCTAATCCCTCTGAGGAGACTGTACAGATTTATACTTGCTTCTTGAAAAGGAACACTTTTTGACTGAAATACTTGTATTTTTGCAAGGACACTGATCTTTTTATGTAAATAATGTACATCCATAATGGAAGAAGTCTCAGCTGGTTACAGCTGCGCCTGCCCAAATATGAAAATATCAAATGGGAGTGATGTGTAATCATATCTCAAAATATTCTACCGTTTCTGTTTTTGGACTTGTGTTTGTGGAGTTTACTTTATTTAACTATGTGGAAATAGCTTATCTGAGTAAGACAGTGAGGGAAGCAGATTCATTAAGCTCTGTACAATCAGTAAATCTTATCAGGAGATTCTCATCAAATGAAAGCTTGCAATATCCAGGAGATGAAGGAGAGCTCCTAGTCCCAGATCTGTGTATTCCATCAAGCCTGCCTCTGTGCCACTCAAAATGTTATAATATGTGTCATAACAAAAATAAGAACAGAAGATTACAGTAGATGGGTATGCACAGCAGATGAAAATCCGAGCAATCCCTCTTGTCTAGTAGACTCAAATAAGTCATTTTGGTGACAATGAAGGCAGCGGAATGAAGGCTAACGTCATAAATGTTACCCTGCTTTAACGCGAACAACACATTAGTGCTCTAAATCATTGTTTTGGGCTATTATTGCAACGGTAGTCTTATATTTGATTGTCATACGGTCAACTTTAACTGTTGCACAAAACAGTGACTTTTACACTTTGTATTTATTCATTGCCAGAAGCATTTCTGGTGTATTCGGGTTTCTATACAGAGAACAAAATGTAAATTTTCAGAATAATAACACTGCAGCAGACACTCACTGTAATGCAGTAAAAAAGCGCTAAATTTACACTTTAGTTATTAGATCAAGGTTTATTTTCAGTTTGTCGCCTCCTTGACACAATTATTACTTACTTTTCATATTTTCTTTGAACTGCTGGTACTGTGAAGGATGTGGTGCCTTTTTATAGGAAAAGAGTGAAACTGTGGATTTTTGGATTATTGTAATTCACTTTTTATTTACTCTGGACTGTTTATGATATTAAGATGATACCGACATCTACACATAGCATTTCCTCGGTTTACTGCAATGCACGGGAGCCTGCAGTCTGTTTAAGGTTTACCCCCAAGGACTCGGCGGACAAAAGCCTGCAGATTTGTTCATCTCGTTCGCTGCAAGGGACACAGAGATAGAGAAGACATATCTCCTGTCAACAAGGCTCAGCCTACGCACACTGCTTTGGTCAGCTGCTGTCTCTTTGGGATAAGTACTAAAGTTCTTCTTCATCAAACTTTTCTTTTTAAGTGTTGTCAGCATCATATGTCAGTAAGACAAATTGACTAGAGGCTTCTCCATACTTCTTCCCTCCAATCCTCCAATTGAGCCTGAAGCATAAATAAACTCGTCTTCAGACAAACTCTCATCTCTCCACATGGTCATCTGAAGATTTTTTTTTTCTTTGTGCTTGTTATTTATTTAACAACTATTTTTTGTTAAGTCCAAATAATTAACCTGTGAATACGATTGTGAACATATTTGCATGACCTTTTTTTTCTATTTCAAGCTACCTAAATATGTCTTAGGTAAAAAAAAAAGAAAAGAAATGTTAACAATGTGAACTGGAAAATGTTATGTTTCTCAACGGGCTAGACTAATCATTCATTATAAGTGATGTGATTATTCAGTGGGTTGTTACTGTGTTTTTCATTTGATCTTGCAGAAGTAACCATAATTACATAAATAATAAAGAAGAAACACAAAAGGATTGCAGTGTGGCTGCTATATTTCTGCTGTTTAAACCACGTAGTTAACTCGCAGGCTATGCAAAGTCAATCAGCAAGGCTCATGAGGAGCAAAAGTAAGGCTCTACCCTAGCCGACTGTGAGTCTATCACAAATTGGTACTTTTGATTGATAGGCACGCTCACATTGTAGAATTAGTTGCTTCTTCTTCTTTGTCTCTTAACAAGTGTTGCTTAGCATGCCTGAAGTTTCAGTGCAGCCATTTGCATAATACAATGGGGCAGAGCGAGAGGACAATGAAAAGCACCAAGTAGCCTGGAGTGATTCTAATGGGATAGTTCCTTGGCTCTCCCACTGTGCAACAAATTAATTATCCCCTCTCCAGGAAATCAACACACACACACACACAAAATCAACAAGGAAGATTTTCCCAGTCTGGGTAGCACCTTGAATGAAAAATGTCCCACAACAATAACCCACAGCAATATTGTGTTAGCCACAGTGTGAAATTGATGAGCATGTTTCCTTTCATTGAGTGCTACATTACAGTGTCTGGCTGCAGCGAATCATCCATTAGTGATTGTCACCGTTCAATTTGATTGTGCACTGCCGAACATCCCAGGGCAGTTAGAGAAAGGCCTTGGTGTTAATTCAGACTGAGAGCAGGAGCGAGAATAAGACTCTCGGGGCGTTGATGGCTGTTGGAGTGATGAAGATTGGTGTGCGATATGAAGCCGTTGAAGTGGCAAACAAAATGCAAAACACAGAAACAAGGTCCTGGTTGCTGCAGCTTTGTGTGTGAAGACATATTTCAGCCAATCAACCACAGTGTTTTATGCTCCAATCTCACTGTCTTTCACATTTCTTTTGTAACTCAGAGAAGAAATCATACTAATACCTCCGTACTAACATCTGCTTTTCATCACTTGACCACAGCCGTAGTAATTGTTCCCATTAAAAAGAAACCAGCTATAACTGGCAACTTGAATGATAGAGTGTTAGAGGTAAAATGAAGCTCAGTCTAAATGTCAGATGGGAATCTTCACATGGGTGTTATCACACTTCTGCCCATTAAATCTGACTTCAGAGCCTCTGTGGGATCATTAAAAGTGCTGTGGTGAGCCTGATACACTGGCTGCTACATGGCACCTGTGTTTCAGATAAGGCTGTGGTAGTGCTGTTAAAGAGAAGCTTCTCGAACCCTTTGGTTTTTAGGTTTGTGTCATGACAACCCCAACATTTTTTGTAAGCACTGCGAGCCATTTCTTAATCTTACATGTTCCACTGTTAGGCTTACTGTGGGTGTATGCATAATACAAAACATAATTCCATATAAAAATACATTTATTTTGAACAATTTCAAAATGGCAATTTGTTCACAGTAAGAAATGTGATTCCAAACAAGACGATTTTATATAATCGACAAAAAGGAACAATATCATAGAAGTTTCATGTTTCATGCACAACTCTGGGCAAATGCACAACTAGACTATAAGACAAGGTGTTTAATAGTTTGTTTAATGTGTCAAGTAAAGTTTAAAATCACAATGATATATATTTATATATATATATTTATATATACAGTACTGGCTCACCCCAATAAAAGTCTTTTATAGTCTTATCACAGATAATTAGGGCATGCTACTGTAAAAAAAAAAAAACAAACGAAAAAAAAAACCCCCAATGAAATTAAAAAAGTGGACATACATCTTGCTGTGAGACTTAAAATCAAGGAAAGACACAACTGCCTGCTCAGTGGGCTGCCTTAACGACAATGTATGACGATGCTAGTGTACAGATTTAAATTCCATCTTATTCTATGTACATGTTGTCGATATTTCCCCTTGTAAGGCCAGACTTTCATGATGTTGTATACCATATTCTGAGAAACAGTCATTGAAAGCACCATGTTATCTAACAGAGCAGAAACATACATCCCTGTCTTATACTCTTTACCAACAGTCACATATGTATGCATAAGCATTATATCTACAACTCAAAGACCTCTAGTTTTAGGATGGTAACGTTTAGCTTGAGCATAAAGTTTAAGAGGTTAATAGAATAAATTATATGATTTAAAAAAAAATCAAACAATCTATTATATTTTTGTCTTATATTATAGTCACACTCAGGAAAACAGTGACGTGAGCCAAAATTACTGAGACTGTGTACAATGATGATCTTGTCACCTGAAATGATTGTTTCAAAGACAGGGACCAGGTTTGCAACCACTCGCAGTCAGTTGCCTTTGGTGGATGAAGACAGCAATAAAACGGTCAGTCTGCTTTCAGTTTGAATGTAGCTGGCTCTACATACACAGAAATTCACATCAAACGGAAATTCACACAAACTATTTACAGAGTTCGGCCAGAACCTCATAGATCGGAAACAGAATTTCCTCCACAAATAATGACATCATTGCTGCAAAATGACAGAGATGGTCAGCAACCTTGCTTTCATATAGAGATATAACCAGAATACAACTTGTTGGCAACCAGTTGAGTCATGTCTCCTATTTCAAAGAGATGCGCCGCAGATGAGTTGTGCTCATTGGTGCAGACTGACTCAGATTGATTGCATTGTGTTGCAATCTATGTTTATAAATGAGACTGCAGTTTTATGCAAACCTTTGCTAACCTGTCTGAAGGTGACTGCACTCAGTCTGAGTCAGGCCATGATTGTTTAGAGACAAAGGTTGAAGGTGTTGCATGCTCAACTTCTGCTTCTTATTTGCAATTGGTCGCCAAATGCAAAAAAAATCTGATGCAATCACAAGGCCACCACCCATTTTTCATAGTCATAATGGGGTTGCAGTGCTAGTTTTATACTAGTGCAACTGAGCTATTATGAAGGAAGAGCAGAATGTAATCTGCCCCATCATGCAAGTCTTTGTTGGATGGGTTGACTATCCATTAAAGCTGTGTCCGCACAACAAGTGATTCTCAGCAGTGCTGTGACCAGAGACCACAAAGTCAACCTCAAGTGACTATAGATCAAAAAAACTGCTAACAAAGCAAAGTGGACAAGTCCAAGATAAACTTTTCTCAAAATTGAGGCAATCGATTGAAGTGACTACCAGAGAGATGCTGGTGATTGACTTACAACCTGGTAATCAATACAGAGCATAACCGAGGCAACCAGAGCCTGGAATGATCGCTAGCAACCAACTGTTGGTTTCAGATGCATGAATTGCTCCCTGTGTGGACACGGCTCTTCAGGATGTAACAAAGAGGAAAAAGTAAACAAAAAGTATGAATAAAGTAAAATATTGTAATTGACAGAGTTGATCATTTTTAGTCAAATTAGTATGATAGAGATAAATATGAATGCAGCAGAACCTTTTTATTAGATGGAATCAGTATTTTCCAGCCTTGTTTAGTATTCTAATATTCCCACAGGGCTGTCTCCTTACGACAACCACTGAGAAATCAATGTCGAGTTTACAAACTATAGTAAAGCCTATCCATCCTCTCTCTAGTACTAACCTCTCCATTAATAATATCCTCCTTCTTATTAACATTATACCCATATATTCCTAACACTGTTTTCTCTAGAAGGGCACCTACCAAAGCTTCCGGGGTATTTGTTTTCTAGTGCCCGGCCATGTATTTCCCAAATACTATACAAAAGGAGTAAAACAATATTTAAAGCAGCACAACATCATCTGAGTATTCATAATATTAATAATGTTCATATTAGCAATGTAGGATCCATGGCATGTGGTAAAGAGCGAGGGAGTCTTGACGCCACTTACTTTTTGCTTGTTGCTGCACTTATTAACACATTTCAGCATTAACTGTCCCCAAACTAGAGGCCCTGTAGTCTGGCTCAGTGGATTCATCTTTATCATCTGGTATTGTAAACTAGATGCTTATTCTATCCACATGAATAAAAAAAACATGTCTCGGAACGATAGCAGCTATTGGCATGAAAACAAAGAAGGAAAAAAAAGACCAGTAAATAAAACTATTTCAGCACAATTGAAACACAACAATCAGTACTTACTCTGTAACAGAGCTCATGTCTTAGACATTAGTACAGTTAGGAAATTCCCTTGTAACAATTCTCTCCATATTTCTGCCAATTCCACCTGAAAAAAAGAAGAAGAGGTGAACAAATTATTAAACTGAGTAAATAAAATAGCAGGGGACTGCTGTGGCATGATTTGGTTTTTTTGTGTTTTTTAATTAAATGGCTTGTAGAGGCTTTTATATTTAATTGCATCATTCATGCATTTTGCCTGAAACACACTAAAAGAACATGGCTTATCCGAGCAGGGCTGAGCTGGTGATGACGGTAGGCTGATAAGATACAATCGCCGTGACAAGTGCGGTCATTCAGATCGTGCAGACACTGGCTTATTCGAAAGTTGAACTTCAGCGTCTCAAACATCTCAGTTCAATAAATTCAGCCATTTGTATAGAGCAGCCTGAACCTAATTTCATGTTCATTCTCATAAGTAATAACCTGCAATAAATTCATTAAGGTGGAGACCTGGCTGTCAGTTCAGATTTACAAAAGACATACAGATTTTTTTTAGCTTTAAATTAATCTTATAAGAGGGATGTTTTAAGAGTAAAACTTGTGTAGCCTGCAGCAAATTGAGTATTTAATATAAAAGATAAAATGAGCTTTAAAATTGAGATCGGAATTCTAGTGCTTTTTAAAATGAACCAGAAACAGTAACTGTATATTAACTAAAGGGAGCTCTTTCACCTCTATAAAGCTAAAAGCACAGCTCAAAGAAATGAGCAGAACACTTGATTGTCACAGTATAACACAGTTGGTTAAACATCAAGTTTATCAGTCTGTTCAGTTAGGAAGCATAAACTATTGTAAATCCATTTCACCTGCTTTGGTAACAGTGAAAGTGACAACAGGTTCACTGGAGAGGCAACAACAAGACAGCTGCTAAAAAAGGAATGTTTCTGCAGGAGGTGGTCACAGACAGTTGCTCTCTCCTTATCCCCCCCGACTGATTTTTCTCTTATTTTGCTTTTTATTAGTGTCCTTGTCACTACTGGTAGCATGAAACAATACCTGCAGCCCATTCAGGCTGCACAGGTAGCTGCCCCAGGATGGCGCATCCATACATGCCATCACAAAAACTTTGGTGTATGTCTAAGGACAGTCTCAAGATTGTGGACATGATACCAAAAGACTGGCTAATACATGCAGAGAGGTGGACAAGACCGAAGAAGGGCATCAACCAAGAAGCAGGATCGGCCTCTGCTCCTGTGTGTGGGGAGAAACAGGGGGAGCACTGCCAGAGCCTTACAGAATGACCTCTAGTGGGCTCATTGTGCATATTTCTGACCAAACTGTCAGGAACAGACTACGGGAGACTGGGATGAAGGACTGAAGTCCTTTAGTGGGACCTGTGCTCACAGCCCACCACCGTGCAGCTTGGCTGGCATACGCCAAAGAATGCAAAAATTGGCAGTATCCACCTCTGATCCCCTGTTGGCTTCACAGATGAAAGCAGGTTCGCTCTGACAATGAGTCAAAGAGTCTGGAGACACCATGGGAAACTTTATGATGTCTGAAACATCATCCGGCATTACAAGTTTTCGCGTGGGTCAGTGATGATCTTATCCTTATCCTTGCAAGGTCATACAGACCTGCATACACAGACTGCTGTTTGGTACCAGGAGGGAATCCTCAGAACTTTTGTCAGACCCTATGCCGGTCTACATTGCTCTCATGTGTCCAGAGGGCATTTAAGGCAGTGATACACTGACTGGCTCTCATATTACCAGGCCAGGGCTGATGATTTTGGTTACAATTGATGTCGTTGCATCATTTTGTTTGCAACAAATTATAGATTATACATCAGTAAATAGTTACAACTTAGATATGTCATTCATCAAGATGTGGTGTTTGACTTAAGCGTTTCATGGATTTTTTTTGAGCAGTATACTTATTTCCTTCTGTCTGGATGGCTGCTGTAAAGAGACAGAAATGAGTTAATATGTTTTCAGACATGTTAACTTCCATTTCTATATCAAATGATTCTTATTCTAGTTAGGTTTTGTTTCAAATCTAGATGGTTCTATTTTATTTCAGACCAATACATAACAAACATTACTAATGAAGCTGCAATGAACCATTTTTGTGGTTGCTTTGGAAAGCAAAAATAATTAATATACAGATCTGTTCAGATTTATGTGGCCAATTGTTTTTCAGTAAACATGTTACTTTGCACAACCAGTTGTTACAAAATAACACGATCCCCTCTTTCAGCTCTGTGTTTGGTCTCCTATAAAGTTTTTATAGCTGCAAAATGTCTCAGTATTTTTGCCATCTAACTTTTAATCTTGACTACTTGCTGTTTGGTGCTGAGCTGCTGGTGTTTTTAGAGCTTTTCACAATAACAGTGGACTCAACATGCTAGTTGCAGATTGCATAGCTAAGGTTAAGTCCACTGTAAAGCCCTGCAAAGCTGAGGGGAGCTGCAGAGTCAGAGGTTAATTCTCTGTAGGTTCATCAATAAGAACACCTTTCAAGCTGTCCTGTCACATTGCCTTTTGACACACTATTATTAGAAAACAACTCAGAATCGATTTAAGGATGTCACTTAAGAGTAACCATCAATGGAGCACATGCAGGATACACCCGAGACTGATAGCTGTGACCAATTATGTAGCCGAATGAGAGGTGCTCTTCAAAAGTTACTGCTTCAGTGTTTTGTCTCTTTGACCAAGAGATGACATTTGATACTCCTACACTGAGTCTAGTGAATTCAGGTGTAATTTTTGGAGGTTACATGCAGTACAAGCCTCATCCTCCTTTCAAAAACAGTTTCCTTTTTCCACATACAGCATCAATTTTGTACGTACAAATGCTAATCAGAGAATTCTAACTTGTCTTCCTTAGTTGATTGCTAGGAAGACTGGTCCTGACAACTTCCTGTCTTGTATAATGTATCATACATGAATCCCCTTTCCAGCATAATTAATCCCCATTTCAACTCAACTGTAATTTTCTACGGAGCCCATATGAGCTGTCATTTTAATCATTTAGTATTAACATATATCAAATGAAAGTCCTTAACTAAGCTGCCAAAAAAATGTTCATTTAAGTCTGTCAGATACTGCTTGAAACATTCAAATCTTCCTTTTAACCTTCATGAATTCTGACTGTAATTTTACTTAATAGCTTCAGCGGCATTGTGACAGCTACCAGTGATAAGAGATTCTTCTTCGTTTTAAAGCATGTAAGGATATTTGGACTAAAGTGAGGACACATAAAATCACTGAACCCACACATTAATTAAATTAAACTCTCTAAGGAAATATTTCCCACTGGCTGGTGGAAGACCTGCCTTACAAGACATGGAAGGTTCAGTACTGTATAACAAATGTGCTCTATTTATTCCACATTTTTAAAAAGAGTTCACAAAATTGTGTAGGTAAATCATCGATGGCAATACTCAAAACAGATGAACAATCATATTAATCCTGCAGTAAGCTGAACAGCGACTTGGACTAACAGATGGTAGACTTTATAACGTTCCTGTAAAATAGTGAAAACCGAATACAGCAGACTCAGCTTTCTGGGAACATTTATATCTCAGCCAGAATTGGAATACATGAAAATCAAACCAAGCTGATGAGTACTAATGAAATCTTTAAGCAGCAGGTTGTAAATTCATTTAGCATAGCGAGCCACAGATTAAAGGCCCCATGCTGCTCTGCCCTTTTCTAAATAAACACTCTCGAAAGCAACTAAAAAGGAGTCAATTTGTTTCAGATCAGCAAGGACTTGGTTGAAACAGCTGAGAAATGAAGAACAGCCAAAGTGCTGAGTGACCAGAAAAAAGGCCTGCAGCCCACATGTCTGTGTCAGGAGCACTGCAATGCTAGTTTTGTCAAACAGTCCACACCGTCTGCAGGGACTGAATAGTTCTCATCTAAAAGACATCACAGCGGATGTCAAGCATAGCAATCAAAAAGTTAACTTGTCATGGTGATATCTGGTTTCTGTGCAGATGCTGCAGTTGTGCTCGGGCTGTGCAAATTGCAAAAATATGACACACAGCATTGATAAAGACGTCGCAGCACCTCAGACACGCACTGAATTCTAATGTATTTTTGAGTAGTTTCACTAAAAAAATAAAAAACATGCCATTTTAAATAAGAGCAAAAAGAACATCCTCGTATTTTGAGTCTACGCTATATTAAATTTCAGATTTATTCAAATGCTCAGTGATGTTTTTTAGGGCAATAAAAAGTTAATCAGCATCTGTCTTTTACAATAACATTCAGCCTTTAAACCCCGTATTAATAAAATACATATTATTACATTAAAAAATAATCACAGTAGGTTCTCATATACTCTTAATGTGGGCCTGAAATAAAAGCTTGCATCATGATACACTGTCTCTTCAATGATTGAAAGCAACAAAGTACATTCGTGGGGAACTTATACTGTACTTGACTATTTGACATTTATACTATATGTTTACACACTATGTTTTAACATAAAGTAGGTCCAGCATTTTATTGAAATATATGATCTAACATGTTAATACAGTATGTAAGGCAGAAACAGAGCTTGCACAATTGGAACAAGCTTGAAAGTGAATATTTGACCTGATCATCTTTAACTCTCTTAGCAGCATTCTTGTAATTTCTTTAAGTAGTCTTCAGGAATAGTTCTCCAGGGTTCTTGAAGGACTTTCAAAGCTCTTATTTGGATGTTGGCTGCCTTTTGTTCCTGTTCTCTATCAAGATGATCCCAAAATCCTTCAATAATGTTGAGATCTGGACTCTGAGGAGGCCAATCTGTGACTGCTACTATTTCAATTTGTGCTTTTTCTATCCTGTAGACACTCACTGTTGTACCTCACTTCTGACCTCCTCCATTCATATTGATTATGATTTGAACAGAAAACTTCAAATGTGGACTGATTACTCCATGAGACCAGTTTCCTCAACTTTTTTTAAGGATACACTGCACAGATCGCTGCAATCTGCCAGGTTTTTTGCTAATAGCACCATAAGAATCACCTTGTTGTTGCAAAAAGTAATATTTTGTGTTTTTCAATCTATATTGTTAACATTTTTCATACAAATTACATTTTTTGACAGGCTAACAAAGTGCCAAACAATACAATTTAAAATTGGTTCTTTGTTAGGTTTTCTGTGATGTGTAGATACAACACTGTTAATTCTGTAAGCCAAGAGCCTTTTTAAGGTTAAATGATTTATACCTCAGTGTTAAGTGGTTCATGAAAATACTCTGAAAATGGTCAGGTACAAGAGCTGCACTGAAAATAAGTAAAAAAGCAACCAATGTCAAAAGAAAAACTTTGAAAGACCTTCAGAAAGCCTGGAGAATTATTGCTCCTGACCATTAAAAAAAATTAGACATAGCATGGGTACTTGGAAGCAACATATATAGAAAAGAGGGATGCCTCACAACTTTTGCACAGTAGTGCAGCCTCATTAGAATGTAGATTTTATGTCACTACTCCATTAGTAATAATTACAGCACATTTTTCAACAACACAGTCACAGTTTGCCTGCAGTAAAGGCATTTTGAAAGGATTACCTATGTTCCTCGCCTCCAGCTCTTTTTCCATGAGTTCTTTCTGGGAGGGAAACTCACTGAGCTTGACCTTGGACATGGTGTCATTCTGACCGACTGTGCTTATCACTTCTGGATCCTTCTCATGGCTGTCCTCAGTCTGAACGTGGACCCAAGGGATTTTCCTAAGAGACAGCAGAGCAATAAAGATGATTAGCTTTTGATTATCAAGTGAGTTCAACAGTATTTACTTCGTTATCTCAGTAAACATACCTTTTGAACTTGTAGATGAAGAATGCAGCTAAACCAACAAACACCACGATGAGCAGCATCAGCATGGCCGACCCACTGGGAAGTGAGTTTGAGTCCACAAGTGGTGCTGAAAGCCAAACACCATAAATGAGCACCAAACTTTTTACATAATATGTGTTAAACTCATTACTTTTTCCTAAACCATGTCCTATTCCAAGGATATTACTTCATTACCCAATGTCATGAAGAGCATATCCCTACATGTTATCCCCTCAGGGCATAAAAAGCACCTTTAGGAGGTCCACTGCTTCTCTCCAGGGTTCATACTGCATGCAGCAGTAGCTTATGCATAGTCATGGCTTTATAAATGCTGAGATGCAATATTCAAAGTATTTCCTCTCACTGCCCATCTTTCTCCCCGTCACAGAGAAGCCTATGAAGTCTTTGACCTTTCCCGATCATTTTAAAGGCAACCCAGACCTTTGTATGCAGACACAAATGAAGACAGATCCATTGGTGGATGAAAAGGGTAAAGACACGCGAGGTGATCGACACGTTTTTACGATATGCTAATGACCCGGTGACCCTGTGAATTTCCCGTGCATATCAAACACCTGCTTTGTCAATCATGTGATTGATTGGCTGACTTCAAAGAGAGCTACTGTCTCATAGCCTCAGGTGCAAAACTGGCACTCTGTGAAGGATATTTAAATCCTGTGATATACAGCATTGTCCGTCTCTCAGGAAACACTTTGTCTTTGCCTTGCTTTATTTTTTCAGAGCGTTGTTAAAATTCAATGTCAAACCAGTCTAACGAAGACACATCTTATCTAATGCTCTGTGGATCTGTAGACATGCTGTATTAATCTGCCGTAAAATAAGCCTAGGGCCTGTTTGAGTGTTTTGTTTTCACATATCTCTAAAAGGGTTTCAATGTAACGACTGCTGAAAACTTACCCAGAGTTTGCTGAGTCATGTACACAATAATGCGAATGTCAGCTTTCAGTTCAAACTGGATCAGGCCTTGGTTCAGTGCAGTGACAAAAATATTTGATATCTGTCACAGGATTTTAACAAAAACACACAGAAAACACAAAGGTTTACATTAAAATTTCATGAACAAGCAAGACATTTTTGGAAAAGAAAAGATTGATACAATAATTAGCTCAGCTTAGCATAATGGCCGGTGGCGCCATTGACTGGCTCTCTCCATTGTTCAAAGATTCGCCCGATAATTAACACATTTCAGTGCATTTGTCTTGCGTTTTGCACTTACTTTGTTTGAGTCCTAGCAAAATAAGCAGTCTGCGGATCTTTTGTGAGCTCAAAAGCTTTTGCTCAAGATCATTTAACAAAAAGAAATAAAAATCAACTATTCTGACAAAAAGACAGGAGCCTGAGATGGAAGTGGCAGAACTGAAGATGTTAAGAGTTTTACTGAGGATGTAGTGAAGGAGGACGTGCAAGTGCTTTTGTGACAGAGGAGGATGCTAGGGATACGCTAAAAGAAGAAGAAGGAAAACAGAAGAAATAAATACCAACTATGGAAACATGCCATATGAACAAACAGTCTTATTATCCTATTAACAGCCTTTAGGTCCTCTTAAATATCTAGCATAAATATAAATACAATGTATCTTTAATGTCCAGGAAACAGCAGCTCTACATAAAAGCTGACATGATCTACATTATTGTGGCTCTTACCATCTCAAGAGCCGCTTCGCTCCCACTCTTGTGCTCAGTAGATGTCTGCTCATCAGGCAGAATAAAGAGCTCTGCTGTAGTTGGAAGCCCTGGATACAGAGATACCAGCAGCTGATCTTCATGAATCCCAGACACCTGCAGTGACGCGAAAACACGACAGCCAGGTATGGCTTTACTCTGAAGGCTAAATTCACACTAAATAATGTGTCTCCTAAACAAAATAAAAGAAGAACACATGGGTTACAAAACATCATGACTGCTGTGTCATTTTAGCGCACCCGTATAAAATAGTAATGACCCTGAAAGCCATTGGTGTTCGCTGTCAACTGCAGGAAAGATCTCTTAGGAACTGATGTACCTGTGATAGAGCTGTCCGCACCACACGGCCTATGTCCTCCCTCCATTCGGGGATGTCAGGATTGTGCTCATCAAGCGCTGGCGAAAACGACAACAGCAGTGACCTGAAGAACTCTGGAAAAAAGGTGAAGTGATGTCTGTTAGAATATTAACGCTACTTCTAGTTTAGGTTTTGATTAATCTGATGTGCAGTTTTGTCCTTTTTCATTTGGCAACATCTGCCTTGAAGTTAATTGCTCCTCGAGATTTCGTGTTCGCATACCGTGACATTTTATTCATTAGATTAAGTCCACGTTGACATCAACGTGGCGAAGCTTGCAGCGCTGACCGAGAGGCATCACACTTTCCCTGAGATAGCATATTGCATATTCATGTAACAGGCATCTCTCCAATTAAAGTGCTTTGAAGACTGTCTCCCCCACTCACCTTTAACAGTTGTAACTTTTGAATCCTGCATTACAGTGCTCCCAGAAGCAACCTGGACCGTGACCTTGCTTTTTCCTTCGCTCTGAAATGTGTGTGAGATGCTTCCCTCCAAGGTTATAATGGGCT
This sequence comes from Mchenga conophoros, assembly GCF_057382185.1. Classification (NCBI taxonomy): domain Eukaryota; kingdom Metazoa; phylum Chordata; class Actinopteri; order Cichliformes; family Cichlidae; genus Mchenga; species Mchenga conophoros. The sequence goes on from NC_140538.1 coordinate 14,414,391, forward strand.
GGATTTCAAAAGGAAAAACACAGAGAAATGCACAGAAAAAGCTGCATCCTCATGGCTGAATATAGAACACTACGTATATCTACTGTATAATGAGGGGATGCTGCGCTGAACACAATCAATCTCAGGCAAATATAATCAACCATCCAAGCTGGATCCTCCAGAATGGCACAGGGCAGTCACATACTGTCACTTTTTCCATGATTTGTGGGGAGATCTGTGTAGATTTACACTTTCAGATTACAAACAAGAGCACAAAGACATCAAGGGAGGAGTGGGAAGATGGGGAAAAAAGCAGCAGTAAAAAGGATAAATGCCTTGTGTGTATAGAAGAATGGTGGGAGGAGGTGGAGGAGGAGAAGCGTCTCACCTCAGAGCTGTTGTCAAACCACCAGAAGAAGGTCAATGTTCTGGTGTGGCTCGGCCAAACCACTGCAGTCAGATTAGCCTCCTTCCCTCTGACGGCTACAATGGGAGCGGAGAGATACACCCGCTCTAGTGGACCTGCGGCGATGACAAATACGCCATCATATATCCATACATGCATCGAATGAATGCAGCCAGCAAGAAAAGTATTATTGTGATCGCAGTTGATGTACATTTAGCTTCAGGTGTGTGCTTTTGCATTTTCCAAGGTTAAAATACATAAAAGTAGTAAAACCATGACTGAAATGCAATTCAGCGGGAACGTGACTATCTATGAAAGAAAAGAGGTTTATGCTATCTGCACAGCCTCAGGAATCAGTAATGATGTTTCTTATTCACATACTGGTGATGTGTAAAAACAGTGTGCTGCTGTCAGATCCTTGGCTGTTTTCTGCAGTAGCTGTCACGCGGTAAATCCCAGTCGTTCTATAGATGTGCTTGATGCCATCATCCGCCCTGCTCAGGTTAGAGTACGTGATCTTGATGCCATCTCCAAAGTCTAGCTGGATGCTGGTCCTCAGCGAGTCTCCCTGTGGACAGATGGTATTACATAGCATCTGTCATCATGGCTTAGGTCAGGATACTTTCACTTGGACCACATGCAAGGGAAGAACGATCAGTCTGCCGCTGAAGTGCTGGAGCTGAGATGTCATATAGGCTGTGTCATAAAAACTTTGAAGGTGAATATGAATGGAAAAAGACAGAAATTCAGCAGAGAAAACAAGCAGAAATGTGAAAAGAGAGACGCAGAAGCAAAAAAGGTCATGAAAGAGTCCCAAAGTAAGATGGAGGAGTTTATAATCTGGTGTCATTTTTCCAGCTGATCACTCAAAAACAGACACATTGCCATCACCAAAGTGTTTTTCATACAAATTACAGAAACTTTAACAACAAACTTTTGGTTTTATTACTCAGGCTTTGAGCTATCTGTAGTGAGATGCCACGCTGAAACAAAAGATCAAATAAACTTCATTTGTGGTGATCAAAGCTATGAAAAATTGCACTTTAAAAACATTCAGCAACACCCTGTCAGGCATTTCAGAAGAATCTAGTTCCAATTAAATTAGTTAACAATAAGATCTCAGGACTAACTTCTTCCTTAACTAACCTCAAATTGTTTCTTTTTCTTACATTTAATGAACTTACAAAGAGGTGCAAATCTATGTTATGTTAAAAGACGTAAATTTGAGTGGAACAGGGAACAAGGAAAAACAATGTTTGAGGTGATATTTCATAAATACATCCATTTTTCAGGCTAAAGGTTGTTTTTTTTGATAACCTTCGAGTTAAAGCCGTTCAAGTTTTTGGGCAATCTATGTAAATCCTACAAGGTACACACATTGCATTCAGATCTGGTTTTTGGTGCAGTAATGTGCTGCTGTGAATATATTAGTCATAAATAGATCAACGTTGTATATATTAGTATTTTGAATATCACACTTTTCTCTTTTCTGCATTTGTCTTTTGAAAAAATCAATACATATTTCCCAGAAGAGAAGTCTTACAAAATATTCCTGAGAATAATTTGAGATTTCAGATTACTTTTAAATGAGGTTGATAACTACCATCATCATTTCCAGTTCCATCCATTTTTGTAACTGCTTATCCAATTCTGGGTAGTGGAGGAGGGGGCTTAAATCGACGTTCTTTTCTTTGGGTTAGGGTTAGGAAAATGAAACAATGAACACCTCGGAAGAAATTAAGAAACCGTCTTCCTTCCTTTTATGTGGTCTTTTCTATCACTGGCTATTATATTCTTTTTTTCTCTCTCCTCCAAAATGAATCTCAGTCGTGCCTCATGGAGAACTGGATGATGATTCCTCGTAGGCTCCCAGTTCCCGCCGAGCGAGCCAGACCGATGGACGACATCTGGAATCCGATGCTGTTTTCTGGCAGACGATGACGACATCAGCTCAAATAGCTTCTTCAATCTCTTAAACTCATCTGAACTGATGCAGATCCTATTGCCTTTCACATCATGATATTGTAACATGCAGCTTTCCCAGCCCCTCCGTTTTTTGCTTTGTTTATCTTTTTAAACAAGCTTATATACGTTTCCTTTCTGGAATCAACTGTACATCAGTTGTTCTATTTGCTGTCCTCTCTGTTGCATAATTTACTATTAATTATGTTTTGTAAGGTGACCTTGATTGTCAGCGCCATTTAGTAAAGTTTTTTATTATTACAATCAACTCTGAAACCAGTTTTCACATTTTTCTTTTACATCTTTTACGTCCCTAATTATTTCAGATCATTTATGCTAGCCTGTAGGCCATCATTAATTGAGAATAACATCCTTTGTAAATGTGTCCATCTCCAGCAAGGCACATTGTTTCTTACAGGTTTTAATAGGAGGTTCAGTTTGTCACCATAAATTATATTTAAACAACAAAATATAGTAGCTGAAAAAGAGGACATAGCATGTCTGATTTAATGGGCACTTGAGCAGATCTTTTCTTTAAAATTTGCTCCTACCACCTCCTACCACACACAAATGGAAAAGTATTCAACATAACATCCTCACTTCTATATAACAGCAAGAGAAAAGTAAATGAGTCATTCATTTAGCTTAGGAATTAGGGGGAAAAAAGCAGGAGAGCACTAGCCTGGGTTTGGTTCATTATGCAATATCTGCTTCTTCTTACACTGCAGTGACTTTTAGGTGTAATAACTCACCTCATTGAGGGAGACCATAAAAGTAACGTTGCTTCCAACAGGGGAACTGAGCTCTCCCTGACTGGTAGACAGCTGGAGGCCCCGGGGTGCTCTGGGATGACACGGCTGCCTCCTGGGCGAGTACACATTCCTCCCTGCCTCCTTACAATTATTGGACAAAACCTTCCGATACCTTTTGAGCATAGAGTAAGTAAAGAGCATTGTCACATCGCATAACAGAACCCAGCATTAGATACATGTTTTACCAGTTTTCAAAAAACATAAAGACTTAACTGTTAAGTGCCAGTAAATTTTCATAGAGCTCACAGCTATTTACAAAAAGAGGGGAAAAAATGTTTTTCCCAAAAGATTTTTTTTCTTTGTTCACCACTATCACATTTATTTTTTATTTATTTCCGCTTGGAAGATGCTCCTCAGTTTTATTTCTGCAATTTAGTGCAGGAAAATAGCACCCAGCAACAGCACATACTGTGCATTTGGCAGGCTGAAATACAGACCTCTATGAGCACACTTAATTTTGTCAGTTTCCTGAATGTAAAAAAGCTTCATAACCAAAAACCTGTTTTGAATTATTATACATTATGAATTATTATATATTTTAGAATTGGGAAATAATGCAGATTGGGCCCTCCGAGCCCTATTTCTCAACCAATAGGAAGTAAACTATTATTTTCTGTTTATGTACTACACAACATGACAAAAAAGGTGTAATGGGATATTGTTTTGTGATGGACTGAACACTGGGGGCCACTTACCCTGTGCTGTTTAGGAAGCTTTGGCTGGTGCTGCAGCTTTTAGCCGCACCGTTTGGATTAAACCAAAAAGCAGGGGAGCAATTCCCATCTGCCTGGCGCTCCCATCCATAATCACTGCCAAAGCAAAGCAAAACAAAACAAAGCAAAAAAAAACTTCATGAAATGATAAACACTGCTACTCAGAGTAATCTAGCTATCCACGCTTTTGTAGTGGGGCAAATGCTTTGCATTTGGAGCTTCATGGCATATTTTAAGACCATAACTAGAGACATGATTGTCAGACATGTGGGATCAAACAGAATTTCAGACAGATGGATAAAAGATATTTAAAATTCATTTAACGATCCATTATTAATTGAATTCTAATAAGTCACTTGACATTATGCAAATCACAGCAGCGCGATGAAAAGTTCTTAACTCTGATCCATATTTTTCAAACTATAATTATATCCGATGAACAGAGTCATATTGGTTATTCTGTAAATATGCCGTGTAAGAGGGATATTAAGCCTTATGAAGTTCTGCAAACTGATACTTTTGTTCTTTTATTACAGCCCTAATTACACACAACTGAATTAGATGTTCAAAGTAGAGAGGCTGTTTGGTAAACATGTGATGAAAGAAATTAAGAGTCACTGGGGATAAAAAAAAAAGTGAGTTACAATATATTCCCTGCTAGGAACACTGAATACAAGCCATTACCATTCGAAATCATAAGCTGTGCAGGGGCATGGCTCTGAGGAATAGATCCTGGAATAGTCTTGGGCCAGCATGCAACGGTTGCCTGGCCTGCGCTTCATATAGATCTGCTTCTCACCCATCACACAGAGCTCTCCCTATATCGCAAAGAAGGAAAGAAAAAAAGCTTGTCTTCTTTTTCACAAGTCTGAAAGAAACAAATGTGCAAACACGCGCTCGAATCGTTAATAAATCAGAAGTGATTAATAATCCTGTTACCTTGTTGTGCAGGTACCATGTCTGATAATCTCCATCCATGCATCTCCTGCTAAAGAGGCCTTTGTAGTCAATCTTAATCAGTTGCCACTCTGACCGATGGCTGAAGTGCCCAAAGAAACTGAAAGATGATGCATAAGAAAAGCAAGATTATCTTGAGACATAGACACGCAGTTTTCTGATATCATATTCAGCACCTGCAATCTGAAGTCTGTCATTAATGTTAACAGGCAACATAAAATTCCTCTTGATTAGAAGTCTAAGTTAATCAGTTGAACCTTTCCTTGTTTATATCAACACAAGAGTTAATTCTTCAGATTTGATATTGTTCTATTCCTCTTGGACGCTACCCATGTGTCTCCTTACGTGATAATATGATTGTCAGACTCTGGCTCCATTAAAACTCCATCCACATACAGAGGAGCCAAGGAGAAGCTGTGGCGGTCCCATTTCTTTCCTTCATCTAGACTGATCCTGCGTAAAGGAAGACAACAACTGTCAGTGGACGAATATCTACCTACCGTTGTTTATCTAGCTGTAGTAGATAAAATCATTGTTTTCTCTGTGCATGTAACATTAAACATCACAAGCACACAGGTTACAGAGACAAAAAGCAAGAACAAAGAAATATGATAAAATATTTGAGTTCATTTAGCTTTTGCCGCGGGTGAAAAATGAAGCACCTTGAATTCTCTTCAATGTGAAAAATTATCTTGACAACAGACTGAACAATAGAACAAATGTTCCTTGGCCCAGGTAGATTTTTGAAGGTGACAACAGAAAAGAGAGATATGACTCAGGTTGTAACATTAGAAATAGATTTGGGGGGTTTCAAATCACCTCTCTCGGAGCTTAATCACATTTGACAGGGCTGTAGTGTGCAGGGACATCAAAGTAGATAGTGTTACAGAGCTCCCACAATATGAGGGACTTATGAGGGCATTCTGAGTCTCATATTTCCACCCTGCTCTACTCCTCATTTACATAAAAGCACTCAAACCATCATATCCAACTACGAGTACAAAGCTGTAACAGACTCTCTTCCGCTGGAAATAACTCTGACGGTTCTGAAGCTGCAGCACCGATACAATAATCATGCAAACTTGGCCCATCAGCATTTTAAAACATTAAATATAATCATATGCAGCACCCCCCAAACAAAATTGCACTCGTGTAATTTCCCACTACAACCCCAACACCTACAGTTTTTATCTATAGTATTTATGGGATTAGAGATTACTGAAGAAGCTTATACCTACCATAAGTGTCGAATTGGTGCCGCTGCTTGCAATACCGCCAACAAAGCTCCTCCATTGTCAAGAAACCAAACGTTGTACTCTTCATCAAAAATCTGAATCGTAAATTTGAAAAAGAGACACATTTGCTCATTTTATTAGGCAGCACCATTCTTTAAGGTAACCATGCAAAGCGTGTCATGGATGTCACCTGTCTCCAGCTATTTCCTGCGTCAGATGTTATAAACATCCCAAGGTTGGCGGAGGACAGCTGTGTTCCAATATTCCCTGAGTCCAAAAACATGCATAATTTCAGTCAGCATTTACATAGCAAAGACTCACTATAGCTCATAACTCACCTATGTGCACAATCAGCTGATAGAAATCACTCAGAAGCTATGTACGTTCTCATTTTCCACTGCAGGAAAATGACAGTTTACGATTTAGCCTGATCTAATCATCTCACCTGAAATATCAGATTTAGCCTGAGAAGTTTTCATATTTGACTTCAATGACATAAAGAGGGCACTGTGTGATTAATTGTGTGTTAGCTGAACTGCTACAATGTATTTACCTGAAAAACAATGAATAGCTACAATACTGTGCAAAAGTCTTGAGCCATGGCTCATTGCTTTATATTTGGCTGCAGAGGATACGGGACTGTCTTGCAATTTTTATAGGGGTCTTCAGCGATAGTTCTCCAGGCTGTCTGAAGGTATTTCATAGATTTCCTTTGGACATTGGCTGCAATCGTTCTCCTTTTCAGTCCAGTTTTTGTGCCTGACCATTTTCAGCAATAAAACAAATATCTTACCCAAAACATGAACCACCGTTGTGTCTCCACATCAGTGGAAGCAAGGAACCAATTTTAAACTATTATCGTTAGCAATTTTGTCACAATATCATGCAATTTATTCTGAGTTCTTTAGTTGAATCTACAAAAAATGTCAAAGATAACACATTTTGACAGGTATAAAGTAGTAAATGAAAAAGGGAGAAAAGCCTGAGGTTTGTCAAAATTACACGACACCTGAATGGGTCTGGATAGCAATGACACTTACCAGTGAAATTGAGTGATATGAAGTTTTTGTTTCAAATTCCTCTCATCTCCTCAAATTCTCAATATTATCAACATGTATGGAGGAGGTCAGGAGAGAGGTACTACACTGAGTGTCTTATACTAATCTGTAAAACATGGTGGAGACTCTGTAATGGTTTACCACAGCATTGAGGATCTTCTCAAAACTGATGAAATTATGAACACAGAAAAGTACACATTTCAATTCACCATGCAACACCATCCGCAAAGTGTCTGGAAAACAACGGCTTCATTTTTCAGCATGACAGTGATCCCAAACACACTGTCAATATAAAAAAAACATACCTGGGTAAAAAACAGACCATGGAATACCATCAGCCATGGATTGGCCTCCCTAAATCTTAGGCCTCAACATTAGTGAAGCCATGTGGGATCATCTTGACAGAGAATGGAACAAAAGGCAGCCAACGTCCAAAGAAGAAACCTGGAGAAGAATTCCTCTATAATACTTAAGGAAATGATAAGGAAGCTTGCCTAACAGAGCTCAGACTTTGTTGAAGTTCAAATCAACTACTGACTTTCAAGCTCAAATGAACTGTACAAACTCTGTGCTTCTATATTTAATTTCCATATAAATGTGCACATGTTTCAGTTCTCCAGTGCATCTATCTCCTATTTTTCTATCAAATTATTTAAAAAATGAGAGGAGACTCAAGCCTTTTGCACAGCACCTTAAATTCATGTCCTAATGTAACTCTACCTGTAGCCACAATGATTCCTGGAACAGACTTTTTGCTGGTGATTGGTCCGGATGTGTAAGGATTCTCTGACATCTCCAGTTGAAGATGCAGTGAGCAAAATGGCTGTCAACAAAACGGATTCAAATACAGCACAAGTTGAAACAATATATATCTCAGATCTTAACAGCAGCAATTATAATTAGTTCGGCTTTCAAACTATTCTTCCCGTTGAGCGAAAAGTGTTAACATTTTCAGACACCATTTATAAAACAAAGATACTTTGTTCCTCTCATCTCCTCTGCTAGGAGAAAAAAAAAAGAAATGGCTGAGGGGACACAGAGGGCATTTGAATTGTTTCATTCTAAAGCAAACAAGGCATGTAATTAAAATTCCCCAAGATGCACTGATAAAAATGGCAAAATTGATTCAAATCATTTCACTCATCTCCCTGAATAAAGCGTACCGAAAAACATCAATAAGGCTTTTCATACGGCTGAAGTTGGAGGAGGGGGTCAGGAAACAGAAGAGAGCATAGTGGTCATTTGTAAGACACACAGAAAGACTATAGCCTGCTATTAATTGAGGAATGTACATGATTTTAAATGGTCTCTGAAGAACATATTGACTGGATTAGGTGAACATCATACCTGCTGAAAAACACCACAGCCACATAATGTAATTCAGTGCAATCTAACTTTCATTAGTCCTGTTTGACTACAGTTTCAGAGGTTAATGGAAAGTCTAGACCCCTAAAATGTAATGCAATGACACTCTGTGACTTAAACTGATAATAAGAATATTCCAACAAAGCATCTTTTCAGTCATTTAGGGGACTAAAAAGACAAGTCGATGCTGAGGCTGGCACCTGGCCTGGTGCAAAAATGGCTTCGTCTCCAAGAACATCCAAAACACAGCTGATGAGGCTGAAACATTTGAGGAATGTTTCATGTCATAGGCTTAATTTTGCATGAATAAGAGCATTCATTCACTCCTGCCCAAAGGCTCAAGCTCACCAGAATGCAGTGAAGGTTATTTCCAGCCACATCAGTGGCAGGAGCTGGCAGCAAGGACCATGTTTGCCCCTTGTTGTATGTGATGAAAGTCTTTATGTAATTATCCACCAGTTTGTTGGCAAGATACATGCCATTTATCCCCTCAACCTAAGAAGGAAAACAACAAAAATGCATTCATTACTGTCAAAGCCCTTTTCACTTCTAGTTTAGAAAATCAATCTATAATTATTGACTCGTCTTTTGAGCCTCAGTGGAAGCAGGCTGAAAATACATGGCACTGTAAAAAAAAAAAACTCTATGAAAGGATATTTCATGTTTTGAAAAATGTTCTTTAAAAGTACAGCATCATGAGCAAAATATGTAAAGTTTTATTGTTAATAATTCAAAACAGCTTTAAATAGTTTACTGTGTAATGATGCACCATATTTTAGTAGCTGTTCAGACAAAATATACTGCCAACAAAATTCTGATTTTTCATTATAAAAATGTATTATTAGGATTAATGTTAATGGATTAAAACCTACTATATAACGACAGCTTCATAAATTAACAGTTCTCCAGCACAGTAACAGGAAAGGGAGTAAGTGGTGGAGTGCCAACATCAGTCCATAAACAAGGCTAACTACACACCTTATAAAAGTCCACTAGTAGATTACCCGCAGGTCCTCTGCTGGTTCTCAGGTTCTCTAATGAAAGGATAAAGTAGACCCCGGGAGAGTCTGAGATATACAGGCTGTAAGTGTTGTTCTGATTCCACTCTTGGACAGCAGCAAATACCTGCTTCTCATCTGTGCTGATAATATGCATGTCCTGTAGTAGGATGTGTGCGAGAGAAAAATGGACAGATGGAAAGACAGAATGGGTGAGAATGACAGATGCAGGCAAACAAACACAAAATAGTCTCAGAAGAGATGGCATTAAAAGGCTTAAATGTGACATTTCTTCATAAAAGTCATGTGACCTAACTCTTAAAACAAAAAGCAATAAAGGTGATTTGAAACAATAACAATATCTTTTCTTTTTCCTAAATATCAGACACTTTTAGGAGTTGTTATTTCTGTTGCTCACCTTTGGCAGACAATATTTAGGTAATTTCATCCGCTTGAATGATTCTCTCATGTAGGAGACAAAGTAGCTGGCTCGTCCTGACTTGGTTACCTTTGCAATGAAGGCAGAAAAGCTTTGTCACTCTGTAATCAGATCACATGCACTGTATATACCCCTGTGTCAAGAAGATACATCATATTTGAAAGTTACTTTTTCACAGTAATACAAAAAGAAAAGAAATTTAGTTCAGTGGAATTTATTTGCACATTCCCATTATAGCCGTTGCTGTTGGTATGATTTTCTCCTACATAGAAAAGCCTATGTAGACCATCAGACAAATGAAAACCAAACTGAGATGGGAGGTGTTTACAAGACATACAGTACAGTGAAAAAGGTGCAGAAAGTAAAGTGAAAGTCGTTTTCATCAGTAGCTAAAATGCCGTAAAAAAAAAAGGAAAAAAATCCCTTTACTGTGGCCATCGTTTTCTTTTAAAACAGCACTCTCCTAGGCTTGCAAACACTTTTTCAAGGTACAAGGTTATTCAAAGCATGTTGCCGAACATGTCAAACATTGCTCCTATGGATTCTCTTTCATTGGGGATTATATCTCTTTGTATAATCCTGGACCAAACCATCTCCTAGTGGAAATTGTGAAAAAATGCAATGGTACACTTACTTGTTTTTTTTTTTGCTGTTTTTTCAGTAGGCAGCATATGTACTCAGCAGGGTTGTCAAAAAAATAGCACGTGCATGCTAATTGATACTAATAATTACTATCAGGTTACATACTCCTTTAATGCAGTATTGATATCAATAGTGTCACCTATGCCTCCTTCAGGTGACATAGAGCTTCACACAGCCCCTCCCCTCACTAGCAGCTAAACACATGAATAGCATAACAAACTTGGGAAAGCATCTGAAAGACTGATGTCCCACTCTTCAGGAGGTCAGTGAAGCTCCTGTTCCAACAGCACTTTATTATTGAACAGTTATCATAAATTTGAACTTGTTAACAGATCTTAACGTCAGCTGTTTAGCTAACACTAGTTACCCACATCAATAAGCTAGCAGCTAGCAGCTATGGTCAACAGTAAAACAATGCTTAAAACCTTATCTTTAGCAAACCTCATCAGTTCTGCCTATCTGTAACAGGATAGCAATTATTTGTGTCTGAAAAACTTGTGTTTCTGTAAAAGTCCCAGACTGAAGCTGGGAAACAGATAGAAAGAGTAGCAGTCTAGCTCTGACTGACAATAAAAACATGATTCTAAATCACCTGAAAGACGTAAAATAAACAGGTTTGAAGCTGAATACATCTGCATAAAGCACTATTTTTAAAAATAAAAATAGTAACATCTGCATATGTAAAAAATATAAATATATAATAAAAATATTTTTCTGGGTATCGAATTTTAAATTCAACCTCTCTCTGATTATATGTTTAAGTTTGCCATAATGCTACAAATTGAATCTGGAGCCAATCAAAAGCCTCCTTGACTGTACTATACGACACACAGATATCAAACAAATTATAGTACCTAATATTTTGTACAGCAATGCATGAGAGTTGGACAGCACCCCGCTCTGTTGTGAAAAGAGGGGATGCCTAGACTTCTATCGAAGGTGGTATATGAACACTGCTTTCCAGAGTGTTGAAAGCAGACAAAAATTAAGCACAACAGAAATTACTGTCATTATCTCAATTAGTCTAAAGCTAAGAGGCACTGAAAATTGTGCTGGCTTTATCTACAGTGTTTCTTGGAGATCTTAATGCACTACCACTTTCCCTTCCACTTACAGGCAGGGCAACACTACTTGATTGCTTATTTTCTAATCAACTAGAAGGATGGTGTTTGTCCCCCAACACACTACATTAGGACCCTAATGGAATAATCTATCGAAAATCAATGAGCTGCATTTTCCCAGGCCACATTTTTGAGGATGTTGCACTTGGCTGTTCCTTCCCTCCCAAGAGACTTTGGAGGTGTTGAAGACTGCTTATTTCGTTGTAGCCCAATCGATAACCTCATTACTCTTTGTCAAGTTAAATCCAACTGCCCCAAGCAATGAAAGTCACAAGAAAGTCATCTGTGCCACCAGATCTCCGTGTAGACACTCCCTGTATGTCCAGTTATTTTCACCAGCATCTTCCTCGTGTCTGCCTCAGCCTTGACGGTCAATCTCATCTCAGCTAAATGCAATTTGGGCTTTTTATTGAATCACCATTTCTGAATCACACTGTGATTTTTTTTTTCATACAGTTTCATTCTTACACTGTAGCCATTCCAATCAAGTCAGTGGATTAAATGTGTTGAAAGTGAAACTAGGTCACTGCTAGCATTGCTGCTGCAACATCATATCATATCAAAAGATTAAATCTGTGAATAAATAAATTAAAATGAACAGAAAATATTTAGGGGTGTTTATTTAAAATGAAAGCAGCCACAGAAAAGTAGTATAATTTGATTTTTTTATTTTCCCCAAATTTAGTTAGTACAGTCAAGGATGACCAAAATGCATCAAGCCTGACCAGCAAGAGAAAATTGCATAGCTGTGGATGGAAATCAATGACAGTGGAGGGCATTTGAAAATTAAATTTTCTAATAATGACCCTGACTGTGGATGTCTAATTGGAGTCAAAGTCAGAGTGAATGATAATACGGACACCAACCTGTCTATTCACAGTTCCTTTTTCAGGCATGGAGTATGTCTGTGTGGAAACTCAAAGACTGAGCGTGCCTTGACATGAACGAGACAAAACATAATCAAAACACACATCGGGCCAGTGGGGAACAGGTGTGTTGGAGAAAGCTATTACATGGGTTTTGATGGAAAAGGATGAATTGGGTGCACATGAGAGCAAAATAAAAACAAACGACAATGAAAAAAAGAAAAAGAAAATCAAAAATCACATAGACAGCAACCTTTGCATGAAAAGATGCCGACGACTGGCTTAGTTTAATCGATGAAAGTAATCTATTACTATGCAAACCTGTGTGAAAACGTATTCATCCTGTACGACGAGTGAGTTGGTGTCTACGTGTCCAGGGAAGAGGTACTGTCTGTTGCCTTCTGTGCATCGCTGGGCTCTGCACTTCACATACTGAGCACCTGGAAAGAGACAAAAGGAAATCAATCAGAAGTTGATTACAACCATTTATCTTCAAACAGTACTTTGTATGCAGTGGAGCTGCTATACAGTATGTAAATCCAAAATCCACTCCAAGTTCATCGCTCTGGAACAATTTTCAGCTTGTGTAACAGTCAAACACTGACACTAGTCACCAAATACTTTTAAAATCCAAATTAGATTCAAGACTATTAGAGTCAAAGCTCTGGCAGCGTTACACGACAAAGTAAATTTCAAGATGTTATTGTGCCAGACAAGGAGAGGTTGTATGGTAATTCTGATACACATTTTCTCACCACAGGAGGAATATGAGCATCATTTCTAATGCAGGAGATTCCTTTAATTGGTTTGACAGAATAGACCATGCTGTTTAGAAAGGGGAAGCTGAGGTTTGTCTATGAAACTCAGGGGGGAGATTAACGAGAAGAAACATCCATCAGCCCACTAAAATTCTCCGTTTTTGTCAGGAGACACCTATTCTGCTTTACTAGACTTCAGGGACCAATCTGAACAGAAGAACAGGTCTCATCTTGCCCGTGACCTCGCTCTAAATGAGAGGCAAGGGGTCCTGTGGGTCTTGCTACTGCAGCAAACTGGAGTGCAGTACTCACGGCCTTTTCCGATGCGCGTCTCAATGTGGACCACATCTGATTCTCTGTCTAGCCCCATTACCGCCCTTGAAAGAAGAAGAGGAGGAGAAAATAAAGAGGAGCGGAAAAAGGTTGGTGGGCAAGAAAAGGAAAAAAATGCTCAGATGGACATCACTATTCTGTGAAACCCATAACAATATGTTTTTATTTCCTGTAGATCGGTCAATGTACGATCTGTGCCACCAGCGGCAATTAATCTCAATTCACCAACAACAAAGGAAACGGCAAAAGAAGAGTAGTATGGCATGGCGGGGGGCTTGGCAAAACATCCCCCATTCCCATAAACACATACCATGGCAAATGTGTGTTTTTACAAAATTGTAGGAGGCTCCGGCCTTATTTTGAAAAATAACTATTTGGCATAATGTGCATGAAGAAATAGTATTCAAGTGGACAAATAATGCAGTGTTTCGAGTGCTGCTTCACCCGCTGCGCTCTTCTTATTTATCAAACATCTAACTGTTCATGCATGTGGAGAGGATGTCCTCCAACCAATGTCCTTTCTTTCCCAGCAAAAAACCCACTGGGTTTGACACATACTATGACAAACAGGGATAAACGGCCTCACATCAATATTCACTGCCTTGTGCCCGCACAGTCAAGATTACTAAATGACAGCGACAACAAAAACAGCATGTCATGTTTGTGCTATGGACAAAGAAACATATTCCTTCAGGTCTACGTGACGTGGATATAATCAGTTTCGAGCTCGACTGCTGTGTGTGAGATCTGCTTTTGACTAGAGGTCACAGGATCCCTCTAAGACTATAGAGTCGTGAACACTCTGATGATGCAAATTGCAATCACTGTACAGAAGGAGTTAAAAAGAAATACGGGGGTCGACATAATCATACCAGTAGAATCTGCCTGGCATCACGTTGTCATGAACAAGCTGCCATTTTCTCCCAAAGTCCATCGAACTGTACAGCTGCAAGACAAAAACAGGCTGATCTTCATCACGCGTAAAATTTTCAGGAATAAGATGTTACTGAGCATCGAACATTATTTTATTCCCACTTTAAGTTTCATTGTGGATTCACTCAGAAGATACCTTGCTGTCATGACTATAGGCGAGTATCCAGTTCTCCTGCGCGGGATGGAAGAGCAGGCTCAGGATGTTGAAGTTAATGGGATGCTTTTCAAAGCTCGCCCCTTCATCTGAACTGATGAGAACAGCGCTCTCTACTTCTGGGTCACTAAGCACCATTATCTAAAGTACAAAGGGCCAGATGATGTGTATTTATACACACACACACACATATACATGTATGTGTAGGTGAGAGAGAGAGAGAGAGAGAACAACATTTAAAAAAAAATAATAATAAATTTCACGCCAGGAAGATGTAATAAGCAACAGGTAAATGCTAACCTTCTGTTTGTTGGTAGGGCAGACGTAGAGGTAACTTAAAACTGTCCTTGAACCCACTTTGTCGTTGAGTTTGGTGTAGGTGCTCCCATAATCAGTGGATCTGGACACAAACAAAAAACATTTCATGTCTGATGAAAAAAATCAATTAGAGACAAATTTGAAAGCCCCATAGCAGAGTGTTGGGATGTTTTAGCCCATTAACTGCAAATCACTTATTCTTTAGAAGACTCCAGAGTATACCATACTTTTTTCGATTGATTTTCTACCATTCGGGCAGCCTTTTGCTTTAAGGGATGAAAATCTACTTGCACAGTCTACATTCATGCTAATGTAGGTTTTGTTGCTCCTGCAAAGTGCTGCGTTAAAAAACACTGCTACACTAAAAACTGCCATTCATTGCAGCTCAGATTATAAAAGGACTAAATGTGTAATGTAATCAGAGGGTGGTGTTTGGCTGAAAAGCAGGGCTTTCAAGTAGTAACTGTAGAGCTAATTTTTACAGAAATATGCTGGATAAAAAGACAAAATTAATCACTGCTAAAAGTAACCCCACGGTGCTTTTAGCAAGTAGTGAGCGGGCGTCTATTTTGTTTGTTTGTATCTTAGGCTTCAGGCAGCCACGCCAAGTATTTTGAGTGGTAAGTAGCAAAACCCAGCTTTGAAAGCAAGATGCTGAGTCACATACAAATTTGCACAGCAGTGTACATGCATATAAATAAATATTAATAAAAGTTAAAGCTTTGAAGTCAGCTTTAATTTAATTTGCTCTAACTAGCTGCAACATCTGCCTATTATTTTTGAAAATACAATTTCAGTATTTATATAAATATTTCCAAAACTTTAATTTGCTCTCCAGACTGTGGAGTCTAAATTGCAGATAACTTGGCAACTCATCACTTGTGTTCCAAGGGGGAAGCTACGTTTTAATTACTCTACAATTGCGCTCACTTGCCACTTCATTAGTTACACCTGTTCAGCTGCTCGTTAAAGCAAATATCTAATCAGCCGATCAAGTCAGTGCATTTAGGTGTGAAGAGATGTTCACACTGAGCATCAGAATTGGGGAGAAATTTGATTTAAGTAACTTTGAATGGAGCATGGCTGTTGGTGCCAGACGGGCTGGTCTGAATATTTAAAAAATTGAGAGTACTTGGGTATTCCCATGGTATGGTCAGAATTTGGGGTAAACAACATGAAAGCATGGATTCATCCTACCTTGTATCAATGCTTCAAGCTTCTGATGGTGTAATGGTGTCAGGGATACTTTCTTGGCACACTTTGGGCCCCCTAGTACCAATTGGCAATCATTTAAACACCACAGTCTACCTGAGTATTGTCGCTGACCAGCAGAGTGGCAGAACTCAAATTATTTCAAACTGGTTTCCTGAACATAAAAAAATGGCTTCCATAGTCTCCAGATCTTAATCCAGTACAGCACCTTTGGGATGTGGCAGAAATCTGCATCAAATGTGTGAGCTTATCATGTCAGTATGGACCACAATCTCTGAGGAGTGTTTCCAGTAGAATTAAGGCAGGAAAAGTCTGTTTTTTCTTTGGCCCTTTGTTAAGATCAACTTTTGTTTAAGCATCAAAACTTATCAAAGGTTTTTAACAGCATTTAGGACAGGTGAAGAAGACAGCCAAGTCATTTTTGAGGCCTCCCTGGCTAGCAGTTGAAGCATTTGTATGCATGTGATAGAGGATTTTCCTGATTTTCCTTCTTAAATACTGCCAACTTCTTCCCGTATCACAATGTGAAGAAAGAATCTTAGAAAAGCTTCCTTGTAACTTTGGAATTTTCACTCCACCTTCAACCCTAAAAGGTCCAAATAGCTCATCCTTAATTATAGCAGCTCTTACCAGGACCCCTTTTCCACCTCCACCTCCGCCCGGTGCACTTTGTGTTTAGTAATCCAGCCACGGACACATCCGTCTGCTCCAAAAACAGTCACTGTCATTTCATCTTGTTCTTGTTCAGCCAGAACTGGAGGGGTTACCCACATTCTTCTGCATTTAATTTGTGCCATTTTTAACAAAACACTTCATTATTTGTTAGTCACTCAAAGAGGTTTTGCAAACATCTAAAAGTCACTGCATGGTTTTTGATATTTCCCTGTTATTTAAATCTCGTCATGGGCTACCTGAGATAATTAATTTGTCCAGTAATTATGAACACCTTAATAAACAGTGTGAATCAATTTAGCCTGCTCCCTCTCATATTACAGAAACATCACCTGAAAATTATAAACAGCAACAAGCTTTTAGGCTTATATGTTTTGGAGTTGAATAGTGTGCATAGAAATTATTATATGATGAATACTAACCTGCCAAGTGATTGTGCATGCAGTGTAGTTATATGAAGAATGATATGTAATTTAGCAACAATCGTGTAGCTTGAGGACTCACATGCACAGAAACAAGTATGCAAGAGACAGGATATGTATTATCAGTGCTGACAAACATGCTATTAGTAGGCAATACAAATGCATGCTGCATGAAAGCTGTAAAAACAAGAAGGAACAGCTGAAATACAAAAAAGGTGCAGTGAAGGATGACATCAGCTAGTGAAGGTGAAGCCACTGTCGAAGCAAATTAATACATTTGGCTCAATGATTAGTTTGCCAATAAAGTGAAAGCAAGGCTAGTGTATGACATCACACTGCTGATTCTATTGATCAGCTACTGGTTCCAATAAAGCCAAAGGAAAGAGCAGACAACACTATTCACATAGGATTTGTATTGTCAGGGGAGCTTTATGTGACTTAGACATTTACCCAAAACACGGCATGTAAACTGTTGATTTGCTTGAATTGAATAACATGTCTGCTAGCCAGCTACAAAATTAATGTTACTATAGACTGCCAAATAACTACATTTGAGCTTGCATTTTGTATGAGTGGGCGTCCATGCTGTGTGGCAGAATTGATACCTGAGTTTGCATGCAAAAAGCAACGAAACATAAAGAGGCAAAACACAGGTGCACAGAAAAAAGACAGACATCACTGTGATGTCTCCATGCATTCGATTATTATGCCATGGCACTTCTGTATGAGGTAGATATTTTGCTGTGGACTAAATTACAGACATGTTACATCTAAAAAGGATTAAGATTATAGATTACTAGGAAATATTGCTATAGTAAAGAAACACAAGATTGCTAACTAAAGTCACTGCAACATATTTTTTAAAAGCTAGTTGTGCAAATATTTAAAAGAAATACCCATACCTTATAGGACATTTCTTGAACAAAGTTGTTTGGCCTCAGGAATACACATAACGTACAATATTGTGCAAAAGACTTTAGCACAGCCTAATTCCTTTACATTTTTACCCAGACTTTCTTGTATTTGTTAAAGTGTTCTTGAGCAATAGTTCTCAAAGCTTTCTGAATTTATTTTAAAGTTAATTTAAACTGGACATTGGCTGCTTTTTCACTGATTCTCGTCTTTGTAACTGACAGTTTACAGTGTAGCTTTTGTTTTGTTTTTGTTTGTTAAGCCTCTTAATACTGATCTATCAATCATTCAAATAAAAAAAAGGTGTTGCATCAGACAGCTTCGCAGAAAAAACTGTTTTAAATTGTATCTTTAGGCACTTTGTTACAAGCAGCCTGTTCCATAAACACATGATTTGTTCCCATTTCTTTAGCTGAATCTACAAACAATGGCAAAGATAACACAGTTTGACTGGCGTTAAATAGTATTTTTGCACCAACAAGGTGATTTGCAAAGAGCTCTTAGCTGAAAATCTTGACATGCTGTGCAGTGTTTCCTCAAGAAAATTGAGGAAACTGGAGAAATGGAGGACAAAGGAAAAGTGCCAGGTCTACAAAACTATCTACAGCAGAGAAAGAGTATCTAAAAGCAAAAATCCAACAAAGACCTGACACAGGACATGAAGAGGTACTAATATGAGTGTTTTATAGTAGTCTTTAAACATGGTGGACACTGTCACGGTTTAGGTCTGCATTTCAGCCACTGTTTGTTCAAGATCTGTTCAAAATTAATGTTATAATTAACATATAGTATTCTATATAGTATTGCTGGCAAACAAACACACTGCCAATGCAGTAAAGGCATACCTGGATAGAAGAACACACAATGGAACACTATCAGTTATGGATTATCTTACCGAGATAGCGGACCTCAACATTGTTCAAGCAGTGTGGGTTAAAGAGCAAACTTCAGGCAACATTCAAAGAAGAGCTTTGAATGACTTTCAGAAAGTCTGGAAAACTATTCCTGAGGAATACTTGAAGAAATAACAAGAAAACTCGCCTAAGGGATTTTTTTTTGAAAATGTGTGTTGAAGAATGAAGATAGTCATACTGAAATATGAACTTTTACAAACTTTGTAGATTGGTGCAAACTCTGCTTCTTCCTAATACTGAATTTCTATATATGCATGTGCACATTTCAATAAACCGCTGAACCTATTTTTCCATTTTCCTAGCAAAATAGAAAGAAATGAGGTGTGACTCAAGACTGCTAGCCAAGACTGTACTTTGGTGAATAATATCAAATGTTAGAAAATTATTTTTATGAGAAAATTCCACAAGATACATTTAGCGTTTTGGGGATTTTATCAGGAAATTTGTCATCGCTGTAAGATGGTGTATATTTCACACCGGGGCTAATTTGAAGACTCGCGCGTTCGAAATCATTAAGGAAAGCTCACACTTTAAAGCTTTTTGACAACCAACAAGATAACATGAACGTCAAAAGAAGGAATATGATTTATGAGAGCCAAGTCTGGCAGATTTCTGCAGTGAAAAGTTGGGATAATAATCAGGCAGTTCTCACAGAAATCTGCAACAGAAATAATTTAACTCTGACAAAGACATCATGCAGACTAAACATCAATTCCCTGCATGTCAAACAAGTCTCTGCAAGCTGATTTAAACGATACACTGACATGTAATAAAACCAGGTACGGAATCAATTAATGAAGTCCAGGTATGTAATGGAAAATGTTAATCAGTAAATATAGAATATGCTCTTTGTTGTTGAAGGGCTAAATCATCCAGCATGACTACAGTCCTTGAATACAACATTATTCTGCGTAATGGACACATTGCAAGCTTACAGTATAAGAGTAATAACTCTCCTTTCATACTGTTTGTACATTGAAGGCTGTGAGGAAGGAATTTTGAAGACTTCCTTTCAAGTGCTGTGATGAAATCCCCTTTCATATAGCTTTTAATCTTAAATTAGAGCCAGAATTGCCTTTTATTCTCTGTGCTTTCAACTGATTTAGATATTTAGTTTCATCCTCTTTCATTAGGTTTTCTTTTCAGTAGGGAAAACTTAAAGTGCTCACATTATGCTTTTTGAGTTTCTCCTCTAACCCTTTAGTCTGTTACATGGCATTTTTTTGTAAATGTAAAAGGTTTTCAAAGTAAGAGAGGACAAATGTAGTTATTCCCTCCCATGGAAAATAGTGCTTCTGAACGGTTTGAAACACTTGTAGTTCAGGATTTTCTTCTCTTACTTATCTGTGCCACTACACAGCAGACTGTTATACTGCCCACATGGAGGCAAGTTTGGCACACCCTCAAACAAAATGGACAAAACACTCTGAATTATCTGTTGCTGCTGAACACATGCATACCCAACAATGCAAGAAATAAAAAGTCACTGGATTACTTTTATTTTGGTGGCAATCTCCCCGCAACAATAAGAAAATCCTTATAAGTGCTAGCACTGTGCACAGCTAGTGTGGTTAACATTATTGTTTTATGCATTTGTTTCTCTGCAAATCTCTTTGCACTTGCATGTTGTACTTTGCTGAATTCCCAATAAAGCTACAGAATGTACATAAAACAGTGACACGAACACAGCCAATTTAGACCAATGCACAACATTATTTTGAAGCAATTTTTTTAACCTGCTACTCGGTGCATCTAAAAGAATTGTAGCAGCAAGCTACAAACAGCAGTGATGCTGTGTTTTTTTTAATTTACATGTAAATTTATTGGTTAAGCTAAACCTTTTTGTTTACAGGCGACAGTTTTACATGTAACCCAGTGTTACCTTGCTTTGGACTAGCTAACTGACCAATCAGACCAATCCTTCCTGAAAGGTAGTTTAAAAGGAACAGGAGCTAAAGCAGAGTGTATAAAAATAATCTATGTTTAATTGATCCTTGTGGGGAAATTCCTCTCTGTATTTAACCCATTCACGCAGTAAAGTGGTGGGCAACCATTGGGCTGTAGAACAGGGAGTAGTGTGTAAGGACAGTACCTTGCTCAGGGGTACCACAGGGTAGCCGTTCAGTGGATTCAAACCCCCGACCTTCCGATCATGGGGCCACCACTCTACCTACTGAGCTATCCCCGCTCTATGAGTATGAGTATCCCAGTACAGCCTGAGAAAAGCAGTGTTTTCTTTTAATATTAAAAATTTAATGAGACAGATTTTAAAATAAATGTAAATAACAACCAGCTGTATTTAAACGCAATCAGAAATTTAGATCTGTTGCATGTAAAGACACTTGCACAAAACTGCTATCCACAAAAAGGGGCAGATGTGTTCATCATCTTGGTTCTCATATTTCTCCTCAGCACAAACGGCCAAACCAAGCTTCAGTTTTACCTGAGTGCCTCCAAATGTAATTTCACTGTATAATTGGATAGACACCCAGTGTCTGCTATCATTGTCTGTGCATTAACTTGAATCGTTCCGTTTGCTGTTGACATTGTTTTCAAAGCCTTACCCTAAACGCATTTGTATTTGTGCTTAAGTACTGCTTTCAGCTGGCATATCGCTCTTTGATTGCAGTGGTGGAAGTAAGCCTCTTAAACGATGTTACTATATTGTGATGTTTCTTGGGCAGGAGCGGCAGGCGTCTCAAAACACAAAAGGCACTTGATGCGTGTTTAGATGGCTTCTGTAAGTCATCCGTTGATCCGAACACTGCGTCTTGCCACCAACAGAGGCCTGCAGCTGTAGTCATAAATCATTTATTGTGTTATCACAGAAATCATTTACTCCCTTTTCTTTTCATAACATTCAAATCTCTGCTTTTCTAATACTTATACTAAGAACCTTTGTGCATCCCCGGAGGAACACTCTAATTTACTTGTGGTGCCATTGTTAAGCAGACACCTTGATGATGGAAGACCTCCTGTACACAATATGGGATTTCAAAATGTGTCAAGTCGGGTGTAAATCTTAGTGCCGCCTCTGGTGAAACAGATATTAATTTGAAACTCTATGCTTGGCGGACTGATGGTCTCTTTTTCACGTGTATTTCAGAATGAAATGAGTTCTCTGCAGGCTATGGCAGAGGTGAGAGAAAAGGCATATCAGAGGCTGGATTGGGCTCTATGGTATAATCCTTAATGAATTCCATTCTTATTTATGACCTGACAGGGCACTGTAACTCACCTCTCAATACATACTGAATGAAATTACTACGGCTATATAGCAGCAATTGCATGTCAATTGCTTCTGAAACAAAAGGTTACAGATGACAATCAATCAAAAACTCCATCACAAAGTTTCTAGGTCAGAGGAAAAGCACCACAGATCCAAACAGAGAATCCCTCAGATCATTCTTAAGGTTTATCTTTCAGAAATAGTCCTGCTGATGATGGACAGAAAATAGGTTGGGCCTTCTTTAAAAGGTTGTTGTGGTGCTAGTTGTGTTATTTATGGAACTCCAGCAAGCAAAAAGAGGATGGTACTTCAAGATGCTTTATTAAAACATACTTCATATTGGCTTCGAGTGAAACTTGATTGTTCGTATCCTAGCAAGGGAGAACACTATAAATCATGCTTACAGTATCCAGCACTCGATGAATATATTATTGTTGTTGTTCTTGGCTTGTGATTTTGCATTTTTATAAAATTCCTGCAGTGATACCGCAACCTTAATATTGGTATGCAAAGGAAAAGATAGCAGAGATTAAAAAAGGAAAACTTACCTCCAGAGTGAGCTCTCGGTAACACCCCCCAGATTGAAGTCATAGAGTTTAGTCAAGATCAGGATCACCTGCAACGTAACCACAACAGACATATTTAATTACAAGTCAAGATCTGCATTAAAAACCTTTGGCTCGGCAGCGCACATTATCTGTCTCCACCTAATGACTTGGAATAAATACAACATGTCCGCTACTTTTCTTTGCTAATAAATATCAGGCTCATACAGTATGTTAGCCCAATGACAAGTGATCCTCATGTTGTCAGGAAATGTCAGTCGACTAGTGGCAGGATCTGAAAAAAGAAATCCATGAAGGCTGTCAAGAGTTGTGTCTGTATCTCATGTGGAATGATACCTACATGACAGAAAACTCTGAACATAATTGTTCAGTGAACAATGAAAAGAAATGCAGTCAGTGGCTGCAATGCACCATCCTCTCTCATTTCCTTTTTTTTTAAACTTCAGCTTTGCTTTTACCTTCAAAACATTTAAGTACCTTGGCTGCAAAAGCACCAACAAATCTCAAATGCTGATGTTACATGTTGTTATTTTACTCTTTTTACTCATTGGAAGACGTCCAGTTCCAGTTTAGGTGGAACATTTGTTCTCTGGGGATGGTTGGACAATGTGTTTCTGGGGAAACAAAAATGCGGCCCATAAAAGCCTGTCAAGGCACAGAGGGCAGAGTGAAATGGTGTGCAAACGCATTATTGTCACTCCAATGGCATTATAAATGACTTCCCGTGGGGATGCTCATAACTCAGGATAGAAAGAGGGGTAGGGTAGAGAGCTTGGGGTGCTGTATGAATTGTGGGAGAAGGAATGGTAGATAATTACAATCAAAGACTAGAAAGATGACATAATATTGTGATTTTATTTAAAAAAAGCCATGAAAGATAGGTCAAAAGCTCAATTACAGTGAGTTTAAAGTATTAACCTTATGGGACCCATGGAACGACTCATTAAACCGTAAAAAGCCACACAAGACTCAGAGGAACAATGACACGTATCTAAGTCTGCTTTGAAAATGTTAAAACCCAATTGACCCACAATTTAGCCATCAAATGGCCACTGTGCATGGCTGGGACTATCTGCATTGCAGGTTAATTAACCAATCACACAGTGAGATAAGCATTTGCATAACTAAATGCACCATGTCTGCAAGGTCCAACGCTGGAGTCAGAATCAATTTGGAGCGCAGACTTAGTTAAATGGCTGTGATGTTAGTCCTAATTGCCTGCTTTGAAAAATAGATACAAGAGGAAAAACTGAGCCAAACTGTTGATCGTTTGTCTCTTCAGTTCTCTTTTGCTAACAACAATGAATCTGTGTCACGGGATATTATAAATACTACGAGGTAAATTGAATCTGGATTTGATTTTATCAGTGTCAGAACTAGAGCAGTTCATTCTTAACCACCAGCATTCAAACATCCAGCACAGCAAACGAATCGAGTGAACAACGATTAGATGTTCACAGTTTCGTGGGTTTCAATCATTTCTGCTGTCTTGCACGTGAATTCCAAATGAACCAAATGTACATAAATGTAGCTGGTGATGTAAAATAACCTTGATAAAAATAGCCCCAAATGGCAAAACTTGATAACGAAAAGCCTCTCTGCACCCAAGCTGTAATTGCCATTAGGAGCTCTCCCTTAACTGTTGTCAACGTGTTTGTGTGGTTGGCTCATTAACAAAAGCTGACCCACTGAAATGGGTCAGTGAAGATCTACCTCAGGGACCAACAGACTAGTGAGGCAGCTGACTGTTTGGATGATTTGTCCCTAAGTGGATACATCAAGAGTATATCACTGTAGACTGCACGTTCCCACATCTTCAGCGTTAT
Organism: Mchenga conophoros; assembly: GCF_057382185.1. NCBI lineage: Eukaryota > Metazoa > Chordata > Actinopteri > Cichliformes > Cichlidae > Mchenga > Mchenga conophoros. Next base: position 14,439,193 of record NC_140538.1, read on the forward strand.
TGATAGGCTGTGCATCTGTGACTCAAGTCAATAGGGAGCAACTACTATACATGCAAATGCCGAGACCAGTAGGGACAGCACATGACTTGCACACCAGATGTGTGACTTAAAGTATGAGAATGAAGGTGCATTAAACACGAAATTCTGTGAGTTTGTGGTGCAGCCTTGCATTTATGTAAATACCAGGAACAAACAAACACAAAATGGCTTCCAGAATTATTTTGAGCCTTCTAGGTAAATACAATTCTCCATGCATATCATTGCTCACTTGCATACATGAAATTAAGTAAGGACCCTGGAAGGCCAAAAGCAGTGCATTTATTCATGTTTATGTTTTATTGATGTGAGCAAAGAGAGCTTTGCCCCGGGAAAGTCAACCAATCATTTTTCAGATTGGCTCTCACCCTCTGAGGAGTTGGGTTTAGTCATCCTTTTATCCTAACATTCTATTCTTGTCGCAGTTTTTTCCTTCTTTGCTTCCTCTTTTCTTTCTTTCATTCAATCTCACCTCATTTGTTTCTTTCTTCCTTATAGAACAGACTCTCCAATTACTTTCTTTATTTTTAATCCAGCATTTTTCGTTTGGCGACAGAGGAAAAAGAAAACATTAAAAGGCACACACAGACAGGTCGTTTTTGCCAAAGATTTGAACTCTTAGATGACTGAGTAAACAGCCTCCATGGCAACAAGTGTTAAAAGCCATAATTTAATTGTGATTATTTTTTTTAGCTTAATTCAAAAGACTTAGCAGCGAACAGATCCACCAGAGTTTTTCCTGCCTAATGGTTTAGTCACTCTAAAATAGAAATAGGTCAGAAACCTCATTTCAACTTGGAAAAATCAGTGGGTTACTTTGTGATTTCGTTCAGTTTTTTTGCTGTCAGAAGCCGATTGCATGTAGTAGCAGCCAGCTGTTTGCTCAGACGTTGAGCGTGCAACACCGTCAACCTCTGGGTTGGGTGACCGTTTTTGATTACAAGGTGACAATCATGGCCCGACTCAGATGTACTGCAATGACTTTCAGACAGATTAGTGAAAGTTTGGAAATAGCTCACATGATGCAATCAATCTTAGTAATGCACGGATAAGCTCAACTCGTCTGCAAAGCATCTCTTTGCAATGGAGCACTCAACTCAACTAACTACTTGAGTCGATTGTTTAGATATTTTTTGTTTATATTCCTACATAAAAGCAAGGTTACTGAGTGTCTTTGTAATTTTTGCTGATCCTGCAGCCATCCTGCAGCAACTATGTCACTATTTGTGGAGCGATTTCTGAAGTTTCACAACTATGAGGTTCTTGGTGGAGTCTGAATGTGAGGAGTGTCTGTGAATGTCAATATCTGTGTCTGTAGATGGCAACAGACTTAACGCTCCCAACTTAACCACATTCAATCTCAAACTTAAAGCAGACTGATAGCAGACTGACTCTGTCCTACCACGTTATTGCCTGAATCAGAAAAGGTTCGAAGACAGCAATGTACTGCGAGTGTTCACAGACCTGGTCCTCATCTCATCAGATCAAAAGTTCATTTTCCGCAATTGAAATAATGCATCTTTGGATGCCACCAAAAATTTCTCTGCTCAGGAAAAACCCTGCCTACGCATTCAACTTGCACATCTGTGCAGGCCAGACAGCATATGCAATGACAGCCTGTGGACTGAATCATGTCTCTACAAATTCCATATCAATCCGACTTTTGTTTTAAGCGAAATGGTCAAATTTGAATGTGCTTCAGTGGGACATGAGAGGCATCTGAACATAGTTGGTGGGCAGAATATTTTCTACACAACTCGCAATTTAGGTATGAATCATCTCTTTGTACTGTACTGAAAAATGGCTATTAATAAAATAAAATAAAATAGACTGTTACTGCACATCAACACAGTTATTTTGTGATTTCTAGCACCAAGCTTCAAATGGAACCTGTTGCTTATTCAGCCCCAAGTAAAGCATAATTAGGCTGGCACCCCTCAAATATTGTTTCTGCCTAATTGGGTAGTCAAGGGAAGCAAAGGAACCCTTACTCTAAACATCACACCTCCAGACTGTTATTTTTCTGCTCAGGAGTAACACATCGCGGGAAGCAGAAACAATCTTTAGAAATGCGAGAAATGAATCCACTTTCATGTGGATCTGGTGCTGTTTTTGAACATAACTAGAGGGGACAACAAGGAGCTAAATTAATTTCCAAGGGACCCCCAAAGTTGATACCAGTGAGTGATGTAAGGTTCATTGTAATAACTCAGCTAGCGGCTGATGCTCACCGAAGCACTGACATATCTCTATTTTGTTACTTACCTTTAGCCTCTGCAAAGTTCACTGCTACAATGACACACATTTACATTTTCATGAATACACATAAGCTTTGTATATTGTACTGCAGGGTAAACATTCATACAGTGAGCGAGCCATCTCCTGGGAGTGACCCCCGTCTATCTGAGCCACAAACGTCTAACAACTCACTGGAATATTTCAACACTAATGGAATTATTTTCATGCATTAGATATTTTATTTTAAAACCAAAATATGCCACCTCTCTCTGACAGCTGTCAGGAGGTCAGTTTTGTGATCTCCCAAAAGAGTAAAAGTGGTTTTTGAATCCATCAAGTGACTGAGTAAGACATAATCTGACAAGCCTTGCCTTAACTGGCATGCGAGTAGATACATGTGTACAGTCTTCTCTAAGAGCTTTTCATGTGTCCAGCTGTAATAAGTAATATGACAGTGCAGACTTGAGAAGCGTCAGACTGGGTTTGAGGTCGTTTAGGAATGACGTCAACGTTGGAGAGTTTGGTGATTTTTTTCCTTTTTTTTCACTCATTTTTTCACTCGTCTCTTTCGCCTCAGTCCAACCGGTCGAGGCAGATGGCTGCCGTCGCTGAGCTTTGCTCCGCCTGAGGTTTGCTCCGCCTGAGGTTTGCTCTGCCTGAGGTTTCTTCCTGTTAAAACTGGATTTTTCCCCCCACACTGACACAAAGTGCTTGTCATAGGGAATAATCGGGTTTCTCTCTTTCTATGTAATATTTTACCCTACAATGTCAAGAGCCATGATTTCATTTGACTTCCTGATTTGGCTATTACTCACCATTTTTACCTTATTTTGTGCTCAACAAAGTGTGTGTCATTGAAGATTTTCAACTTAAATATTTCATTCATTAAGTGTTTTAGGTGATTTTTTTGAGCAAGGGAAGAATATTTTCATAGAACAACAACACATAGAGATTTATAACAAGTATCAGCTCAGTGTCCAACACCACGCAACTTTTCTGTTTTGTTTCACAGCTCTCAAAGCACCGTTTTTGGCAGCAGTGGGCAGCTGTTTACAGTGAAAAACCTCCAACACACTCCTGCACAGCAGCTCAGCAGCAAGCAACAGATAGAAACAGTTAGTGCTTAGCTTTTTCACAAGCAAATAGATAGATATATGCCTTTATGCTAAAAATGTATTAGTATCGTTGTAGTTTTAAGTCTCATGTTGTAGTTGTTTGAACCAGGTGGTGCTGGTCCCAAAAATTCTGGATCATTCAAGCCATAGCAGAAAGGTTACTCCAGCAAAATAGACGACATGCAAAGAGAGAAATCCAAGAAAGGTGAGAACTGGTGAAAAAAATCACTGGTTGACAACAAATATAAAATAAGCTGTATCATAATGAAAAGCCTGATCTATTGTTGCTGACTGAGAACACCCTCGTCATTCTGATTTTGAACTGATGCCCTCAGGTCGATGTTCTAGGAAGCCTCGAGCTAGTAAAATGCTCTATAAGGGAATCATTTGTGCCAAAAACAATAAGTATACTGAACAACAAGATACTGCAGTGTATTTTGGTTATACTGAAGTTTTATGTATGTACTATATATGTATGAAAGTGTGCTGATAATTATCAGTATTTTTCTTAATTATAAATTGATTTGTGACTGATGTGAACAATAAGGGTACTCTATTGTATTCTATTCTAGTCTGTTCTATTCTATTATTTCTGCAAATGGAGCCTGGGTAAGCTATGCCTAGCTTTTACAAAATCCCATTCAGCATTTACATAATTTCATACCCGTGTCACCCCATCCACAGGCACTCTCTATGCTCTTTCAAATAAGAAGCAATGGAAGTGGTTTGAAAGAGGTGAAAAATGTACAACACCTTGGGGTGAGCCATATCTAACCAATATTGATGATCCACAGAGACCCCCTAATGCATTCAGGCTATTATCAAACACCAAAAACTGGTGAATACAGCAAGCTGGAACTCTCTGCTCTACCTAACTCCACTCCATTCCTGTTCAGGCAAATGCAATCTTGAAGACATAAAAATAAAGTCTGTTTCATTTGTTGTTAAGCTCATTAGATTCTCAACTTCATTAAGGAAATAAAGACAAAAGCCAAGGGCAACAAAGAGTAATTTGAGTAATTTGACAAAGACTGCTTTCTTTAAGTCAACTACCTAATTAATATCCTTGATCTCCTACCTACACTGAGCACATTTCAGGTTTGCTGCAGACTATCGCTTTTAACATTCATCTCCTGTGCTTTGTGGGGGGGAAAGACCTCCATCAAAGCACAAGAAAAAATATTGCTGTTTTGTGTCTTTTGTTGAGCCAAATGGGACTACCAGTGTAGTTGTAGTAAGTCATCTGTGTATCAAAATGAGCTCATCTCTTTTGTTCCACAACAGATTCAACAAAGTAGTCATAAAACGTTTTCCTTTTTTTTTGGCTAAGATTAAAGATTAATATATTCATGCATCCATTAGAAATTATCTGATGCAAACACCTGCAGAGAAAAGAAATACAGTATTGGTTGCAAATTTGCATAAATTTCTTTAAGGCTTGACAGCAATGAGGGCAAAATCAAGATGCACTGCAAGTGGGTGGAGGGAAGAAAAACACAACATCTTGATTGTGGCTCTGGGAGGACATCTCCAAAGTAGAGCACTTAGTAGAGACAAATGTCTTTTAAGAAAAATTGTGAGGTCCAAGAGAGGCCTTACTCTGTCCTCATCTTAATTGTGCACCAAATTGATTGTTTGTACTTTTGTGGGGGAAAACATACTCCAGGGGATGATGCTTTCATCAAGTAAACCCCCGCAAAATGTCCCTTGTGCATTAGTCTGCTGTTTCTATGTTTGCTTATCCACTAGACTTTTGAGCTTTGGTCATGTAACCCTGATGCTTCGAGCTTGAGAGGTTTCACCAATCAATTCAGTCCATTAAGAAGGGGGAAATGAATGAAATGGGCAGAATATAAAAGGGTTTCACTTCAATGCAGCTCTATTGTGAGGAGATTTTGTGAACATGTTGTACTTTTTTTCTTGCTAACAACAATACACAATAAACTGTGCTGTTTGTCCTTAATAAGATAAAAGGTTGTGATAGATCTGCTTCAATCTTTTTTTTAAAAGAAAGTTTGGGGTAAGAAGTCATTGAAATACGTTTAATGGACTGGATATGAAAATATAAACTGTCATGGTTTTTTCTTCCTTATGTTTGATGTTGTTATGCCACGATGCACTGTGGTTTCCTCTAAAAAGGTGGAAAACAAGGAACACAGCATTCAAGGACAGATTTGATTGCAATTTTAGAAGTCATTTAAATGTTTCGACACGTTTAACAAAGTTTTAGTCCCATCCCATGCAATCTAAAATTAATTTGATGCATTGTAAGTGGTGTAGAGAGCCAAAAAAAAAAAAAAAAAAAACCCTGATATTTGCATTTTTCTCTTACAGGGTTTTGGCATGTGCTTCTCTTGATTGCTCAGATTTAGAGTTCATAGGTTGAAGGTACAGTTGCATGTTGTCTGTGCATTATCATCTTATTCATTAAGCCACAGAAAACAACCAAGTCTGACGATTAATATGATTATTAGATGAAATATGGTAATATAAAATGTAATACTAAATGAAAAGTTCCCCCAAAATCAAAACTACTATTTTCATTTTGGAGAACTTTGTACAGTCTAATGCCATCTAGGCATTTCTTCCAGTGTCTTCTGTTCTCTCACAGCTTTGGCTCCTAATGGCTCAGCTTCTGCCTGGAGGGGTCTGAGCTAGAGCCAAAGGCGGTAGTTAGTCCAAATTGAGATTTTGGAAGAGAGAAGCCCTCCACCTAAAATGACCCCCTTCACTGCCAAAAGTGCTGAGACTCAGCTCGTGAGCTAAATGTGTCCCACATATAATTTTGTCTTTCTTCCCCTCTTGCTTATTTGCATTTTTCATAATGCAAAGAGAGTAAACTGGTAAACATTAGTTTTAATAAAAATTAAATGCATACACTACGCGTTTTCTTTGCCAATGATACTTTTTAAGGAATAAAGTCCTGCCAAGATCATGTTTGATAGGAAAGTTCTTTTCCAGAAAGTAATGTGCTATGTTCCTCTTTTTCTTCTTTCCTATTTTTTTTTGCCTGTACAAATACTGTACCGAAGTGCTTGTAATACAGTACAGTACAAATATAGTTTGAGCTGTTTAGTTGTAAATATCTTGTGTTAATTTGGCTTATATTTACCCTGACAAAAAGTTGTAAATACAGTCTAGCAAATCAGGCCCTTCTCCTCATTATTATGATAAAGACTGACAGGGGGATGAGCTCGGTGGGTTTCAGCGCCAAATGTTGTTTCCAGTTCATTTGAGAATAATTATGTTAATAAAACAAAAGATCAACCCGTTGCTCTTTTTTAAAAATTGCATCCATATTCAGCCGTGGAGTGTAACACTCGAGGTAAGCCAAAACAGTTTCTTCCGTAGAGAAAACTTCGGGTGTTTTACAATAATTTCTTTTTAGTATTGGCTCGTGAATCTGGATGTTCAAAGCGCAGGACTTTGACACCAGAGACTGGGCTTTTCTGATAGACAATACAAACAGTTTGAAACCCCCTAATCATAGCCATAGTCTCTGATAACTGTTAACAGAGTAAACAAGTGAGATATTCAAATCACTGGTGATTTGACTGGTGGTTTTTCTAAAACTAAAATCCAAGAACAGCATTTTTTCCTAACATCAAAACTAACAAGGAGCTGCCTGTTTATCACCACGCAAAGGTTTTAGCATGCTTTGATTGCAACATGTAGATATTTTGTACATATTTTGTACATTGTAAGAAAAGAATGAATTGTGTGGTCAATGTATTGTCATTTCAAAGTGTCAACATTTTGTGAGCTGACAGATAGGTTAACAATTCTTCTCATGCTGGTGACTAAAACCATGTGATGTGTATTATTTCTGTTTCAAAGCACACTACCAATTTATAAATAAACATAAGGTTCAACATAGTGGCAGTTTTGCCTATTATGTTGGCCATGTATAAATGCATCCATCCAGTCATTTTCTTCCTCATATGCAAGGTTACAGTGGGTTGTCACAGGAGAGAGTTAGTTTGTTGCAGGAATAATGCTTTATTTACAGTACTGTGATTGTGTCCACATGCTGAGGTATTTGCCTACAGAGAGGCTATAGAGAAAGGTTTTCAGCCAATGCAAATGTGCTCCCCTTCAGTCCTCCAGAATCCCAAGTGCACTTTGCTGAATGTGGATGCCACTGTGCATTTGTTGAAAGTTTATGATTTGGCAGGAAAGAGACCCACGGTGTAGTTCAGCAAGAAGGAGAGAAGTGCCAAAATCCCAATCAAAGATCAAAAAATACAGTATGAAAACTACAGACAGCAGCTGCAGTGAGCAGCTCCTTTTTTTTTTTTTTTTCACTGTTTTTAACACACTGCTTCACTTCAGCTCTTTCTATATGATAACTTTGCTCTTCTCTGTGGCTGGCTGATGGACCAAAAAAAACACCACAACCAAGAGTAGCCCACAGGCTTGATTCTGCCTCCATCTGAGTATAGATGTTCTCTGCAGGTAGATGGGCAGTCCACAGTTACCAGCAGACTGCAAATGTGCTACCACCTGTGAGCCATAATTTCACCACAACACAACAGCCTTCAGCCACACATCTATGGCCAATTTAGAATCTCCAGTTAACCTATAATGCACATCTCTGGACTGTTGTAGACAATGCCACAGGCACAGAGAGAGCATGCAAACTCCACACAGAAAAGCCTGAGCTAGCCAATTCAAACCAAAGACCTATTGTTACATTCTCAACTACTTTTCTTGTTGCTGCAGCAAGAGTAGAGCTACATACAACCAATATAATAAAATTTCCATTACTTCTGGGCGGCAAATTAAGCCATTAAAAGAAGCAAAAAAAAAAGACAGAAATGGATAGGATTATAAATTAAAGATGGTCATTTAAACATTCTGAACAGCACTGTTTAATTATAAGTGTGTGTCAAAATCATCGTAAGAAATCAGGGCTTACAAGTTGTTTGCTTTGGCTTCAGAGGATGTGAAATGATCACCATAGTAAAGCTAGAACATAATTAGATTTTATTTAGCTATTAAAATAATTTAGTCTCATTCACAGACATTTATAATGATGGCAGTTCAAATGTGTTCAAATACAATCATTAACTCACATAAATGATGTGTAGATCCTGTCAAGTCTTGTCACCATTTCTGCCATTATTTTGATCCATATTTATTTGCCCATTTATACAGCTTCCGAATTTGACAATAAGTCACTTTTTTTTGTTGGTTTTTTTCTTTGCAAAAGCAAGGCGTCATTTAAAATGATTTGTTACAGGAAACCAATTGAGAGAGTACTCTGTTTTCTAAATGTGTCATTTTGTGTTTGGAAGTTTTCCATCATCTCCATTGATTGCACAGTGTGTGTGGCGCTCAAGGGTTGGGTCCTTTGCATCTCGCTTGATCGGGAAAAAAACGTTTTCCTCCTGCAACTAATGCATTCCTGTCACTGTAACCAGCCAAGTCAAGCTATTATTTAAGCTGAGTGCCACCTGAGCAATCCCAGTCATCTTTAAACGTGATAGTACCGTCTGTGTTTCTTCTGGTAATATGCTGCTGCAAATCCCAGCAATTCCCAACGCACAGTTTGATCAAACTTGTTTTGTGTATCAAGAAGAATAAAACTGAAGACTAAATTAGCCTTGACCTTTAGACATACAAAGTTTTAAAAAGGCACAGTTTGTGTTAGCTCGGTCTCTATGTTAATTAATAAATTTGTCTCCCAATCTGAATATCAATTTTATGATTTTCTCCAATCAGAAAACGCATAAATTTGCTTTTATAACCTAATCACAGTTATATCTACCTCACTGCAGTTATTAAAGCTAATTAATCACATGCAAACCTGTCAAGTATGATTCTGCACCCGCTTTGTCTCTTTGATTAAAGCTGAAAAATAAAACGTGTGCATGTGTTAGTCTTGCACAAATAACGAGAGAGCGAGGTCAAATCAAGTAATGACAGTGTGCTTGAACATACAACTGATGGCAGGCCTTTATTTGCTGCTTAAAATGCACTTTGTGAGGCAAATTTAAATTCTGAGTGCTGAGGAAGTGCTGAGAGGATATGTTGATGTGATGCATTATGGTCCCTGAGCACAAATGATTCATGAAAAAAAAGGGGGCACACATTCATGTCATTTGTGGAGTAAAAACTGGGATTTCAATGAATTATTACTACATCGAGGTAGAGACTTGTAGCCTGTGCGCTATAAAATAAACTGAGACAAAAGGAAATAACAATGCGAATGCTGCCTTTTTCTCCAGAAATGTTTAAAAATTGCCCATCCAACCCTGAGAAATTGTAAGGTTTTTTTTTTTTTGTGTGTGTGCCAAATATCAATCTGCCTCTAATAGAGGGCAGAGCTCCAACCACAGCCATAATCATAGATGTTCTGAAGTATGGGGATGGTTAGGTGCTTAAAAAGGCCTTGATCTTTACTTGAGAGCCATTTTCTATCATTAACATTAGCTAACATACCTGTTTGCAGCTAGAGAACACTTTTGATTGCAAGGCAACTGCACAAGTTACCTGGTAGAAGGCGACCAGTCTCCGAACAGTGGTGGTCTGCAATCACTAAGTAGTGAATGTGAATTTCTGTTTAATGTGAATTTCTGTGTATCCAGACAACAACAACTTTGCAACAGAGGACAATTTAAGAATATTTTTTTGCCTTATTTATCCCAATTAATCACCATATTATCACAAGTGATTGCTGACTGACTCCATTATATTGCTGTTTTTTTTATTGCACCATCTTGACACACCAAAATCACTCTGAAAACAGCAGCCAGCTGCAAGTGATCCGGATCCAATCCTTTGTGTTTAAAGCAACCATTTTAAAGATAATGAGCTTGCACGTTCATTGCACACGCTGGCAATAATTTTGATCATGCCGTAGTATCCAACCACCGTTTTCCATGGTGTGACTACAGCATAAGTAACATAGCTGTTTTAGCTAACATAGCTTTGTTGGCTAATGTGCCTGTCACAGCAGACCAAGAGTTACATACACACTCATTAAACACCATTAACCTATAATGCATATCTCTGGACAGTTGGAGACAATGCCAAAGGGCACAGAAAGAGCATGCAAACTCCACACAGAACAGTAACAGAAATGTGCTATCCAAAATAACAAGTTTTAAAAAGGGAAAAAACAACAACAAAACATTTTTACAGATGATAATACTCCTGAAAATCTTTTCATTGTCACTGCAATTTAATGCTATCTTTCAGTAATTGTTATGAGTTGTTACGGACATGCTTTGCATTTATAATTACTGTGGATTTATCTCACCCAGCCTAAGTTGTCCATGGAGATTGCTTTTTTGACTAAATTTGGACTAAACGACTGTCATGATCTTTAAAAAGAGAACCCTTTATGTCTAAAGTTGGTTTAAAGGTAAAAGATCAAAAGTAATTTGTTTCAGTCTATTGCTGGACTTGAATTCATGTTTATCCTCCTGAACATTTTCTGTTGATTAGAGGTCACATTTTAACATTGTTTAGAAATTTGGCAAAGTCATCTTCAGTATGTTTTCAATGGGTTTTTGCTGGGTTGAACAGTAGCACAAGCACTTCTATGCTGATAATTTGATTCAAGCCATCAAAGCAGTCCTCTGCACAGGCTGGCAAAGTACTTGTATGCAGGTATACTAAGAGAAGCTAAATTAAATATTTTTTACCTTGCAAAATGTCATGATGTCTCTCTGGATTTATACTAGCCAGTGTCATTTCAGCTCTCTACCGATCTGGAATGAGTTTTATTCCCTTTGTTAATACAAATTAAACCTAGGGATGTGTAATAAGTCAGCTAGATGACTGCTAAGTGGTTGTGGCCATCACTCAACAGGAAAATAAGATGTGGTTAATGTGATTTTAAAAAAAGATTCTCAAATGAAAATAATGTAGGGCTTTTTTTCTTGACAATTTTTAACTTGGTGCATTAAATTGTGTTCAATTTCGCCTTTTTCCCCCCATTTATGTTTTCCTTGTACTCTTTTAGAGTAGTTACTTAGTCTAAGTGTTACTCATATTTAATCACTAGTTCCAGGAACATTCTCACAATATTCTTTTTTACAACACAGCAGCACATTTTCTATGCAATAATGCAGAGGATGGCATCAGAGGAAAATGGAATATGGTCAATAGCTCATAAATGTGGCATTATTAACCGGTCTTAATACCATGGGAAATAGCTGGACTTGGATCTAATTACCTTTTATTTATAGCTCCACAACAACAATCTCCAATAAACTAGAAGCTCTGTGCCATCAGTACAAGTAAACCATAAACCATAGTAACCAGGTAACTGTGTCACACGCTCTGGTCACAACCAGTGGCTCAGTATTTCAGTGGGAACTAGACGGGTCTCTTTTTACACAGCCAACAAGACTGGTGCAGTTTCTATCACCATCTTACAATCACATCAGTGGACAGCACACCCCTAAAGACTTGAGACGGGCGGGATTAATGAACAGCCGTGTGGTGTTGACACCTCAAGGGACAAGCAGGTAAAGGACAAAAACGGCTGTTCGAAAAACTCTTTTATGTTGAATTTTATTCTCTCTTTTTTGTGCATTTTAAAACTCTAAATATACCATCTATGTTAAAATCAATTAGTAGGAAAAAAATGAAAAAAGAGACATAATTGAAAGAAAATATTAAGTACAAATTAAAGATTGAAGTGCTGCCAATATTATAATACAAAGTGTACCACAGGAGGGAAATAATTTGTACTTAAATGTGAGAACAACAGACAACTTTGATTTTCATCAAACGTTCAATGGATCAAAATCCCCTTAGCTAGCAATCGGGGGCAGGATGATGAAAAGTTCATGAAAAACAGGCCTTTTATCTGTCTCTTTGACTGAGTATCGTAATGTTTTTTTTAATAGAGGAATTTTGCATGAAACTAGAACTGCAAAAGCAGAAAAGTTCTCTTGTTTGTGTACAATAGGAAAGTGAAATGTTGCAAGTTATGAGAAAATTTTAAAAGACACATTATAACTTTCCTCTTTATTTTATCTGAGAACCTCACCAGTGGCGGCTTTTTAATACACTTTTCATCATACTGTAACAGCACCAAACTCCAGTCAAACTCCCCTGTGAATTGGGAACCCATTACATTTGATTTTATGGATCAAGGAGCTCCCATGCAACCAGCTTTGGCATGTTAAATGGAATGGCTGTCTATCTAATGAACCAGTTTTAAACACAGGTGTCCCCAAGGGCCATGCCATTTCCTCCTTTTTATTGTCTATTTATTCTGATAAGATTATGTGCAACAATAACGGCCTTTCTCTGGTTAGGCATGCGTACAGCATGACTCAGGAGGCCAGTCTGATTCCCAATCAGCCGCTGCAATGGACGATGATGTTACAGAGCTGACAGATTGACTTGAGCCTTGCCACCTCACAAGAAACAATCCCCCCCCCCAAATAAATAAATAAATAAATAAATAAATAAATAAAATAAGAGCTTAACAAGTCCAAAGGTGCCCAGTGGGAGCATGGCCCGTCCTAAAGCAAGTTTTTAACAGTAGCTTCATAGAGATGACCAGCTCCTTATTGTCATGGTATATATTTACTTTATTTACAATGACACACAGTATAATTTCTGAAGCAAATGCTCAGACGAAGTGAAGTCAATAAAGATACTCATTACTGTCTGCAGCTTCAACACAGTGTCCTAGTTTGGTCAGCTATCTGTGAGGAGCTTGGTCAATCAGGAGACTAAAATCATTTGGCTGCCAATAACTCCATGATCACCAGCTGGCTTGCACACTAAGACTTTTGCCTTCAGTGGGGTAGAGAGGGGGCTCTCTGCATCCCTTGAGTGTAGGATGTGGTGCAATGGCTGTTTAGAAAGATTACCAATAGCTTGAACACCCATGTGAGGAGAAGACTGAAATATTGATTTGCCATATAGGACCATCAACAGCCAAGTGTATTTATTAGTGTTTTTAATTAGTTTATTTTCTGTTTTTATGGCACACATCATTACAAATCATGAATCTTTTTTATCACCATCCCCATTCACATTCAGCACAGACTTAAGGAGTAAGAAACATGCACAGCCAATCGATACATGTAGCTAAGAACCATTCATTTCAAAGGGAATTAGTACATGTTTTATTCCCATGGTCGACTCCAATCAATGTTATCTCTCCTAAAATCAGAGACCAGAGAGCTATGACTTAGGCTTTGATGTCTCAGACAATCACTGAAATCTAATAATAGTTGAGAGACTGATTTGTGGACAGATTTTGGGGTTTTATGCAATAAAATTCTTTATCAAATCTGTACTCTGAGGATACCCCGCTGGAGTTTTCACCATCACCTTCTACATCTTTTTCATTTTACTCCCTGTGGAATTTTACATCTTGGTCAGATCACAGGCAAAGTCTTGAGGTGAATATTTGATCGAACTACCCCACACCACAGAAATGAAGTAATTTTCCTTCAAATGTCCCTGTAAGATTGGATTTATTATCAGTCATTTACATCTAATATAGCCTGAGCTATAACATCTAGTCATAAAATGCCATCAATCTAAACTCTACTGTTTCAGTCGTACTTTTGGGACCATGGAAAGGAGTTCAGACTGTATAAATCTCAAATGTTGACAGCTGCAGTGACAACCCCATCAGCGATAATCCAGTGAACAGTGTCCTGCAGTAGCAAAGGCCATCGTTGGTGAAGACATCTCAGACCAGAAGCATATTTCACATAGCAATCCATGAATCAACGTTATTATTAGTTATATTTCAGGACCTTCTTCAATGACCAACGTCTGTGATGCCTCTTATGTTATGACATACACCACAAAAGAAATTGCACCAGATAAGAAAACGCTTATCAGGAACATGCAAAATAATATAATTCACCAAGTGAAATATGTCTGCATTTTGGGATAACACATGAATATTTGCATTTTTTCTGGGACACAGGGATCTTTAGATGTGGTCTCAGACTAATGTTTCAGCCGCACACCCGTTTGCCCAGCAGACTAAGGTGACTCAAATTACCTGAAGTAAAAAATGCAGAGCAGCTCATTTCTTTTGAACAAGGCTGTTTGTAGTTTAAAGATCTTTGTTCCTGATAAATGCTGCTAGTTGAAAACATTTTTGCATGGTGGATATGTAAAGAGAGATAAAATCTCCATGGCTTTGTCTTTGTTATGGTAAAAAAAAAAGTGCATGTGCATTTAGCTGTGGTGTAGGTGTGTGTGTGCATTTGTGCGTCTATGTGCACGTTTGTGAGGATGTGGATGTGTGTGTTTGTAAGGGTGTGTGACTGTGATGCGGGCAATCTGGATGTTTACTGCAATGTCTTGTCATCCATTTAAATTGTGCATAGTCCCATCAAGACGTGTTGAAGTGTATCATACTGCAATACAGTATTTAGACGGGCAATTGAACAAGTATCAGCTAAGTGTGAGTAAATGTCAGTGACAAAAGCATGTTCAACTTGCCAAAAATGTCAGATAGTGTCTCATCAGCATCACATAAAGGGCCAGGTTGGACACAATCCTTTTTAATTGTAGCTACTACACCTTCCTGGAAGGCATTACTTGATTATTTCATAAATTATTAATGTGTTTTGATTGCTGCCAAACAGCCTGCACCTTCCCACGGCACTGTCACATCAAATTTACCTAAGGGGTTAACTGTTATTTTAAAGTTCAGGTGGCGAACAGTTTGTTGAGATAACCGATTCCATTACTGTTTGAAAAAACACGAGGGAATCCTCCAAGTGCACACTTATATCCATCTGGCGTCCAAGCAAACAGGCGCGCAATGCGCAAACACTAATAATCTCTTTATAGGTAATAAAAGAAAACACAATTGTGGTTAAATGCTCCAAGTTAAATGCTTTGTTAGAGTGGAATTTATTTGCAGGAACGAAATCTTTTTGTGCGCACGGAATCAGCTGTGCGTAAAAATGTGACAGATTGATGCGCATCGACTGAATAATAAAAACGTCTATATCAGGTAGAAACAAAGTTAAATATCACCAGTGTGTGGGGCATTTTTATGTTCTTTACACCTTTAAAAATATGATAAAGTGTATTTTTGTAAAACTGAAACTTACGCTGCTGTTGTGCCCGGACCAGTGCACCATAGCCTGGTTGTGTGCCGAGTCTCCCGACAGAGCAAAAGTAGAAGTGTCCAGGTGAGGTTCGTTCTGTCTCGGGTTTGACACTCTTGCTTCCTCTCCGCTGCGCCGATACTCGGGTCTTGCGCTGGAAACACCTTGGACAGTTTGCACGAATCTCTCTCTTGAATACGCTTCTCCACTTATACTCCTATCCACGTTTTCGTTGTATGTTGCGCCCACACTCCTCTTTGCCTTCTTTCTTCCGGCAGAAAATGTATTTTCTAACATTATATTCGCTTTGAATCGTCCTTCTTTGTCCTCGAAAATGTTATCATACTTTTTATCGGGAATGTTGAGACCGCTGCTATAGTTTGTTTTGATGTCGATCGGTGCCTCATTTCCACTCTGTGTTTCATTCCACACTTGCTGACCATGGTTTCGTTTCAAAGCCCCGGCTGTGTTTGTTTCATACGCGCTAAAAACTTTCGTGTTATTGTCGATTTTCAGTGAGACTTTGATTTCCGCCGATTTTCTGGCCACACGTGCATCCAGTGGCGTTACATCCAGTCGATAAAATCTGTCGAGTTTTGTGGAAAAACTTATTTCCGCGCGAGCCACAAACTTGGGGTGAAAGGGGCAGAGCAACACCAAAGCCAAAAGAGAAAACCCCCAAAATGACCAAAGTGCCATTGTGGTCTTCCAAACTGACAGTCCACCAGTGGGGGGAAAATACAGAGAGCGGCAGAGCTGTTCAACTTCTAAAATATTCAAGGCATCATCTTTATGAGCAAGAAGCCATTCAGGAGACCCGCTCACGTCCAAGAATTTGTCAAAGTGAGGGACCAGTTTGGGAGGCGCTGCGCATCAGACAAACGCACCGACGGTGAGTGACTGCGGGAACGGTTGGAGCTCATTGTTCATGAGGACGTTTGAAGAAAGAAAACATTTATAACGCTGTAATCACCCGAAATCATTTCGAAATTATTCCACAATTCTATTGTGTTTTATTCAGTAACATCTTAGACTCTTTATGTTGCCTAAACCTGTGCAATTTGTCCAAAACAGAGCTTGAATGACTCAGAGCTGTTGACAGCAAAAGTAATTTGTGCTTTGCAGTACCCTGTTCATTCTGTGGCAACGTTTTGCCTTTGAAATGGCAGGGAAAAAAAACATCATTTGCTTGCATCAATCAACACCGGATTCACTTGTCAAATGTGCACGCGCGAGAGTAAGGGTGCGTTTGGGGGAAATTCAGATGGACTTTCTGATAAACATCCATGACTGATATCATTCTAAAATGCATTGCAGCAGAGATTCGGAATTATCTACCTTTCTTTGTCTGTTGACACTGTAACTTTTTTTTCCAATTACGCCACAGACACGGTGTGCCTCAGGCCTTCTACTGCACAACAGCCCAGGATAGAAGAAGAGCTTTGAAGTCATATAATGATATGTTTGGCACCATCTTCATGACTTGTGTTCCCACTGAGGCAAGAAGGATCAAGTAGCTCTTTCAATCTTAGCACTTCGACAGTTTTTATTATTCCGTCATTTTTAGAGTGTACATTTGAAAACTGAGTTTCCTCCAAATCAATATGCAATTTAAAAGGTATTAGTTTCAATTAGTGCAGCTAAATGAATCCCGAAAAGGCAATTCCAACTTCCTGCTGACTGAGCTGTCTGTCAGTTCTTGAAATTGTGTGTCAATATTTTAAAAAGTACTCCTGAAATACTTGTTTGTGCTATTTTGAGTGCATAAGTCCATTCACAGTTGCACAAGCAAGCCTAAAAGTACACACTGTGACGTCACCCTTAGCTTTGATCTCTGCATTTTGAAACCTTAACATTAGGATTTTGGCTGGCACCATATTTGATTTTTAAGCCAGAAGTTACATTATATGGATGAAAGGATGGAGTGATAAGTTGTGCTATTTAGGAAGGTTTCCTAGTAACCTACATTTGAGTGGTGAAACACACATTGGCTAATTAGTCCTAAAGTAATAGACTAATAAAAGGTGTATCTCCATGTTGGTCTTCACTGAAAAAAAGGGACTGGCCATCTCTTGGATTTATGTAAGCATCTTGCATGTATTTAACACAATTACCTCATGTTTTAAAGATAAATGTAACTATATAGTGTAAAAACTACATGATATGCAGAAAGGGTGTATTAAATTGTTCATATCATGTTCAGGTGAAGTAAGTCAATAAGATAGCAACGTTAAATCTCGTGAAACCACGCGTGATTTCATCTCGCGGGCTTTGGATCGTGGTTCAAAAAAGGCATCCATCTCAGTCAAGTCGAGTAGCCAACTCTACGTTTTTGGTATGTCTTGATTTTTTGAATTAATATTTACCATATTTCAGCCAAATGTAGTTAAACGTCTAGAGTGTCGCCATGTAACATGCTAAAAAAGAGCCGTTAGCTTATTTGCTGTTTTATCTGTTATCAAAGAATTGGCGCTTTTTCATTTGAATTTGTCTTTGGCACAAGAGCCGTAATATCACATTAAACCTAATTATGAGGCACTCATAACATAATTTGGTTTTCTGTGTGAATAGATTTGCCAACTGACTCTTCAGTTACATTGTGTATTTACTGCACCGTGGTGTTAGTGAGATTTTGGACATTGAACAGCTTTAGCTAATATCATTAGCGGCATTATGCTAGCTTACATCCCTACCCCTCCTGCCCTCACCTGCTGTCCTTTTGTTTTTGTTTTTGTTTTTGTTGATGCACATTGAGAGACCACATCTATTCTGCATTTCACCAGGAGTCAGCTGATGGATTGTGGGTTCAAGGTGTTATGGTAAGAAAGTATATTCTATTTTCGCTTAAGGTTTCTGTAACTTAATTATAATAGGTTTTGTATAATTATTAGGTGCATGCATACACAAATAGACCACCCTATTAAAACAACTGAGAAATCCAAAATCTGCCATAGGTTTAACTTATACCTGTATGTATTGTCAGAAAGGTGATTACTGGACTCACATTAATGCACACTTGAACTAAAATGAGGTTGTAACTTGTGGGTTCTTGGGTTGCAAATCAGAAACAAACATCTTTGGATTTTTTTTAATCCCATAAGATCTGGAAACACAGTTTTTATTCAACAAAACATTACTGATTAACCAAGCACAGTGCCTGCTGTTATTTCAAAATTTCAAAATGTTATTTCAGATAAAATGCAGCATTCCAGTGCATCCCAACCATGCCTTTACAGTCAAGGTTTCTGACGGAGCTGAGTTTCTCTCTGACAGTCTGCTGAAAGTGTTTGCAAAGTGATTGGGGGAACAGGGCACAAAGCTAAAGGATGTAGCTGCCATTATGACAGTAAGAACTTTAAAATTCTTTAACTACAAAGTGTATATGTATTGCATTAGGTCAGTAAAAGATTTTTATGCTGCATCCATTGAAACAGTCAACTATTACCTGTGAGTACTGATTCCACTGAAAGGATGCCATTCTTTTTTGTCATGCATTTACTGGCCCACTGAGAAAAAATTATCTTTTTTTAAAAATAAATGTTCTGGAAACTATATATCCATAAAGTTGATGTCAAACAGGAATTTTTGATATTGCTTTGTAGATGCTGGTGTTGCATGTTGACTGGTTTAAAAAGTCAAGAGTTTTTGTCTGGGATCATTTTCTTCTGTGCTACTGAAAAGTTCACAAATCTCTGTTTTCTTTGTTATAATACTTTAGGATGACATTAATGCTCAAAGGGAGTCTCATCAAAGTGCTCCGCATCTGTGTGAAAGACAATTGCAACATCTTGGTGCAGGAGTTCATGGTGAGTGTTTTATGAGTAGATTGTGGCTTTGCAACATTTAAAAATGCATTTAGTTATCCACTTGATCCTCATTGGACTGGTTAGGACCAGTAGTCCTCTTTAATAATTTGAAGTTCACATGAGGCCTAGTAGTGAACTCGGCCGCCGGCCCTTGAGGCCCCACCCCTGTATTAGGGGTCACATCAGTGTGAAAAAACTTTAAATTTGTCATTCTAGTGAACAAAGAAAAATCCCACCAATATTTACATTAGCTTTTGTTTGAAAAAAAAAAAAAAAGACCAACTGACCAACAGCTAACCAAATTGTGGGGCTGAAAGTCTAAATTCTAACATCTTCTGAGTGACATAACCTGGATTTCTGATGGGCCGGTGTCTTTCTAACAAAAACTAATGTAAAGCATTTGAAATTATTATGTTCTTCACCCTCTCTTAGAAACTCTGTTAGACCATGAATGGCAGCATGGCAGGCCACTCTTTGGCTATAGCTATTTACTATGTTGCTTGCATTGGTTTAAATTACTCTAACATTAGAACTGGTAGATTCAAAAGAGATGAGCTTAAAAAGGAATCTTAAAGAAATGTTTTGTGTTTAACCAGGACTTGACTGAGGCCACTGCACAGATTGAGAAAACCACAATGAACATCTGTCTCCAGAGATGCACCAGGCAATGACTTTTCTGATGTTGTTCTTCAAGATCTGGATAACGTGAACTTTGCAGTAGCCATGCTGTTTGGACCTTTTTTATTCCTTCAACATGAGTTACCCATCACAACTCTGCTACACTTTTGAGGTGATTCAAAGGGTGGTAATGGAGTTGGATGCAACTCAGCTCTCAAGAAAAGCTCACAACTAAGACAAAACTGCTCCTGCAAGGAAAGCTCACTGTTATGCATGTGAGGTGACCAGCTCTAGGTGAGAGGACATTTAAATCTCACACTTGTTCTGCTGCATTTTTGAAGCTCAATTCCAGGAACAGATCGCAGGGTTCATTTTTATATACTCTGCAACTGCCATGAGGACAAGCTGTTTTTGTTGTTGTTGTTTGTTTTTCCTTTTGCTCTGTACAAGTTCTCTGTTTGTCTGTTTGGCAGCATTTTTCAATTTCTGTTTGTATTTTTTCTTTCTTTTACTAGTGAAGAGATGTAGCGTGAACAGTTATACAGTCTAAATATCCCATATGGGTCGTGTGAAATGGTATTTTCAGTTTCATTCAGTTGAAGTAAAGAACGTTGAATATTTCTAAGTATGCTGTTTTGAACCAAGATGTCACAGTATGATCAGTGCTGTAATTTTTGACAGTCACTGTATCAATGTTATTTTTGCGTCTCTTGAATAAAGGTTTTGACCTGCAAGTGCTAATTTCTTTAGTTATTGGGGTAAAATGGGTAATGTTAATAGGAAGGTGTTTGCCAATTCAGTAACCTAATTTAATGTTAATGGAAACTAACATTTCCTCAAATTGTTTAGTTATAATTGTTGTTTAACTGAATCTTGACGTCAGAGGCCTTAAATAGAATGTTTTGTATTGTCCTGTAACATTTTTCAAAAGAAACAGTCTAATTTCTTTGCTGTGATTGATTCCAGAGAACACGGAAGAACTGACATTATTTAACTGTTGGTTTATATAGATTCAGTAGAGGAGTAATGTCAGTTTAATTCTTTACCTACTGTCAATGCAGTGAAATTAGACATGTTGTTTTTAAAGGTTACTGGTGGATGCCAGCAACCATCTTGGAAGAGAACAATACAATCTGTTATAAGGCCTCCATTTGAAAATTGTGTATTTGATACTAGAATATAATAACAAAATGTAATTTGAAGATAACATGTAGTATTTAAGTGACCAAGTAGTATTGGGTAAAAGTTATTGAATGGTGTTGGGATAAAGTGAAAAAATTGTGAAGGATTAAAATATTCCAAGAGCTCAAATTACTTCATCAAAACATGTTTAAGTCACATTTTATCAACACAAATTGCACAGGTTTATTGAACATGAATAAATTGTGTTAATTTAACTCAATTGTTTAAGTTGCTGCCAAAGCAAAACATCTGTGTGCAACAAATGTCCACCATTGAATTAAGTAAATCCAACAACATATTTTTTTCAGTGTTGTTTCTGCATCATCATCATAATGTTGTTGCAGCATCAGCACTGCAATTGACCAATCATGTTGTTGTGATGTCGGAGCTTTGCTATGTGGTAAAGACATGTATGTTTCAACCAAGTTTCATGCTGGTTCCATACATGCCAACCTTCCAGATTTTTTGGGGAGAATCATGAATTTCAGTACCCCCCCCCCCCCCCCCCCCCCCCCGAAAATCTCCTGGAGTCACCATTCTCCCAAATTTCTATTGATTTTTCACCCAGACAACAAAATTGAAAAACCATATCGTAGAATTCATAGCGCGGCCCAGCCAATTCCAGTTTCCAACAATGGCGGCAGCTACTTAGTTTTAATATTACTCTTATTACTCTTTCTGGGTCGCAAAATAAACTTTTAATATATTTTCAGGCGAGAAATCGATTTGGATGAGATTAAAGTTATTAGATCAGGTTAGATTAAATTTAACTTTATTAATCTCTTGGGAGGGTTCCTCCGGGATTTTCACACAGCCGAATAAACATCAAACAGAAAACTGATTAAACAGAAGTGTGAGATGGTCGATAATTTATGCTAGCGTCCGGTTATATTTTTGACAGCAAGGAGCAGACGGCAGAGTTTCACTCCACCGAGAGAGCTCGTGACGTAATTCTGAAGGCTAGACCGTCCAATTGCACAGTCGCTCACTTCCGGCCTGCCCGGCTTTCAGAGGACCCGGCCCACAGACCGCGGAGGTCCTCAGGAGGATGCAGCCTCTGAATTTGGATGCCCCCGCTGTTTCTGGCCAGCCAATAATAACGATGACATTTAACTTATTTTATCTGATAAATAAAAACTGTAAAATTCAAGTTTTTTGTATACATATATATATGTATACCACCCCCCACCCCCAACAGCCCTTTTCAATGTCTCCCTAATTTTTTAGGTCTCAAGGTTGGCAAGTATGGTTGGCTCCATGTTGGTTTTAAATAGCATTAGCTACTCTTAAATAGCATTAGCTAACTTCATGGCTAATGCTAACTGAACTGCTAACTGAACTGGTTAATCCTGGACCATCATTGTTATAGTGATGCAGGAGTAGGGCTGCACGATTAATTGTTAGAAAATCGCGATCTCGATTCATACTTATGTGCGATCTCATTTCCAAATGACAACGATTTAAAAAAAAAAAAAAAGACGACGACGAACCTACACAGTGCCGTCCCGCAACTATTTTTCTATTGTTGCACTACCTGCTCTATACATGCAGCGTCGAGCAACGGTGGAGACGGAATTTCAAGCAGTACAACATTTTGCGGCAACAACAAAACGTGAGACATTTGTTGTTTTTATGTTTATTTATTGTTTTTATGTTCAGTCTCAACTGTTACGAAGTTGATGTGCAGTTAATAAGTGCAATAAATATTTATACTGGAAAAGTAAATCGTGAGAGAATCGTGATCTCAATTCTAAGCCAAAAAATCGTGATTCTCATTTTATGCAAAATCGTGCAGCCCTATGCAGGAGTCACACCAACAAAGGGATATCACATTGTAAAAATGCTGGATTTAAAATCTGAAGTACCGTGTTTATGTATGTCCAAACTATTGTGTGTGTGTGTTTTTTTATATATGCCTTTTATTTCTGTAAATTTGGCCACTTTAACATGGAAGTCTATGGGGAGCAAGCTTCAAACAAGCACCCAGAGAAATGCAGTTTTCAGGGGTTGTCCCTTGGCCTACACATGCAGCACATCAGTTCTGATAACAGTCATGCTGAACATGGAACTGATCTCTTCTTCCTTTCAGCGGTTGCAATTTTGGAAATTGTAGGGTCTTGACCTTTCAGCATAAAGCATGTTGAATGTTGTTGGCACTTTATAAGTAGACCTGGATTGAATTGAATTGAAACAAAACAGAAAGAAAGGGCTGACCAACCAAATGTCAGCCAGTAGCAAAGGAGATCGTCAGTGCTATCTAGGCAATTAATGGTGGCATTTTTCATCAGCTATTAATGTTACATGTCTTAATAGCTGTCTTTGGTGTAGAAGAATTTAGTACTACATTTTTGATGAGAGGATCAAAAATATGACAGCTGTGGTGATAATCACAGTCTGATTCTCCTGTCTTCATTTTTGATAAGTGAACAGTTTGCATCATTCAATTTGAAATAACACCATCTTGTTGGAATTTGCGCACTATGTTAATAAATATCCATATACACAGTGCACTACATGGAAGCGTAGTCCACAGATGTATTCAAATGGAGACACAGTGATAGGCCTATGTTTACATCTGCTGCCAGACAGCTGCCCAAAGGATAACAATAAAGAGAAGTATTTTCATCTTTTCCAAGGACGACAAGCACAGCACAAAAGCAGTAACCAGATATGTTTTTGTATGTTACTTACATTTTGAGATAAAGTGAGAGCAATAATACCCGTCAAGGTTAAAAAAAAATCCATGAGATGCTTAAAAATGGATCCCACGGTTGCATGAACATGAAAAATAGAGAAAAAAGCCAACTGTCCCATCTTATTCTTCATTTGATAGTGAACAAAGTACTTCAGAACAAGTAAAATCAAATCATAACGATTTTCAGATTTCATATTCAGGAATGCAGCCTTTTACTCTACTGTTACAACTCTCAGCAGCAAAATCATGCATCTGCTCAGCTGTAAAACATAGTGGAATTGGGGGTTGAGAAAATTTACAGCCCTTGAAAACTGTGCAGCAAGAACAACCGCAAAACAATTCGCTAGAAGGACTGACGTCGACATGAGTTCAGTGCTGAGAACAGCACCTTCGGATCATGCACACATTCACAGACAGTGCAGTGAAAACAGCAATCAGAAGGTAAGCCGGCAGTCCCATCCGCCTCAGAGGGCTCAATTCTTGGTCATCAGCTTTTGGCACGGCTGTACAAACAAATTGAGATTCATACAAGTGAGTACTCAGGGCAGCAGGTGCTACTGTTGCATCTCCACAGCACGCCAGACAGCTAACTCTCTCTACAGGCCATTCCCGCCAGAACGCCCCTGCAATGAGGGGGTAATTGGACTGATCACACTCTGTTTACCCATTATGCTGCTAAAATGAAGTGGGTTGTTCCCAAACACACTGTGACAGGCCAGGGAGGGAGGAGGAGCCTCTTCTATCAATGACACATCTTTTAATCTATACTAACCTTGGGCAGGGAGCATTGTGCGAATTCGCTGTTTGCCTCATTGTGCACGTTCATGTGTGCGTCTGTGTAAGACAGAGAGGAAGAAAGAGGAAGAGGCGAGCATTTGTACTTTTATGAAGAAGTATCAGGGGGAGAGTTTTTAATGTGTCTGTGCCCTACATCCTGTGTGTGCTTTCACTATGACAAGGAATATTGCATATCTTCCTGGGTGGAGAACATCTCAAATTCTGCATAAAACTTAGCTACAGTGAAAGAGAATAGGCAAAAAGAGAGATGAGAGGACAAGACTGAAAACTGTGTACATCGGTGGAGCTCATTTAATTTTATATGCTCCCCTCCCCAGTGTAGCTCATTAGCAAGATTATCAGATGTAATCATCTCATTTCTCTTGGCACATAACTCTGACAATCCTTGCAAACGGTACCATCCTCTCTCCTGTTTCAACCGAAGACAGGGAGCAAACTCTAAAGCTTTCAGGACAAAATCCCATTTGTGCATCCGCTGTCTGCATCCCAAGCTTGTTAGTTCCAACACTTCAGTGATCCCGGCGGAGCAGACGCACAGGCAGTAGCAGGAACCATAATGGCCATCACCCAGACAGCTCACACTCGCATGCAAGAGATGAACAGCAAGGTGCACTCCTCACACTGCTATACCCATGCCATTAAAAAGGGAAACTTTCTTTTATTGCAGATGGCAAAACACTTATTTTGTACCTCCTTCATCGTCTAGATGAAATAAAAGGGATTTTAAAATCACAGTGGGAGTAGTAGTTTAGGACAGTTTGCCACTGCTATAAACTGGCCCTGTCACTGAAAACGGGCCTCAATGGTGAATCACTGTATTACTATTATCGCTTTGACATATTTGTTCTTGGGCCTCTTTCCTGTACATGATGAACACAGGGAGCAGCTTGGCAGGATATCAATACAATTTACTTGATCTCTTAAAGTTGTAGTTCATCTGTCACGCACAGCGGTGATGTTTTACTTTCAGCAGAAATGTGTTGAGTCAGTTATTGGCGTTACTCCTTTAGCTAGATACATTTACATAATGCATCATCATTGCAGTTCATTTCCAATTAATCACAACTTAGATTGACATCAGTTTGGCTATTGTGCCTCCCTGTCTTGATCAAATTGTATCTCGGAACACTGGGATAAAAAGATGTCTGATTATTTATCAGTCAGGTTTTAAACCAGTAGCTCTTATGATCCCCACAATACTGCCCAAAAGTCCTGAGCTACCCCTTCATTTCTTTATAGTTTGTTAGGAAAATGGGACATAGGTGCAACAACTTTTGAAACATTTTTAAACTCATGTGGAAATACAGCATTTAAGGCAAGAAGAGATAATATATTTATAAGAAAGTTGAAAACCAATATTTGGTATGACCATCTTTGCTCTTCAACACAATGTGACAAACATGTTTGCAACAGGCTGCTTGTATAAAAATGATAAAGGTTTTGCTGCACAATGTTTTTAAAAAGCAAAATCAATTGCACTACACAGTAGTCCTGAAATATAGGAAACGTTTTTAAATTCATTCTTTAGGAAAACTGAAAAATGTAAAATGTTTATTTTACATTTTTCAGTGTCATTTTTTCTTGTATTAGCAAATTACCATGATAAATATAAGTTGAATCAATTAGGAAAGACTGCATTCTCAATTATATATTTAAAAAAAACTAAAGGATTATTTAAAATCTGAGCACCTGACTTCTTTTTAGATCATTGTAAAAATGTCGAAAAAAAATACCATGCCTTTGTTTCTTAATAGAACTAAGTTTGAATGTTGCATCAATATTGGTAAATTCATGCTAGAAATTAACATATTTAACTGGGAAGGCATGTGACTTTCTGCCAACCACGTGTCGGATTAACAACTTTCAAGATGTAAGAGAAAATACATGAATAAATTATTGAATCAGCTTAATCACTTTGGGGAGAATCTGTGTATGAACAGAGGCTCTCAGTAATGTTTCCGAATACTTCTTTTTGCCTAATTATGTCACCACACTCTTCAAGGCCTTTATAAAATATGACCAAAAACATAATCAGATAATTATAAAGTTGGTCTGTTCATTCTTATTAAACATGTTTGTTTATTGCCACTGGAGAGTGAACACCATCTGTTATCAAAGAGAAATTCTTTGACCCACACTGTAAATACCTGATCCTTCTCCTACAGAAAAGCCAGCCATTTTCTGCAGATACTGTTCTACTTGATCAAATTAACATGTGAATTCTTTTAAATCGTAGCACACTTGTTACCAGTTTAGTTTGAAGTTGATAACAACTGGCATAGGGAGTGACCTCATATTACGTAGTCACTTTATTGGGTACACCTGCTCAATCACATGGCAGCAAGTCAATGCTTTCAAGCATGTGAACAATGTGGACGAAAACAGCTGCTCAAATAACCTCTGGTTGCAACCAAGGTATGCAAAAGGGTCTCTCGAAGCCACAACCCATCAAACCTTAAGCTACAGCTGCAGAAGACCACACCAGGTGTGAACCCTGTCAGCTAAGAACAGGAAACATGGGCTCAGCAAAAAATTGGAAAATAGCAAAAAAACATCGTCTGGTCTGGTAAAATCATGGATCCATCCTGCCTGTAACAACGTCAGTATCAACAGTGGTGGTGTAACTGCACGGGGGGGATTTTTTGGCAGACTTTGGAGCATATAGTTAAAAAAAACAAGAACAAAAGGGGGAAAAAAGCTCTAAAAAGCAGCCAGGAGATTTACATCAGCCTACAACTATGTGATGCTATCATGTCAATATGTACCAAAATCTTAGGAACGCTTCCAGCGTGTTGTGAAATTGATGCCATGAAGGATTAAGGCAGTTCTGAAGGCAAAAGGGTGTGAAATCCAGTATTAGTGAAGTGGCCTTAACACAGTGACGGTGGTTGTATTAGGCATAATTGCAGTACAGTATGCTGAATAAATCAGATGAATCTGTGATCATTATGCTCATCCACTACTATTAGTTTTTGTGTACTTGGCACATTGCAGTCAATGTGCAGCTCATTTCATTTTCATATATAATTTTCATCTGGACTCAAATTTAATTCTATGCTCTTGAGCTTTAGGTCATCTTTATGTAGGCAAATAAACTGCTTATGAAATCAGACCATATTTATATGCATATATATATTTAGATGTATAAATACCGAAATCATTTCATATTCTTATTTAGGTGAGTTCAAATATGATTAAATACCAACAGGATAAGATAAGATTAGATTAGACTATAGAAGCGATAAAACCTACTTGACACTGAGTTCATCCAAATCCATTCCCCACCTTGCTAGTATCACGATGATGTTAAGACAGATTTATCACAGTGGTATACCATAGCAAATTAAAATGAACCAGTACGTGTTGTGACTGACAACTGATTAAAATAAATAAATATCTAAGTAGCTATCCCATCTCCCCTGCTCCAGCATCATAAACAAGTAATGGTTGTATCAGTTTACTGTCGTGTCATATTTTACGCTGACAAGAAAGAGGCCAAGGGAAAGAAATGTCTTCCCCATTATGGATTTCGTCCTACATTTACACATCAGCTATGTGGGCTAACTTGGACTTTTAGTGGGTTTCCTTTAGGCTTTCCTCACAGGCTGAAAGGAAAGTCAATACTGCTTAAACCCCTCTGCAACTTTTGTGAGATTTTTTTTTTAAATGAGCACTTTAGAACTCGGCCAAAGGTGATGCGTTCTCTGCTCCCGTACTTTTTTGGGGGGGTCTATTGGCAGGCAATTGCTTACCACCAACCACACTTTTTCTCCCACCACACATACACAAGCGCACACACATTTCTCCTTTTTGTCTCCCTGTGTTTCTTGGTTTCTCTGTCTTCCTTTCAAGTACATTCCCACCCCCCTACCCCAACCCATTCGCTCTCGGTCTATGTGTCTCCACTTGCACTTCCTCACTTCTTTCCCATCTCACTCCTTTTGAAGTCTGAGACAGCTCGAAATCCTACGCGGTTCTTTTTTGGACAGCCAAGGGGAAATGGCTCAGAAAGATGGGCTCAAGTTCGATTACAGCTGTTAATCAAAAATCTACACTGCCCAGCATGGCGTGATGTGAGAAATGATTTTGGTTTTCATCTGTAGAGGCCATTGTATGTTACATGCACAGAGCCATATGAAAATATCTTGTGCATCACTGCACATACAAAAATGTGCAAAAAAATGTACTAGGATAACACAAAATATAAACACTTTTGAAGATATGCAAGGGAGGACACAGGAAAAAAGAAATCTATGATCAAGCAGCTGAGGATCAGTACAGCTCATTCTGCTCACATGCAAAATACAGTTCAGCAGGTCTGAGAGTATGTGCTGTTTGTTTTATTGAAATGAAGGATTCTCTGTATGTGCGTATCTTCATCCTGTCCACTTCACCCTGGAAGTTATTATTATATTCTGGGTCTTTATATTTTGGCTAAAATCTATTTTTTTTATGTTTTCCGACAGATGCACCTTGTGAGCATTCTAGATAGACATATGCATTATACCCCATGGCATCAGGGATGATAAACATTATGACAGAATCTAAATTTTGTCACTCTGAATCTAGCTCCATCAGAGAGACTTCAGGACAGACTTTCCTTTGCCTTATGTGGAGAAATAACCGTCATAGAATCAATATTTGAACTGGCCAGTATAGACTCTGGAACAGGGATGATGGTAGCATGGAAACAGAGACAGCTTAACTATGAATGGACAAGGAATCAGATGACCAAAGACCAGGAGCAGATTCAGCAACAGGGAATACAGAATTGATTGAATAGTGGTTGATCTTTGGCTGGCTGAACTGAACAGATTTAAAAAAGGACACATCATGACCTCTACAGTACTAACCAGCAGAATCTCTAGAGAGGCTGGGGGGCTGATGAGCTGGGCAGTTGTAAGAGGGAGGAGCTGAGTGATAATAAAGGCAAGGAGCTTTGTGGCTACAAGGTACAGCTGTGATGTGACCTACAATTTCATCTCCAGGTATTGCCAGCAGATGGTTACCGGAGAACCTAAGGGCAGGATTAGGCTGGAAACAGACAGGTTTAGTGCCAGACTGGACAGTTACTGATAATTCAGCCAAGACCCAAGGCTTGTAAAATGTGAAAAACATCTTCTTTTGTTAAAAAATCATTAAGTGCAGTAAATGTGCAGTATTGTGTGATTCATAAAATAGTACCCAAAAGAGAAGTTTCAGTTGACGTGGACCATGTGTTCATTGTACCAGTTAAATTTAACTTAAATCCAAAAGGTGATAAAACAACAAAAGGAAAAAAAAATATTTTCTGTAATGCTTTACAAAATAATCACATTACATTTTTCGGTAATGTTGTAATGTAACACATTACTGTACTAAATTCAATAATTACATTACAGTTACAATTATGTTGTTACTTGGTAGTGATGTGTCGGCTGTAGCCATGAAGTTTATACAGTTAACTGGTTATTATGAGACGGTGTGTTTCAGGTGATTTTATCGAGTAACAACAAAACAATGTAACAAGTAGTGTAACAAATTACTTTTCCCAGCGAGTAATTAAGTAATGTACTGCATTACATTTACGAAAAAATAATGAGTAATGTGTAATACATTACTTTTCTTTGGTAACACTACCACTGCACAGAATGCAGGGGAAAACTATGGGATACAAAAATAGTGTGAGGTGGACTGACACGTGAGACACGGGAAAATCTGTTTGTTAAGTCTGAAGTCACTGGGAGTTTCTGGGTCCAAACACTCTTCCAAACTCAGAGGCACTACTGAGTATTAAAAATCATCCAAATTCTTTCAGCTTCACAACAATGATCAGTGTTGCTGTTGCAGAATCCATGAAAGTCTAGTTTCCACTAAAAGATATTAATAATAATAATAATAATGGATTGGATTTATATAGCGCTTTTCAAGGCACACAAAGCGCTTTACAATACCTCTATTCATTCACTCTCACATTCACACACTGGTGGAGGCAAGCTACGGTTGTAGCCACAGCTGCCCTGGGGCAGACTGACAGAAGCGAGGCTGCCATATCGCGCCATCGGCCCCTCTGGCCATATCAAATTCAAATTCAAATTTTATTTGTCACGTACACAGTCATACACAGTACGATATGTAGTGAAATGCTTGGACAACTGCTCGTGACCTAAAGAAAACAAAAAAGGAAAAGGCTATGAATAAGAAAGGAAATAAATATGAAAAATTAAAAAGGGTAAATTTAACTAGGAAGGAATAAAATATAAATTAAGGTTAAAAATGAAATAACTGTACAACACAAATTAGAATGAAGGGTAAATTTAACTGGGAAGAATAAGATAAAGATAAATATATAAATTAAAGTTGAAAATAAAATAACTGTACAACAAAATACACAATACACAATATAGAACTATATAAGAATGTATGAAGAAATCTAAATATAAATAAATATATACACAATAACAGCAGCTGTACAAGTATTAACTGGAAATGAAGAATATAGTGACCAGTGTTGTGCAAAAACAAAGTCCAGAAAGTCCAGTGTGTGTGTAAGAACCATATGTGTGGGTCAGTACTGTGTGGTGGTGTGATTGAGAGACCGTATCGCCTGCGGGAAGAAGCTCCTCCTCAGTCTCTCTGTGTTGGTCTTCAGGGAGCGGAATCGCTTTCCTGACCTCAACAGAGAGAGGTCAGGAAAGGTCCTTCACGATCTTCCTGGCCTTGGTCCAGCACCGCCTGCTGTAGATTCAGTGCAGGTCAGGGAGCTCGGAGCGGATGGTGCGCTCAGCTGACCGCACAACCCTCTGTAGAGCTCGTCTGTCCTGCATGGTGCTGTTCCCGAACCAGGTTAAGATGTTTCCCGCCAGGATGCTCTCTATGGTGCACGAGTAAAAGTTCCTGAGCACCTTGGAGGGCAGTTGGAAGTCTCTCAAGCGTCTGAGGTGGTAGAGACGCTGTCGGGCCTTTTTCACCACGGTGTTGATGTGACAGGACCATGACAGGTCCTGCGTGATGTGAACTCTGAGGTATTTGAAGCTGTCCACTCTCTCCACTGGGCACTCGTTGATGACGGGGGTCTGGTAGTTCCTCTCCTGCTTAGTGCTGAAGTCCACTATCAGCTCCTTTGTCTTACTGACGTTTAGAAGGAGGTTGTTCCTCTGGCACCAGTTCTCCAGATTCCTAATCTCCTTCAGGTAGGCCGTCTCGTTGTTATCAGAGATCAGGCCCACCACGACGGTGTCGTCAGCAAACTTGATGATGGTGGTGGAGCTGGTAGTGGCCACACAGTCATATGTGTACAAAGAGTACAGCAGGGGGCTCAGAACACACCCCTGGGGGGCTCCAGTGCTGAGAGTGGTGGAGGCTGAGACATGTCCGCCCATCCTTACTGCCTGTGGTCTGCCAGTTAGGAAGTTGGAGATCCACTGACACATAGATGAGCTGAGTCCCAGATGCTCCAGCTTGGTGGTGAGTGTGGAGGGAATTATGGTGTTAAATGCAGAGCTGTAGTCTATGAAGAGCATTTTAACATAATTCCCCCTTCTAGTGTCCAAGTGTCCAAGTGAGTGAGTGATGTTATAATATTATATAATATTATACCATATATATATATACCATAAAATATATATACCATATATATATATATACCATAAAACTGGAAACCATAGCTGTAGTTTGAACGTGAAAAGTTGGGCTAGCTGATGATGCTGTGATTCCTGGTGGCTAGCTATGAAGCGATGGTTAAGTTCATAGAAACACATTAGCATGATGCAGAATCAGGGTTATGGAAACGAGGGTTCAGGCATTGTAGATAATATTTTGTAAGACACACTTCAAAGGTGATGTTGAAAACTGGATTGTAGTTCATGCTAACAATTAGCCGATTCCTCATTCGGTAATGACATGCCTGCATGTTTAAATCCACATTTATATATTACTAATTCACACTCAACAAATGGTAAAGCCACAGTGTTAACCTAAAATATATATAATTAGCTTATTTTTGAGTACATATATAAATCACTCATAGGTTTTTGTTTTTTGATGAATGACGAAATCTTTCTACATCCAATCTTTCACATCCACACTTACAGCCAATTTAACATCAGTGATTAGCTTTATATGGATGTGACGTGGGCGGAAACCAATAAAGACATTCCCCAGACGATCAGCAGGTTCCAGCCACTTCGCTACTGTGCCACCCGTGAACTTTTCAATTTTCTTATTTTGCAGCTGTGTCTATCAATGCAATCACTAGTGATTCTAAGGGTTATTTGAAAAATTTCTCATTTGGAAAAGTAATTACGTGGCATTACTTAACATCAAAAGTATTTAGTTTTATCACTTTCTTTCTTCCCTCAGTACAACTCAGTCAAAGAATCTTCAAACAGCATTTTAAAACTGCTGAAATAGGAAAAGAGTGCAACAAAAAGCAACAAATCTAGAATAGGTATTGTAGGAGGTATTTACTGATTCCAGGCAGCCTTTATAGTCCCACAGACACACCCACCAACTCTGAACAAAATTTACTTTTATCTTTCAAATAGGGGAGAACGGGGATAGTTGTAACATTTTTTACATTTCTGTCTGTAAATTGGAGCTCTTTTAAGGTAGTGGATTCAAAATGTAATGCAAAGTATTTACATGTCTCTGCTATTAAATAGTACAGCTATTTTCTCTGCAGCACAATTACTCATTGCATGGTATGGTCTCAAACACAAAGAGTAAAATGTTACAACCAACCCCATAGCCTGCGTTAGTTGTAACATATCCTGGGGTGAAATGCAACACAATGAAAAACATTAACATGTAATCTTTTTTTATTCAGCACATGAATAAATGAATGCCATTTATGTAGCTATGTGTGTGTGTGACAGAATGCAGAAATCTAGCTTTTGAACATATTCCAACCCCCCAAAAAAGACAAATTATGGAGTTTTCTGCAACTGAATATTTCATTAATTTTGGTTGGTCTTCCTTGAGTTTGGCTTCAGTGGTTCAGTGGGCATTGTAACCTACAACTCTTGCACCAACTTTTGAACATAACAATGAAGCACCAGCATTGCAATTCCATTACTTTTTTTCATGGCATACCTTGGTGTGGTTTGCAAAGTGCTTCAGAAAGATGAGGAAATCTGTTTCTTGCACCCATCCGGATTTATTTCCACTACCAGTACTTCCTACTGGTCCATCTCTGACAAAGTGGTCTGTATAATGTTTGTGTGGGAACACAAACAGTAGAGGAATTGTGTTGCCAATGGCATTAACCGCATATACAAAGGTGACCAGTGAATCTCTCTCTGCTGATGTCGTTGCCCCAACTTGTTTAATATAAGTTAAAGTAATAGTGTGGTAAGTTGTAACATTTGCAATATTGTTACAACTAACCCAGACTGTTGCTGTTACAACTGACCCAGACTCCTATAGCCATGAACTAGCTAAGATTGCAGCCAACGGCTAAAACATTAGCACTAAAGACCTACACAGAATATATCCCCACAGACATACAAAAAACATAATTTAAGTTTGATGAGTTTAACTGCAAAGCAGATAATGCTATTAGAAATTGAAATAAAGTAGAAAAACTTACTTTTTGGCATACAAATTACTTTTTTTCTTATTAAATTGTCCGTGTTTGACAAAATGTGCTGATTTTTCACATGTGATAGAAGAACTGAATTGGGCATGTACAGGATGAATCACATCATCCTGTACATCATCCTGTACCGGCCCACCGGGCTTGTCATTTTTCGTTTTTATGGGCCGATGGGGTTTTATTTCTTTCTTTCTTTTTACGATATAAATGAATTGTGGTGGATTGGCCAGTTGGTCATGATCGACTCTGGGCTTGACCAGTTACAGCAAAGGAGGTTGAACTTTACAGTTGAGGTGAAAAGGAACGCGATTTCATAACTATTTCAGCTAGAAAGTTGCTAATTCAATCATGAAACTGATCAATGATCAGCTGATCGGCTTTTCTCTCTGCGCCAGAAAGAGGGAACCAGCAGATGTCGCGCTAAACAACAGCAGCACGTTTAAGCTTGATCAGCTGTCGGTAGAATTTATTTAATGTTCATTTCTAGTATCAGCTGATGTTTGTTGGAGCCACAGCTGTAAAGCTGCTGGTCATGATATTGGTTTGGATATGTGGTAAGGGGGAAACATGAAGATGAAACCAGGAGATGTCCTTACTGAATCATCAGAGCTGAACAGGTGATGGAGAAACAGGTTTACATTTTAGGTGACATGAATGAGTTGAAGGGAAGTTGAAGGGAAGAAATGAACCGTTTCTGAGAGCCAAATAACACCAGGATCCATACTTTTCTTTCTTATTCTCATTTAAAATGTCTAGCTTTTAATAAATATTTATCTGAATCTTACAACCAAAGTTTTCATCTTATGTAAAATGTATAGAAATACATTATTGTATTCAGTAAATATTAAGTCTAGTAAATATTCCAAACATTTTACATTTGACCTGCAGAATTTGGTACAGCGTCTACACTGCATAAAGTTTACAAAACGTCCAATTAAAAATAAAGACCTCATTTGAAGTCATTACTAGAAGGAGTATTGAAACTCTAAAAGCAGCATCAGACAGCAAATTCAACTAGAAAGTGCATTTCCTGGAGTAAACACACTGGGATTATTACAAGCTGCTGTTTGCTAGAAGCAGTAGTGGGTTTCCAGCCTTTAAGCATACTGAAGTAGAAGAACATGAAAGTTTTGCAGAATGAAAACAAATGCAACTGTTTATCAAGAACAGAAAAATTGACAAAATTTTAAATTTATGTTTTCTCCTAAAACATTATGAAATATTGTTGGGTCACTGAAGGTCTCTAATGCACTGGACACCTGACCTTGGTTTAAAATAGATAATGCATTCAAGAGTTATTGCAATTCGGATGAAATTGGCTCACCTGCAAAACTGTGTTATTCAGTTATATAAAAACAGTAACTTATATTGTTTATAAATGTAAGAATCGAGATAATCACACTTATCTAAATATGGTATATGTCAAGAATACATTGTATACACTGTAGAATAGGAAATAAAGTTTTGTGAATATTTTCATATTTAAAAGTGGACATGGACTATCATTGTCTGCAGAATTGAACAAATCCTTTGACCAAACAGTTAGTCTTCCTGGAGTTAGTCAGCTAATGTTAGCTGACTAACTCCAGGAAGACAGGGTGTCGTTGTGTTTTTTGGTTTGTCCATTTGTTTGTGTCTTTTTTCTCTTTAAATCAATGTGTTCCCACAATGTCTAATTTATGTCGTCACATAGAATAGAATAGAATAGAATTCAACTGTATTGTCATTGCACATGCACAGGTACAGGGCAACGAAATGCAGTTTGCATCCATCCAGAAGTGCTTTAGTGATATAGATATATTACAATATATATTAGCAATAATATAGATATGTGAGTATATTACAGAAATGGGTCTATTATGGTATGTTATAATGTACACGGTATGAAGTATGTTGTGAATATTCTATAACTATAAGTATGTACAGGCTGTAGTGAGTACAAGCTATGTACAGGATATGAACAGGATATAAATATGAAAAACTATACAGAATATGAAATAAATAACTTTACAGAATCTGGGATATACAGCTATACAGAAATGGGAACTATGCAAGTTGTAAACAGTTGTAGGATTAAAGATTATCGAATGTACAGAATGATTATTTACACAGAGCTATACAGTAGTGCAGTTAAGATAAGTGAGGGTGTAGATAGTTTCTACAGAGGCTATATAAAGTGCTAGTGGTTGTGAGTGGTGGTTCAGTCCATGTTATTATTGTGTTTGAGGGTACAGTTGTCCATTGTGGGTGTGTGTATGTTCAGTCCATGAGTTTAACGTGGGTCAGATGTCAGGAGGCAGAGTTCAGGAGTCTGACAGCTGTGGGGAAGAAGCTGTTCCGGTACCTGGTGGTCTTAGTCCGGAGGCTCCTGTGGCGCCTCCCAGAGGGCAGGAGGGTGAAGAGTCCATGTGATGGGTGACTGGGGTCTTTGATGATTTTCCCAGCCCTTTTCAGACACCGCTTCCTGTAGATGTCTTTTATGGCAGGAAGTGGTGCTCCGGCGATGCGCTGGGCAGTTTTCACGACCCTCTGCAACGCCTTCCGGTCCTAGGCAGAGCAGTTCCCGTACCAGACTGTTATACAGTTGGTCAGGATGCTCTCGATGGTGCAGCGATAGAAGTTCACCAGGATGTCTGAGGACAGGTGGTTCTTCCTCAGAGTCCTCAAGAAGAAGAGGCGCTGGTGAGCCTTCTTGACCAGCTTGGAGCAGTTGGTCGTCCAGGTGAGATCCTCGGAGATGTGGACTCCCAGGAACTTGAAGCTGCTCACACGCTCCACAGCCGTCCCCTTAATGTGGATGGGTGGATGTGGGTCAGCATTCCTCCTGTAGTCCACGATGAGCTCCTTGGTCTTCTCGGTGTTAAGCAGCAGGTTGTTTCTGTCGCACCACTCAGCCAGACGATCCACCTCCTCCCTGTAGGCGGCCTCATCGTTGTCACTGATGAGGCCAATCACCGTGGTGTCATCTGCAAACTTAATGATGGTGTTGGAACCATCAGCAGGTCTGCAGTCGTGGGTGAAGAGGGAGTAGAGGAAAGGGCTCATCACACAGCCTTGTGGTACACCGGTGTTCATTGTGATGGTAGATGAGCAGCGGTTATCCAGCCGGACATGTTGGGGGCGGTTGGTCAGGAAGTCCAGTAACCATTTGCAGATGAGGGAACTGATACCCAGGTCTGTCAGTTTCCTGATGAGTTGTGAGGGGTGGATTGTATTGAATGCTGAACTGAAGTCTATAAACAGCATTCTGGCGTAGGTGTTGTTGTTGTCCAGGTGTGAGAGGACAGAGTGCATTGCGATGGAGACTGCATCCTCTGTGCTCCTGTTCCGGCGGTATGCGAATTGGTGGGGGTCCAGGGTGGGGGGGAGACAGGATTTGAAGTGTGCTAGGACCAGTCGCTCTAAGCACTTAGTGATGATGGGGGTGAGTGCTACTGGGCGGTAATCATTGAGGCAAGATGGGTTGGAGTTTTTGGGTATCGGGACGATGGAGGTGGATTTGAAGCAGGCCGGTACCACAGCGTGGGCCAAGGACAGATTGAATATGTCTGTGAGCACTCCTGCAAGCTCCCCAGAACACGCTCTGAGAACACGCCCGGGGATGCCATCAGGGCCTGCAGCCTTGTGGACATTGATCCTGCTCAGCACCGCTCCTACATCGGTGGGGGAGAGAGTCATAGGTTGGTGGTCTGGCGTCATGTCTGCTTTGGTTGTGGTTGTGGGGTTCCCTCGCTCAAAACGAGCATAAAAGTTGTTGAGCTCGTTGAGGAAGGAGACATCAGAGGATGCGGGGGAGGGTTTGGTGGTCCTGTAGTCTGTGATGGTCTGGAGTCCTTGCCACATGCGTCGGGGGTTGGAGTTGGAGAAGTGTTCTTCTACCTTCTTTTTGTAATGGTGTTTGGCTTTTTTGATGCCCTTCTTTAGATTAGCCCTGGCTGTACTGTAGGCGTGTGCACATCATAGTTAATGCAAAATATACCAATAAACCAGTTCTTAAATAAAAACTAAAATAAGACTAGTGCTTTTTTGACAGGTGACTGGGTTCTGCACCATGTTATATTTATTTGTGTTTGTTTATTTGTTCTTTCTATTTTCTGTAGGTGAATCTGGCAACACTGAATATACAATAAATAATAGGGTAAACATTTAATTTAGCAAATATATGAAAGATCTGTAATAATCAGTGTATCAAGAAAAAAAATAAAGTACTAGTATTTGACGAGTACATAATAAAAGGCCTAACTATCACTGTCAGTGAAAACTACCTGGAACTCCAGTAGTGGTTGCTACTAGCAACAGGATTTTTTCACTTATACTGATTTTCTGAATGAATGATTACTAGTAACATTACAGGTGCACCAACTTTAATTTTTCTTTGAGCCTTGAAAATGTGTCTTAGCCATTCTCAGTATATGTCACTGTGCGACCTGTTTTCGACCCTATTGCAGCAGCAGTGTTGTCATGTTGATGAACTATTTCAGCACATAGCAAACATGCTCAAGATGAATAATTTATCAGGATGTGAACATGATTACTGCCAATACTAAAGCACAGTTACAAATACGTACATTCAAAGAAAAACAAAGCAAAACAAAAAAAACAGTTTTTGAGCATCCCATCTTATTGGACTGTCATGGGAAACAATGGAACAATACAGATATTAAAAGACGTCTGTGTTCATTGACTAGCATCTGCTTTTGCTTCTTGTGTCATTATACCAACTGCTATTCTTAATAGTGACTTTTTACTTTTTCTTTACTCTTCTTGCAATTGGAATACTGAGCTGTCATATTTATAGGCTCTGCTGCAAGTCCCATAATAAAAACATGCAGATAAAGAGAGTGAGAATAAACTGTCTCACTTCTCACAGTACAAATGCAAACTGTACCTAGAGAGCTAGTCTAGAGTAGAGCAGACAACCAATTATAAAGCTAGCCTCAATAAAGGCTGAAATGTTGAAACAAATGAAATAAGATAAGATAAGATAAGATAACCTTTATTAGTCCCACACGTGGGAAATTTGTTTTGTCACAGCAGGAAGTGGACAGTGCAAAAGTTATGACGCAAAAATTAGAATACAATAAGAATAAATACAGTACACAGCTGTACAGAATAGAATAAAATAATATACTATATACAGTAGAATAAAATAGAATAAAAATATACAATAAGATAAAAATAGAATACGAATGCTATATACAACTGAGTAAAAATACAACGATGCCAGAAAAGATTATTGCACTTAGTGTTATTGCACATGTGTGGATGTGTGTGTTTGTTCAGTTAAAGTCTTTGTTGTGGAGTCTGACAGCAGTGGGGAGGAAAGACCTGCGAAATCTCTCCGTCCCACACCGTGGGTGCCGCAGTCTCCCACTGAAGGAGTTGCTCAGTGCTGTCACAGTCTGCTGCATGGGGTGGGAGACGTTGTCCAAATAAATAGACATTAGATATGCTCAGAAAAAAAGTTATTTTGTTTTATTGCAAAGTATAATATTGCATTAAAACATGTCCTTGCTAAAATGTTAGAAATGCTGTTTAAATGATCTGAAAAGTACTGGACCAACATTATATGACTAATAGCAGCATGTGAATTTCCTTAAATATATAGTTTGTGTGTGTATTTCTGTTTTGTGGGGCTGTTTAAATGTTTTGCAGGCTCCTGAGTTCACAACGAGGGAAATCTCAGCGCTACAGTGTGAAGCTGAAAAACACATTTAGGTCCATAAGCTTATAGATAGCATTAAATAGCATTGCCTGTTTAGTGGTTCTATAGAGTTGTTGTCTGCACATTTGACCAACAAGCAAAAGATCCCTTGTTTGATGCTAGGAGATGACACAAATCACTTTGGACTTGTGTGAGGAAGGCTATGTGTATAAGAAAAATAGAAACCTGTCATATCAATTGTGCAGAGCTGAGATGAAGCATTTTAGGAATTATACATCTAATTTAATCTATCTAATTTTCATACATAGTCCGCCATTCTATGTTAGTTTGTCCAAAAGTAATTCGACAAATGAAAATAATTGAAAAAATATCAATTATTATTTTTTAATTTGGGGTGAAAATCCTTTGCAGTCAATGACTGTCTGAAGTCTATAATCCATGGATATCACCAAATGCTACATTTATTCCCTTGAGAAGCTCTATACGGCCTTTTCTGCAGCCACCTTCACTTGCTGCTTGTTTGTGGGTCTTTCTGCCTTCGGGTTTATATTTAATAACAAAAAAAGCATGCTCTATCAGGCTGCAATCAGGTGACTGACTTGGTGACTGAACAATATCCCATTTCTGCCTTTAGAAACTCTGTGTTTTTGCAGCATGCTTTCCATCATTATCCATTTGCTAATGTGAAGCCCCGACCGATCAGTTTTTTGCTGCATTTGCCTGAATCTGAGAAGAGTATAGCCCTGTACACTTAAGCATTCATCCTGCTACTTCTATCAGCAGTCACATCATCAATAAGCATTAGGGGTCTGACTTCACTGGCAGCCTTACATGCCCATGCAATAATATTACTTCCACCATATTTGACAAATGATGTGGTATGTTTTGGATCATGAGCTTTTTCTTTCCATCTCCATACTTTTCTCTTCCTATCATTTTGATAAAAGTTTCTCTTGGTTTCATCTGTGCAAAGATTTATTTCAGAACTGTACATGCTCTTTAAGATTGTGTTCTTGAATGTAACCAATGGTTTCCACCTTGTTAATACACCTCTCCTCTTCTGCAGGTTCTTGATTTGGACAGATATTTTCAGAGCCAAGGAATGAATTCTGTGATTGTCCACTTTGTTGTCTTCAATGATCTTCCTGGCCTTTTGGTGTATCTGACTGGCTGGTGCAATACTTCTTTTTAACAATGCGCCAGATTGTTGATTTTGCTGCTTCTAAAGGTTTTTTCCTCTTTAATAGGTTTGTTATGTTCTTTCAGTCTAATGATGGCCCCTGCCACTTCATCACCAGCAGCATCAACTGCTGCAAGTTCAGCAGTTGGAATCAACTCCAGATCTTTTATCTGCTTAATATGTCAAAGAATAATGAGGGAACTAGACTCACCAGGCCGTTTAACTGCTTGTCCAATTACTTTTGAGTCTGTAAAAATTGGTGCCTGTGCATAAGAATGTCTATAATTCCCAAAATTGTTAATGTTGTTTATTGAACCCCTTAAATTAAAGCTGAAAGTCTGCACTTCAATGACATATTGATCGTTTTAATTAAAATCTACTGTGGTAGTGTACAGAGGCAAAAATTGTGTCATTTTAAAAAATTATTTAAGGACCTAATTGCACTTTATTTCTCATGTATTTTGGAGCTGAAATAACAATAATAACAGCCACACAGGATCGTTTTAGACAAAAGCATGCTTGGCAGCATTTTAAGACAAATACTTTTTTCTTTTTCTTTTTTCTTTTTAGAATGAAACTGCTTCCATGCACAACGCAAGTTCTTAAAGGAATTAGTGGAAGTCCTTGACAGGCTGATATTGCACCTTGATTTTTACACATCCACCACCTTTGGGATGAAGTGAACTGTAGACTGGTACCAAATATCACCAACCTCACTCATGCTCTTATGGATTAAATATGAACAAATCCTCACAGCCTGAGTTTAAAATCTTGTGGAAAGCCTTCTCAGAGAGAATGTGAGGCTGTTTTGAGAGCATGTTAATTGTTTCTAGAATGAAAAGCAGTCACATACATATATACAGCATATACAAACACAGGTGTGTGTGGGGGTGCATATGCATTTGTCTGTGTGTGTGATGTTCTTGGGTTAATTTGTTTTTCCATTTGTGTCTCAGGAAATGTAATTGCTGCTTGGATTATGCTCAAAGCAATGTTTTACCACTGAAAGAATTGCTATGCTGTCGCACAAAGCACAGGACTTTCACAGCATATACAGGGTCTGAGTTGTAAAAACAACTTCTTTTTTCTGTCCACTGTTTTTTTTTTCAATGTTTAGTCAAGACTGAAACCACATTGACTTGCATAAGAAAATAAATAAATTATTTAACTTCATTTAGCAGATTCACTCAGTGTAAGTATTTTGCACCTTGGCAGATGCATTCGTTGATTGCAGTGGTATTATATTCATTTTTTACATATGTATAATTATATACATATGTAAAAAAAATACACTGACTAGCATGGTGTTTTTTTAAATTGTACAATATTTTGTAATTTATTTTAAAATA
The DNA here is from genome assembly GCF_057382185.1 of Mchenga conophoros. Taxonomy (NCBI): domain Eukaryota; kingdom Metazoa; phylum Chordata; class Actinopteri; order Cichliformes; family Cichlidae; genus Mchenga; species Mchenga conophoros. The sequence continues at coordinate 14,481,508 of NC_140538.1, forward strand.
ACATCACTATTAGAATTTTAAAAACACTTTGCGTTTGTAAATGTAGTTTAAGGTAAAGGCCATGTCTTGTTCTAGGTTATTCCATTGTAAGAGAGCTTGTACACTCTTGAGATTCCTTCCCAGGGGTTTCAGCCCCGCCCCCCACCCCCACCCCTCATGCCTTGCCTTAGGTGACCTCAACAGTTGACATGATGGTAAGGTGGGGCAATGTCATCACCAGGGACAAGGTGTGAGCAGTATATACTGCTCAACAGGACGCATGTACTGTAGCTTATTAGTCTCAGTCTTTTCTAAGATAAGATAAGATAAGATAAGATAAGATAAAACTTTATTAATCCCTCGGGTGGGTTCCTCTGGGAAATTCAGTTTCCAAAAAAAGCACAGCACCGACAGAAGTTACAGAGTTACAGAATATTATATATATATATATATACACATATATAAATACAAAGACATATATAGATAAAATATACAAAGGGGATAAATAGAATAAATAGGAATAAAATAAAAATAAAAATACAAGTGAATTGCACATTTCAAGTATGAAGTCTATTGCACCGTTGACTATGATATATGATTCTATGATATATTTCCAGCATAATGACTTAAGTAATCTATTTGACTTAAGTTGATTTACCTATAATTTATAAAGCTGACAAGTGGTTCTAATGGATGAAATCTTTCAGAGTCCATTTAATTAATATTTGATTCCAGTGCATTTTATTCATTTAAGTGACAAATGTAATGATGTATCGCTATTTGAAGTCGATGCAAAAATATATATTTGGATAGTACATATTTTATTTATATAGTATTTTTTATTCATCAAAATGCCATAGTTACTTGAATATCTCAATATCTTAGAATGAAAAGCTGGATAACCATGTATCACCCTCCACCTCTACTGGCTAATATGAGTAAAAGGTGGTCCTACAATTACATTTATAATCCTGTCTGTGTGTAATGATACTGCTTATCATTACTGCTTATCAAAAGTTTGGTTATCAAGGGGAATTCATAGACAGTGAGCAGCATTTCTCTGGCTGAAAATAATTTGTTGATGTCAGACGACCAGTTCTCAAGGTAAAAGAGAGTTCAGCCTGGCACTAGCAAAGTAAACCTCAGATTATAATAAAATAACACTGAAGGATATCACTCGCCAAAACCTGTCTTCTCACACAAATCTTAGTACATTAACAAATTAAATGTTCCAGGAAGGAACCAACATTATAGTTCAAACATTATGCCCTAACAATTTTAAACTGGTGAATTAAAAACAAAGAAACGTTTCTGTGCGGTTGCTAAAAAGGAGAAAATAAGCAAACGCCTTTTTTTAACCAAGATTTTATCACATTTCTGGTCAAACATCTTGGATTTTAGAATACAAGTCTATCAAAAAGGAATGGTGGTGTGCAAAGCAGACCTGAGAAGAAGACCTACAGATGTACACAAATATGATGTCAAGTGAGTAACACTGTTAACCCATTTGAGCTGGATGAGTAAACAGGCACAAGTATTTGTTAATGCTTTCCAATTATTTTGTAATTATTTTTACAGCTTGTTGTGCTGCCCCGTGTGGCTAAATAATCATTTTGTGCAAGTTTAAGAATGTATTCATTTTAAGTTTCCAATGCAAGAACATTTTTCTCATTTATTTAGTTGCATTCTATTACTGTGTTTCAAGTTTCCCTGTTCCGATCAGCTTTTTTGTAATCAACATTTTACATCCTCACCGTGTACTGTATGAAACTAAAACACTTTATACTGTAACACACTTTGTCTTCTGCCTGAAGCATTAAAGACAACTCCATTAGAGACCTATTTGGATGCAATTCTTTGCATTGCTTGTGTTGAATTTAAAACTCAACTATAATACTCGTATGAAAAAACTCGTGAATAAATGGAGGATCACATTTAATTTGGTGTTTTACAAAAGTGCCAACACTGTCATTGCAAACTACTGGAGCAAAAAGAATTGGTTGTGCAGAGTTGTTCGGGCTGAGAGTGCAAACATGGTATAAGAGTCTGGTGGGCATTCATAATTTCCAAAGTTTAAACTGTCTCCTGTAGGGCCAGAGGCTGAGTCTTATCGGGGATGACACGACTTTTACTCTCTGGATCCCCCGACTGCTCACTGTTATTAACTCTAATGCTTAACATTTTTTTTACTCACTATTGAGAGGAAAACCCACCAGTTATGCCGCATAGTGGTTACAAAGCATGGATATTTGCAACAAGGGTATATGTTCATACCCATTACACGATCACTCGTCATCACAGCAGATCTGATGGAAGTGCTGTGATAGAAGTGAGCATTGTGAGGGGGCAACTTATGGCTGCAGTGTTTCACGCTGCTTTCTCCCTCCCTTGTGGGACAGAAGCTTAAAGCTTGAATTAAAGGATCTTCCCCCTGCGTCCCGGCTCTTCTGTGCTGTTCTCCCTCTCTGTTGGGTGGCTTTCACCACAATGAGATGGAAATGTGACACAGTTAGGTGGGACTCCTGCCTGGGCCTGTACTGAGGAGTAGAGGTGTGTGTGACATATTTCCAGCGACTCCTAGCTGCTCCCAGAACAGCTGCTGAGGACTGTTATGACAGCTTTCCACTGAGAGCACAGGAATCCATCTTCTCTCCACGACACTTCTATTCCAGTTCAGTCACTCTCATTTTTCCTTTTTCCACAGTTTTTGCAATGCTGTCATTCAAGCAACCTAGATTAGGTTTGGGGTGAGCTGAAAAAGTGGCGGAAAACATTACTTTTCTTTTCTTTCCTGTTTTTTTCTTTTTTTTGAATAACACTTGGCAGGTGTAATTACTCAGTTCTGCAAAACGCATTTCCTGAATGCTCACGCTACCTAATGACAGATATTAGAAAAGCATCCTTTGATCTTGTATTGTCTCTAACCATCCTTTCATGAGACTTTTGACAGCATTATCAAATCAGAGATAATGCCTTTGGACAAATCAGGGATCAGATGGAGACATAAAAGGCAAAACAAAACTCTGTTTCCTTGTTTCTTTTTAGTTCGTGCCATCGTACAGTATTTAATTTAATATACTGGGTTAAAAATACATATTTTGTACTTTCTATGAACTCTAGAAAGGTAGAGAGGCATGCAGATGAGTTCCAAATGGTTCACCTACGCTGAATAATTTCAAAACAGGCACCTGTTTATCCTGGCTTTGCTCTGCAATACCAGCAGGAAACCAGAAGGAGACACGTTTTCTGAACAGCAGCTTATGCATAAAGCTCTGCTGCCAGACACAAAATGTAAAAGTAAAAATTAAAATCCTCAAAAAAAGTCTAGAAAACAAAGAGAATAGGATTTTGCCTGTGTTGCCTGTGAGTCATTCAGAGGCGGCAAAGCAAATTTTTAGTTCTTTTAATAATCTCTCTGAAACAGATGCCATTCATGTTCCGCTGATATTGTCTAGCTGTGGGTTAAAGGCTGTAATATTCATGGGATGTTGCTTATATATGAGTGCAGATGAGTGAAGAAGTAGGCAGCAAAGCAGTGAACCGCAGGGCAGTGAGGCAGGCTCACAGCCAGAGAGTGAACAGAGTGAAGATTTGTTTTCAAACAGGGGAAGAAACTTGACTCAAAAGTTTGACATGGCAACCAGTGGCATACACACACAAACCATATTAATGTACTGCAGTTTTATATGAGTCCATTTTAGAACCATAGCAATGAGGAGCAACGTCGGAGGGGTAATGAAAAAAAAAGTTGTGACCATTATAAGTAAGTCAAAAGCAATTACACTAATCACGCAAAAGGTTTCCACTTGCCTAATATTGTGTTGGCTCCCCTTTGCTGCCAAAGCAGCCCTGACCACTCGAGACATGGACTCCACCAGACCTCTGATGGTGTGCTGTGGTATCTGGCACCAAAATGTTGGTAAAAGAGCCTTTAAGTGCTATAAGTTGCGAGGTGTGGCCTCCAAGGATCAGACTAGTTTGTCCAGCACATCCCACAGATGCACCACTGGATTGAAATCTGGAGAAATTTCAGGATGGAGAACACCGGAAACTTGCTGTACCCCTCAAACCATTCCTGAAACTTTTTTGCTTTGTGCAGGATACAGTTATCCCATTGAAAAAGGGCATGGGGATATCTTTCAATGAACATGGTCTGGTTCACCATCACTCCTTCCTTGGACCGTGTTTGATAGATACTGACCACTGCAAACTGGGAATACCCCACAAGAACAGTTTTGGAGATGCTCTAGCTTCTAGCCATCATAATTTTCCCTCGTCAGACTCCCTTAAATTCTTGCCCTTGCCCATTTTTCCTGCTTATATCTCGACAACTTTGAAAACTAGATGTTCACTTGCTCCCTAATAAATCCCACCCACTAATAAATGCCTCGATGAAAAGATAATTAGTATTATTTACAGTGCATTTTGGTCCCATCCTGCAACAGATTGGACAAAAAAAGCAATATTGTGTTTTAAAAGTCAACTTAAAACTATCAACAGTAAATAAGAGCAAGGTTGAGCAATAAAACAACTGCACAGCTTCCTAGGAGCGTGTTATTGTTTAATACTGGAATGTTAATATATTTAGCCTGCTAATATCTAGATATTTCTCTTGCTAACAAATTTTATGGCACTCCTCAGAACCTCTTCCCAACCTTTTCTTGTTCCTTATATACCATTAGACAGCACCCAATTCAATTTTATTGCTTGGCGGAAACGAATTCCCCATAACTCTGCAAATAAAACAGAACAAGTCTTGTTCAGTCGTCTTGTATTATTAAATATACAGTAATATAAAAAAACGTTTTTACTGTTAGAGCTGGAGTGAGAAGACTTTTGTTTTATCCTCAGGGGATAGTGAACAACAATAAAATAGAAATAATGTTAATGTGTTATAATGCTCTAAAACCTTCTTGTAAAAGCTTTACATAAATGCATTATGCTAAAGTTTCATTTGTCGACTTGTCGATTTGGTTACTTGTTGTTACCGTAATGGATTGTATAAGGGGGGAGAAACTTCAGTGAAGGCGCATATGTGTCCCAGGTTTACGTGCTACACTGCTAGTTACGTTTATTGAATGTAATCTATAAATCCTGCTTAAATACAGATGGCAAGAGCTGTGACTGCTGATTGTAGCACATATTTTCATGTGACACATAGTAGCATGCATATAAATGATTGTAGCTTGTGCAGTGGAAAGAATCCGGTGAGTATGCATGGAAATGTGGCTTGTGGTGAATTTTGCTGGACAGAAAGCACTCTCTCGCTGCTGGATAAAGAAAGATAAAGGTTACACTGGAGAGCAATTTGTGCTGTGCAGAGAACCAAATTAAAATGTGGTTTTGGGTGACCTTGCGGTCAGGTGAGCATGAGGCAATACTTAGGCAGCTGATTCTAAATACTGCTCGAGCAGGGGCAGATCAGACTCTGTCTAAAGCCTTTCTAAGCTCCAAACTCTCAAATCACCACTTCTCAACCAGCAGACCACAGTGCGTGGCCTCTCTGGCTCTTTTTGGCTTATGTGTATGTATTTCTGCCACTTTGTTCTGAGCTTTTATGCCTCACACCATTAGCAAGCCACCTCATTCTCCCCCTTTCTTTCTCACCCTCTCCCACTGTTTCCTGCACACGCCAGCAGGATTTAGATACCCTATGTATTATGGATGGGAAAAATAAACAGAATGCGCCAGCCATTTATATGACACACTTGTGAGATCACAGGACAGGAGCGATTAGAGTGGTCAAATAAAGCTTCAGTGGGGGATGGAAGAAAGAGGGAAAAAATACTGAGATAGAGCCTGTCTTTTAAATCTTCTTCATTTTTTCTGACGCTTCCCTCCGCATGTCGTCTGGTAACCAATTACATTAAGCCACCACTCCCATTCGTACTGGAGGTCTATTAAAGTGGGCCTTAATGTAATAGAGGACTTATGTATGTGTTGTTGAGATAATTATTCCTCTCATTGAGGGCGATTGCACCTTCATCAAGCACAGCCAGGCTCGAAGGACCTCCCTATGCACAAGTATATTAAAACAGCAGCACATATGACGCTGTCATGCTCTACACCATTATGCTTAAGAGAATAATCCTATCCAGAATTAGAAGGGGTAACTTTACTATTGAGTGGTCTCCAATCTAATGAGTCTGCTAGTCTGTAATATTAAAAATCATTTAGGCTGTCGATTATGTTGGCTTGGCTTCTCTCCTTGAGGCAGTGTAAGACAGGTGTAAAAATAATGTAGACGCGCATACTCCATCAGCAGAAATGACTCTAATTAGAGCTGCAAGCAGAGATGATAAAGCTCTTGCACATGGCATAGCACAATGTGATATAAAAGGGTTTAAATCAGGACATTTAAATATTACACCAGAACTTGTTTAAGACTTGTATACACTTAAAAACAACTTAAATTGGGACCTTTTTTAATTTTTTTTTTTACATTTTGTTGGTTATATCACTTGCAGAGAACAAAACGCAAACTTTTTGTTGTCCATAGTACATTCACATTACAACAATGTTTACAATGCTAAACAATAACATTTTGCTTAGGTGCAATTCAGGATTTTAGCATCGATCTGCATGCTGGCGATTGGGGGTGTTATGGAAATCTTTTTTTTTTCTGTGCTCAAAGTTTCCGGTTTGGTTATGTTGGATAAATCACATTTGTAGATTCTAGTTGCCTCACTCTCTCTTTTTCTGTTGGGCAATGAGAGACATTTGGAAACAAGCTGTTACATATTCTGTGCACAGATTATGATTTCAATTTTTTTTTCACATTTTTCATTTTATTAAAATGAAGCTACAAAAAATAATAGACACTCTTAAACTCAATGGATTTAGGCATGTAGACCTGCTGAAGTTCAAACCGAGTATCAGAATGTAGAAGAAAGGTGACTTGGAACATGAAACGATTGTTGATTCCAGTTGAGCCGATGGGAGGATTTCAACAACTGATAATTTACTGGGACTTTCCCACACAACCATCTCTAGTTAGTTATATCCAGTAGGCAGCCACTCCTGTCAGCTATAAACAGGAAATGGAGGTTACATTGGAAAAACATTTTTCTGGTCTGATGAATCCCAATTTCTGCTGCAACATTCAAATGGTAGGGTATGGTAGGGATATTTTCCTTAGGAGCCCTCAGTAGCACCTGAACATCATTTAAGCACTACAGCCTACATGAGTATTGTTGCTGACCATGTTCATCCTTGTATGACCACACCCATCTCCTGATAGCCATTTCCAGCAGGATAAAGTGCCATGTATTTCGGTAGTTTGTTTATTTAGGACAGTGCATGTTAATGAACATAAATGTAAAAAAATTTTTTACATGAATGTAAACATACCAGATTATAGCCAAGGGCTAATTTCCATCTGTTGTTGAACATGGCAGTGACTTCCCTTTACTCAAAGCCTCCACAGTCACCAGATCTCAATCCAACACAACACTTTTGGGATTTGATGGAACAGGAGATTCACATCATGGATGTGCAGTGGACAAATTACTGAAGTTATCATGGGAATACAGACCAAAAGCTCTGAACACTGTTTCCAGTAACATGTTAAATTTATGCCATGAAGAATTAAGGCAGTTTTAAAAGCAAAAGGGCGTCCAACTGGGTGAGGTGTAACAAAAAAAAAGTTTCTGGTGAGTAAATATTGAAATATTGTTCGCAATCTCACTACATATTGAATATTTAGTGAGATTCTGGATAAGACACTGGTCATAAATACTGTGAAAGCAGAGCATTTATGACCAGTGTCATTATTACAATTTGTTTAGCTTCCAATTCTCTGGATTTTTTTATCAGTATTGTTTTTAGCAAACAAAACACTTGTTGTATTGTATCATGTTCTATGAAGAAATGTAGCTTATGCTGGACTTTCTCTTTCCTTATGTTTATGGATTACGAGAGCTCGAGTTGTCTCATTACATGAATGCACGTAAACATGAAGCTGAACAAGGCTGTAGTTGCAGGAAAATATGTCATAGCTTTATATCCAGCATATAGTTGGCTTGTAGTAAAAAAACACAGATCATGGAAATTTGGGAAGAAAAAAAAAAGTTTGTCAGATTTGTACTTTTTCACCCTGTTGCTAAAGCTTAGTTGGAAAGTTTGCCAGGTCAGCCTACTGGTGCCTAAGGTAATCTATTATGAGCAGCAGATGCAATATAATTATAGAAGTCTCAGCACTTCATTTGTTAGCCTTGATACTGTACACAGTTCAGCCAGCAATATTTTTTTTAAATAATTTGTAGTGACACACCATCAAAAACAGCAAAGAGACTGACAAATTAAACAGAGCACCTCTACAAGAGGCACACAAAAACACCTTTCATATCATGTTCAAAAGTTCATAATATCAAAGGGCATTGGCTGATGATAAGATACCCAGGAAATGTGAAGGCCTGCAGAGAAAATTACACCTATCCCAACAGCAATATCTTGGCCAAAATGAAAGTGATAAGTGTGTAACCTAGGTGGAAATAAAGCTATGAATATATCAGTGTGTTGGGGTGCAATTTTTCTGATTGTCCAAGTGAATCTAAAGCTTGTGCTTCCACCATTATTGATATATATAGAAAAAGACACGTATGACCTCGATTTGCTAGATATGGGTACAGTGTGATGGATCAGACAAGACAAAACAACAATCAGTAAGATGCCACTGCTGCTGCTGCAAAGTCTATACTCTTTGTGAAAGTCTGCAGCTCCTCTGTATCTCAGTAGACACTTCATCTGGTATCACAGACTCTGTTGTCACTTTACTGGTTTGCCGAAAAGGAAATTCGACTGCTGTTCCATCCTAGAGTATCAGACAGGAATCACACTGTGTTTAAAAAAATACAAAATGTTCTAGTTTGTGCGTTTGAGTGTGTGTGCCCTTCATACAGTAAATATGAACAAAACCTGGAAATAGCCAGGTAATTTGCCATCATCATGTTGAAAATTTAAAACACTTCTTCCACAACCCCACTGCTTTCACCAGTTTAATTTCACATCACACTCGTGAAGGGACCAAAAGAAGTACAAGTGGACAAATTGCCTATTTTCTTCTGTATCTCACCTACTTATGCCCTCCAATTATACGAAGGATCAAGATTATCCTGCACACAAATGTTCATTTTGACTGAGACACGGAACCATTTTTATAAGTACCAAGTGCAGTGTTTCCTGTCAGCGGTATGACAAATAGCACTCAGGGGTCTTCAGATGCACCAACTTTCCAAAGTTGGATAAAGATGAATTCAAGTTCTCATTTATGCATAATTCATTATCATTATTCTTTCTATCCTGTCAGTCGGCAATGTGTTTGAGTTCAAGGGCAAAGATGAAATGATAGTACAAAGGGGTTGGATAACTCACAGTGGTAAAATGGCATTATATCTCTTCCTTAATGTTTAATCAACGCTGTCACTGAGCCCACACAAGGCTCAGTCAGACTACTCAATTTCAATGACTCTGCCGTGTGTGTGTGTTTGTGTCAGCGCACAGAATTGTGTATGTGACCAGCTTAGAAGCTAACATTCTTTCTGAAATGTCCTAGAAACTTTTCCTGCCATCACTGTGTTTCCAGTGCAGAATGAGAGCTGAAAATCACCAATTAAAATGTCAATGCTAAAACCAGCAGTCAGGACAATGACAGACTTTCATCACACTGATGCAGTGTGCTCCACATACATATTTCATAATTGCTTTACCAGTTAAATTAATGAATTTCCTCCTTTCATCTAAAGCAACTTCGACCAAACCTGGTCATCACATTAATGTGACTGTGAAACTGGACCAGTGAAAATTTTCATTATTACAATTGGCTGAAAACACTGCATCCTTCTATTAAGAACTGCTTGCCACTTTCAGAGGCTTTTAATTGTGTGCAGCAGAGGCTAACAAAATCTTGTGAAATAAGAAGATGAACAAGATCTCAGAGCTTTTCAAGCAAAACCTTTTAAAAATGTTGTTTACACCCATTTATCATAGTAAACACCACAGCTCACTGACAGCTTTGTTTTTATCCTTCTTCTAGTTTTGGCTTAAACTTCAATAATTTTCAAAAATAACAAGCCTGCAACAGGAAATTCACTCTTTATTTTGAAACTGGAACAGAAATGGTTAACTATGCTCTGGAAAAAAGTCAGGACGTTGATTTTTTTTTTCACAGATGTAGATGGAACAATAATAACGATGACGTGATTAGATTTAGATTTTAGATTATTGCGGTACAATACTCCATACACCAGGAGTTGACAGCAAATTTGATGCCATCACATTTGATTTTGCGCTATTTTGCATTAGTAGTTAAGTTGCAACTGTTGGCAACAGTGCAGGGTATAAAGAGTAGCTGCATAGTGGTAGAGATTGGGTTGGAAGGGATTTTTTTTCCACTGCTTCTTAGTCGCATTGCATGGATGCTTCCATCCAGAATCCCTGGGATCAAGACTGAATGAGAGTTGCAATGGTTGGTTGGTTGGTTTGCAGAGCACTGAACAAAAGGCGTTCATAAGGTGGTTGAAAAAACTGACACCGCGCCTCATCTGGAAGACTTCAGTCTTGTTCATGTCATCCTTCAGCATGATCGAGAACTCAGAACAATGCAAAAACATAGTAATAAAAATTGCAATATGTACTCACATTTGTGTTTGTGGTGGGATGTTACAACTGAGGAGGAACATGAAGGGAGTGACGTAAGCTAACTACGCTCTGAGATGAAGACAGATGTGAGAAGACAGTCGGGACAGACGAGGAGAGGAAGGAGAGAGGTTAGATTTAAAGGGAAGGACTGCTCAGTGATGCTTGATAAACTTCAAATTTAAAGTTTACATGTGATGTTAGAATTTTAATTATATATTGGACAGATTATGTGTTTTGATAAATTCTGTATTCTGTAATTCCTGATCACAGTCTGAACACAAAGGAAATCTACTGAAGCTCACATTAGAAATTACTGCTTGAGTTGTTAGTATTTTCCCAATACTGAGCCACAACAGCAGATCTTATATTCTTTCACTGCTTGTATCCTATATAACATATTCAAACTAAGTACATTCCTTGGAGTTAGAATTTAGATTTGAATAATATTTGTATTCATATGTACTAAAATGCTATTATTATGATAATATAGCAGAAGATTCAGTTATTTTTGCACAAAAAGTATTAGTAGAATTGGCCTCCAAGGAGCTACTTTTATTTTCTTACTCTGAGTACATTTCAGAGCCTGTACTTTTTCACTTTTACTTGAGTGAAAAAGCTGCTTCAGCACTTCAGCTTTTAGCGGAGTATTTTTTTTTTTAAACCCAGGTATCTGTACTTCTACTTAATACAGAAAGTCTGCACTGGTACTTTTACCACCTCTGATCACCCACATAGTGTAAATCTTCTATATGCATAGTTTCTTTACTCAGAAAGGACTTGTTCAGGGGATTCCACTTCTATAACTGGCTGCCCCTCCACATAGGCCAACCCAGGCAATAGTCATTGGTAATGACTGCACCAGTCAAGACTGCTAGTCCCTTGGACCTGGACCTTTAAGCAAGACACAAAAAAATGATGTATGAATCAAACCCGGTTACCAAAGGCCACAATTTATTCAATTTATTTGTTGTGTACTGCTGGAGAAGCTTTTTTATTGGTTTAAAACTACATTTGGGGTGGTGACCTAGCATTGAAATCACAATGGAACCACAGAAAATGCAAAACTTGTCACATGACAATGCATCCACCATTATCAAAGTGTTTCATCCTTTATGTTTGAACTTATTGTCTTATACGTGATAGTTTTTACCAACCAAAGATGTTCTGGATTTTGGCTCTTGAATTTTGTTTACTCTTGTATATGAAGACAATCAAGATGTAGTATGCTGTGAGCTCAATTCTTTCAATATAGAGGTTGTTGCTGTCTCCAAAATCAGACTGTGCCAGTGGTGATTTGGCCATCTCCTTACCCAATTTAGCTTTTATACTCAGATCAATAATAATAATAAAAAATAATAAGAAGAGGACTGGTAAACTGCAAATATCAGGATATTTTACATTAGAATCTAGTAGTGTGCAATATTGCAAATTTTAGTATCGATCCTGGAATGTAAATGTGCCTGTTTATAAAGCACTATAAAACACAATTAAAGTTCAGGATGGGCCACCTGCGGAACTTAGAGGATAGAAACAAAGTATCCATCCTGTCACAATAGTATCAATCCAATAACAATACCAGCATTGGTATCGATACTATCAATTACTGGATCGATCTGCCAGCCTCTAGTAGAATCCATCCCCACATCTTTCATTTAGTTTGGCAGCTTGTTAAGAAGTTTTGTAAGGCTAGTTGGTGAACTCATTGCTGGCAAATCCCATTCAGATACAATACCACTCTCTTCTCTCTGTGTTTACTTCAACTTGGAGAACTATTTTATTTTTTTATAAAAAGTTGTTGAAATGGTAAAAGCTTGCTAGCGGAACATATCACATATGCAAATGCACCATCAGCTTCTTTCTTATAAATGATGAATGATCTTCACTTATTTAGTACTTTTTAAGTTCTTCACAGCTCTTTACAGTGTAACTATCATTACACACTAACAGCAGCAGAGTGGCCATGCCTGTAGTTAGAAGTAACTTGAGGTTAAGTGCCTTGTCCTCACAACAAACCCACTCTACCACCTGAACCACATTACATAATAACTGTCTGCAAACCACTGTCTGTCGAATAGTTTGTATTCCAGCAGACGAAGGTCAAACAAAAGTGAATGGTTAGATTGGCAATAATTTTAAAAGCTTCCTCCATTTTCACCCACCGTCCCCTTAAAGGTCAACATTTTTTAAATGAGTGACACAGCAGAAACTTACCTTGCTTATCCAAATTTACCAATGTAGAACCTGATGCAAAATAATTTGCATTAGTTTAAATCTTCCCCATTGAGCACATCCAATGTCTGAGTGGACTTCATTAGAATTAACTGAAATTGTAGTTCCCTGTTTGATCATGCCCCAAGCCAATCACCTTAAAGCTAAAAAAAGACCTAACATCAGGAACATCAAGAACACATTGTCTCTCCCAAATTATTACAAATTGTTACATAATGATGCTTGGACTCCTTCCTGTCACATTTAAACTCACCTTTAGCTCATTTCTGACACGCAGGATAACAGATGAGAAAGAATAAAAACTGATACAAATCTGCATTTAGAGAGAGGTGTAACTCCTATTTGGGACCAATATTCTTACACTATATACATACATATGATATACCTGTGTACCACTGACAGAAGCGTAAACTTTCATCATATTCGACAAAATATTATTCCAATTCAAGAAAAACACCATTACGCCTGTCTTCAATCATATACACAGTCCAGAAACTGATAAACACTTTGAAATAAAAAGGGTTGGGCCAGCCTTGAAAAACACGAGTTATTTATTCTGCTTCCTTTGTGCTTTGGAGTCCTTTGCAGTGCTGTAGCAGCAAGGAAGACAGTCTAGCTTTGGTCAGAATAAAAGCTGTTATGGTAAACTGGTGAAATGTCAGCAATGCCAGCTCTTCTTGAAAGACAGAACTTCACAGCCACAACAAAAGGCTCCGCGGCGTTCGCTGACTGACTGTGTGCTATATACTGACTCTGCAGGTACTCTAGACCCATGTGACACCACACAAGCAACACCACTATACAACACCCTATAAATTTTACATTGAATTTACATTTCATGAGACACTGAAATTCATCTATCTGCATTATGCACAATAGCAATCTCGCCCAGTGTGCTACAAAATAAACAATAGAGTGTCTTTACATTGTTTGTTAAATTTACCTGTATTTGTGTTAACTCAGTAATAACATGATTTATTTTAGTTTGTGATTTCCATTTACTGTTTGATGTACACAGTAATATATCTAATATATAATTTTGGCTATGTACAGTGCATGATTAATAAGAGCACCAAATAATAATCTCATTTACTCAGCTAAAAATAATATTTAGATCTCTGGAGATCTGCCAGGGATGCAAAACTGCTGCTTCTGCTGTTTGATTATGTTGTGTTTTTACATTTTATTAGCTGTCCTAATCAATATTTTTATATTAACAAATTGTTCATTAAAAAATGAAATATCTAGCTTGAACTCTGTCTTTGGAGGTTCAGTAACAGTCTTTCGGTTCATCGCCACGCTCTCTCTCATCAAACCCATTCCTAGCTCAGCAGCTGCAGGTAGCTCTTTTCAGAAATAAACCCAGTGTGCGCTACTTGTACATCCCTGAACAGCAGAGAATGTTTGCTTCTCATTGGGGGAGCTTTTAGCAGCTAAAGAGGTGGATATTTCCCTGAGGAGTTGTTGGTGAGCAAACCAGAAGTATAAGCAGAATAAATATTGGGCTTAGAGCCATCAGGTGTCAACTGATCTGAACAAACTCAAATGTGCTGCTCAGCAATGGGGTCAGTTCAGCTATGAAATGGGTCCCATTCCAAAAAGAATTGTAATGTCACGTTTGTCGAAGAGAAAATGATATTTTCACTGTTTGTGACACGCATATTTGATTACTTATAACAGTTAAATACTTGATTTCTCAAAACTGAACCCTTGTTGAATTTGTGGTATCACTAAAAACATTTTAAAAGGTCTGCAAACACAAGTGTAAACGAGTAAGACAAGCTAAAAAAAAAATCACATTCTTTCTTTTCACAGTTGACTAATTCTTTTCATTTTCAACCTGAGAAAACAAAGTTTATTGAAAATATAATATTTTCAGTCAGCCAGTATCATTACATTGTTGGGGCAGATTCAATTTTCTTTATCTTTGATGTTGAAGTCGATTTATACTTCGCATCGTCTTGTAATCATGAGCACGTCAGTGTATCTCTCAAGTGAATAAAGCCAGTACTGGCCCAAAGCTTATTTGAATGCGCGGTGTCCCTCTGTTGCAGACTTTTAAGATTTCCAAATAGGAAGTCATTACCTTTGACGAGAAAATATCACTATCATTTTCTTTTCAAAGCAGTTCCCTGAATGCAAAACAAACAAGCCACAGCGTCACGATACACACGGCGTCATGGGAAGAGAAGATTATGTTCTCTTGACAAGTCTTATTTAGACGTGTGCACTAGAACACATTAGGCTCTTTATTTACTCCCTCTCAAGACATTACAAACACTTTGTGGCCCAGAGTGCCTGCTGGATCTATGCAGTGTTGATACACGGTTTGAAATTCTGTGCTGGAAGTGTGTCCAATTTTCATTTCAAATTACATAATTGCCGATTTGAGGATACACGTGTAAACAACATTATCTTTGGGTTTTTTTAAGTGCATGTGACCATTAATTCCACATCACAGCCTCTTAAAATGATCAAAAAAAATATCACTGATTATAAGATGTTAGATTTGCCAGATTAATCGTGCATGAAAATCTCCCACGCTCTTCAAAAGGGTGGGAGGAAGGAGAGACGGGAGGGGTTTAAACCAGGCAGATCCCATACTGCTTCTGTTTAATGTCATGTAAAGTACATCCATCTGAGTGGAAGCAAATAATCTACTACTACAAGAAGCGCCTCTGGCAGCAGACCACTCTCCTGGTAACAGATAGCACTGGAGTGTTCAATCAGCAGTCAGGAGTGTAGCAGGAGTAAAATCCTTTCCTGTGGTGTCTAATAGCATAAGTCCTACCAACACCAACATGGGAGGGAGTCGGGGGCAAAGGTGATTCCGCCTCCCGTGTTATCAGAACCGCAGTGACAGATCTCCAGCAGATGCGTGCCCGGAATATAAAAATAGACTGGATTTAATGATTGTGGCACACTTCCAAAATTGTGTCTCTCTCTGTGTCTATGAACTGTGAAAGTTATCAGACTGAGCGAGAGGTGTTCTCTCCTGCACCCCAAGTCAATTTATGTCTCAAGTCAGGGCCTTTACAGATCAAGCTGTTTGATCCGGCTCGGCTGGCTCTGGCGTCTGCTCCTGAGCAGCTCTGGCCTATTGACCAAGACAGCTGTATCGCCCCCACCGGCCCGCTTTAACCTCCTAAGACCCGAACTCTTCCACGGCATGTATTTTTAATTTCTCTTTGATATTTGGTCACATTGGGGCCCGATGAATGTAAAAACAAAGGATTGCCAGATTTTTCTTTAATCTTATTTTTGTTTTTAAGAAAAATATGAGGATATTGGTTTAAAATCTTGATAGCACAGTAGCAGTATAATGTACTCGTAAGTGGATATCAGGCCCTTGTAGAGCAAAATTGAGTATTTTGGTCTAAATAACCCAAAATGTGATGCCCACATATGTGGACGCCAGGTCCCAGGAGGTTAAAATTTCCAGTTTGGGAAAAAGCTTCATCTCTGGAAATAAGAACATGTCAACAGTGATTCATGTCAAAAAAGCAATTGTCCCCGTGTACCTGATGAGCTTGTGTGTTTGTGAGACTGCAAGTTGAAACTGAAAGTTTTTTCTATGTGTGTGACTTAAATTCTGCCTCATGTTGTTACCGAAACACTGATATATACTAAGTTTTGTATTGTTTTTGTATTGTTGTGTTTACCAAAGCTTTAGCTCACTTAAATATCCAAGAAACTATATTGTCTCTAATGATATAAATATAAATATAATCACATGTTACCTCAGGTTAACTTAACTTACCAGCAAGAAAAAAAAAGTCAACTCAATTAGTTTCAGTTTGTATTTATACAGCACCAAATCACAACAACAGTCTCCTCAAGATGCTTTATGTTGTAAGGTAAAGACGATATGATGATAAAGGAGTAAAATCCCAACAATGATACAACCCCCTATGAGCAAGCACTTGGCAACAGTGGGAAGGAAAAACTCCCTTTTAACAGGAAGGAATCTCCAGTAAAACCATGCTCAGTTCAGGACAGACATCTACTACACCTGATTTGGGGTGAGGGGAGGGAGACAGGACAATAGACAACCTGTGGAAGATATAAAGTGCAATGCAATGATTTTTGAGGATGTACGTCAAGCTGTTGTTAATCTGTACAAATACTTCTTAGAGTCATTTTAAACTTGATTATGCTGATGGAATAACAAAAACTTATAGTGTACTAGTTGCAAAGTGAAATTATAATTATCAAAACTGCAGGGAATGTAACAAAAACAGAGGACAGCTTAGATGCTTATATGGGAATGACATGAGTTTTATTGCTGCTGCTTTATAGATGGCCAAATTTAGATGCTAAAGAAACTGAATTTTTAGAAATTGTGCTTTTTTCAAATTGATGTATTGTAGCAGAAAGCCAATAATATGCTGACAGCAGACTAGAAGTCTTTGAAAGTTTGAGAATGGATAACAAGAGATTTCAGCGTAATTTGTTTGGATCGATATGAATGACAGAATTCAAACAGTCAAACAAGGAATCTGAGATGAGAAACATGCCTTTATCTATTTGATATAATTGCCTTCCAAGATTAAAAGTAGTGTACTTTGTCTTGTATTTTCATCTATTTGTTCATTCCCTTGCCTTCCCCAGCTGCACTTAGGCCTACAAACTGTACTCCCTCATTTTTTGTACAGAAGCCAAGATTGCTGATCCCACTGCAGTTTTTTTAGGCAGACCTTTTGGCTTTGTGACAGAAGGGAAAGCACTGGTGGAATTAACAACGGCTCAGATAAATTAGGCTATGACGGTAAACCAGCCTCCACAATAGCAGGACCTCCCCTAAGCCATCATTAATACACATGTCAAAATCTGGCGTGAAACAAGTCTGAAGTAGCGGCTCAGGAGCAGCCTTTGAAGAAGCAAAGCATTCTGGTTATTGTAGGATTTCTCTCCTTCTGCTGATAGTGACCACCCCAATTCTTTTTGGCCCTGTTCTTGCCTTTTTTTTCCAGTTACTTTTTTAAAAACTTTCTATACTCACAGTCTAGTTTTATGACATACACAAACAGTGACATTACTCTGTAAGGAAGAAACACCTTCCACAGAAACCTTCAGTGCGGCTCAGATTAGATGGGAATTTGGATTGAAGATAATGAGTTATGCCAATCATGATTCTCTGTGATGGACAAAACAACAACAACAAAATAACAGTTATAATATGATTGCTGTAGTTGTTATTATAGCATAATTATGGCAATTACATGTCATCTGCCTTGCATTACTTCAATTTAGCACTACGATGAATCTGCGTTGTTTTTAGCTTGCTAATTGCTTTTGTAACAATATATCGTTCCCGTGCGTGGGTACAGCAGTCACAATGTCAAGACAACAAGTGGTAACAAATTCAAGTAACTCGGTCTTTCAAAAGTGAAAGTAGTACTTCGAACACGGACATCAAGTGAAATGAGTTTCAGAAGGTTGAATCTGTTTTGCTGCTGCAGACAGAAGATGAGAGAAAATTTGTTTTTGTATGCATTTTCGTGCTTTAGTGATGCATCGCAGGAGGCCTTGGCATAGATTGAACTTAACATGAATTCCTGATGATCAAAGGGATGAAAGCTAAAGTGAAAGCTCCTGTGCTTTAATACACCGTTTGAACATTCACAACATTTCCAGTAAATTAGCATATTGTTTGGTCATTTGAATAATCAGACAATGACCTGGTAAATAGATCTTTTGTTATGCTGTTACTTCAGTGCTTGGAACTAATGTGGAAACTTTTAGTGTCACTACTGTTTTGGGTGAGGACACTACACGGTTGTCTTATGGATACTTTTGAAAGTCACTTTCTTGAATACCTAGTCCACATTTAGATCAAATAGAGAGAAAAAAATCTTAATGAGTCTCCAAATGTAACTAATGATGAAGGTCTCCTAACATCTGCATGGGTTTATTAATGTACTGACCCAGATTACTCAACAAAATAGACTTTGTATCAAATCTTAACTGTACAGGTGTAAGTTTGTCATTTTTGAGCACAGCATAAATACGGCATTGGCATTTTTTTTCTTTAAATGGTCATATCTATAATAATAATATTAACAATAATATGCAGTTTCTCTGCTCTTCTCTTTGTATGATGCCAGTGGAGGGTTTGGCACACAGCACCTACCTGCTCTTCAAACCTCTTAGCTACAAGGGGGAGCCAGTGAGAATATTGATGAAGAAGAAGTTGGCTTTAACCTCCTAAGATCCGAACTCTTCCACGGCATGCATTTTCATTTCTTATTGATATTTGGTCACATTGGGGCCCGATGAATGTAAAAACAAAGAATTACCCAATTTTTTTTAACCTTTTTTTGTTTTTAAGAAAAATATGAGGATATTGGTTTAAAATTTTGATAAAACAGTAGCAGTATAATGTCCTCGTAAGTGGATATCAGGCCCTTGTAGAGCAAAATTGAGTATTTTGGTCTAAATAACCCAAAATGTGATGTCCACATATGTGGACGCCAGGTCCTAGGAGATTAAGGGAGAATAGGCTTAGTATAATTGTGAAATAATCATGCAAACCTACTCTAATTAATTATAAGAATGAATAAATTGTGAAGCTGGAAATAAGCAGAATAGGTAACCTCTAAAGCTGCAGTAAACTGGTAGCTGGCTAATGGTTCAATCACTCTAGAGTAAAAACAGGATGGCAAACTCCTTCATGGAAGAATGGAAAAATGGTGCTTGCCCAGTTATTACATTGTACTTTATTTATTTATTTATCTTAACTTTCAGTGGTTCCGCCGACCCCTTTTCATAGCGATTGCACAGATTTCTTTGAGGGAGGCAACCTGTCTCAAAACAACTGTGGTCCACCTTGGATCACTCTTAGACAAACTGGCAAAGGTTTTCAAAAAACATTTTTATATAAATGCAAAGAGATTGCCAACAAATTGCGATCCCTATTCTCTCTTTACAATAGGGAACTTGACTCAACAGACTGTTGCTATATATAAGTTTCTGGAGTGGCTTTATACAGTTAAAATGATGTCCTGCAGCAATTACATCTCTACTTTTGGAGAAATTTGAAATTTCTGTTTCAAATTTATGGGATTCTGAATGTTATTGGGTAACGTGGGTCTCTGTGTATGTAGATGGAAGCAGATTTGTGATTTTGACTGATTTGTCATAGTTAATCACCATAATATCACATATTATCAGGTTACTTTTGGCCCAATCCACGGTCATTGTCGCACATTTCTATTGCACTGTTGCGTCTGCACTGTCTTGTGTCTGTATCGTACCAAAACAAAGGTGTTGCACTGCCTTTGTTTTGGTATTTTTTTGCAATTTTTGCACCCTTTTTAAGTAGTGCTGTGTTGATTGTCTGTTATATGTATGTATGTATGTATGTATGTATGTATGTATGTAGCACCATGGTCACACACTGTGTACTGTACCACTGCATGTGCTTGAAATGACAATAAAGCCACTTGACTTGGTTGACTTGACTTGATAATTTTAACATAAAATGGCCTCATTCGATCATAAAGTGATAGTAAACTGATATCAGACTGACTCCACATTGTTGCTATTATATTCCCATTTTAAGCACCAAAGTTGCTTTGAAGACAGTAATGCGGGTGGTTGCAGACCTGATCACTGTTTTCAAAGCAACAATTTCAAAGGCAGTGAGAGTTCATAGTAACCAGTCACAATATTTTTTGGCTGTGTCACAGTCTCGAGCCACTGTTTTCCCTAGTGGGACTGCAGATTGATAGGATTCACTGCTTCTGAAGTGAGTCATTGAACTGAACCATTTTAACTGGAACATTTTTGATAGAGTAACCTGACAAATTATATGGGTCTCTGTGCTGTTAAACTTACTATTACATCATCTAAAAAGTGCTCCCGTGTCGGCAAATGAAATTCTAGTATATTATTTGTATCTTACTTATCACTAATTAGCAGGTATCTGTGTCCATGGAAGCAGCTCGATACCCGTGGTTGCTGGCATTAGCTGATAACTTAACACTTCACCCTCACGTCTAAATAATGTGCGCTGTGGTTGTAGAAAAAAGACAACACAAGCCTTCAAATGAGAGGCTGCACAAACACCCGAAGAGGTGAAGTGGAAAAGTAAGATTTTAGTTGAACAGCACAAATATAAATTAACCATGCATCCCAGGTAATGAAGCCGTCATTATTCATAATATCTCCGGGTATATAGAGGTAGGAGACTATGTTAAATAATTCTTTAGGAAAAAAAACTTTTCCAAGTATCTCACCTCTCCATATTTAACACAGTTAGATCATGCTGGAGGAAAGCCTACAGTAGGCTACGTTTGGAGTATATATGACGAGAATGAAATTGTATAAGAAATAGAGGCAATACTCATCTGCCTAGTGATTGCAGGGCAGACTGACATTTTGATTTCTTTCCTGCAAGTTTGATGTTAATGATTTTGCTTTGGATGGGGGACCTTCATAGTGTCTGAGCCATATGAGTGCAATTTCCGTCCTGGGGATGAAAGCACATCGATTGCCCTCTGATGGTTTTTATGGGGGGCTGCTTTCATCCAGACTGAGACATTATTGAACTGCACTCACCATTAATGCAGGGCTGATTCTGTGTAACTATATCAACAGGAGTCCGGCAAACATTCATTATGCTATACTTGTATGATGTAGCTACTATACTCCTGCACAAGTGTTTTTGAGCCCCTATGCAAATATCAAAGTGAAGTGGGATAATTTCATTTTCCCACAATGGAACACAGACCTCATATGATCCAGTGAATAAAGACTACAGGAAGTCGGGCAGCCACCCACCCATGATAGGCATAAAAATGAGCTTTTTATTCTCTGTAATTGATTAATATTGCAATTAGACTTTGCAGCCAGCAAACCCTTCTGCATTCACATTAGGGAATTTTATCCCTGCTGGTGTGCAATAGGGAGGATGCTGCTGGAAGCCTTTCTGCCTTTATGAATCCCTCTCTCAGTGTCTGCTTGGATTAAGGAATCATCCACAGCTGCTTCTACTGCACTGATGGGGTTTATGCTCGGGTTAAACGCTGAAATGTGCTCAAGTGATTCACTTATAGTCCAAACCTTACTGAACTGACCCACAAAGACACAGAGGAATGCAGCTGTCTAAATGAATACGTCTAGACAAAAGCTACTTGTGAATATATCACACACATGCCATAAATCTGCCTCTGTTTGGTTAGTATTGCTACAGCGGCTCCCAAATAGATTCAGGGGTTATTTTCATTTAAGATTATGTTTAGATGAAGCACAAAGGCACATTTTTCCCTTATTTTAGATCTACTATCTATATCAGTTATAGTTCAAGGTACCTCATTAAAAGCATCAAATCACTATTCTAAAACAGTAAAATACAACTAGCTAGCTAACTAGAATTATGGATTCAGTGTACTAGTTACTGTTTGACCATCGCCTTCATTAATTTGTGTTTATATGAGATAACATGAGGTGGTATAAAATATATAAATTTTTTAATTTAACTCTTAAGTGTGTAATGTGTGTTTGTTGCTTTGAAATCACAATCTAGCCATTTTTAACCACCTTGCTACTATTATAAACAGTTTTACTAAAGTTTGCACCCTCAAGATGAAAAATCCCAATGTTCCTACTATCTAAACCAGTGAAAGGTGATATTAAGTACCCAACACCAGACTGCACTGTCTGCATATTTACCTGCAGGGAAGGTATTGACCTCTGCTCTTTTTACTTAATTTACTGACAAATTATGGAGCATAGAGGCCTCACCTTTGCACTCTAAATTAGCACAGCAGGAGGTGAGCTAAAGGGCATAACTGTGCTATAAACATAAACCCATATGCATGTCAAAGAGGTCCAATTAGGTCCTTCCTCAGTGTGTGGCTGTATGCAAAATGGGCCCAGCTGTTGCAGAAAGTATACAACTCTTTCCTAAATAATGACCAGGAATCAGATGTCAACACTGCCACAAAAACAATGCAGCACATTATCCCCAGTGCTGTTTCCTCTTGTTGATCTGAGACCTGCTTATCCCCTCGCTCCTTCACCTAATGGTCTTGAGTTAAGGAAGCAAAACTCATTGTTGGTCCAACCTGCACAAGTAACACAAAAGCCATGTTACACACACCCACCCACAGGACACTTGCATCTCATCCAATTTGCAGTTTTGTTATTTAGCCTGCTCACTCCTCTCTTTTTCTTTCTCTTTTTCTTCCTCAACTAAGACTCACAATCCCTTCAGATCTCAAGAGGCTTAATCAGTGTCTGTGTCAGACTACTTCACGGCAGCCTTTGGCCGCAACGGATATTATCCATCTTTCCCTTCTAACAAATCTGTCGGTCCACTCAACGGGAAATGAAACTTCTCCTTTCTACAGGCATGCAAACTGTTTGTCTGAGGCAACGCCCAAAAAAAGAAAAAAAGATTTAAAAGGAGCAAAACATGAATTCAACATGAAATACTCAACGGTGAGAGCTCAGAGGTGATGTGACAGTGCCAAAGCTTTCACAAGAAGGAATATCAGGAATAAAATATTGGTTTCAAATTCACAATATATGCAAAGGGGTAACCAACCAGGGGAAAGCTTGCTTTGATTTGACTCAATTTGCATAAACCCTCCCAACTATGCTTTTAATAAGTGATCTTCACCCAGGGAGTTGCCGGTGCATAACAGATTAGCATATTCCAGACAACATAACCACCGGTTGGTTTAGGGGAAAAAAGAAGAAGAAAGAAAACAAAAAAGAGAAAGAGAGAAGGAAAAAGAAAAGGAAAAGGAAAAAACTGGTACGAGGGCAAATCAGAGGAATAGCAAGAGGGAATGAGGGGGGGCAATGTACCAAACAGACTTGTTTGCTTTGGATTTCATTTTCAGTAATACAGCAATAAACAGCTACTGCTAGAGAAATAACCACCTCTTATGACTCCCCTGCTAATTTGCTAATGGCTGGGTTGATTCATAGTGCCCCCTAGTGGTTCAAAAGAAGTTGGCTTCTGTTATGCTGAGGGAGATGGTTGATTAGGAAACTAAATGTATGCAACAGTAGAGATTAATAGTTGCTGAGGGGAGAAATTGACTGGGGAGGAGGAGGAATATTAGAAAACATACAGCCAAGATTCAACCTGATATTAAAATAAGACTTTATTCCTTTTAGGAGCAAATATCTATAGATTTTAAAATATGTTTTAAATGCTGCAATATTTGAATAATACACTGAAACGGTCTGTTGCATATATGATGAATGAGGGACGTTTCTGAAGAGGACCTCTGAGGGAACAGACTGCTACGTGATCATTTCTTTACACACTAGAGGGGGCTAGATCATTGGGAGCAAGTCGCATTAAATATGAGCTGATTGTGATTACAGAAAGTGTTGTGGTTATGTTTTTCAGCCACATTTTTACACAGCCTCTCGCTCTGTGACCTGCAGAGAGACAAATTTGCAATTATTCCTGGTCATACAGAATAGATCAACAGCTACATCAGTGTGAACTGAATATGATAAAAATGGGGTCAAGTTAATCCTCCTCCCATCATATTACCCTTGAGAATGGGCTGACATTGACTGTTGGCTGAAATAATGACAAAATAAAAGATGTAGCGCAGTGGGTCCACACTTCAGTGGCTGGGATAAGCTGGAAAGCCAGTTAATTTGCTGCAACTTTAATTTGCATGTATTTGAAAAGACAGAAACTAATTGGTATTAGATAGTTGTGTGTTGATAGAGGAGGACTGTCAGAATATTGGCAGGAATGGGAACACAGGGTCCAGCGTTTAATTGCCTTCCAGAGGGAACAAAATCTCATTAAGTGACACAACAAAAATTGAGTTAATGATAAATTCCAGTCTAAAAAGACAACAGCGGGACATCATTTTCTGATTTTGAATACATATTTTGTAAGAGATCCAAAGGAAAAACAGTTCCAGCATGAGATGCTGATATCATTCCTGTTGTGATGAGTTTACTAAGCTCGCATGATTGTGTTGCAGTTTCTTTCACAGATGTGTTTCGTTCAAGACGCTTGTCATGCACACACCAATCATGAATTACTTCGTATCAAAACAGAATATTTAATGCATGCAGAATACCCACCATAGTTCTTGTATAAAGACACGGGAACCAATGCATTTATGTTGAAGCCATAGCTGGACGGTGAAATGCATCTCTGCAGTGTGAAATGCACTTTGTGCTGCTTCCCAATTTTCCAGTGACAGAATTGACAAAGCTAAGCAACAGGGAGTAAGATGGGTGAGAATTTGTTTTGCAATATTTTACAATTACCAATTTGCTGAACTTGATATATCCCAAAACTAACCCTTTTAAGCAAGCTTTGAGAAAGAGAGATACAGATAGGTATACCTGATCAAATGTTCGTTGGTGCAAATATCATGCATGTCATAGCAGCAATACAGTGCATTTAGCCATGTAGACAAGGTCAAAAGAATCTACTGAAGTTCAAACTGACCATCAGATTGGGAAAGAAAGGTGATTTAAGTGACTCTTAGCATGGTATGTTTGTTGGGATAAGACAGGCTGAGCTGAGTACTTAAGAAACTACAACTGATCTACAGGGATTTTCTATGGTTTACAGACAAATCCAAAATAGAGAAAATATCCATGGAGTGGTAGTTTTCTGGGTGCTGAATGTTGTTGCTGCCCATCTTTTGATGGGCAAACTGCTTCAATCAGGGGAACACACCATGTCTCAGAGTTCAAATTATATCACTGTACTCAAATGGCCTCCAGAGTCACTGGATCTCAATTCAATAGAGAATATAATAGAACGAGAGATTCACATCATTAATGAGCAGCCAACAAATCTGCAGCAACTGTGTGATGCTATCATGTCAGTATGGACTGAAATCTCTGAGGAATGTTTCCAAAACCTGGTTGAATCTATACCACAAAGATTTAAAGCAGTTTTGAAGGCAAAGCAGTTCAACTTGATACTAAGAAGGCGTACGTAATGAAGTGACCAGTGTATGAGCACTGATACGCCAAAGCTAGCTCGAGTTATTTGGTAGTCGTCAGTGGAGAAGAATTGAATCAGTTTTGACAAGCACAACAGGCTCGCACAAGCATCAAGCAACAAGTATTTGTGAAGTCTTTGCAACCCGCAACATGTAAAACAACTGCTATATTTGTATATTTACTTGTTTCGCAATGTTTTGAAATGTACGAGCCTAAAAGAAATAGATAAATGAAATAAAGCTGCAGTGGAAGATTTTGCCACTCGAGGTTTCCATGTACTGCATGTATGTGATGGTCAGCAGTTTATTCAGATCTTTCAAGGATACTGACCAGTTTCCTTGACAACAGAGTGCAACATCTCAGCCATTTTCTTGTCTGTGTCCTTGGTGATCAAGCCTAACACTAATTAGGATGATTTATGGGTTAAAAAAAACATTGGATCCATTTTCCTGAAAGACAGAGGCAATACCTCGCTTCCTTTTTTTCCACTGACCTTCACCGTGCCTGCTTTGGGGCTGTATTCTGGATACTGTCAGTTGTTTTAAACAGATGCCTGTTGTTGATTTTGATTTATTTACCCCTCCTCCATCCTCATACTCTTGAAGAGTCTACAGGCCCTGTGCTGGGGGGAGGCTGGATGTGTATGCAAGGCTTTGCATGTGTGGAGATGATGTCAGCTTTATACAGTATGAGTAAAGACAGATGTGTTGAAGACAGACTGTGTCATGAGTACAGGCACAGTCAAGGGAAACGTGCTGTGCTGCACAAAAGACTGCTTGCTTTACATCTACACACTAAGCATTGTGCAAATGATGGTTTTGGCTCAAAATCTGAAGGATTTTATACATTTCATGTCATAGCGGCATCATTAAATGAAAAAAAAAATTGCAGTGTCCTGATTTCACTCTCAGAAAATGATACTTGTTTGCAGCTTTAGTTCATAAGCTAAGAAGAACTAAAAGAAAATATACCACACTCTTGCTCAATTCAATAAACTCGCCTCATTTTGCCTCTCTACGTCCATTTTTGCTCTGCTATGTTTGCCAGTGTCAGCAAAATGTCAGATATTGCTATGAGAGTGTCTTTCTTTATATTTCTTCATAATGTAAAATCAAAACAAAGTAAATATGGCAGCAGAAACAATTCAGAAACAAGGGAGTGTTCATTTTCAGTGCTTTACACTCCCATGGTGTGGGTGATGAGATTTGACAACAGAAACAGCCCCACATGTGCCCACAAGAGTGTAAAGAACATGATATCAAGTTTTTCCAGTTACATCCCGCCCCCTCAAGGCTTGTGAGAAGAGCCTGGGAAAATGTCATTTCGTCATCTTAAGTGAATGTACACTCACCAACCATTTCATCAGTTATATGTTGCTAGCACTGGGTTTGACCTACTTTTGCTTTCAGAAGTGCCTTAATTGTTTTTGATAATGATTCAACAAGGTGCTGGAAACATTGCTCAGAGATTTTGGTCCATATTGCCATGAAGCGCAACACAGTTGCATTGCACAACCATAATGGAAATCTCCTGGTCCATTACATCCCATAATGTTCTACTGGATTTAGATCTGGAGTGCCAAATGAGTAAAATGAATCTATTGCCATGTCCTGATGCATGCTCAGTCATCCAGATGAACAAAAACAAGTTTTGGGGAATCCATTGTCATGTCCAGGAAACCAGTTTGAGCTGATTTGAGTTTTAAAATGTGGTCATAATAATGAACATGGTCTGCAACAATACTCAGGAAGGCTGGAAGAAAGGCATTTACACAATCCTCAGTTGATAATAAGGGGACCAAAAACACCAAGGAAATATCCCCCACACCCACTGCACCAGTACCAGCCTAAATCGTTGATGAAAGGTAGGATGGATCCGTGCGTTCATGTTCGTGTGCTAAATTCTGACCCCACCATCCAAATGTTGGAGCAGAAATCAAGACTCAGCAGACCAGGCAACATTATTCCAATCTTCAGTTGCCCAGTTTTGGTGATCCCGTGCAAACACTAGCCTCAGTTTTCTGTTTTTAGCTGACACTTAGTCTTAAGTTACTGTAGCCCACCTGCTTTTAGATTTAACGTGTTGTGCGTTCATGGATACTGCTCCTGTTGAGACCCACAACAATAAAAAGTGAATACATTTTTAAAATTTCTAATGTAGATTCCCAAGTTCTCAAAGTCACTAAATCAGGTTGAAAGTCTGTGAAATGTGTTTAAAATGTTGCACCAGATGCATTTCCATATGAGTCCATGCTCAGCGAAAGCGTGCAAAGCAGACACCATGTGGGATCCTGATGGAGAAAGCAGGGCTCAGGTGCAAAACTATAAGTCATTTATGAAAGGAGCAAAGGGTAGCCATCCACAATAAGCTTGTGTTTGAATATATCTCTCAGTGTAATTATATATTTACTGAAAGGCTGGAACAAGCTGATGCTGTCAGCCAAGCAAGTAAAAAAAGATGATTTTAATAAACTCCAGAAAAAAAAATGTTAAGGGTTAATCCCCCTCAGCAAAAAATTACATAATATCTCTGTGAGCCACATAAGCATTATAAATATGTGTTGCTTCCTACTACATGTAATATATATATATAGCATGTTATTTATTATGAGTCAAGTGGAAGTTTGCCTCTCTGAGAGATCTAAGATACAGCAATACTGTGTGGGGTTAAAAATATGCAGCTACTCTTAAAACTACAAGAAGTCTTATTGTAAACAGGCTCGGGCTCTGATTTGCCTTTGGTATCTGCTGGAGATTCCTTTGATATTTTTATGATTCCTCTGAGTACAGATAATGTTATTGTGGCTTCTCATGACAGTCAGATGCTCCATAATATAGAAGAGTCTTATTAGTTGAAGCCTAACAACCCACATTTTTATTATTATTAACCTTTATTTAACCAGGAAAAGTCCCATTGAGATTAAAAACCTCTTTTGCAAGGGAGTCCTGGCCAATCTCCTAAAGAGATGGGCACTGATAAGCAAAGTCCGCCCTGATAGCAAGATCCTAAAGGCTGGCTGAACAACAACTCAATGAGAGGAAGTTTTGACAAATATAGGCGCGGTCACAAGAGACTTCATATGAGGTTAATGTTTTGAAGTACTGTCATTTTTGGATAAAGACCAGATGGGAATAAACACACACACATACTGGCAGGCTGAATTTGCAACAAACTTTCAAATAACTGCAAGTACATATGCTTTAAAAAAAAAGAAAGAAAGAAAAAAGAGCTGGCATATGTTCATGAACAGGCAGGCACATACACGTTGCACATACTCGTGAAAGCCATCACGGTGAATGACAGCTTATACATTGGGTGCCGCTGAATGGAGGCCACAAAGTGACAGTGCGTAACTCCCATTGCTCAGCCAAGTATAAAGAGATTTGATGGAGCATCTGTTTGGAGAGTGCTGAAACAACAGGCGGAACAAGAGTGGAAAGCTGGACCAGACAGTCTGCACATTGTCACGCGGCTTCAAATTATAACCCATAATAGACACAACAATGGAAAATCACGTTTACATAAACAGAAGACTTACAAAATTAAAATCAACACATCATGCAATATGAATGGGCTTCCTTAATACATCTTATATTATTAACTAACGTTGAAAAGATCTGCAACAGCTGTTACAGATGTGAAGGTCGGGTTGTGTGTGTGTGCGAGAGTGTGTGGGGAAGGGAGGGGAAGAAGGTAAAGAAATGAAAGGTAATTTGTATCAGGAGGAGCAGAACTGTCATTCAGTTGTAACGTGGCCTTCACCTTGTTGTCAGCTTAATATGATTGTGTGTCACCGCAAATGACAGAGCATCTGTTTGTGGCACACAAGAATCAATACTCGGGAGCGAAGTGTCATTTATCTTGTTACGCACTGACTTTGAAAATAAAAAGCCCCATTTCATCCTGAATGTGAAGAAAAGGGTAATTACACAAAGGAGCACTCATAATTATTAGCTCAATCTTAAATTATTCTTAAAGATATTCACCTCCATGAAGAAACACCATTTTATTAAAGTTGGAGGAAAAGCATTAATTATCTAGAATGTGTTTTAATTCTAAGCATATGTTTTTATATGGTAGTTTTCAAAAAGCTGTTATTGATCTCTAATGTGTTTTTAATTAAGCTGCTAAATAGAAAATAAACACAGTAAAACAGCAAAAAGTGAAATCATTTATTTTAAAATATCGAGAAGTAGAAGCATAACCACTGCTTGAGCCAAGAAGCTTGTGAGGTGCACAGAAACATCATCAAAAACTCAAACTTCACATGTCAAGAAGGACAAAAGGAGCTCCACAAAAAGTGAAGAATTTTGAGTTGAGAAATAAATTGCTTTTGACACGTTCTTCTTTTTCTTACACCCAACATTTTTATTTGCAATGATTCAGGACACTTAACATTTCTACAAAGCACTTTCTATTACAGCTCAATGTAGTAACAGTGGGCCATCAAGGTAGTAACGTGGAAATGGCACTATTACTATTACTTAATTACACAAGTAAATGTCAAGTAATATTGATTTAGTTATCTTGAATCACCAGTGCTTAATGTGTAATATTGCACTGAAATGTATGTATTTCAGTAGCAACTGGGGGTAAAAAATGTGGAAACAAACATATCCCTTCAAGGCAAAATCAACTAATGAAGTAATATATTGTCAACAATATGATAATCAGCAATATAATGATGGTAGCTCTGCATGTAGGTAAAAATGTCAATATTACAGTTAATTCAGTGGCTTTTTACCCAGAACACTATGGTAGTCAGTGGCTGCAAAATGCAAACCTGTGTATTTCTAATTCTTTCTTACCTGGAAATATTTGATATTTTCTGTGTAATAACCAGCAATGAAGGCTACAAAATGTAAAACTCCCTATTCCTATTAATTTTATGTTAATATTAAATTAACTTATTACCCTAATATCACCACATTATTATTATTGAGCTGTAAAAGAAAATGTTACAGATTCCTAAACGTATAACAAAAGTGAAAGACTGATGTTAAAGAAGAAAATCAACCTTGTGACCTTTTCCAAAGCTCTGTGGGTATGTGAAAATGTTACTTCTCTAATGAGAGGAAAGAGGGTAGCTTCTGGACATCTGCCAATACATTTTCATTGTATAACGTATGCTAATCCTAGTTGTCTTGGTATGTATGCCAATAAGTTCCAGAAAGTGGGTGGAAAGAAGTTTAAACTTTGTATACTAGTTGCTTTATAAACCTGTCTGAAAGATGACATGGTTGTGCTCCTTGCTCCATTAGCCTCTCCGTCATTGCTCTCCCTCCTCGCTCTGTCTTGCAGTGATTTATGTAGGAGTGGAAAGACTGCAGTGTTGCAATTTGTGTCCTCTCTGTATGTCACCCGAGCGGTCCAACTATTTAAACGGTCTGTAAAATAAGACATCAGTGCAGCAATGAAACCTGTGCAGCATATTTTAAGATTGCTGCACCTACTCACATATGAATATTGATTTTATTCATATGAGGAATAAAACGTTCAAATCTTGATGATCCCCAAAAATTCCTGCCAAACAGAAAAGACATTCAATTTTAGTTTAAGTTGTTGCACAATGTGTTGCGCAACATTCAAGTGCTGCACATTGCAGAGTACTTGAAGATGATGGCATACAAATTCCTAAAGTTTTGTTTCTGCAATACTTATCTAACCCTCGATTAGATTTTTATTTTATTTGATCAATTTTTTTGCTAGGAGATTATTTTACGATGTCGTAGCCAATATTCAGGACAAAAGAAAATCACGCTCAGCATCTCGGTGTGAAACGCTCCTCTGCTCCACACTGAACATTAAAACAAGGGAGAAGCAAACCAGCATAGACTCTCAGGCTGGAGCTGAAATGAAACAGGTGCACATAAATTAGTTAAATAACAATTTACCTTATTCGTTTTTGGAGAAAATTGGAGAGAACTTTGCAATCTGCCATTTAGCCTTTAATTGTAGTTTCACTCTCTTCATCTATTTATAAATGGGGGGATGGAAGTAACATGCACATCACAAAAACATTACATTTTTATTACAGATATTTTACATACAGTCTTCACTTACTGCGCCTGCAGTCATAACTTCCAGTTAATTGTAACTCTACATGATTTGAAAAGTGTACCAAATTCACTGGTTGCGTCTGCATAAAATGAAAATTATGCTGATTGTGTCTTTATTCTGTCTACATCATGCTGTTGAAATACAGATACAAGTGCTTTCCACTTCGTGTGTGTGTATACTTGGGAAGACTAATAATTCAAATCATCTCTAATAATTTTTTATATGCTGATGATTTGTTGGTATTTATTAAAGTATAAACTGCTGACGCAAGTCTAGTGAGTCTGCGATGAGAAGTCTGAGGCTATGGTTTATTTCTCCACTGCAATTTAAGGCCCTTAAATAAAAGTCCAATTTTTATATAACAGCAACGTCAGTTCAACTGCTTTTTATAAAGGTGTACTTGCTGCCACAAACCAGACACACTTTGAAGTTGTTTTCAGAATCAGAATCAGAATCAGAAAGGGTTTTATTGCCAAATGTTGAGCAGGTTTACAACATTAGGAAATTGCTGCGGTGCTTCAGTGCAAACATACTGTCATAAATTTCCTTTAAGGTATCACAACTGCTTTACTGTTTCAAAAAACTGTGAATAAATCTCTACACCAAGTTTGAGTGTTTGTCTGGCTAACTCAGCAAGCATTCATTTAAACTTGGTGGGTATAACACTGAGCAGTGTAAACCTTCATTTCTGGCTGATCTGATTTTAAAAACGATCCAGTCTGGTCATTACTTGCCTCCGTCTGCAAGGCACGTACATATGACAGGATCACTAAACATTATGAGATCCTGAGCCTGATGAAACAGGCTTTTCAGGTCTCCACAAGACGTTCAGGTTGTCACACCCTTCATTTCTCTCTCTGTTCCCATCTTGCTTGCAGCTTCTCTCGCTGTGTCTCTGTAACACACTCTGTGCCTTTCTCTCATTCATACACATATTTTTTGTGTCTTGGAGAAAGTTCGATTGCAGGAGTGGAGACAGGTGCCTCGAAACCTGAGCAGAGCTTCACCAGCTGTAACCACTTCTCCAATCAAACCTCCATCATGTTCCCAGCTGTGTTCTCGCCAGAGCGTAGACTTTTCTCATGCACAGCTTTAGTATAAGCAGATTCTCGCAACTCTTCCCTCAGTATACTGCTCAGTTTAATTCATGTTTTCTGTGTCCTCACTTCTCACAGATGAGTCAGCTCATTTGCAGACCTCCTGCCCCATCCGCCCCCTTTTGACTTCCTGGATTTCTTTCTCCCTGGCTCCCCTCGGTATTTCCCCCTGCCAGGTTCATCCCAGCATCGGGTCCACAGCAACCACCAGCTTTTTTCCACCCCAGCCTGAGTTTTTCTGTTAGTTGTTTTATTTTTTTTTTAACTGTATGTAAAACTGTTCCTGCCTCTGCTTCTGTGCCAGCCTTTAGTTTTTACTTCCCTAGCTTTGGACACATTTGGCACTCCATAGTCGCCTTCTATGATGGTTTCAAGTATAAAGCAAATCAGATGTTCTAACGACCAGCTTCCCAGAAGGAATTTGCGTAAATGTAGTGAGCTACATCATTATGAATTTATGGTGTAGTCTAACACCACCCTTGGGATTGTTTTGCACTCAGTAAATCAGTGTACAATGGCTAATTTACTGAGAGTATTCATCATCTCCAGAGGATTGATCCTAATATTATAACAGTGTTTCTTCTGAACCCATCACAAAATCCATCACACACAACAAGTAATAAAATCTAATGGGACAATTTCCATGAAATTTACAGAGTAAATTAGTGCCAAACTCGAATGATGAAACTTATTCTATTTGTTGACTCCATGTCTCTGAAAGGCTGTCTTTTCATGAGTGGAATGAACAAACCTGAGTTCTGTTTTAGTTTATTATTCTACAGAAAATTCCACAGTGAATTTCAGCTGTAAGTTGTCCAAGACTTGCACATATGCTTGTGCTTCAATAAAACAAGCCCAGAGCAGCAGTATAAAATCAATATCTTACACCTCATAAGCAAAGAGAGACAGACAGTATTTGTGTTGGGCCTTGTTTTGTCATTACATCATTATGAATTCATGTAAAGTGCTTTAATTATGCACAAGGCCAAAGCTTGAAGGACCACCTTAAATATTTATCGATTATAAATGCCGTAATTCATTATAAACCTTCTTTGTTCATGACTGGTTTACACTTTTGCTTCAGTTAACATTCCAACATGTTTGCAGTCACCCTCTGCTCCAGTAATACTTTACAGGCTCTATATTAGTAAAGTTTAAACAGTTTATAATACAGTGCTAACAACTGTAAAACAACTGTAAACATCTGCACTGCACTACAGGGGTTTCAAGTGAAAAATGTGCTCTTTACAATATAGGTTTTGCCGTCATGTGAATTTGGCTTTCCCACAGGTTATATGACACTTTATTGTTATTACATAACCAAGCAATAATAGCAAGTAACTGAAGAAATGGTCCGTGAGAGTTTGCGCTACACTGAATTCCTCTGACTTGCTTCGTTACATTAAATGAAGCACAAAGTGAGCATATAGGAACATCTGTAGACTGGATGGTTCTTATTCTAACCACAGCTACAGCAGTGATCCCAGGATGTGGAAAAAAAATAGGTCTAATTAATTAATGATCTGACGCTGAGCTCCTCTATTATCTGTTACTGCAGAATTAGTTTCCATTTTAAAATGCATATTTTCTAGGTCAGTATATATTGTTTTGAGCAAAGCCATTTTTTCTTGCATTCTTTCTGATTTGTATGAAAAACTGTACTGAGCTTCATAATGGAAATATGATGAAAATCAGACCAGCCATAGTTTGAGCCATAGTGATCCTGGTTCTGTAATTATGAGGATTTTTTTTCTCTCCCTGAGGCTTGGATTTTATCCTCACTGGAGGAAGATCAATTGTAATCATTTGAACTCTCCATAGCAATGAAAGTGATGGAAAGCCTGCTTTCAGATGCTGTTTTCACAAGCTCCAATAAATGCTCCATGACGATCATATCTGGTTATTGATAATCACATGATAGCAAACATTCACGATCAGCAAAAAAAAAAAAAGCAGAAAAATAACTCTGCAGCCTTATTTTCACAATATCTATCTATCTATCTATCTATCTATCTATCTATCTATCTATCTATCTATCTATCTATCTATCTATCTATCTATCTATCTATCTATCTATCTATCTATCTATCTATCTATCTATCTATCTGTGTATCTGTGTATATGTGTGTGTGTATATATAAAACAAACACCCAGCACGCCCCTGCGGGCGGTTTATCCTTCAAGCTCGGGTCCTCTACCAGAGGCCTGGGAGCTTGAGGGTCCTGCGCAGTATCTTAGCTGTTCCCAGGACTGCGCTCTTCTGGACAGAGATCTCCAATGTTGTTCCCGGGATCTGCTGGAGCCACTCGCCTAGCTTGGGAGTCACCGCACCTAGTGCTCCGATTACCACGGGGACCACCGTTACCTTCACCCTCCACATCCTCTCGAGCTCTTCTCTGAGCCCTTGGTATTTCTCCAGCTTCTCGTGTTCCTTCTTCCTGATATTGCTGTCATTCGGAACCGCTACATCGATCACTACGGCCGTCTTCTTCTGTTTGTCTACCACCACTATGTCCGGTTGGTTAGCCACCACCATTTTGTCCGTCTGTATCTGGAAGTCCCACAGGATCTTAGCTCGGTCATTCTCCACCACCCTTGGGGGCATCTCCCATTTTGACCTCGGGACTTCCAGGTTATACTCGGCACAGATGTTCCTGTACACTATGCCGGCCACTTGGTTATGGCGTTCCATGTATGCCTTGCCTGCTAGCATCTTGCACCCTGCTGTTATGTGCTGGATTGTCTCTGGGGCATCTTTACACAGCCTGCACCTGGGGTCTTGCCTGGTGTGATAGACCCCAGCCTCTATGGATCTTGTGCTCAGAGCTTGTTCTTGTGCTGCCATGATTAGTGCCTCTGTGCTGTCTTTCAGTCCAGCTTTGTCCAGCCACTGGTAGGATTTCTGGATATCAGCCACCTCCTCTATCTGCCGGTGGTACATACCGTGCAGGGGCCTGTCCTTCCATGATGGTTCCTCGTCTCCCTCCTCTTTCTTGGGTTTCTGCTGCCTGAGGTATTCACTGAGCACTCGGTCAGTTGGGGCCATCTTCCCAATGTATTCTTGGATGTTATATATATATATAGGTCATGGGTCATGAACAGAAGGAGGCCTCTGCCAAAACAGAATCCTTTTTTGTTTTTTTTTTATCACCCTCTTACGACCATTGCATATAAACATGATTTTGATCTGATTAAATTATCCAGATGCTTTCTGTTGCCTTACTTCTGTTCCAGCTGCAAATGTCCCCAGCTATAATATATATTACAAAAACCAATCCCAAAAAGGAGGAGATAGAGACTCCTCCTTGTGGCTCAACTTCGCCTTCTTCCAAGTTGCATGAAGAATAACAGGGGTGTAACGAGGTCGCTTGAGCAAAACATGTAGTATAAATTTCAGCTTTATTATTTGACTGGCACATTTCAGGCTATGTCCTTTGATGACCCTGATGAAGGCCGCAGGCCAAAACACATTGGTCAAAGTAATAAAGCTGTTCATCATACTACAAGTGTTGCTGGAGCGCCAACCTTGCTTTTGACTCAGGCCAAGAATTCCCTCATAAGTGTTTAGAAAAAATGTTGAACTACTGATTAATTTAGAATGTGTAAATAGCCTATCTGACATTTATAAATGGATGATTAATTATTAAGTGATGTTTCAGAGAGCAGGAGCGTGTATTTTGGAGAAACAGAAAAATACATTTTTGGAGAAAAAAATGTACTCTCACACAATAACATGTCCTGTTATACTTAAGACATTAAAGAATAAAAAACAGACTGATTTAATTATCTTTCATTAAATGTGAAGATGGCAGGAAAATTGTGGGACTGTTAGGATTTTTTTATAAAACCATTCATCCATTAAACAACCATTAAACACTTCCTCACTTCTCTAGAATAAAAACCTCATAAGTACCATTTTTAATTATCAGTATGATTTTAATATTAATCAACACAAAACCTGCTCATTGCAGACTCATCTGTGCATTCACATGTGGTATTTGCATTTGTTTCCACATTCAGTGAAATGGCAGCTCAGGTACCTTTATAATGTTACCTGTATGATCTCCCCAGCCCCTCTTTTCATCTCTGTTTTAATCTCAGTTAGAATCAGGGGATTCTAATTTGTTTTTGGTATTATTAGATTCTTTTCTTACATTGTCAGTACTTCCCTCAGTATATTGGTGCTTGCAAATCACAGGCACCAGCATATACGCTTGTAATGTGCTATATTGCCCTTTTCTTGTCTTATTTTTAACTAGAACTCACACTTTGATCACACATTCTTACAGCACTTTACCTGCCACACATACATGGCCAAGTTAGACTCACCCATTAAAATGACATGCATATTTTTGGACTGTGGAAGGAAGTAGTTGGAGAAACCTCACTCCAGGTACTCCACACAGAAAGATCCCAGGAACCTTCTTGCTGTGAGTAAACAGTGCTAACCACTTGATCGCCATGTCGCCCTATTTCAGATCAAAAGCAGACAAAAGCAGTATAATTTCTTATATATTTTGTGTGTTTGCAATCACTTCAGAAAAAGTGTCAAATTTCAGGTTAAAAGAATTACATTTGTGGTATTTTTCTGTGGTCAAATGTCAAAATGGATCAAATTCGACCTGGTATATCAAGTATCAGTTTGTGAGAGCTAAAACTGTGGAAAGCGATGTTGTTTTCTTAGTGTATTAATGCAATAATTACAGTGAAAAACACCACAAAACAAAAAAGGTAAGTTATGTTCTGTAGTTCTACAGGTATAGTATACCAGGTGTGTGCTGCTTTTCGAAAAAAGAGTGAAAAAAAAACACTGTTTTTAGGAGAGGCTCTGAATGCGCTTTGATGAATTTAATGCACAAAGAAAGTCTGTTTAAAACTGAATGAAGATCATTGTCGCAAACTGGCTCAAAGGACCACAAAAGAGATTTACTTAAATAAAAGAGTATTTATTAACATTAATCATCCGAGACATGAACACCAAAGTGGGTTCGTGGAAGAGAGACAGTGAACAGTTCATCTGAGTTTTTATATCCTGGGAGCCCAGGTGGCTGTTATAGACCCTCCCATCTTAGCTTATTATTAGTAAGAGTAGGCCAATATTTACATGAGACCGGTTGAGTCATGGCACAAGATTTTAAACAATAGCAGACTAGTCTATAATTTTTGGTAACTGAGGTCTAAAGGAAACCAAATACATACAAACATGTTTTGAGTTATTTCACACTTTTTTGTTTACTACATAATTCCATGTGTGTTCATTCATAGTTCTGATGCCTTCAGTGAGAATCTACAATGTAAATGGTCATGATAATACAGAAAAACCATTAAATGAGAAGGTGCCACGAAACTGTTGACTACATTGACCATATAACCCACTTTTATATGGAAAATTGCTGTTTTTTGTTGTCAATAATATCTACTTTTTTAAGACAGATGGGTTTCTGGAACAATCCAGGACATGCATCTGCAATTACTGTTTTTCCTCTTTTGTCAACACGGTCTTGTCAGAATATGTCAGCAGGTGTTTAGCATTATGTGCTTTTAAAAATATGGTAATGTGGTCAGAATAAAAGAACAGTTCCTCAGCTCTGCCTTAAAAGTAGCCATCGCTCAAGTATTATAAATCAACTTATTTTTAAAGCTAGAATGAGCAGAAATTTGTTCAGCATTGGAGAAAAATTTCATAGAACCTTTCAGCATGTTGTAATTCAATTGGTTTGAAATTAAACTAGATTTCTGCACTTCATCTGGGCTTTGTTTTCAGGCTTTAGAAAATCTAGTCCGTGACGGGGGACTTTGGCTGATCACAAAGAGATTCTTTTCAAAGAAACAGTTCCTATTAACTTGTCTCCAAAATTCAGTGGTGAAATATTCTTCAGAAAGAGTTCCTATTCCAGCATTGCCAACTGCAAAGTTATCAGAAAGAAAATCTAAATGAGAGGCTGACAACAAATGTAATAAATTATGTGCTGTAGAGCGTTTCAGAAATTGTGCAATCATCATTGCTCTGCTGTTCCAGTATGTACCTGTGGCCCTCTTTACTTCTGTGCTGTGGCTGCTCAGCTTGGTAAGTGAGGATCTGCTGTTAGTGACGTTAAGGTTGTGGAGACTATTTTGCAGAGCTGTGTTTTGCAATATTGCTCCACCTTGCAGTGTCTGTGAAGAACATTCATCTTAAAGCCAGATAAAAGTTTAATTTTGCAGCTATAAGTGAATGTCTTGACATTTAAATAGCCATGATTTAATGTCTGGATTTTGTTGTGCATTTCTTTATATGGGTGGCTGTAGCTCAGGTGGTAGAGCAGGTCATCTACTCATCGGAAGGTTGGTGGTTCGATTCCCGGCTTCCCCTAGTCTGCATGCCAAATATCCTTGGGCAAGATACTAACCCGAAATTGCTCTCCGATGCATTCATCGGAGTATGAATGTGTGTGAATGTCAGTTGTGCTTGTGCGAATGGGTGAATGCACAAGTTGTGTAAAGCGCTTTGAGTGCTCAGAAGAGTGGAAAAGCGCTATATAAGAACTAGTCCATTTACCATATATATCTAAATATGTTGTTGTTGCTCTTCGTTAGGTAGTATGCATCTGTGGTCAGAAGTAAATACACTCATGGGCATGAATGCCATAGTAATTTGGGGCTTTTAATAATTTCTTTAACATCTTCTTTCTTCATAGTGGAATGATTGTACAGCATACATCTTTTTGGTATGTGAACAAATCTGAATATGTTATGGATTTTCTCAGATCCACACAGGGTCAAAATTATACACACAGGCTAAAATATATACATGTACACTAACTTAAATCTTTTAGGAAGTGGTGCTGAAGGTTCTACAGTGTCTTTTTACTGGGCAAGACCAAGGCCTATTAACTTTTCGTGACTGCTCATTATTGACTACAACTGTTACTTCTCTGTTTGCCGGCATAAAAAATGATTTGTTTGACAGGACTACCACTCAGAACAACGGGAAAGTCCAAGGGACTCAGTGAAGAGCCGAGAAGAATTGTAGTTAGTGTTTATACAAATTTTGACAATCTCTTTGAACTATTTCTAAACCTACAGATTCCAAGTTCAACAGTTCAAACAGTTTGCCATGTCACCACTTTGCTAAGGTCCAGAAGAAGACCCAAACTGTCACCTTCAAATGAGAGGAAATTAATAAAGATGTTCTGGAGCAACCCAGAAACCGCTAAGGCTCCAGCCTGCCTTGTAGTGGAAACTGTTAGCACACCAGCATCAATTTCCACAGTGAACCAAGTTTATATGCAGTGAGAGGGCACAGACCAAATAGAAAGACCCTGTTCCAAAACTGACACCTTCAAGCTCAGCTGTCCACATAGACAAGTCAAATGCCTTTTTGGAGGAACTTTTTATGGTCAGGCGAAAAAAAGATTGAAGAAATTGGTTAGGATCTTCAGGAACTACACAGAAAGCAGTATGACAAGAGTTATGTGTGAAGGAGTGAAACTGAAGCTTTCAAACCTAAGAACACTGTACCAACTGTCAAGCATGGTGGTGGTAGCATCGTGCTCCAGGACAGTTTTGCTGCCAGGTACATGGCATACTGGACAGTGGATTGAATAATCAAGAACAAGTACTGTGCATAAAGCTGAATCTGAACTGGGAAACCAATTTAAATTTAAATCAACCAGTTCTGCCCAAAAAATTGTCATTAGCTCGTTGATGGCTACCAAAAGCATCTGATCAAGGTGCAACTTGTTAAAGAACATTCAAGTAAATATTAGTGGGGTATGTGTTTGAGCTTGTATTTATGGTTTTGACTCTGTGTGGAAAATCCTGCCAAAAATTTAAACTTCACCCAATTCTTGTTTTCTTAAAGTCATTAAAAGTGTGCTGTATAATCATTCTACTCTGGAAAAAGAACAGTTCAAAGAAATCATTAAAAGCCCCAAATTGCTCTAACAGTTGTGCCCATGATAAGTACATGTACACCTCTAACTGCAACTGTAGGTTAGATGAGATCTGCTGCAGTTGTCTTGGTGTATAACACCACAGGGAAAATCCAGAGGTTTTGCAAAGAAGTCCATCCCTCGGCTTGTCAGGGCTATTTTGGCAGCACAGTGTTAGGCAGGTGGTTCTAATGTTGTGGCTGACTGATGGAGAATAAAACTTTTTTGACGCAGCTCCCTTCTAAACCTTGTCAAATACTTACATGGCTGACTTGCATCCATTTATTCTGCCTGACATTGTTTGTAGTTTTATTTATTGAGCTTAGAGGAATTGAGGCTTTTTGGATTTGGGTTTGTTTGTTACTTCAGGGTTAGCTTAGGTGAAGTCTGTACACAGTTGGGACACACAGTTGTGCAGGTGTTGTGAAAATAACATTTTTCTTCCACAATGAAGAGGCTCATTTGGTTAGTTTTACTGTTACACGCACAGAGCAGCTTTCATTTGGTATCAGCTTATCAATGTGTATCAAGTGAATCCATATTGTCTTTTCATGGGGCAACCGTGGCTCAAGAGTTGGCAGTTCGTCTTATAATCGGAAGGTTGCCGGTTCGAGCCCCAGCTCTGACAGTCTCGGTTGTTGTGTCCTTGGGCAAGACACTTCACCCGTTGCCTACTGGTGGTGTTCAGAGGGCCTGTTGGCGCTAGTGTCCGGCAGCCTCGCCTCTGTCAGTGTGCTCCAGGGCAGCTGTGGCTACAATGTAGCTTGCCATCACCAGTGTGTGAATGGGTGGATGACTGAATGTAGTGTAAAGCGCTTTGGGGTCCTTAGGGACTAAGTAAAGCGCTATACAAATAAAGGCCATTTGCCAAAAAACGGTATGTACACAGTAAAAGTGACAAGATCTTACTTACTTCATCTATGATTTCGGTAAAAGCTTTCCTTACGAGTCCATGGTCTTAGCTGCTTGTGGCTTATTTTGAAAATTTTCCCAGTGGAGACATCAGGAAGGATAAAGCAGGGTATGCTTTAGGATGGGCCAACTTACCTACTGTGTACAGCGTCCCTTGGTTTCTGAGTCAGATCCATCCTTCGCTTTTCACATCCGGTTTCAAAATACCAACACCAACACCATAGCAACTGCTGAAATGCTCTGCTTAAGACTTCAAAATGGGACTTCACTGAGAAAATATCCCTCTTGGTGTATGAGGTCAGCAGCAGGGCCTTTCTCTCATTAGAAATGGGATATTCACACATGCAGTACATGTTCAGTGTTCAGTGTAGATTTTACGAAGAGTATAGTTCAAAGTCAACCACAGAAAACAGCATTAACTGTCATTATCCAATCACCTGTCAGAATCCAAGTGAAGCTATGACTAATACTGTGCAGTTTACTCCCTGCCAATTCTCAAACTGCAAGGAGAGAGGAAAAAATCTGATTTAAATTATTCCCTGAATACCTAATTATTTTCTGCAGCACCCTGGTGACATTGTCTGGTGTGACTGGGGGTCCCTTTAACGACAAAGCACATTCACTGAGAACAGCTGAAGGGATAATGACTGGACCTGCAGCGCAATTGTTTGACTACAAATACATATTATGGTGCACGAGCTGGTTTGAGAAATGCGTTGGCCATTTTGTTCTGCTTTGTGGCTGTAAATGACAGCTCCATTAGTAACCTCAGCAGTCTCAGATAAAAATGACATGTAACTAAATCACTATTTGATGGTTATTCAAATGTCACCGGAGTTTTGCGTGAGATGTGTGTGAATGCAGGAATACAATGAGGAGTGTGGAGGAGAATGAGGAGGGTGAGGAGTGTTTAGTCAAGTCAAAATAAAAGCAGTTCTCAGGTCAGAGCTCAGGTCATGGTCTAGTTAATATTTTCCATAATCAACATAACAATGGATAGTATTATTGTGAAATGTGCAAGGTTGAGCCACTGATTTTTTTGGAGCAGACAGAGAAACTGCCAATATTTAGAACAGCTAAGAAGCTCTAGCTGTTTTTGTTTTCTTTTTCTTTTTGTTAGTTTGTTTTTTGTGGTGAAAACAAGAGCTTTAAAGTGATTTAAAAAAAAAAAAAAACAACAATATTTTCCACTTTCCATGTATGATATGTTTTCTTTTTAGATACAGTACTGTTCAAAAGTCCCATTTTTTTTTACATTTTGCATGGAAAATGGTACATAATTGCAACAAATTATGGAAGCATGTGCAAATATATCTGCAAATACAGTAGAAACACAGAGTTTGTACAACTCTAAAAACACTCGAAGGTCAATCTTTATTCTTCAACACAGCCTGAATTCTCTTAGGCAAGCTTTCTTGTATTTTCTTCAACAAACTTTCAAAAGGACATTCCAAGCTCTTCTTTAGATGTTGGATCCCTTTTGTTCTGTTCTCTGTCAAGATGATCCCACACTGCTTGAATAATGTTGGGGTACAGGCAATCCATGACTGATAGTGTTCCATTGTGTGTTTGTTAGCTCCAGGTATGTTTTTACATTGGCAGCATGTTTGGGATCATTGTCAATCTGAAAAATGAAGACATTGCCAATCAGATGATTTCCAGATGGAATTGCATGGTGGATTAAAATCTGACAGTAATTTACCGTGTTCATAATTTTTCTCCATTTTGACTACTGGCTGAAATGCAGCCATGACAGCGCCTCTATCATGTTTTACAGATGGTAGACACTCACAGTCATACCTCTCTCCTGGCCTCCTCTGTGCATACTGAAGATGATTTGAACCAAAAAAAATTCCAATTTGGATTCATCACCTCCTCAAGACTGGCTGCCACTGATTTCCAGTCCAGTTCTTGTGTGATACTTCAGCCATTTCTTATTTCCTTAAGAATGGTATTTCACAGCCACCCTTCTACTGAGCCCATTGTCTTTTTGTGAACAGTAGACAGAGCAACTGAAGGTCTAGATGCATCTCTCAGGTCACGTGTGAGAGCTTTCCTAGTTTTTTTCTCCTGATACTGCTCATTCACTATTATGTATGTAGACACAACACAGGCTCATCCTTTGAATTTGATGAAATTAGGTGAAAATGGTCATGAAAAAAGGAAAAAGAAAGTCTCGCTCCCTGGAAGCAAAATATGAAGAAATGAGGGTTGGCTCAAGACCTTTGCACTGTACTGTATAGCGTTTGAATGATGTGCTTTTACGTCGCTTTAACTCGCAGTTTATGCAACATCCTAAATTTTTGTACAGGTTTGTACATATGGTAATCCGACTGAGTGCTTCTACTCTCCAAACTTGCTGTTGCTGCTCATTTCCACATTCGTAATGTGAAGAGCTGTCACTGTGGACTGCTGTATTTGCTCACTCGAGGCAGCCCAATTTTACCGGTGTGTCTAGAGGAACCCTTACGCAGTCATGTCAAGATTATTGCTTGAGATCATGTTCGTGACCAGGCACCTTCCTGACTCAATAACACACTCATGAAGCTTAAAACACCTCATTTGACAACCTAGCAGGTGTTTTATGTCAAGTTTGTTCCCGGTGACTGCAGCTGCTCCTTTCTTTAAAAGAAATAATAACTTGTGCAGACAGAGAGCAAATGACTCCTGCTAAATGTTTTATGACACCACAGATGATCTCTAGAGTTGAGTACAATTAAAAATTTCATCCAACTACTGACTTTTTTCAGCTGTTTTTTCCAAATGACCTATTGTTACTTCTGTTGCATTGGCTGAACTCAAGCCACTGAGTTAAAAATTGTCTTCCTGAAAAAGAGAAAAAAAAACTGAGAGAAGAAACAATAACACCCTGTCCGTTTGATTTAAGTGTATAATGCAGGCTTACATGAGCAAATATTGATGTGGAAATTC
This sequence comes from Mchenga conophoros, assembly GCF_057382185.1. Lineage (NCBI taxonomy): Eukaryota > Metazoa > Chordata > Actinopteri > Cichliformes > Cichlidae > Mchenga > Mchenga conophoros. Next base: position 14,526,218 of record NC_140538.1, read on the forward strand.
TGTATTTATATGTTGCCATGCAGAGCACCACACGTGAGAGCAGTTCCCTTATAATCAGTAGGAGTAATACAGTCACATGGTATTTATTTCCAAATATAATATATTTAATAATCTCATCTGACCAGTTATGCAAAGCATTAAGAATAATAATATTATTTAACATCTGAACCAGTAAATCCAGCAAAATTCACTCTAATTGATTTGAGGCAACTCCTTGCATCTATCCTCATCCTGCCTATTAGTGACATGGAAAGAATTTAACCCAGGACTTGCGCTCTTTTCAAGCTCTTAAGACTACCATGACCTGCAGGACCGAGAACCTACACAGACATTTGACCCAGAAGTTTGATTAAAGATGTGCTATTGGACACTTATTTTATTATCCATAGACTGGTCACATGTAAACAGCAATTACACTTTGAAAGCCTATGATTCTGTGTAAAATGGGCTAAAGATGCTCTTGTGCTGCTGTTTAGAGTAGCTTTTAGATGATTAGTGTGGATTGTTATCCACACTTCTCAGTGATCTCATATATTGAGACGCTTGCTTCTCAGTGAGTTGATCCGTAGTCTCACAGGTCATAATCTCATAGATAATCCTTCAGTTACTCCGTCTTTGGATGACTTAACACCACTGAATGCCAGGCTAAAAAAACCCATTTAAAATAAAGAACACATAATGCTGTGATATAATGATAACAAACACAAAAGTGTGTTGGAAAAGTAAAAAGGACCACATGATATAATAAATATCACTGAAACACAGTTGAGTAATGCCGTAAAGTGAGGCAATGAACTATGGAAGAGAAACTAGGATCTTTTGTGTACCTATTTTCTTTGCAGAACAGCTGAATCTCTGTTTATCTGCACATTTTGGCAGCGCCTGTAGGTACACTGACAACTTCTTACAAACTGTGATTGTAATTCTAATAAATCTTTCTGCAGAACTTCTTTGCCAACAGAGAAAGGGATTCTGGTGCAATTAAATGAATGCTGTGATTGCCTTCTAGCTACACTTTAGTTTTAAAAAAGTCAGCTGGTATCTTTCCTATGTCAGTGTCACTTTGCAATGTTATGTGACAACCTATATTTCACCTCTAATACGTGCCTGCCGGGTGGGGTTCCTTTTCTCCCGACACCCCCCTGTTGAGGATCATATGATGCTCTTGTGTTGCTTTGTAATGTTTTGCATATGGCTCCCGGGCGAGGATCCAAACTCTGAGTTGAATGGTGTTTTTGTTCAACATGGATCATCCCAGAAGAGAGCAAGAGTGCAAGATGTCCGTGGAGGCCCAACGCCAGCACACCCCACCAGGCAGCTGCTGCCTGCCAGGCGCCCATCTACAAATAATCTACTGTGGGAGGAGGTGTCAGTCTGTTCTGTCAGGGTATACAGTGTGTATCCAATTCTGAGTGAATGGTTCAAAGCTATTGCACAAAGAACTAGGTAATAATAAAAATCTCAATAGTGTTTGTATTTAAGCAAACTGAGCCAGTTCTGAAATGTAAGCCACATTCTGTGACTTCCATGTAGGGATTACTGAACCTAGCAGGGACTTGCTCCGGGGTCCAAGAAAGAGAAGCAAAACAGTGTTCTTTTTTTTTCTTTTGAAAATGACTACAAAGAGACATAGAGCAAACCACAGCATTTACACAACTACAAATGTAACAAACAGCTATAAATAAACACACAACTACTAGAATGGGTGCAAAGTAATTGCAAAAAAGAGACATGAAACCACAAAGAGACACAAGATAACTAAGAAAATGGATGCAATGTGCATTTCTGCAGATGTGAAATGTTGTAACACAACCACAAAGAGATGCAAAAGGGCTACAAGAGTTGAGGTACAAAGAACCATATTTTGGAGATATACAAAATTACACTTAAAACATCTAGAATAACTAATAAAAGACGCGAAACAACTACAAAAATATGCAAAATGTCTGCAAAAATAATGAACACTGATGCAAAAAAACAACAACCCTGCACATTGTGACTGCAAAGAAATACAAAACAACTACACCATGATCCAAAACAACTACAAAGAGTTGCAAGAAGAAATGACTGCAAGGGATGCAAGCGTCTACAAAATAGTTAGAAAAATGAATACAAAGAGCCAAAAAAAAAACTATTGCAGAATGACTTTAAAATCATGCATGATGGCTTATTAAAGATGCAAAACAACTACCAAATTATAAAAGTGGACAACAGAATTACAAAGACTTGGAGAAGAAAAGAATACAAGAATACAATACGGGGCAGGGATAGCTCAGTAGGTAGAGTGGTAGCCCCATGATCGGAAGGTCGGGGGTTCGACTCCACTGAACGGCTACTCTGAGGTACCCCTGAGCAAGGTACCGTCCCTACACACTGCTCCCCGGGCGCTGCATTGGTGGCTGCCCACTGCTTCACTGGGTGAATGGGTTAAATGCAGAGGAACCATTTCCCTATGGGGACTAACACGCACACTTTACTTTACTTTACTTTACTTTTACAATAGAAGAGAAAGGCAACTTTACTGACATTTGGGAATGTAGCGTAAAGTGCTTTGGCGTCCATAGGGACTAAGTAAAGCGCTATACAAATATAGGCCATACAACAGTTAGTGCACATCAAAATAAAATTTCAGAGCATCTAAATCTAAAGGTGTGAATATATATGTATTTTTAAAACTAGAATATAGACACATAAGAATATAAGGGCAATATGTCTCTATACACTATTATTAGAAAGGAAAAGTGTACTAGAGGCATAAACAGGTGCAAAACTATTACAAAGAGATGCAAAGACTACAAATAGAAATACCCAACAACAACAAATGGTATGTAAAACAAAGGTGTATTCTAGCCATGCAAAGCTGCAACAAAGACATCTGCAAAAATATCATAGCTATATGTCAGTCTGTTTATTTATATAAGGTTGTGCCATTGCATTTATATGAGATGACTCACACATCACGGCACCGTAACAGGTTAGGTATGGGGTGCTACTTAGAACTTACACAAATAACACACATTTCGGGGTTTTTTGTATTTTCTAAGTGATCTTTTGCAATTGCTAGGTATTTTGGCAACTTTCCATGGTGCATGATTAGCAGCATGCAGTTTTGAACTATTACCGTAGGACACAAACCATCACGTTTTATCATTTCACAGTGAACTGCACTTCTTCTTGTATTACAGAACAGCCAGTCAGTTTTTTTGACAGCCCAGTGATCAGGTGGCATGTCATACACCATTAAGCATGACTGCGATCGCTACGGGGTCCATGCTATAAATTCCTAAGTGTTCTGTTCACACATTTTGTTTTGATACTTTTAGTTTATCTCTGCTTTCTTTGACAAATAAAATTGTTTTGACCACTTTTCATAGAAAATGACGATGTAAAATGCTGCATGAAAAACCCCAAGTCATATGGCTTTACCCCCGTTGGAAATTGCTTACAGACAGTCAAGTAAACCGCAATCAGTTTGTATAAACAACACAAGAATATAGCCCATGCTACTGAGCCAATACAGTGTCTCACAGGCCTGGCTGCTGATACAAGTTATATAAATGCTAAAGCGACAATAAGGCAGATCCTGAGAGGTGCCCGCTGGGAAACATGGCCAGCATGCCAACTCTGAATGTCTAGAGCCAGACACTTTGGAGATGTGTGTGCAACAAGCTCTTCCTTTACTTTAATTTGAAAAAGGTCAGTTATATTAACATTTTCAATGTGAGATCACCCCCTTTGATTTAACTGGTGGAAAGTCCAGTCATGATCTGGAAATTTGAAAATGTTGCACTGAATGAAAGTTGTTCTGAGATCTGCTTGCATGCATAAAAAAAACTTTTCCAGCTCAAAGATCAATCAAAGCTCTCAAATAAACCTAATATACTACATGGCCTCCCTGTTTCACAGCACCAGTATCGCATTGAGCCTCAAGCCAGGAGTGCCTTGCTCTGGTCATCATGGCAACTCCTCTGCCAAGACCCATCAGAAAGTGTCTTTATTTATCCTCATACACACTGCCAAGTAAATCTTGAAATGCTGCTCTGAGTACAGATGTTGCCATTGGAGGAACATAAACTCCTTAACCTGTTGTTGGAAGGAACTTCTTCCAGCTGTGTGACATATCTTTATGGCTGATCAAGTGGATTAATCCTCCAGAGGGATGCTTGAGGTCACAACTGGATTTTTATGCCAAAACAACTACAAAAATCAGACACTGTCAGAAAATATTCTTCCTTGGATTTTTTATTTTACCATCTATTGAATTCAGTGAGTTTCTCCATGGGAATGTAAATTGCCTACTTGGGGGGGGGAAGATGAAAGGATAGTAGGGACAGCACACATGGTGGGCAACAAGTGGGGTGGAAAACCGAGCGCCACGTGCTTGATATACTGTGGTGCACCAGCAGTAGCCACTACACGAACTGTGGAACACGAGGACACAACATGATTATGAAAATGATTAGAAATTTTACAGTTTAATAAAAAGTATTAAAAAACAAAAACAAAACAAGCTCTTTGTTGGATGAGTGATTCCTCGCAGTCGTACAATGTGAACAGAACACTGTACTGGAGATAACTGTGCTTTAAGTGTCTATATAATCTGGGAATATAATAACTATTTCTTGCTAGTTAACGCTCTTGAAGTCTGCTCTGGTGACTACAGCGTCAATAGTCCTGTGAAGCTCCACCTCCACTACCACCTTTTATGTTAATTTCCGCGCGGACTGAAGTGAGCCACTGCGTGCTGGATCTGTTAGTTGCTGTGAGCTGCTGCTTGATGTCGATGAATCTTTGGATAGACACAACCTAACGCTGAATCACTGTCGGGACTCTTTTTCCCCCCCTGTGCGTGTGTGAACAGTGTGGTGTCCATATAATGTCGCTGCTGAGGACGCGAGGCTGAATGTGAATACTGTGGATCCAGGTCGCAGTTAGAGGGAGAGGTGAACGCACCTTGCATCCAGCCATGGGAGGTCAGATCACCAGGAATACCTTTTACGGTAAGGGCATCTGGCGTCACCGGACAGGAGAGCGTGTGCCGATTGTTTATTATGCGCCACAACTGTAATATTATAAGAGGAGACGATATAAACGAGTTGTAGGCTTGGCTTGTGCAGCTTCAAGCCAGTGTGCATGAAAACTGTAGGCGTCCTGGGAGCCTAAAATAAAGGAGAAGTGAAATTACAGCCGCTTTGGCCAAGTTTAAGCACCATTTGTAAGTCACGACTGGTTTAGGATTAAAGACACTGGTGTTTTTTAAGTGTGAAAATCCTCTGCGACATATTAACCGACTTCCAGCAAAAGAAACCAAACAGGACAAACTGAACTGAGCTGGTTAGAGGATTAAATAGCCTTCAACTTTTTTTTTTTTTACCCACCTGCTTGTTATTTTTTATTTATTTATTTATCTCTGCCTTTAGTTGATGCCTAACACTTTTAGAGTCTCCTGCCTCTTTTTAATGAACCTGCGTGTCTGAAATTATAATAGTGAGCAGGTACAGGGTATCTTGTTTCCTCTGCTTTTTGCTTGTATTCTGTTTCACTTTTTAGGTGTACGTTCAGTGGTAAAAGTCATATAGAACCCCGTTTAGTTTTGAATGATTATTGGGAGTCTGACACTGATATAAGTACACACAACATGCATTTAGTAAAATTTCTTAAACCTGTTATTAAACTATGCTGAGCACTAAATGAATTTAAGATGACTGTGGTCTTTTGTTTTTTTAAGCGTTTAACTCGTTAGTGCTGTTTTATTAAGATTAAGCATTTAAATTTAAAGTTGGCACAGTAAAAGTTCATGTATCAGGCATTAGGGTAGAGCTGAAGCAATACTTTGAATCGATTATTCAGTCTCCAGAAACATAATGCTTTTGGATATGTGATTGTTTCAGTTAATTCCCAAGTAAACCAAGTAGAAAGTTCTCTGGCTCTGGCCTCTCACATGTGATGGTTTGCAGATTTTCTGTGGCTTACTCATTTTAAATTTAATAACCTTGAGTATGAACTGATGGTTGACGGGCAGGGAATTTTGATGAGTTTACGCTCTTTTCTGTCATTTTATGGAAGAACATGAAGTGACTAATAAAGAAATATAACCATCAGGTAAATTGAATTATAAGAATCCCATTAATAGCGTCTTGTTGGGGGCCTAACTGATGCAGTTCTAGTGTTACACTATGTCTTTTGTGGGATGTAGTGTTTTGATTAGCTTTCAGTTGCTTTACATCAGCAAAGATTTGCCAGATGATTGAATGCTCTGTGGTTTTTGGTTCCTAGTTATTGTAAACAGTCCACATACAGTAAATGCCACAAGTCTGTGTGGCCTTATTTGATAGAAACCTGGCATTCTCTTGTATTTCTGATCATTTGTGACCATTATATTTCAGTGAACTCAAGTCAGATTAACTAAATTGGATAGAAATAATTTTATACCAGCACAAATGATCTTCCACTGTCTCTGGCTATAAATGTTTTAGGACAGCAACAGTTTTTGGGTTCATTTTTCTGTTCAGGTGGTACAATGAAGGTGATAACTTATATAGAGTTTACAGTCTTCCTTTTCACTTTTTATTCAGGTCTCCAACGCTGTCTATCAGCACCAACCTGCCCATCCTATTTTTCTAACTTTTACGTTCCATATCCATATTATAATATTTTTGGTTTCATCTCTCTTCCATATTGGTATTATCTTGCTTTAGTTTACAATTGCAGTTTGGTACTTTTTGATATACCAAGTGCTTTCTAGCACACCCAGATGAACCAGTTCATGTGATCCCTTTTCCAGTTTCAGTTGTAGGGTCCACTGGTGTGACACAATACAGGTGCAGACAGGGGCACAGCTAGAAGTTCTTGGCTGTCAGCCATGTGTTCAATCGGGGCCCTAAAAATGTAAACCTTAATAATCCCTGTCGCATTGCAGGGCCCACCTCCATCTTAAGGGCTCATGAATCATTCAACCTTCACTCCTCCCCGTTTGGTAAACCTTCATGACGACTCTGGCATGCATTGTTCTTACTTAAAAATTCTTTAGTTCGATGTTTTCAAATAGGAACACTGCATTTTTGGACGGTTTTGGACTGTTGCTGAGAAAATAAAAACAAGACATTTCAAGGTATCACCTTGAGCTGTGAAATTGTTTGACATGTTTTCATAATTTTCTAGAGCAAACAACTAATCCAGCCCAAAGTTTACATCATGTGACAGTCCAGTATACATCTTTAACACTGTGCATGTATACCTGTTAGCTCATGACAAATAAAATAGGCTTTCCTTTAGGTTTTTTAAATAAAGCAGTTTAAAAACAATGAATTGATCTAACATTGGAAACAAAACCCACTTAAACAGATTCAAGTGATGGTCCTGTCAAACCTGAAGTAGGCGCAGCCCTTTTACAGAGGCCTCATACAAAGCATCTTCTCTGGTAAGACGTTTAAAAACTTTTAAATCACAAATGTTTATCTCTTATTGAAACAACGCCAGCTATGACATATGTGGAAAAAGCTAAATGTGCCCTGGAGCTCTTTAGAATGCATTTGAGGGGCCACCATGCCTTGATACTAACGTCACACCACATTAGGGCCTCTGCTGAGGCGTCTTAGTAAGACCAAGCCTCAGGATAAAACACAGAGGAGCGTAGGAGGCCAGGTGACACTGGCCAGGGCCACTCATTGTCTCTGCACTGTTTGTCTTTTCCAATTAATGACAGCAGAGGCAGTCACATTGTGTGCGGTGGTGCATTAAGTAACATTATCCTTAAGTTGCTCATCTGACGTTTGTCATGGCACCTCTCTTTTATCGTGGCAGGGCTCTGGTCGGTGGTTACCCTGACGTCACCGTCGGGTTGCATGACTTTTTAAACATACTTCAGCAACCATTGTATCATCAGCACTTTTGGCTCTAATCAGTTGTCATCTACAGTAAATCAAATGTGGTATTTTTATTTATCCTTTTATTTACTTTTTTGACTTTCATAGTTTATATAGTCCTTTGAAAGTTGTAAACCCCTGACAGGATGTCTGGGTTGTGGAAATAAACCTTCAGCTGATTAAAAAAAAAAAAAGAAAGTCTGTAGAATTCAATTTCACAGCAGCAGAAATGGTAGTAATATAGCAAAAATGAAAGAATATATTGGATTCTCTGGTTAGATGGTGGAGGATAAGAGACGCCACGGTCTGCAGGGCCAGTGAGGTGAGGTGTTGCTTCTGTTTTCAACCCTAACAGGAAATATTCTATTCTATTCTCAAGCCTGGTCTTTGATGGAGTACAATGCAGTGCTGTTTTGTTTTCCCCAAGACATCACGTCTGACACGACGTCATGGATGCAATATGGTTGAAGGGTTTGTTATGACTTCATTTAAGACCACTGTTGTGCACAGAGCACAATTAAGCATTGTTCAGCATTGACAAGAGCATGCAAAAAGCTTACTAAATACACTGTGCTGAGTACAGAACACTTGGCAGAGGCTCTCTGATTGTGATTTGAAGGGCAGGACTGGACAGAAATATGTGACAACGATTCCCATTTGACAGCATTTGTAATTATTTTTCAGGGTTGACTATGACAAGTTTTTTAGATTTTATTTTATTTTTTTAATATAAATCATGTCTTCAACTACTGCTCAAATCTCTGTCTCTGCCCTAAAATTAGAACGCTGTGATGTTCTATTAAACCTGGCCTCAGAAGTCACATGGCGACTCGTCTCCAATCCTGGCAGTCCTAACTGATTTGTCTCTGTGGTGCATTATATACCTCTTGACCTTCCAAGGTCAATTAAAGGAGAGCAAAAATAGCTGTCTTTCAGCAGTGGCTCACATTCTCCTCTTGCAGACAAACACAAGCTGCTCATACACAGTCTTCCAAGTTTAGGTGCGAAAATGCAACCAGTTCCCGAGGATGAAGAAGCGTTAATGAGGCTTAAATTATTTATTTTGTTCACACTTCGTGCTCGATGGTATTTTAAAACCCTGAAATGCTGCTGTAGACGAGGTCGGCGTTTTATGGAATAAAATCTGTATCAAACCGTGTCGTGAGATAAAAGTTATTTGTGTTATCAGTAGAATAAAAAGTTGGGTTTTGAGTGAGCCAAAGTTTGTGAGAAAACACCTCCTCCATTAAAACCACAGTGACCTTGGTGTGGTCCTTTTGAAGAGGAATGTAGGAAATGAGAATGGGGAGAGTGGATCCAAATGAGAGGGAGTCCGTGTGAATCATGATTATGAAGGCTTTGAGATTGGACGTTTGGGGGGGGAAAAAAAAAAGCTGGTTCTCTTTTATGAGTTACTGTAAGTGGGACAAGTTGTTCACATTTTCACATGGGAAAAAATCTAGAAACCCGGGTGCATGGTGTGACTCACTGTGTACCTGTGGAGTTTTTTTTTTTTTTTTTACCACTTCCTCTGACTTACAAATCACAATAAATGCCTCACATTTTGCACCACTGATTTTGTAGCGTCGCGTGTACGTGACTTTCAGACATAAAGACTTATGATAAGATTGATATATGCTCATTAAACCACGAGCCGTAACTGGAAATAACATGTTAACAGCCATTCCTCACTATTATTAGTGTAGCTTTGAATATACTGTATTGGCCAGCTGAACATACACGCATCAAGAACTCCCGTAAGATCCCAAAGGTCATTTTCTCCTTGGCTAATTGTGGTCTTATTTGTGTGTAAGTTGATCTTTTTTTTTTTTTCTTTGTCCTCCGCCTCCTTCTGCTTCCTTTACCGCTTTCTGCTGATTATCAAACAAAAAGTTTTCCACAGAAAAAAAAAGAAAACCAAATGCAGCACAAATCAGATGATTATCTTGAAAGATGTAGAATAACAAAAGTGAGATTTCGGTGTTACCGGAAATTACCATTTACTGAAATGAGAGTGTTTTGCACAGACTTCTCGCAGCTGCATTGTTCTCCTAAATTACGGTGCCAGGAGACCAGGTCTGTCTTTGTGCTGTTGGGTTTGTGTTTTTTTTTTTTTTTTTTTGTTGTTGTTGTTGTTGTTTTGTTTTGTTTTTTAAATCCAAGGACATTTAGCTTCTAATTTACAATACAGGTGCTATTACTGTGCTACCGTGAGAAGATGGAAACAGACTTATGCTTTAAATTGCTTAAATAAATGTAATTGCTTCTGTTTGTCTATCTGTCTGTCTCTTTGTTAGCAGTCTAGCATCCAAAGTTTTTAAGATTTCATTTTCAAATTTTTCGTGACGGTAGTTACCAACAAGAACTCAAGCTGATTTAGTTTTTGCGAAAAATTGGGTCAAGGTCACACCAAATGTGAAAATCAGTCCAAACGTTATGTTACCCATGATTTCTTTTTATGGATCATCTTTAAACTCTACAACAATATACTAGGCCTTGGAGTACCAAAATTGGATAAGCATTTGACTTGACCGTCATTGTTGCAAGTTGACCTTGCAAAATATCATATATCATATATATGGGCATGGAAAAAGGGCATGGAGAGAGCTATACAACACGCTTTTTATTTTCTCAATACAACACTATACAACTATAGCCCTTGCCCTTTGGGGAAAGTTGGGTTCTCTGAGTGCTTTTGTTACCAAATTGGATAATTCAGGAGAATGAACCAGCCAGTGTGGTCCTGCAGTGGTACAGACAGCCTGATTCAATACTGCAGTCAAATGTAATCTAATATTTGGGTATTTTACTGTAAATTGCACCCCAAGAAAATTAACTCCCCCTCAACCCTTGACCAAAATAACCAACTCTTATGCTTCTCATTCTTCACATAGATTCCCTAAATGGACCGTTTCCAGCAGGACCTCACCGATATCACCACAAGCCCAAGCGCTGCCTTCCCATCCAGCCATGTGGAAATTTGTCCTCCTTCCCTCTGCTCTTCCACCCAAGCACCAAGGGCTCGCAGATCGTCATGGACATGTCTCAGAGAACTGTCAAGAGACAGGCCAGCTTCTGCAATGCCATCACCTTCAGCAACAGACCTATCGCTGTATATGAGCAGGTTCGACTGAAGGTAAACGATGCACTATTCGAATGTCATTTGTATTCACAGGGATAATTACTATTGGAGCCCCGGTATGCTACACACAGAAAATGACTGGGTTAAAAATTGACCTATTGCACAATGAGTCCAAAGTCCGACACCAGAACTAGAGCACAACTGGTTGTCATTTTCATAATTTCCTGTAACAAAAAAGTTACTTTACAAAACCATAGATTAGCACATCTTGTACTTTCTGATATTATTACAGTCAATTACTGAGAAGATCCAAATTGTGAGTGTGATGAAAAGTAGTCCTCTTTTATCTCTGTCCCTCTAATTCTGTTAGCATGTTTTCATTTTCTTCTCCCTGCCTGTCTGCCTCCCTTTCTTCATCCCAGCTCTTCACTCTCCTGTTTTCATTTTCTCTCTTTCCTCTCTGTGCTCTTGTGTGGGCCAAAGCGGCAGCAGCTTAGAACAAGTTTCCACTTCACCTATCAGGCCATCTATGTCTCGAATGTGAGAGAGTAGGGCAAGCACTGCCATGTGAGGAACACTGTTATCTGGCACAGTAAATGCAAAGTAAATAGTGCTTCGAAATAAGACAAAAATCGTTTGCAGGTGATAAACATACCGAGGTAACCAATCTTGAAAGTGATAAGTTGTTTTTTTAGCCCTGCTAGTGGTTTGGCACTATGATGGGAATGTTGTGCTGTCTGTTTGTTCAGACTGAAATATCTCAACTATTGGATAAATTGGCATGAAACTTACAGACATAGAAGCCCATCCGTCCATCTATTTTCTTAAGCACTCATCCAGCCAAACCAAATTAAATTCCTCAAGATAAGTAAAAATAACCTCAGTAACTCTATGTAAATGATTGATGTAGCCACATTTCAAAGCCTCGATGTTAGCTTTGCTTAGACAGGCTTCGCCATGCAGCGGGCCATATTATTTCGCAGATAGTTTCTTTCAAAATGCTCCAAGAGGCACAAACAGCACAAACATGGTTGAGAGGTCCACTTCAGTGAATTGAATTAGTGCAGGAGAGTTCAAGCAGACAACCATCGGCTACAGCTCCCTCTATGTCAGCATTGTGGACCACATGTGAGCGATAACGTTAATAAGGTTTATTTGCCCGCACAGGGAAATTCTTTTGCAATCACATTTCCATACACCAACATGGAGCAAACACATCTTTTTCAATACGTAGGGACACTTTCATTGCACCTTGAGGTTGTTTTGGCTAAACCACCTGGGCAGGCCATGTGTTGCCCATGTTTAGAAATTTGATGGCTTGAGGAATAGACAAGACATGGATGTTGCTTCTTGTTGTTCTGAAAAGTGAAGCCAAGGTGGAAGTGCCTCTGGTAGTACAAATTATTCCTGTAGTAAACAGCCTCCACTTTCCGGATGATTGTATTGGAACAAGTGCTAGTTTCAGAACAAACAGAATAAAACCTGAAGTAAATTTTGTAAATTATGAGTACACTCATGGGCCAATGACTTGCCAGTCACATGTGAGTATTGAGTAGCATGGTATCACTCACTTTCTCTGTAATGTCTTCCACGTGCTGCTGAGGCTTCACCATGAGACTTCACTAAACAATGGGTGATGTCACCATTGTTATATCCATCTTTCAAACACATTAACAGCCATAGTGGTTAATTTAAGCCTTACCAGTTTTAATTGGTATACTGGCTTGCAATTGGGACAGTGGTGTAATCATCAGCTGTTGGCATGCTAGAAGATAAGCTGTTGGACATGATTATCATCAGTTAGACATTTTTACCATGGTGACATTCTTAAACTCAAAGCGACACTGCACAACAAGTGCATATGTGTCTGTAGACTCTAGATATTTTTGGACAATATTTTAATCTTAATGCTCTTATAGTATATGCCTTTAATGCCCAGTACATGTTTCTGCCATTCTAATGGTTCCCATAGGCCATTTGTCATGGTGCTAACATGCTCCGATCTATCAGGCAAAACATTTTGGATTGTATCCATTTACATAAAGAAGTCACATTTCACAATAATCTAGGACTAGCTGCTCTTGGCACTGACAAAACACAGTCATACCACTTTAAAGGTAATTGCAGCTATAATTATGACTGGGTGGAGGTAAAAAATTACCCAAATGCAAGCTTTGAATGTCATGAATTAATCACAGTGCAGTGCAGGTAGTATCACTGCAACTCAGCAGAAACTATGCCGGCCCAAATTTGGCTTTATTCTTTTTAGCTCATATTTTATCTTGCATATTTATCTTAATTAAATTATCTTCATTGATTTAAAATATGTTCTCTCCAGATCACTAAAAAGCAGTGCTGCTGGAGTGGTGCTCTACGTCTTGGTTTTACATCCAAAGACCCATCAAGGATCAATCCAGACACCCTGCCCAAGTATGCCTGCCCTGACCTGGTCTCCCAAAGTGGCTTCTGGGCAAAAGCACTTCCAGAGGAGCTCTCCAATGAGGGAAACGTCATCTCGTTTTGGGTAGATAAGAAGGGCCGGGTGTTCTATCGAATCAACGACTCCAGCCCCATACTGTTCTTCAGTGGGGTACATGTCTCAGAACCCCTCTGGGCTCTCATAGACGTCTATGGCCTCACTAGGGGGGTCCAACTGCTAGGTGAGTCATGCATTCAGAGGCAGGTCTACGTTTTATTATCTCAAATATTTTATTTACTCCCAAAAACCTTTAAAACTACTCATATTCCTGCCAGTTCTAAGTTTGATTTGTGCTCTATTTACAGCTGTTGTAATGATCTTGCATTAGCTCATGAGACCCATTAAGGAGGCTAAGCTGAAATGGTAAACATTATACTGTTAAACATCAGCTAGAAGTTATCTCACAGCACCTCTCTGCCTGGGTAGACACTTACAGAGTTGATAGCATTGCTGCAGACTCTGTGTTCTTGGTGTAATGCTTTGCCACTGGAAAAACACTCTGCATCTGCTGCTTTTTCATCAAGTGATTAAAAGGTGATGTTACATACAGCTGCACTGCTTTTCCCACACCGGCCAAATGGCTCAGTGGAAAAAGATGGTGGGAGATTAGGCAGATTGTATAGTTAGCATGGCCGTTAGTATCAAAGAAATTTCCCTGAAGGGAGAATTTCAAAATGTCTGAAATCTTTTCTTACAATTCTGCCGTGCTGCTTAAAGGGTCATTACATCAAAGAAATGTGAAGCAAACCGGTCCGTCCCAATTATTAACAGCAGTGTTTCATCAATCTAAACCATCTCAAGTGTGTTTGGATTGGTGATTGTGTTGTATTTATGAAACACATCATAACCAAGCCAGCTTTTGAAAACAATGCAAATGGACAAATAGGAATCCTTGTGGTTGCCTCAGTACTTATTTATAACCATTTCCAAGAACCGCACTGCCTCTCCCTCTAAACAAAAGAGGCTGTCAGCACCAGTAATAAAAATAGAAGAGGCTCCCATATTGTGTAGATAGTGCCATTTAACCTTATTTCTTGTGGTGTGGTTGACAGCGAGAAGCGTGCTATCTCGTGATGGGCTGTTTGGTATCCAGCGCCAGAGTGTAGCTATCTGGGGTTCACTGGCCTCATGGTGCTGACCAGCACATTGCTCTTGTGAAAGAACAAGAGCAATGTGGTGTGGTGTTCATCCCAACAGGATAGACGACAGTAGGGATGATGTCAGGTAATGAGATGTTTGGGGTGTTTTTCCAAGACAATCAAATCAGTGGAATGTCTCACTCTGTGGATCCAAGTCTGAGTTTGACTTCGTTTGACATGCAGTCAACTTGCCTTCAACCCAAACTCGGATTCATATGTTTAAATGAAAGTCCCATTGGTATAATAAGAGAATTTTTCCGTTTTACAATTACAATTAAATCTGGGGTTTTCTGGAATGTGAGATCATACTTTACGCAATCTATGCCTGTGTATAATGTGAATGAGGCCAGCAGCCATAAATCCCACAGTTTCTACTCTAGTTTTTCCATATTGATCACTTTTATCCTCACATTGATGGCTTAAACCGAAAAGCCTCAGCCCTCAGTCAGCTAAAGGATCACTTGGCTATCAGCTTTCCTCTATAGCCTGAGAACGTCACTGCTCAAGAGCATGGTATATCTCAAAAGGCCAGTATTGTCTCAGGGGTTGGCTGCAGTTCAGCAAACACTTAGCCTGAAATATGGGCAGACACATCAAAGTCTGGTGTTGCAAACTGGCATGCAATTTCCTTTAACAGAAGGCTGCTTTTTGATTCTTAATGATGCTTAAAAGCTGAGCCAAATTTCACCTGTTGTGGGCTTACACAATCTTCCCAGGTGGGAATTATAGATCGCCAGCAGTTTTTTATTTTATTTTATTTTTTTTAACAGAAGACAAATTGTACGAGGAGCTGTGAATAGACTCCACGGAGTGTGGAGAAAGGCTTGGTTGGGTGACCTTGATTTGGCTTTTGAGATAAATGTGCAGGACAGTTTAAAAAGAAAAAAAGGCAGAATAAGATGCGATCAATTGTTTACTCATGATGATGATGATGATGATGATGATGATGATGATAATAATAATAATAATAATAATAATAATAATAATAATAATGTGCATCACTGATTAGATAATGTGCTTCAGGAGTGTTAAAGGGCTTCACCACTAAGTTTACATAGGACTACTTTAGTACAGAGGGAGTACTCCACTCCACTCAAATTTAGGACCGTTGCAAAATCGTTTCTACTCAGCCAAACAACTCACTCCAAGACATTTCAGTCAGAGGTTTCGCTGCAGGTGCCTGATGTGGCCTCAAGATGCTAATCTCCAGCACTGATGACGGCTGTTATGTTCACTTCTTCCCGAACATGAGATTTAATTTACATTATAAGCTGAGAGTCTTCATATCCAACCAATTCCTGATTCAAGTGACATCTTTGGAAGCAATTTATCAGATTTCATGCACCTCCCTCAGAGCCGCAGATGATTTCATCAAGATTTTCTCCCAAATGCATTTCCTAAGCACTGTAAACAGACTTTTATGTTTAAAAACCGAAGGCCGCATCAGAGACCGGAGCTTGATTCATTTAGAAAAATGTCAGCTTTTGGTATTTAGTTGGTATTTATTTACATTAATAGATATATGAGATTCAGCATATCAGAAGTCTGTTTTAGTCCATTTTTAAACATGTCTTCTTTGTTTCACTTTCAGCTTAAGAAAATCTATGGTATGATAACAGATTTCACTTCTCGTAACATTTTATGTCTATTCCTGTAAGCCGAACCAGTCTTGTCTTATTACCTCATTCCTCAGCTGACACGGCAGACACTGCCCTCCATTCACTTTGAGACACACATAGTGAGCTCGCTGTGATCTGATTTCATCCTTTATGTAAAAAGAATCCATGTCTTTAATATTTAATGGATTAATCATAATAATGTTCCTGCACACATCAGCATCACAACTGTTACTTCTGCAAAGTGCCACCTGAGTATTACTACCCTGTTAAAAGGTGATGGTTTGATTGTCTTTTCCTGCACAAATATTTTCTGTGATCCCTTCCAGGGTGAATATTTCTTAAAAATCTGAATTTATTCTGAACGCATGATGAAGTTTTATAATTATCCGAGTCATTTTTCAATAGATGTTTTTCATTCAGTGGCTGCAACCTCCCCTGAGGAGACGCAGTCAAAACTTTGTTGTTTTCTTTAGCCAGTGGCTTATCCGCATCAAACGCATGCTCTGCATCGTTCTCATACCTTTGTGTCCATTTGATCTTTTACAACCAAAACATGCTATATTAAGGGATTCAACCAAGCTGCTATCCGTCATCACCATTTCACTTGCGCTGCCTCTTAATGCGGTCTGCTGTCAAACAGCTTAACTGCTCTCAGGTCTTATTCTGATGTTCAAGGATCTTTTCCAGTGCAGTGTTGTTTCCACTCTTATCATGGGAGTGCAGTTCAGTAGCTAGCCACCCATGCAAGAAGCCAAAGGTGATCCTGAGATCAGTGAGACTGCTTGAAAGCTGAGATGGCGTTACGTAAGAGAGGAACCTAAATTAATCTGCTGAAATCAAACTGAGCCTCGGGGGTTGTCCAGACCAACAATGCTGCCCATGCAATTTAAGAAAGATCTGTTACATCACCACACTTGTCCTACTCACACAGCTATCAATAAAGACTAAAGTGCATTGCTTGGGCTTTGTACAGAACGGAGTGTGCTGTTGAGGATGCACGACACTACCATTTTAGCCCTTAGTAAGATTGACAAAAGATTTCCTCAAGTGTATAATATGTCCCAAGCAGTATAACTGGTTTTAAAGCTCAGTTTTCTCAGCTGTGTTTTCATAAAAAGGTCTCTGTTTACTATGTTTCCCCTAGCAGTATAACCAAAAGCCTGGCTTTACGTAAACCTTTTTAATACCCCCCCCACTAATATGAAATCAAAAAGTGTTAGTTTTCTTTTCTTACTTGCTAACTTATAGGCAACTTGTCAAGCTACAGAAACCAGGTCATAAATATCTGAAAAGGGAAATGGTACACCGTTTTGTGGTAAAAAAAAATGTAATGGGGGATCCGAATGCTCCCTTTACACCTATATAGCTGCAGTCTTAGCAGAATCTGTTTGTTTATGGGACGTATCCCAAGAGACCACACAGCATCCTCGGTTTTGTACAGGTATGATGGATTTTTTCCAAGTTAGATAAGCCGACAGAGTCAAAGGCATCTTTTGATAGATGCAAGATGCTTTACTGGGGGTTTGTTTACTAGAGGTAGATGAGTCACTTAATCACTGACAGAATGGTAGTGATCCGTGAGGCCAGCATCAGCTAACATCATCTGCAACCTGTCCTCTAGTCATTAGAGAAGAATCCAAAATGACTGCCAGACTGTCAAGAGGCTGCGTACCTCTCAGGTGATTAAGAGGGAACTGCTGACATCAATCATTTCCATACACGGCATTGCGACACATTAGACTGTAGAGCTTCATGGTGGGGAAAACTCCTGCTATTTGCTTTTCATGCTTACTAGCGTCTTCAGGGACATCCCTAACATTTACACCTGATGAAACACAGGAAAGGTTCCTTTTTTTTAAAATGCATGCTGCATAGAATATCCGTAGTAGTTGCAAGTATCCATGCATGGCTTTGGCAGCTTCACTTAACAGTGGAGAGAATGTTTTTTTAAAGTTGTCCACAATAAGGATAAATCTGTATTGCTTTAGTCATTTCTTGTGTTTTCACCTGGTAGATCATTAGACTGTGCATTATACAGAGATCTGAACTATTTTATTGTGGACTGGGAATTGTGATCACTTAAAATTAGCACAAGTCACTCTCCTACTCCATAATAAAAAGATACCCAGTTTGCACTCTTTTTCCTGCCAGTCCAGATTAGTTTGGAGTGCAAATCTGACAACAACTGCAATCTTCATTTACCTTATGGCTGCTGCTACTGAAATGTTGGTTATCTTTATTATGATTCATCTTTCGACTATTTTAATTCCTAATTGTTTCAGTCTATAAAATGAGAAATTAGACATCACTATCCTTTAAATCAGCGCCATCAAACCAGCTATTTGCCAAAAGAGCTAATATTAATAAACATAAAGAACACAAAAAAGTTAGCATTGGCTGTATGTTTAAACAATTTTTAAGCTAGTTATTTTATTATAAAGTGACTCGGAGCTGACAAGCATGCACCTCCCTGTAATCATATAATTTATCCCTACTCGAGAAATATTGAAGATTAACACTGACGGGCCTCAAGTCCAAAGCAATAAACTCCACAGCTCTCATCATCATATTTTTCCATTTTAATGATGGAAGAGGTTTCACATCCAGCTTGTCTGGGTGCAGCTGCTGCTGTTGGCTGCCGCTGGAGCTGGTGAAGCTGTGGCTGAATTGGACCACACATACTGAAATATGCCAAGTCAAATATGGAAACATCAAGCACTAAACAGTTGTCAGAACAGTCTAACTTAGACAAGTTGGCTTACAGGGTTTAGATGATAGATGACTGCTAAATTCTTAGTCACACACACCTAAAGAATGGAGGGTGACCCTACCATAGTCCATGGAAAAATGTGTATTCCTCAAATCATTGGCAAGTGGTTGCCTCTTGTCACGCAGGCCTAGAGACCAGTTAGCAACCCCCTAGCACACTGGTCACTAAGGAACAATGTGTATTCTCCAACTGGTTAACAAGCGGTTGCTGGATGTTGCTGACATTTGCTAGCTGAAAGTGGTTCCAAAAAGTGTGGCATTAAAAACCCTGTTGCAATTGTTTTTGTTTCCTAGCAGAATGCCACAGTTGCCTTTAGTTTGCATGGAAGATGCCAGCTTATCTGCACCTTAGTAGAAAATGTATCATGTTGCTGAATCCTACACTTTTCCAAACGAGCAACTTTTACTGTAGTTACTTTAGTTGGCAAGTGTTTGCAGACAAGTTTCATGCAAACTGCAAGCGACCAGTTTGCTAGTGACAAAAGCGATCACCAGGATGTCTTAGTGCAGCACCATCTTTGCCACCAAATTTAACTAGTGACAGCCAGCAGGCTGGAACAACGACTCTTCAGTCTGAGAATACACATTTTTGTTGCAAGAGAGTCACAGACTAGTCTCTACATCTGTGTAATTGAGGCCTAAGCTTAAAGTTTACAACAGCGTCACTGTGTCAGTTAGTTTGGAGAAGATAAACATTCAGTAAATGTAAACATTAAGGACATTAAACATAGTAGTGTCTGTTATTTTTGGCAGTGCTGTGAAAACATGGAGTGTTATCAAAACATCTCCATGTTTTCCACGGATCAACCCTGGAAGGCTATCGAGGTAGCTCTTATTATTATTATTATTATTATTAAAACGGTGGACCGATTACTGAGAATTTGATTATATGAAACAATATCGACAAAATAATTGAGCAATTGCCTGTGAGACTGCAACCCAGATTCTTTAAATGATCACTTTATCAAATTTTCCCCAAGGGCCGCAGAGACTCTTAGTCCCATTTCAAATTTGTCGCTGAACAGATTTACAGTATTTCATCATGTGTCCATAGCAATTCTTTACTCTTGTTATTGTGTTACTTTCATGTTACTCAAATAAAAGCGAAACAGTTTGCAGTTGCCTTTGACTCATACCTGTTTTATCAAGAGAGATAAACTGCACACGATGAAAAGCTCGGTGCTGCACAAACATGTTTGACGAAACCTGATTGTGCTGTACTTTCCTTTCTTTGTGTCTATTTTTGTCTGTGCTCGCTCCGTATGCCACATACTTATGTTCACTTGCTACAGATCTCACCTATTGTTTCTCTTGTCAACACAGATTATGTGGCCTTTCACAAGGTTTGATTTGTGGATTAATATGTTATAAATATAGAGGCAGATCTGATAAGTGCAGTCGGAAACAAGTGCACGCAGGATTGGGTCAGTGGGGCTGATTTAAAAAAAGATTCAGTATCATAAAATGATGCCCAAAGTGGTTTCTGTAATAGCATACAAGTAAAACTTTTAATTCAGTTTTTATACTGTATCCAGTCATGATGTGGTCCTACCTTTTTCAAAGGGGCTTCATAAGGGAGCAGAACTAAACTCTTTGTTAATTTTGATTGATGAAGACACGCGATAGGCCTCAGGGTTCTTATTACCCTGAAGTACTGCAAATGGATGTTGTGCTAATACATTGGGGTTCTGGTCTGCTGCTTACAGCCAAATCCTCCAAAAACAATAAACTTGAAATTCAGCATGATAATAACAATATGCAAAGTCATCTGTCAAAAGTCAGTTTGCAGCCAAAGGCAAAAGGCAGACAGTGAGAGAGGAAAGCAAAAAGAAATGCTAAATGTCTCCATATTATAAACATTCGGTAAGTTCCTTGAGGTGAATTCTTTTGGCAGAATTAGACTGAAATCATGAATCATACTTCAGCTTGTCGCGCTTTTCTTTCTGTTTTCTTCAGCAGTTGCTGTCTGTGTGATGAAAACCTGAACAAATCGAACGAAAAGTGATCCTTTTTTTCAAGGGACTGGACATTTAAACCTGATTACAGTCGCATTATGATTTCGCAAGGCTGTGGACGCCGTCCCAAGTTTTCCTGTTATGGAAATTGCTGAAGCTTAAAACTTACGTTCCGGTCAAGAGGACATTTAGGCCCATGTTAATACCTTTTTGGGTAAAACGATGCAAGGCTAGAGAGGCCTGTGCAAGATCTGAGGTAACCTTACTCATTCCTAACTAGGTACATTGTCTTTGCTTCTATGTCATAACCAGTTTGATACTGAGGTTGCTAGCTCTCGGGCAAGTGATAAATCTATCCATAATCCACCCGTCCTTTAAGTTTAAAAAGAAAAAAAAAGAATAAATAAATCAAAATTTGTGGTCGTAAAGGTCATAAAAATAGCAGAAATTGCTATATTTAAATTATTTTTCTGTACTGCTGTATTTGAAATACAAATTATTAAACTGCTAAACATAACAGTCTCAGAGTATAGTTGTAGTGTAACTTGATAGTACAGATCTTTGTACTTGAGTCACCCTTTTATTTCATAGCAGCCAAACAATTCCCATTTGCATGCATGTTTGCAGCCAACCTTGCAAAACTATTTATTAACTTAAAAAGCATTTTTGAGATACAGTGTGGAGATACAACGTCAGTTTGGAGAAAACAAGACTCTTGGACACAGTCGTGTCAAAAGGACAACCTTTACTCCTTCTATCTAAATTAAGAGGTCAAGTAGCAGCCAGTTCAAATGATTGATTTTGATTCACTGAATGCAAGTGTGACAAACTCCGTAAAAGCAAAACGTTTTGACAGGTTGCCGGTCTGGAGCATTCAAGTGTGTGTTCACTCTTTAGAGGATTGTTGCAGTGTGTTAAAGTCAAAGCAAATTCACCAAAGGTCAGCATGTGCAATGCTCTGAGGAATTCTAAAACCTTCAGCTCAGACTCTACAGGCCTCAGTTAGCATGTTAAATATTAAAGTTCATGCAAGTACAACCAGAAAAAGACTAATATATGAATAAGTATGGCTGAGACAGGAGGAAGCCTCTTCTCTTTAAAAAAACAACAACATGACCTCATCTAGATGCTGTAGTTAGATGAAATGCTGTAGTGGGACCTTAAGAGCGCTGTGTATAAAGTAATGGCCGCAAATCCAGTAAACTGAAGCAACGTTGCGAAGAAGAGTTGGCCATAATTCCTCTATAATGATGTGACCGAATGATAGTCCTTAAGGAAACCGTTGCTTCAGTTTATTGCAGCTAAATGTTGTTCTATGGCTTATTGAGTCATGAGGTGTATGTACTTGTGAAAACTTTCTCTTTCATATGACTGCATGTTTTGGATGCTATGTAAATAAAGAGTTTATAGTACAGTGGCTTCAATCAGCACAAGGAAAGACCTGATAAATGACTAGCAAACAGAATCTGCAAATTCAAAGGAAGAATTGCCTTACTGTTCGTTTATTTTAGCATGCTGACTGAAAAAAAAAAAAAAATCAAAAGCTACCACTGAAAGCGTTTGAACAGTTGCTGGTATTTGGTATAATTATAGTGAAGTGATTGGGTGCTTGCCGAGGGGCCTTGAAGAGCCTTTCAGCTTCTATAGCTGCATTCAGGAGTCAGAACAGAGACGAGCTGGTTTCACCGTCCCCAAGACACACAGTGCATGAGTGTTACGCAACATTATGGCCCATTAGCGCTTCCCATTTCTCATGACAGTTTTTGGTCGCTTATATTTCCACTATTTTAAAGCCACTGTTAAGTGATTGTGTCCATTCATCTCCAAGTAGTTATTTTGTTAATGCTGCACACACACCCAGGAATGGCATGTTCAGCTTTTTGTTTTGTATTTTAATCACACATCCTCTCCTACAGGCCGGTGAGGTGTGAGTGGAGGACACAAGTGTACAGCTCCCTATAGCACTGTATTCTCTAAGTCACTTTTGAGTGTTTTTACTTGGATTATAACTAAGTAAATTAAATCTGCCAGACAGTCAGCTACAATTAAATAAGGGGCTTGATATAAACTAAAGGGCTGTATTTTGACCTAACATCTGCCAGAGTGTACACACTGGGATTAGAGTCCACTTATTTATGAGAGCTCTGTTTCTGGTGATCTCAGGGCTTGGAATTCACTTGATTTGTTGAACCAAAATAAATGCCGCTGGCCAGGCTATTATGCTTCAGCTGTGATTTAATCGGTGCAGATGGAATCGAACAGATTTTCAGGAAATCAAAATAGAAATCGTAATGGAGCCTGTCAGTTTTGGATCCAGGAAGCTGGACTGTACCGGGGGAAGCCTTTGGAGAGGAGGCTAATCACTTTCAGATGACCCGGTGAAGACGTGAAAGCGTGCTCTCTTTCCTGTGTGTCGATGTGTGCACAGATGTTCGCTTGATATTACTTTCACCAAAAACAATGAGATGAATCAATAATTGGAGAAATGTGTTTCAGATTGAGACACCTCATCAAGCAGTGGACGGTTGTCCAATGTGGAATTACCTAAGATGAGTAAGGCTGTGTAGAAGCACTGCATTACAGGCAGTTTCAGAAGGCTGACCCTAGAGGAAACTGTGCCCTTGAAGTGCTCAGCAGCGTCTTCATCTGCTGCCATTTCTCCCTTCAGTGTGTGCCCTTTACTTTTCACTATCACAATCATAAATTCTAAAAACCAATTGCTTAACTTGGTCTCTCAACATATGTGGCTTTTGTTGCACATGGGGTCCTATCATGTATCACTGTTATAGCTTTTAGACCCTCTTGCTTCACGTACACTTTCCTTAGTGAGCTCAGTCTGGGGTTTTTGGTTTTTTTTTTTCTTTCTTTGATAAGCGGAAGCCCATCCCTTTCCTTTTTGGGACAGGCGCATAACCCTCGCCAAACACCTCTCTTATGACGGATGACTTCACTCAGTCATTGCAGACAGAGCCCTGGATAGCTCTGCAATGCATGCATACTTACGGCAAATCCCCAAACGCACACACATATATGCACACGCACACAGTCGGTGCTGCTGACCTTGTATAGAGGTTGCAGCTTCATAAAAAGACCAAAATACCTCTTAATCTTGTTCTACCAGCGCAAGGAAGAGGAAGAAATCTCCCTCGTCTATATAGTGCCACGCCACTGTCTGACTGAGAGGTGTCCATGACTAAAAGAGGCACAGCATTCCCCAAAAAAAAGAATGTACATAAAAACAGCTCTATTGCAATATGTGCATTTCTTGTGAGTTACACAAGATGCAGTTAGCTCTTAATATAAAGCATACCGTTTGTTTAGACTGTGTGTGAACTGTCTGCAGTTTGTTTGTTGTTAAACTGGCTTGTGTTTACAGTAAAACAGGATTTCGGTTTCGGTTACAGCCTCCCATTGCACATGAAATATCATCTCCAGAAACAGGTTTTTCCAGGCAGTGTGAAGACATTTATGCCTGTGAATGTTGGGACTTGTTTGAATGTGTAACAACGCAAGAGGCAGAGGGATGTTTATCTATCTGTCGACTACTTTTTTTTTCTTTTTTTTTCCTACAGGTGTATATTTTGGCATGGATGTGTTCTTGCTTTCTCAAAGCCAAGAAATGTCCCCATAATGTGTAGCAGGAGTTGAGCTACACTGATTACTGATGTTTTCTCACAGCTACAATGATGGTATAAAGAGCCAGAGTCAAAGCGGTCAGCCGCTGACCCTGTAGTATCAGTCTGGTATGTGTTCCTCTTTTCAAATAGTGTTTTTTTCCTTCTCCTGGGACCAAGAAGCTGGAGCTGTTAAAAGGCCTCTTAATGCTACTGGGCCAATTGCAGCCATGCACTTAATCATTTCAGTATTGTTTTTTGTCCCAGATCCAAGAAGAAAAAATCCGAATTCAGACTATTCAGAAGCTTTAAGGACATGAACTTCGAAGTAGAACATAATTACCATTATGTTTATGACATGTTATTAAAGAAACCACTGGAGCACTGCCAGCTGTTACGACTCAAAAAATTGTTACTCTAAGCTGCAATGAATTTCTGTTGGTACCGTGCTTAATTTTCTCACATAATTCAGAAGACTGTGTGCGACATTTTAATGAGAGTGCAGATTGTAAGGAAGAGTTGGTTCTTCATCAACCAAAGGGCTTACAGTTACAAAAAGGTGTGTGTGCGGAAACTCACTGGTTTATGAATTTGCTTTGTTAGAACAGTTTTCATTTGTATCCAATACTTTTAGCTAACACCTTTAACCTATGGTCCTTGCTAGTACTGAGTTGAAACCCTTTTGCTGCCCTAAATGTTTGTGACGTAGATTTACAAAGTGCCGGAAACAGTTTTTTCAGAGATTTTGCTCTATGCTGACATGATAGCATCACACAGTTGCTGCACATCCGTGGTCTGAATCGCCGCAATCGCAAAGCTGCTTTATTTGGTGGCTTGGAGACTATGGAGGCCATTTGAGTTGAGTGAACTCATGTCATGTTCAAGAAATCAGTTTGAGATCATTTAAGCTTTGTTATCCTTCGTTATCCTGCTGGAAGCAGACTTCAGAAAATGGGTACACTCAGGCCATAAAGGGATGGAGGTGGTCAGCACTAATACTTGAAATGATGCTCATTTGGTACTAAGGGATGCAAAGCATGCCAAGAATCACCCACACATTCAAGGAAGGATAGTCCATGCCAAATTCTTACCCTCAGAGCAGAAACTGAGACACATCAGTCCAGGCAACATTTTCTCAATCTTCCTAGCAGCTTCAAGCATTCTGGCCATTCTCTTCTGACCTCTGGCATCAACAAGGCATTTTCTCCATCAGGACTGAGCTCACTGGGTATTTTCTCTTTTTTGGAACAGTCTCTGCAAACCCTGGAGATGGTTTTATGAGAAGATCCCAGTAGATCTACAGTTTCTGAAATACTCAGACCAGCTCGTCTGGCACCAACAACCATGCTACATTCACAGACAGTTAAATCACCTTGCTTCCCCATTTTGATACTTGGTAAAAAAGACATTGTTTTGCACATTTTATCAGACAGAAGATAAATGTGGTGTATTAGGTGTTTCAAGCTTCACCATGTATTACCCAAAGATTTTCATAGTTTGTCAAAAGTTTCATGAGTAAAATTCTTTCCCAGACTCTTTTCAGGCTAAACCCAGGAAGAGCTCATACATATTTAGTTGCCTCACGTCTTTGTCTTTCTTTGTTTGGTCTTCTTTTATCTTTTGTATATCTTTGAATGTTACTATTCCCCTCACAGCTTGGCTTGAGTGCTGCGCCAATCTCAGAAACCAAAACTGTGAACCACAGGAAGCTTTAATAGCAAGAATAGAAATTATCTCCTGTAAGTCGGCTAACTTTGCCTTGAAGATGATAAGGCGGCTAATAATAAGACTCTCGTGCCTGATCGTGCACGCTCTTGGCTGAGGTAGTAATGAATGTCAAGCACTTTATCAGAGGCTAGCCGGAGATGTGCCATCTTTGTTTGATAAAGGAGAGATGTTGAGGTCTGCCCTTTCATTCAAGTGCCTACCCTATTTTTTTTTTTTTTTTTTTTTTTGTCAGGTCGTCCCTTGCTGCGCTCTCCTTCTTCATCCACTTCTCAAAGGGAAAGCCCAAAGCAGATCGAGGCTGGGAGCCGTCATGTCACTCATCTCTCAGCCTGCCCTCTGCTTGCTCTCCTCAGATGTCCAATCAGCCTAATTTTAGCTTGTTTTAGATGGCCGTGTTAAATATGTCTCTGTGTCCCCAAGCGTGCCATGATGCAGATGATCTGTGTGCATG
This sequence comes from Mchenga conophoros, assembly GCF_057382185.1. Classification (NCBI taxonomy): domain Eukaryota; kingdom Metazoa; phylum Chordata; class Actinopteri; order Cichliformes; family Cichlidae; genus Mchenga; species Mchenga conophoros. The sequence continues at coordinate 14,552,919 of NC_140538.1, forward strand.
GAAAGCACACTCACGCTGTGTTTTCTTTTTTTTTTAAATGATGCTCCTGTGTGGTTTCTATTTAACAGTGAGCAGATTTAGCACAGGAAGGCCTATTTGTGAGGTGGGGTGGAGAGCATGGAGAGACATGTAATGCCGTTTTTAGGAGTCCCTTTACCTTTCAACGATTGGAAAAAAGCTGATTTTAGCATCCAGACACATAGCTGAAAATGTCACCAGTAGACAGAGGTATATTAAGTTGCTGGTGCTGAGGCAGTTTGTTTTGTAAACACTTGTGGTAGCTATTTGGATGTATACATATGGTTTTACTCTCTGACAAAGACTATATATAAACTGGCTTCAGTAAATTTTTGGAAATATAATCTTTGCATTTAAAGGCTCGGAGGACTGGAGCTGTGGTAAGTCTCACTTGCACACTTGGAGTTATGGTAGAAAAAAAAATAGTGCACCCTTTATCAGTTCTAGGCTTTAACATATCAGGACATAGTTTAAGAAAATCATCTTTCTTTAGCAGCTATTAAAATTATTTAAATCTAGCCTTAGGTGTAAAATGACACCCAGCAGTTTCCACTGTTCCATCATTTATTTAACAAAAACTAAACCCAAATGCAGAAGCAGAGTGTGAAATATTAAATACACCCCGTGATTCAGTAGCTTGTACAACTTTTAGCAGTAACAGCTTAAAGTAATTGTTTTCTGAATGACCTTATTAGTCTCTCACATCATTGCGGAGAAATTTTGGCCCGGTCTTCTTTACGTTGCTTCAGTTCATTGAGGTTTGCAGGTATTTGTTTTATGCGCAGTTCTCTTAAGGTCCACCTACAGTTTCATTCTGGTTGAATTCAAGACTTTGACTGGGAAATCGCTTTTCTTTTTCAACCATTCTGTTGCAGATTTGCTGCTGTCCTTGAGATCATTGTTCTGTTGCATGGCCTAATTTGACAAGCTTTAGCTGTTGGACAGGTCATGAACTTCAACATGTAACTTGCTAACTAAGGCCTTTAGGGTCTAAGACGTAGCTTTTAGGTTTGTTGCACTGTACAATCTGACCTTTAGCAGAATTAGCTGGGATGTCCTAGAACGATTGATGGGTAGCAGTAATTGACTTTCTAAGATAAGTTTTCATCCTTGGCATTGTGTTAACATATACCTGAATATACTAGAGCAGCCAACTGCTAAATCTTCTGCTTTTATAGAGGTGCTCACACTTGCTGATGATCAGTTAATCAAGTGCATTTAATGAGCAGCACCTGGCTCCTACTTACCCTCCTAATTCCTACTTGAAGCAGTGAAAATGTCCATAGTTTTTCACACGCTGTGTCTGCATGTTGGCTCAGTGTCTATTGAATAAGTAATGGCACAAATCTCATGTCATGTGGTTCAGCAGAGGTTGCATTTACTTAATTTTAAGACGTGCGAGAGACCAGTGTATTTTCATCATGTTGTGATACATAAAACCTCAAAACTGAAAGAGGGTGTACTTTCTTTTTACCATGACTGTAAGAAACAAGCAAAAGAAACCACAGGACCCTGAGCTAGAGACAGCGAGACGGGGCCTCAAACACAGGACCTCTTTTTCCTTCAGTGTTACATAAAGCTGTTATGTCCTACTGTGATGGAGCCACTGGGCCTGCAGCTATAGCTTTCCCCCACTTAAAGTGCTGATATGTTTCGGGAACATATAAACATTGAAAAATTTTGTTCATACTTTTGAAGCCTTAGTGCAGAGAGAGCTTTAGAATGAATATGTTATAAAACAGAGAAGCCGGAAGCCACCATTTGTTTAGAGTGGCAGGTGTGATGAATAAACAGTGTATAGACTGAGGATATAAAACAAAATAGTGTTATACAAGGAAATATGCAGATTACTAAGTGGCTACATTAATTTCATTTAGTCCTCCTGACTCTGTTTTCTACTTGCAAAGACTGTAAATTGATTCATTTTTTGCAGCTGTAAAGCCAGAGTGCTAATAAAAATTATTAGAGAACATGAATTTAGATTTGAATGTGCTCTGTAAAAAAAAAAAAAAAAAAACCCACCACAAACAAGTGATTACATAACATCGCTGTGTGTGTGTGTGTTCTTTTTTTCTTCTTCTTTTTTCCACAGACAGCGAGATGGTCCCACTGGATTGCCTGCGTCCTCGTTCTCTCGCTTCCGCCCACCAGACCGCCATTCAGCGAAGCAGTGGTGACCCTCGCCTCTCCGTCAGCCTGTGTGACCTGAGCCTGCAGCAGCAAGAGATGCATCTGGAGGAAGATGATGAGGATGAGGAGCAGCTACATCCCCTGAGCTCCTCCTCCTCCTGCCATGTGCCCCAAAACTCACAGAACTCACAGCAGTGCTCGCTTCTGCCCAGCCATTTGGACAATGATCTGCACTTTCACTCTGTGCACGGCATCCACGTAACCGTGCTGGATAAGCACACGGTGGCTCGGCTGGATCACCGCGGTGATGAAAGGACATTGGTGTTCACCAGCCGACCAATGCGCTGCTCAGAGACTGTATTTGTGAAGGTGAAAGCAGGTGTCTCGCGGCCCGGGTCGCTTTCTTATGGCGTGACATCCTGTGACCCTGCCGCCCTGAGGCCCATTGATCTGCCGTCTAACCCAGAGTCCCTGGTTGACCGCAAGGAATTCTGGGCTGTGCGTCGCGTAGCGATGCCACTCCACAGCGGCGATATCTTGGGCTTTGTGGTGAACGCAGAGGGGGAGGTTATGATGAGCCATAATGGCGTCAGTGCAGGGATGCAGCTGTGCGTCGATAACTCCAGGCCTCTCTGGATGTTCTTCGGTCTGCACGGCACCATCACACAACTCAGGATTTTAGGTAGATTCAGTTGATCTTTTCATGTTTTTATCTTTTCTCTGTGTGTGTGTGTGTGTGTGTGTGTGTGTGTGTGTGTGTGTGTGTGTGTGTGTGTGTGTGTGATACCTAAAAATCTATTTTTATGTTCTTAAATCAAATTTGGATTAGAACAAATTCAGGAAAAACCTAAGCTATCACAAGAATGGACTCCATCACTGTTATTGCTCCCTCAGAAAACACTAAGATTTTTTTTTACCTAAGAGCTGCTTGCATTGAAGCCATGTTTAACTGTCGAGCCACAGCCCTTTTAGAAAATGAGTTTTTGGTAATTAGATTTCAGTCTTTTATTAGATTTCAGTTTTTCAAGATTTTTGTTCCTTTTTCCTCCTTCTGAATAATTAAATCTTCGTTCAAGGAAATCAGTTGTGCTCACAGATCTTTGCAGGGTGTCAGTTGTAACTTTCCGTTCTTAACTGAGTGCGTGATCGTGGAATGACCTTTGGAAGCTGAATTCCCACTCAGTCAAGTCATGAAATAGTTTCTCCCTCCTCTGTTGTCTGGGGCTGCTCTCTGCCTTTTTATCAACTCATATATCGCTTTTGGAATTTACATCCAACCCCCACGATTTGCCCGTGAATGTTAACTTTGTACCGTCGGATGAACAGAATTCGTATCAGCTGGGTTTGATTCCAGCAGATTTCACACAGTGGTAACGTGACGTTACCTCAAGGTACTCTGAACTAAAAGTGTGGGTGTGCGTACACAGTTCAGGACTCAGAATGAAAAAAAGTAGGAACAGATAATTGCGCTCTCCAAAATAATTTCTTGGTTGGAAATGAAATGATATGGGTTATATGTAAATGCTGTAGTGATTATGACTGAGTAAAAACAGATTTCTTTTCAGGGAGCTTTGAGGAAATTGATTTGCCTTCAGGCTCTGTCCAAGAGCTACAGATCACTTGATTGTTCAACTCTTCAGAACATGTAATCAGTCTACTCTGTACATATTTGAATCTCTTTGGGAGAGTTTCAAAACAGGGTTTACTGTAGGTGGAAAATTGAAGGCCCTCGTGTCAGTAAAAGGTTATTTTTCTAGGTCATTTGACATTCAGCATCTGCCCTCATTTTGTGCAGAACGAGGTTAAGATTGAAATATTTATTTTGATTTCCTCAGTGGTAAGTCTCCTGCACTTTAAGGATTTTTATAAGCTGGAGCTTGGACATAGTTTATTTGCCTGTATTGGTAAAATATCACAGCAGGCAGGAATCATGAGTGAGTGCTTGTGATCTGTTTATCTTCATCGCAGATTAAGTCTTGATAGAGAACAGTTTTCTTACAGCTCAGAATTACACGATAGACATCTTTTCATAGAAAATCTAACATTTGAGATGAAAAAGAGGGTCAAAATACTCTGGTTGGTTAGTTTTTTTTTTCTATAATAATTCATCTGTGGATTCTCTGCTCTCTCTCCTTTCATGTAGTCAGTCAGACCAGGAACTGAAGAGGTTATTTCTGTCTTGCGTGGGCTCCCAGCAGTCAGCATTATGTATCAGGAGGGTGCCTGTGATCGCTCCTCATGATGCCCTCCATATGCATTATTAAAATGTAATTGCATGGAGAATTGCAATGCTGGGTTTTCCACCCACAGCCAGTTCCTGTCACACTGGTCCTCGAGTCATCTCTGTACTTCCTCTTTTCCTTCTGCCTTTTTCTTCCTCTTTCTCCCTCCCATCCTGATTCTTTGGGGGTATGAGCATTCTTCGAGTCATTACCCACTCCAGCTGTGGGGAGTGCATTTGTGACGTCTCTGCTCACCCACTCGCAGCATCCCGCACGCCATGAGTTGCCATGGAAACATCTAGCCAGTGAGGCAAGTGACAGTTTGTCGTGGCTGGGTGTTGTCAAGCCCGTGAAGCGGAACAGATGGGAGACTGTTGCTCTCACGTGGTCATTTTGTCCATGTTATCTCAGAAACAGTGATTTGATCTTTTCATGGGTCGGTCTAAGGGTCTACTCGTGTAATTACATGCTAATTTCAGTTGTAAATGTGATTAATACATATATGAGCTGTAATTTATTAATATTTTCAAGAAAGATTCGGCAGAGAATTATCACCTAACTCTGACCACAGAGCTTCCAGCTTCTTTCAGTTCATTTTTGTGGTTGTGCTCCCCACAGCAAGTAACCTCTTCTTAAATTAGGGTTTAAATGAACCATTTGTTATAAAGTTGTGATCTATAGTAATAGCATTAGTATTAAAAAATGTATTTTTTAATACTAATGCTACTTATTTTTTAGCACTCTGTTTTAGATGGCAGTTACTCAGAATTAGCTGCTGAACTGGCATCTTTTAAAATTTGTGCCTTACATATTTATGTTAATTTTGATCAATCACAATATCAAAAAATGTAGTTGATGCAAGAAAACTCTGCAGGTATTCTTGCAGACAGCTCCAAAATCCTTCACCAGTAGGACAGGACAGCTTGTATCATGCCACTTGGTGTTGCTTGTGGAGCTTAATGCGTTGGCTATGAATAGACTGTACAGTCACCGGCCACTTTGTTAAGTACACCTGTTCAGCTGCTTGTGTATCAGCCAATCGCACATCAGCAACCAAACACATTCAGACATATAGACATGGTCGAGATAACCTGCTGAAATTCAAACTGAGCGTCAGAATTGAGAGAAAAGGTGATTTAAGTGACTTAATGTTATATAGATGTTTGCCCCAGATGGACTCTAGTGTTCACAAAAAAACTGTCCAGTCAGGAGCACTGTCTCTGGGCAAAACACACCAGAAGTTCACCAACACATTAACTCAGAGCTGCCACATAAGCGCTTAATGGAGTGCCGTTTAAATGCTACTGTATGCATACATCCTCTCACTTTAAAATGTATAACTTTATGAATAAATAAACAGATGACTCTGAGAAGAGTGTGTCTCAGCAAAGTGCTGCGATCATCAGTCCCAGCGCTGACCTTAAATGCAAGTAAATTAGGGAACGTTTAAGCACGCATAACCAGAAGCAGTGTGTTCATGCAGACTTTGCTCCATCTACTGATTTTTTTTTTCTTCTTTCTTTCACACAAACACACTGGTGGTTGCATGATTAAAAAGCTACTATGACTTGTTTACATAAGCTGAAACTGAACTGCAAGCGGTTCAAGTGGTCCAAGGAAAAGGCATCAGAGTTCAGTGCAGCAAATCGGGTCACGTAGCTACAGTTATGCAACAAACTGTATACATTTTACAAACCCTATTAACGTGTTCTTGGTTAGAAAAAAAAATCTCACAAAACACAGAGAAGCTAACGTGATAGAACAGCTGCAGAAGTGAGAGAAACCAAAGCAAGTGAAGGACTGCATTGAGACACGCTTAAAGGAAGCAAACGGTTCATCAGTGTTATGATGGAGAAGTAGATGCAAGTGCATTATTCATATAATCCTGTAGATACATGTTGCTATTAGCTGTTTACTGCTAGTTCGTCACTTCTGCAGCTGTTGCTTCACGTTATTGTCGCCCCAAAAGAATTCCTATTTTGTTTTGTGAGTTATGTTCCACTTCTATTGTTTTGGGGGGGGGGGGGGGGTTGTGTGTGCTTTTGCAGCATTTTTCTATTTGCTGTCAAAACAGAATATCAAAATCTAGCAATCTTTCAGATGGCCAGCAGAAGGTCGCTTCTTTGGTTCCCAAATGAAATCTGATAGTACGAGAAAATGACCCTACTACTAATTTCATGATCTCATCAAATACTTTTCCAGTGAGTCTGTGGTCTCAATCACTAGATTCAGGTCTTCTTTAATACTACATGATGTTCATTTTCTAAATTATGGTCCCATTTAGAGTAAAATAGAAGACAAAGCAGGGTATGTTTTATGATTTGGCTGCCTTTCCTCCTCCACCTCCTTATGTCTTGCTTGTTTGTTTTCTTTTAAATGCTGGTATGACATCCATCGTTAGTATAAAACCCATGGCTGCATTGCAGTAACTAGAGCTGACTCATAATTGATTGGATTTTGGGGTATGGTGGTAAAAAAGAATAATATTTAGTCAACCTTTAGCAAAATTTATGGGGACAAAAACACAGTTAAAAAATGAGTTTCCCTCACACCTGACACCAGGAAAACACGTTTAGCATGGCAGTGAGTTCACTGTACTAGCACATAAGCTAGTTGCTAAAAGAAAATATGCAGTACTGGATGAATGGAGGAGTTAAGTGGGGGGTAAAACAGGGCTAAAAGGAGAGCGAATATCAAACTTGGGTTTGGTGGAGGAATGCTAATGTTCATCCATAATTGCTTGATGTGTAAATAAACAAGTGTTGAAAGCCACTATACACATGCTCAACCACAAATAAGTCTCCTGCACTGCCAGCACAACCAAAGACACACATACTCACGATCTCACAGCCAGCCATGAATGCATAATACAAGAGAAGACAGAAGGGTACATGAATAGACAAGAAGGTTATCCATTTGGCCTTATTGGAGTTCACCAACACATTAACTCAGAGCTGCCACATAAGCGCTTAATGGAGTACCGTTTAAATGCTACTGTATGCATACGTCCTCTCACTTTAAAATATATAATAACTTTAGGAATAAATAAACAGATGACTCTGAGAAGAGTGTGTCTCAGCAAAGTGCTGCGATCATCAGTCCCAGCGCTGACCTTAAATGCAAGCAAATTAGGGAACGTTTAAGCACGCATAACCAGAAGCAGTGTGTTCATGCAGACTTTGCTCCATCTACTGATTTTTTTTTTTTTCTTCTTTCTTTCACACAAACACACTGGTGGTTGCATGATTAAAAAGCTACTATGACTTGTTTACATAAGCTGAAACTGAACTGCAAGCGGTTCAAGTGGTCCAAGGAAAAGGCATCAGAGTTCAGGGCAGCGAATAGGGGCACGTAGCTACAGTTACGCAACAAACTGTATACATTTTACAAACCCTATTAACGTTTTCCCTTCCTTTTTTTGTGAATTTACAGCGTTTTGCTTTTTTCCTGCATTTTCCCACCATCTGTGGTTCTTCGTTTTTTTTCTTGTTCTCCACTCCACATTGTATTGTAAGAAAATTTGGATAAGCAAATAGTGGAATTGAATGAAAACCACTGACATTAGATAATTTGACACATGGAAGCGTGGTGGCGCCAAGTAAGTGACCAAACCAACTGTGTAGCAGTATTTCAATGTAAAACAACAATGCTACATCACTGCCAGGCAGACTTGATCAGATTTTGTCTTTCTATGAAATCGGGGTTGGTACGCTCTTCTGTGAGGAGAGATGAAGTGCCAGTATGACGCCAGAGCCTGTAGTTATCGGTTGCGGATGGGGACACATCACATGGGACGCACAAGAGAGCGTCTGTAGAGAGGGGTTTTTTTTGTACCCTACCCGGAGGTATTGTGGGCTCGTGAAGGAAGAAGGAAAAGTAGGGTGAGGGGAGATTACATCAATTCATAGGCTCCTGACTCACTCACACGCCTACACACACACTGTAGACTCATAAGTCATCTGCTTGGTGATAGAGAATATTTGACGTACGTGTAAGGGAGAGAATGACAGGCTGAGATAGCGACAGAGATGTAACAAGACATCAAACCTCCTACATTAGCTAATTATCAGCCCTGACTCTCAAAGATGCGGACGATTGAAAAGTGAAATGTTTAATCTTTGCATGTGAAACTTTGGCACTTTTGAATACTTCTATAAAGGTATCGTTTCCTCTCTATCCCCAGGCTCATCTCAGCACCCAGACCTGCGAGGCCCATCGGTGCCCAGCTCTCCATCATTTACACCAAACACACCCACAATGCTTTGCAGTGGCAACTCTGAGTCCAACCTCAACACTCCTTTGAATATCAACCTCAATTCAAGTCTCAACTCCAACTACCACACGCTTTTTTCCTCCTCAACAGGTTTGTCCAAGCGTTTTGGGTTTTTTTCTTTCCTTTCTTTGCGTATCTTTTCGGAGAAGTTTCGTGACATCTTTACAAGCCATGTCATGGTCTCCGATTCAAGTATTTCCACATGCCTTGTTTTTTCCAGATTTTCCATTGTGTTTATAAAAAGAAAATGTTTATGAAATTTACATTTATTAAAATGCAGAGGTGCAACAGAGCAGTGAAACAGCCAGCAGCACGCAAACGCTGACTGAACAGCACCAAGACGTCAAGTCGCGATGAGCACGTCAGTGCATGAAGCAAATATTTACCTTGGTGATGTGAAGCAGCGATCCTTGACATCACTACCGTCCCAAGCTGCCGGCAGTATGACAGCAAAACAGGAGTGATGATTGGAGTGCGCACTCAGTTATTCTTGCACAAAGTTGTCCTGAAGCTTCATTAGCAGGAAAAATAGGGGAATAGTGCTGACAGGTAAAATAAAAGATGCGTTGGATGTAGGGTACGTCGGATTGAGCAGAGCTGAATCTGTCTGGGTGAACTACCTGGAAGGTTTCTTCCGTTTTTCTGCCTCACCTTCAGACTCTCATATCTCTAATGGCTTTCTTTTGTCACCCCAGGTACAACCCCAAGCTCTCCATTCTCTAACCATCCAGAGTCCCCCACCTTCCCATCCTGTTCCAGCTCATGGAGTGATGAATGCACCATCTGCTATGAGAATGCAGTGGACACGGTCCTCTACGCCTGTGGGCACATGTGTCTCTGCTACGCCTGCGGTCTCAAACTCAAGAAGATGGCGAACGCGTGCTGCCCCATTTGCAGGAGGACAATCAAAGATATCATCAAGACCTACCGGAGCACGTAGGCTCGATAGGCGATGTCAGGTTCAGCTCGGCACATTGTCAAAGCCATGTGAGACTTTGTAAAGACACGGCACAAGCCTTGATCGTTTGCGTGTGCAGTCTGGCTCAGGTACTTTAAACTCCACCATTAAAGCGTTTTAATTATATCATGTCTAATGCACATCCTTAGCAAGCTAACAGTTGGTCCACTGAGATTCATCAGAGATCAATCCAAACGTACAGTGTGATCAACGGAGACACATTTTTGTGTAGTAACAGCACAACAACAACACACCTTGACCTACTTCCACTGAAGAGAAGAAGTAATCTGAAGAGGCATCTGTCCTACTTTGCCACAGTAGCTCATCAGTCTGCTGGTGATAGCATCACTGCTGGCTAGTTTTATGAGAATTAAAATTGTCCAGAGGAGTGGAGAAATAAATCGGTGGTTTCACCAGCTGCTCCGTTGCAGTTTTTCAGGCCGCCTTGGTTAAAGTGTTTTTTGGGGGGGTTTTTAAGTAGAAGCTCATGGCAAGATCAGATCGCGGTGAGGAATGAGTAGAAAGACAGAGAAAGAATGTGGCGAGTGTGGTGTGTTTGTGGTGAAAGTGCTTCTCTAGCAATAAAACACAAAGAAATGTCTGACCCTACAGGGTGAAGAAAAGCCGGAAAGGGAGCTCTGTTGGGTTATAAATGAAGTGTTCTGCTGAATATCTCAGCACCTGCTGTGCTTCTGTGAATGTCAGCCAAAGCAAGATTGCGCAAAGGGTAAAAAAGTGTGAATGTTGTCACCGCAGAAGGTCATGCTGGCGGTGAATGAGCATGTAAATCAGTGAGGAGGAGGAGGAAGGAGGCGAGAGGATGTTGTACGTTTGGGATGGAGACAGGGAAGAAAGAAGCGTCTTTGCTGCATGTCAGGGTAAAGAAAATGTTCACGCAGACGTACCAGATACAACTTTAGAAAGCCTGTAAAATGAGGGACTTGCGTGGATTGCATGTCCTGCTTCTTGGCAGCCGTTCACACCATCTCTGGCTGGTTGCTAAAGCCTGCTGGATGCTATAATTGCACAAACGTCATCCAAATAAACAGTGGTGGGCAGGGAAGCATTTTAAAATGCTGAAAGAGCACATGAAGATGATGAATCAACCTCTTCATCCCTGAAAGAATCAGGGAATACGAAATCCCACATAAGTTACAGATGGCTCCTCTTACTTCAGGTTACGCCCCTCTCTTTCATGCATTGAATCTCAACGTGAATAATTGCTTTCAGTTATGACATATTTATGTGTCCTTGAGCGGATTGGAAATTTAAAACAAATCGCAAGTTTGTCATCAGCGGCAAGGATGTAGCTTGTTATTGTGGGACATTTGTGTAAAAAATGTCATTTGCATATCAGTTTCTGAGTGCTGCTCTCCATCGATAAAAGCAAACTCCAAGGACACTTTCACTTGACTAATCTCTTGCATTATGTACTGCTTTGAAATGTTAAGAAACACAAGATATGTTCAGGTGTTACTCTGGCCTCGCTGAAACATTGCTCATCTTTAAAGTAGTAAGTGCTGATTTCTTTTCGAGCTTGTCGTCTTGTGGGGGAAAATTGGCAGTTACTGTGTGGATCATTTGAAGGACAGCTAAGTTTTCTAGTGTGCCTTTTAATAAAGAGAAGCTTGGACAAAGTTAGGCTCCTCACTGTGAAAACCTAGAGGGATGCCAAGGTCCTTTTTTATCTTTGAGCCACAGGTGGAAGCACAAAAAGATTGGAAGCAAACGCATCAATGTGCTTAATATCAGCGTGTGCTTTTTATTCACTGCTACTAATGAAATGTTTGTGTCACTACAGTGTACAATACTGGAAATTAGTTGTGAGCGTTGAGAGATGCTCACAGTGTACATTTCTACCTGGGTTCGTTTTCCTTCCTGACCAAATATTACCTAGCAGAAATCCAGCATTGCTGAACATTTGAAATGGATGAAATGGTATTGATGAGTGTAATATTAACTGTACATTATGAGGTTTATTTATTTTTCAGTGCTACAATAAGAAATTATCACTGTTTCTTTCGTATGTGTGGGTGTAGTGTCCAAAAAGTAAGAACATTGTTTATTTTATGGTTAGCAGACAAAGACAAAAGGAAACTTTTATTTCCCTGAAAGGCCCCTGCGGATGTGTCAGCTGATTTTCACTGAAAGAAATAGTTTGACATTTTGGGAAATGCTTATACATTTTGCGGTGAAGATTCAGATGAGATGATCCGTTACGCTCTCCAGTGGTTGCATGGTACGTACATTAAGTCAAGCACTCTATTTAACTACATTTTTGTATTTCGCTTGAGCATTTCCAGGATTTCAGAGAGAAACATTCGACTTTTGGGAATGTCATCTCAGTCTGTTGCTCTTCATGGAGCTAGAAAATCAAATATTACTTTCTCTAAAAGTTAGAGAAACTGAGAACCAGATGATAATGCTACTTCACGACTGATGGATATTTAAAAAAGCAACTGTTTGCTTACAAGTTTGCCACACCACGTCAAACCGTGGCCTACCTGAACAAACACCCCGAAGGCTTCGCTGTTTGCCTGCCAACTCGTCCCTGCCAAATAATAGTGCAGCCAAATCTGTCACACATCCTCTGGAAAAGTGGTGAATGGTGTAATTTGTACACTTTGATTGCAGCCGTGTGATATTTTTGGAGGTACTTGTTGCAGCTCACCCGACTCTGTAGAAAGGCATCTCCAGACAGATAAGAGAGTGGTATCACTCTATTCATCAGTTTCCCAAAAGGCCAAATAAGAGAAAATCAAATGTAAAGTTGGAATTGTTTAGCTTTACCTTTTGGTAATTTATATTTCTCCTAATTGAGCGTATTTAAACCGTGTTGTGGCCTGTGAGTAGTTCTGTTGATTCCGAGAGCTTCTTTTTTTCCCCCCAAACGTGACCAAACTAATCCGAATGAGGCAGTACGTGAAGATGGGCATTGTGTATTTTTGGACAAGAAAATTGTCTCTTTATTTTGGTTTTCTGGGCTACTTTGTGGTTTCTGAATTCGCTAATTATGTTCTGTTTGTTAAATAAAATTTAAATCACTGGTTTTCCTCTTTGTCTGTTATTTCCGATGACTGTATAACATGACCAAAAAAAAAAAAGAAAAGAAAAGAGCACACAGAGCAATTCTTTCGATACAATAAAGAGTGAAAACTGACCATTTCCATTTAACTGCCGGGGTGCTTTCTCTGTTTTATGCACAGCAGGAAAAAAGAAGTCAATCTTGCACAGACGGGGAATGAAAGTGCATTAGCGCCATTACCTTTTCCCAAAATATACATTATACAAATGTTTCATTTGTGGGAGATTTACCTCTTGTACATGAAAATTCAAATTAGGCAATAGCTCGAGAACTAAAAAGGCGCCCAACACAAACATTCTCTGCAGTAGTATACTTGACTAACATCCCACCATATACTATATGAATAACAAAGGCAATGGCTTTTAGTAAACGGCTATAACTCACAGGGAAACTGTTTAGAGTTGTGGTATGTAGACCTGGACAGAGTGAACATCATCTGTTATTTACTACCCTGCAGGCCTGGCTCTAATGCAGCAAGGTTTTAAGCTGCACTCCAATAGGCACAAATACAGCCTGCGACGTTCGGACATGAAACAGGCAGCAGTGTGTTCAGAGGTGAGAGGGAAATACACAACCAGGGACTGTGAAAGTGACATGAATACAGTACATCTCGCTGGTGTCTGTGTACACACAGACTTTCCACTCAGACCTCTCAGTGAACCTGGCTGTGGGCCTTGTGAAGGCTTAAGGGCTTGCCAGACGTGTTTGAGCTGTGTTATGGTATCTCTTCTAGACAGCTGTTTGGTCAAACGCGCAAACTATCAACTTGTATTAATGTATTAAATTTGTATTCCAAGAAGGCAAGGCACTATCGATTTTGAATTTTAACTACACATCAGACAGTCTGAGTTTGTGTTTGTTCCTCTGCTGTAGCCGAGGCACTAAGCAGCTTTTGGTATTCAGTGTGATGTAAAAGTCTTTTCCTCAGTCAGATTGGTGGCATCGAGGGACAGACTCTTAAAAAGTGTTATTTAAAAACTGCAATTTTTTTGTTTTAAAGTCCCTGATATCAAATGAGTCCTTTCAGCCTTACAGTAATTATTGAGCTGATGAAGGCACAGGTGAAGGTCACAGTGATGCAGTGCTTTGTCTGCACCAAGATGCTGAGTACTGCTGCCATCCAGTGGCCAGAAACATGTCCAGCATCTTATGCACCGGGCAGAAAACACAGACAGTATGATTTAAAAAGCTTTCAGTGCATTTTGAAAAAAACAAATATTTCATTCAAAAACTCAGTCAATACATGGCAAGTCCATTTTTTATAAATAGTAATGGCAGTAGGTTGACAAGAATCTCATTTTATAGAATCAATTTTGACCATTGGCCATAAATATAGATTCTAGTACCATTCTTTAATCATTACATATATATAGTTAATCAAATATTTTCTTTCCAGGTGCTATAAATCACATTTTCCATATTTCATCATCATAAACTATCAGCTAGTTTTCAGATACTTGTGGTGACACAATGAGGGACACATCGCTTTTAAATTTGAAGTCCCCGATGGTGTAATGCATTCCCTTCTTCTCCCTGTCTTACCCATGTGATTCATCATTTGCATTCACAAGTAAATGGCCTGTGTTTGTATATTTACTAGTCCCTAAGGACCCCAAAGCGCTTTACACATCCAGTCATCCACCCACACATTCACACACTGGTGATGGCAAGCTACAGTGTAGCCACAGACACCCTGGGGCGCACTGACAGAGGCGAGGTTGCCGGACACTGGCGCCCTCTGACCACCACCAGTAGGCAACAGTGAAGTGTCTTGCCCAAGGACACAACGATCGAGACTGTCCAAGCCGGGGCTCGAACCGGCAACCTTCCGATTACAAGGCGACCTCCCAACTCTTGAGCCACGATTGCATGCATGTAAATAAACCTGCATGCAATTGTGCACATTTAACTTGTTATAAAGATGATGAATGGACATCCACAATTAGTTCCAAGCCAATGACTGCACGAGTCTCAACAGTGGGATGGACATATGATTTGGTGTTTCTCTGATTGCAGCTGAAGGCGATCATATTATACGTCTCCAGACTGGTAACTTTAACGTTTGCTTTGCGAGTTGATGCTAAATTAAGTCGCTCAGCAACCGCAGAATGAAAGCCAATGTCAAACGTGCAGGTTCTCCTAAAGCAGTGCTGCTGTCAATTAGAAATGAATGGAATCCTAAGCAGCCCAGGATGATCTAATTTATTTGAATGAAATCATCTGGCTGGTAAAACACTTGAGCTGTATTAGAGCTATAGATATATGCAGATGTGGAATGAAACTAGATATAAACACATCCAATACTGAGATCTTTTACAAAGTTAAAGGTGGAAAGAGAACTGAGGGGTATCCTATTGCCAGTGATTATGGCTGGTAATGAATTTCATCATACTTTCTGTCAACTGTTAACAGGATTATACAAAAAAAACTACCCACCAGAATTTCATGAAACTTGGTGGAGAGCTGTATTAAGAGAAAAAAACTTTTGTGAGTGGGTGCCGAATCAAAATGCTTTTGTGAAACAAGGTATTGGCCTTGGGAGAGGATGTCCTCTTAGTGTGCCCTTCTAGCTCTCAATCTGCTCAGATGATAATGATCACATTCACTCACAATAAAGAAGTGCCCCTAAACACACCTGCAACGCAGACAGGAATAATCTCATTTTGGTTTATCACTTTTACAACAATATCAGTTTTTTAAATGTGTGAAAGATGACTCGTTATTTTTTCTTCCTTGATAGGTCCTAAAAAAATGAGACAGAAAATATTAAAAATGAAGCATTTTAGCAGCATTTAAGGAGTATCAGAATTCTATATGTACATCCCATTTTACATAATTAATGCTGTTCAATAATGCAGTTTTGTGAAAAAGACCGTTTTCAAAGAACTTTAGAACAGTTTTTAGCAGCAATAACTTGAAAGGATCCTTTTTATGTATGAGTTTAGCAATCTTTCAAAGTGCTGATGAACAAATTTGGCCCACCCTTCTTTAGTTCTTTGAAACATTTATATATGTCCCAGCATATAATTTTATTTAAATTCTGGTCTGGACTTTGAAAGGTCCACTGCAACATCTTGATTCTTTTCTTTTCTTTCCATTCTACAACAGAATGGCTGAAAAAAGTAAACTGTCCTGTTTATGACTCAATTTTGGCCAAGCTTGGCATCACATTTGACTCTAGAATACTTTGGTATTCAGAGGAGTTCACAATAGACTCAGGGATCAGGTGCCTGGGTCCTATGGCAGCAAAATAAACCAACTCATTTCCCCTCCACCACCATAATTGGCAATTGGTATGAGGTGTTTGTGTTGATATGTTTAGTTTCATCCGTCCAAAGAAAATAGTTCCATGCTGCCATGTTCTTTTTATATGTATGTTGGGAACCATGGAAGTAGGAAAACAGCAAGTACAGGTAAAATTTTAAAATTAAATTAAATTTAAAAAAACAGATGAAAGAACAAATGAATGTTCAAAAGTGCATTTATTAAAGTAATTCTTTTGGCACTTTAGTTATCATCACTGATCAAACAGTTAACATCAAACAAAAGTGAGAAGGTGAGCGTCCCCCCAAAAAAGGAATACTGTCAAATTTACTGCCCAGCAGAAATTCAAAATGTTATTATAATTAATAGAGCAGTTCATTTTAGAAAGGTTTAAATGACTTTTGCCTTTGTAATAATAAAACATGTATTAACATAATTATTAAGTAATGAATTTACAACATTTTCACTGAGCTTTTGCCTCTGAAATTAAAAAAAAAAGTTAAGGGAGCTCTGCTGTAACTGTTTTGAACTTTAAGGGAGAGAAAATGCTTGCAAATTATTTCATGAGGACAAAATTACATAATTAAATGGATAAAATATTTCACATGAAGGTGACATACAGTATAAAGAGATATAAAAAAAACATGCAGCACCAAAATTTTACTAACACAAAGCAGCTTTGGCAACAACAGAGATTTTCTTTAGGAAATACTGTAAAAAATAACAATTAAAAAAAGGTTTAATTTCAACAGCTCAAGGCATCGTCAGTATAATGAATCATTTCAAACATGCAGTAAGCTTTAAGTTCTTAAAATGTGTTTAATAAAATTATGTTAAAAACTAACAGAAAGGGGTTCGAGGAGCAGACACAAAATGACGTCTTATTTCAAGTTAAAGGTAACCACTGGAGAATATCGTTAACTCACTCTTCCACTCTCTGGTGTTGTCTTTGGTTGTGGTTAAGTCCCGATATATTGTTCCTGATGCAAAGTCTTAGGCACTCTATCATGTAGATTCATATTACCAGATGCATTGTTTCATTACAAAGTTAAAATTTGATGGGGGTGCTCGCTTTGGCAAAGGTACCGGAATTCAATCCGGATTTAATGTCCGGGAGTTAGCTTTTTTTTTTTTTTTTTTTTACAAAATAAGTCTGTTAGAGTAGTCTTTACACGCATGTCCAGAGTTCTGCCAGCTCCATACACGAGTGCTAGTGCTTTTTCTCGAGGTAATTTGAGGGCACCCATCCTTTCCTTGGTCTGCCATTGTCCAGAACTTTGCAGTACCACCACCCATTGGGGTTTTTTTCAAGAACCTCCAGACTCGTCCCCTCAGGAAATCCCATCGTCTCCTCATCACCGGGGTAGTCTGCTATGGAGATGTAAACCTCTCTGAGGTTGTTATGGATGATGTGGGGCTTGGGTTTCACTGTAGATACAGGAAGGGCATTCTTCTGAGAGCTGACACCAAGGGATTCAGAGCTGCCAGTACCAGATCTGTTCCTGCTTGGCAGTGCTATGTTATTTGGTGCCAAACTGCGTGGCACAGTGCCAAAGGAGGCATTGCGCCGCACTGTGGGGCTGGCGCGTGGGTGATCTGTTGAGTTGAGAGACTCATTTCTCCTGAGAGAGCCAACAGGGCTGGGACCGTCTCTGATGGGGGCTGAGATGAAGACAGATTGCGGTCTGACAACCTGCTGCTGCTTGATGCTGTTCTGCTTGAACGCGCCAAACAAACCCGTAGGTTTGGAGAGACCACCTGGAGGCTTGGAGGGGATGGGTGGAGTGACCTTCTTTAGGTTTTGGTTAATATTATTCAATGCGCGCACCCTTTGTTCATTCTTCTCCAGACTGTTGGACTTGCTAAGGCTTCCAGGTTTAGTCGGAGTGCCATCGGATTCGGATCCTGCCGTGTCATCCTGTGGCCTGACAGGTTCCAGGTAATAAGTTGGAGCCCAACCCTCTGCATCTCCCCAGCGAATATACCACCAGCCACTTTCCTGCTTCTCCAGCACCTCCACCTCCACTCCACCAGGAAAGCTAAGCTCAGACTCTTGGACTTTCTCGTACGGGTCTGTGGTGCGGTACAGGCTACAACCTTCCAGGTCAGAGTCTCCTCGGCTGCCTTTAGAATAGATGGAGGAGAGATCTGATGTGCTCTGAGATGAGAAGGAGTCCTCAGAGGAGATAACTGAAGCAGTCTCCAAGTCCTCACCTTTAGCTTTGGTACCATTCTTCAGCTGTCCCGTTGGCCGTAATTGCCTTCTTAATGTGCTGATGTCCATCTTCTCTGCACTGGAACTCTTTGCTAGCTGTGGTTTGGGCCTCACCACTGGCCTTAGCTTAGAGGAAGATTTGGTGGATGAGGATGGCTTGCTTTCCTCCTGGTCTTTCTTAGGTCTAGATAGATCTGGGGTGGACTCAGTGGAGGCAGATTTTGGACTGGATGCCTCATCAGTTTTGGTTGAAAATGAGCTCCCATTCAAGTCAATCTTGAGCTTATTACCTGCAGGTTTCCGTCCACCAGATGTTGGGTGTGCAGTCTTGTCAGTTTGTGACAAGACATTTGTCTTGGAGGAATTGGAGTCCCTGCTGCACTGCCTCTCTGGGGTCTCCCTGAATGGTCGAAAGCCATCATTCTCATAGATACATTCTTCCTCACCTTCGGCCTCTCCCTCTGCCTCGTGGCCATCTTCAAATGACTCACCCATCTTGAAGGAGGCACTGTGGAGTGATGAGGCTGGTGAAGGCTTTGAAGACATGTGAGAGCCCTTCTCTGAGGAAGTGTCCTCATTCTTTCCATCAACCAAGGAACTTTCTCCTCTCAGAAACTCAAACTCAGACTCCAGGTCCAGATCGCCAATGGCAGGGACATCATATTCTGGCTCTTCATAGACAGGCTTACCAGGAGACACAGGAGATTCTGGGGCCTCAGACCCAGGGCTGCTGGGGGGTGCAGTCTCCACCGAGTCCTGTTTCTTGACAGGTGGAGCTGGAGGTGGAATTTTTGGGCGGCACAAAGTGCTTGTTCTACGATTCAGGTTGGGTTTTTTACGTTTGTCAATGTAGGAGCAGGGAGCCCACCCCTCCTTTTCTCCTATCTGGACATACCACCAGCCACCAGAGTTTTTCTCAATGACCTAAAACACATTTCCAAAGAAAAAAAAAGTATATTTTGTCTTTATTTGAAGCCATTTTACACATTTTAATTTCAGAGGTGTTATTGAGCTATTGAGCAAGAGATATGTGACTGATGTTTGTGGTAATCTTGTGCCTTAAAATAAAGAGCGCTTACCTCAGCTTTTTGTCCTCCGTTGAAACTGATGCCATCAGATATACAGGACTGGAAATCTGCAATGGTGTAATACTCTGCTTCAACTGTAGGGGGCTCTGGAGGAGAGGGCAACTGAAATCCCTACATGAATACAAAATGGGTTCTATTAGAGTTATTGTCAGTGATTAAAAAATTTCATTTCTAGTTTATATTCAAACCCCTACATATAAGACGCTAATAGTAGTTTTTTTCTCCACTTAATTTAAATGTATAATAATAATAAATAATACAGTGTTTCCAGCAGTACACATTATCCTCGACAGCAGCAGTCCCCAACCCCCGGGCCACGGACTGGTACCGGTCCGTGAGTCGTTTGGTAACAGAGTTGAGGCTCGGGTGTCAAATTTATGGTTTTCAGGGCTTTATATCGGTATTTTTTATTGTTTTTATCGTTAACACGGTTTTCCTGGGTCTTTTCCCGTGTGTTATGAATAAATCTCCTTTTTTTGGTACCGGGACTGTTTTATTTTGTTGTATGGCTGGTCCGTGGCGCATAAAAGGTCGGGGTCCGCTGCTCTACAGAGTGCTTACATATTGAATCAGTGTCACTTTCATAAGGGTTGGAGTTTTTTGTTTGTTTGTTTGTTTGTTTTTATCAGAATGGGTACTTTTATCTTTAAAAATTAAAATATGCTGGTAGATGAACAGGACATTAAATTAAACAATGTGAATACTTCTTCAATTACACATTGTTGTATGTTGGTAAATGTCTGTATGAAGGAAAAGTCACGAGTAACAAAGTCCCGTGCACACTCATTACCTAGAGATGAATGCAGTAACATTTTCCCTGTGATGTGTCTTTTTAAGTAAAGATTTACCGGTTTGTTCTTCAACAATGATCAAAATCATTCATAATTGCTTACAAGTTGTATACATTTATTATTAACACCATTTTTTCACGCTTTCTGACCTTTATCAACCAAAAATAATAATTACATGTATAGAGGGATAGATGGATGACTGAAATATCATCACTCTTACCAGGGTTGCATCTCTCCGAGGAGGAGGTTTTTGCCTGAGAATGGGAGAACCTGTGAGAAAATAACAGAAAAATCACACATGGTTTGGTTACATTTAATGAATTTGCTTTACGTCAATATATCATAGATTCAAAAGATATCTGCCCACATTTGAAAATATTCAAGTCACTATGACAAAAAATGTCAGGGGCATGACTAACCAATTTCTACCCGATGTGGGGCAATTCTGGCTATAGCGGGTGAAGCAGGCTCTGCTTTGCTGTTTCCATCCTGTGGGGCATTAACAGGGCTGGCGTCAGCGCAGGGGATTGGCAAGCTTATCTCCCTCCTGGCGACCTGTGGACTCTCTGGGACACCTTCAGTCTGCACATCCTTCTCACTTAAAGCTTTCTTGTTAAGGAGGTTGCTGATCTCCATGATGTTTCCTATGATCTCCACTGGGCCTGTCACAGTCTTCTTACGGGGAGAGAAGTCATCCTTCATCTTTTTGAGGTAAGACGCTGGAGCCCAGCCCTCCTTATCTTGGTACCTGTGAAGTAAGTTGGAGGAGAAAATGATAAAATTGTGTAGAATGAAAAAAAAAAATGTCAGAAGCAAGTAAGGAGAGCTGTACTGTACCTGATAAACCACCAGCCTTCCAGATTCTTCTGAATCACCTCCACAGTGACACCTTTCTCAAAAGCAATTTCATCTTTCCCTTGGCTCGAGTAGGGCTGCACTGTTATGTACTTCTCTTCTGCAAAAGAGAATGAGTTCAGATTTTGACAGCAACGAGATCTCCGAAAACAAAATATTTAATGGAAACAAAAAACAAGACAGAAAACTGTATAATCTATAAATCTTTTTATAGACTTGTATTTTTATGACTACACTTCAGTAATGAGATGACACATTAAATTATGAAGCAATATATAATGATAGATTACCCTGAGATACACCAGACCTGTGAGATGAAACAGACTGGATGTGCTTTCAGGCAGATGTGTGAGTATGGCTCAAATGGCATGTGAGATTTGTCTATAAATTTGTCTTTATCAACCTAAGAAATAACTAAAGGACATAATTAATTCATGTCGTTAACGTACACAGATGTGCTGCAGTGTTAGCAACTGTTTAGCAATGTCTCACACAGCAATAAAACCCATTGTAACTTGGAATGTTTGCATCATTATCACTGGTAATGGATTATGAGTTTCAGTCTGATTCCCAGCACAAATAAGGAGCAGTGGGGCACCCTGGTGGTGCAGGATAGGTTCGCATTGCTTAAAATAGCACTAAATATACACAGTGATTATGCACACGTGATAGCAGTGCTTTCATGTAAGTGAAGGAATATATCTCTGTAAGAAGAATAATGCCCAAGTTCAGATAAAACAAATCCTAATAGCAATGCAGAGAAACAGTTTGTGGAAAGAGAAAATGAGGCACACAGAAAGGCCAACTTAAAAAAAACGAAACAAAAAAACAACTGACCTGCTTGATTTAACCCCTCAGATTGCATGAAGCTCCTATTAGCTCCAGCTAAATCTAAGAATATAGTTTTTATTTATTTATTGCAAAGCCCTTGAAGAAATATTCTGCTTGCAGCCAGTGTTGGCAAAATAATATTCTAAAATGCTTTATTGGCATGTGAACGTATATTTTAGTCTTGGTTCTGTATGAAAATAAGTGAAAGCAGATACACTAAGCGGGGCCATCTCAGCACAGAAGCCTCCTCTTTCAAACCTTCTGTTTTAGAGGGACAGCCAATCAGAAGAAAGTTTTTGCCCAAAGTGAGACGAAATGTTTCAGGCAGTGAAAAAGTGCAGTATAAATCACATAAGCATAATTATGAACTGTGAATCATGCAGCTCCACTCAAATAGAGCCAAGAATAAAAACCTTGTGGTCATTTTCAGCTCCACTGACAGAACGTAATTAGTTCTATAACATGACAATGGGAAACTACAGCACATGGGTCAAACTAGTGTCTTAAGGACTAGTGTCCTTGTCCTTTCGACAGGGAGTATCTCCTAACTCAGCACATAACAGAAAGCAGAGGCACCACGCTGATTTATGCATTCCCATGAGGCCGAGGGCCAGAGCCAAGTCATCATTTCCTGTCATTATGGCAATTCCTGTCTAAACACAGGGAACACAAGGAGAAGAGGTGTGCTCATAAAAAAAGAGAGGAGCACATAAAAAAAGTGCTGTTCTGTATGCCGTCTTCTCAGCTGGTTCACAGGAATCAACACTGTGGTAACAAATTATTCTGTTTTCCTTTTCTCCACCCATTTCCAAGGTTGTGTAGGCAGCTTAAATGGCTGTGGGATAGTAAGTCCTTTCAAACTCGTTGGGTACAGGATATTTTCTGAATGCTTTATTTTCCTTTTCCCTGGTTCTTCCGGCCACTTTGTGTTGGGGCTGCTAAATCATTTGCCTCTTACCAACTTCTTTCAAACAGTCTTCAACAATATCCAATGAAGGGAAATTCTGAATCAGATGTTATAGTAACCACAACATGCATCGGTGTTATAAAGTGTTCATGTGGAGTCAGCAAAAAAACAAAACAAAACGCAAAGCTGAATTTCAGTCATGGGGTGGAAACTACTCTCTCTCCACTCTAGAGAGCAGCATGCACTGCCAAGTGCAAAGTTTGGGCTGAACTCAATAGCCTATCCGTGCTCCTCTGTCAGCCATCCAAATGTATCTCTTGTGAAGAAAACCCCTGGCTGCGGTAAGAATGTGCAAGTTTGCTCGCAAACTAAGTGGAAGATTAATAAGACTCTTTGTTTATCAGTCAATACTGGTTGCTATCTGCAGCAAACCAGGAGAGAAATGTCTGTTTGTACCACACTTTGACAGAACACACACTTATTACAGATCTACATACACGCTTCATTTGCTCATAAAACGTAAAATATGGCTCTAAACTGCAGCATAAGGCATTCCTAAGTCTATTACGCAACTACTTTCAGATGAGTGGGTAGTTTTTTGTTTTTTTTTCCTCTGTGATTTGGAGACGATTGGCTTTGGCATGCGGAGTATAATTTTAATAAAAACGCTTACGCGGAGCAATTTTGTAGCATAATTTGAGCTTAGCATCAATAATTAGTGTATATAAAGTTGCTGATTTCACCTTTGCTTTCCAGGCCCGTTTCATATTAACGTCAGTTAGTGGTTAGTTGTGGATTGTGGCTCGTGATAACTGCATTTGCTGGAGGACAATGCAGAATGCAAGCCTGAACAAATATGTGCATGTGATAAAAGTTGAGTCATGTGATAAGAGACAATAAATGAGATGGGGTGAGGACAACAGTAACAAAAAGAGAAGGGAGGGAAGGAAGGAGGGAGGCGATGCAGCATGTTTCTCAGTTCACCTCGGCTCTGCTGCCTGCTGATGACACCCCCCAACGTCCATCTCCGGTCCAGCCTCTTCAGATGAGCCTTGTGTCGCTTAGTAACTGACACACACACACACACACGGCGACCAGATGACAAGGAAGGATCAAACAAACACGGAGACATGAAGAGCAAGCACAAATGTTACACAAACACACAACACACAAATGACATGGATCCATTATTAGCTACATGGAGGACACTAAAACACGACCACAACGCAAAACATGGTGGACAGTTAGCATGAGTGGATGGAGGTTACAAAAGAAATGTTAAAAACCAAGACATCTCCTCTGTGGCTTGTAATTAGCATGTTGTTATCACAGAGCCCCCCCCCCCCCCCCCCCCCATTAGGTTTGAGCATGTGGGATGCATATTGCCTTAAAGGAGCTGGTTAGAGATGTGTACCTAGAAGGGTCCATATTTCCTTGTATTTTAAATATAAGATGGCTAAAATGGAAATGATTCCAACAGTTCAGACATTAAACAAGATCCTTTTTATATAGAAATTTTAAAGAGACAGTAAAAACATTTGGTTATAAAAGATTTCAAGTCTGAATCATACACACAAAGCAGCTAAACTTTACACAAAGACTCAGCATCTAACCAGTTAATACATTTTATTTTACTTCTTTAATGTTCACAAAAACCAAAGTACATCAGTTTGCCATTTTACTGGTGGCTATATGCCAGTCTATTTTCCCCACCAGTTTCCTCAGAGGAAAGAAATAATTCGGCACAAAACGTCTTCATAAAGTCACACATTATTGTTCCACACCTTACTGTTTGCACATGCTAAACAAAGCAAAAATAATGTGTTTAGTGATACTGGTAGGCAGATATATTGGACTAAGGTAAATAGCTGCACTCCCAGAAATACATGACTATCATTTGTGTCAGTGCTGGCAGTATCATTATTTTCCTCTTATTTTCTACTACCAAAACAAGGAGGATGAGGGTTTGTTTACGCTTCCATCAGTGGGTAAACTCAAATCAGAAGATGTCTGAGCTTTCAACAACTATCATTATCAGAATCAGAAAACCAATTTTTGAAAAATATGTTGTTGTTTTCTTGGGGAGGGGTCAAAGTGACTA
Source organism: Mchenga conophoros (assembly GCF_057382185.1). Lineage (NCBI taxonomy): Eukaryota > Metazoa > Chordata > Actinopteri > Cichliformes > Cichlidae > Mchenga > Mchenga conophoros. The sequence continues at coordinate 14,577,657 of NC_140538.1, forward strand.
TGTGGTTGTGCACAATCGGCTGAAGACCGCAGAACTGATAAAGAGTTGTTTTAAGAGGTTCATGCCATTTCTAAGACTCATGAGACACATAAACATTAATTACACTGACAGACTGTCCTTCCTAAACCCCCTACTGGTTAACTCAGTAAAGAGATAACTCCAAAAAAGGAGATAGGAGTGCATGGTTTGCATATAGCTATGCGCCTGTGTGTTATCCATTTGTTGTATTCTGAGAGGAGAAAAGGGCATTTTAACTTATTTAACATAATGCAAAACATTAATACTGACTAGCCTTGTGTGTTCACTCTCTTCTTCCACCACTGAGTCATAAGATATACAACACCGCAGGGATTCTGAGTCCCATTGTTACACCAGTTGTGCAGCAAAAAGATGTTTGGCCAGAGTGCTGGAAAATCTTGATGTTTGTTTGGAAGTGTAATATGCAACTTAATTATTTCCGTACCTCCAGTTTTTTTGGGTTTTCTCTAACACAATGTTGCATATATCTTAACAAATATCCTGCAGTTGCTGCAATACCTGCCAAAATGATCAAAGTTTGCGCATCTGACACTAATTGAGCTCTTCTGGCCTATGATTAAAGTGCTCTCTCCACTAACGTTGAAAATGCTTGGGGAGTGAGACAGCATTAGTCGCTCGTAGATGGCTTGATAACTGTATCTGAAAGGGCCATCAAGGCAGTTGGATGCTGTCTGCAGCTTCACACGTCAGTTTCACATTTCTGGCAAACCAAACTCTTCATAGGTGTGTATGTTACGACTGTTTTGGATCCTTCTCTGGCTCCAGTAAGCTCACGAAACTTAACATCCATCATCTTCAATGGTAAGCGGACATGAAATAGCGTGAGTCATGTCAGAGCTTTCTTTCTTTAACGATAACCATGATTTAAAGAGCATGACTCCAGAAATATTCATTTTTATTCAATGAAAACACACGCCTCTTTCATGAGCTACACTACACGGCGGGCGTATCACTTAATACTGCACTGTATCTTTCTTGTACAGTGCAGCACTGCACAGCACATCCTTTGAAACATTGAGGTCTGGTCTCTCTTGGCCCTCCTCCTTGATGTTTACCCAGGTCTGAATCTACACTCTGTTCTGATGTGCTTATGATGGCAAGCAGACAGAGTAACATGCTCACCCGGCCCAGCCTCAGTTGTTAGCGTAGACCAGCAGCGGTGAGGTTTTTTATTTTTATTTTGTCACGGATCAAAGACTGAGGATTGAGGGCAAAAGTGGTTTCTGTGTGTGGGTACAGTGGAGTGGGTGAGGTTGTGTTTACATGTGCAAACGTGTGTGGGTGGGCAAAGACTGAAGCGTTTGCAGTTACTTACCTTCCCCAACTTTAGAGGCACCCAGCTCCAAGTCATCCCGTGTGCCACTGTGAGAGTTGAGATAGGTAGCAGGGACCCAGCCCTGCTCCTCTGCAGTGCTGACAAACCACCAACCTATGGAAACATACAGAGGTTGTAAATTGCATTTCAAACAATGAATTGGATAGCAAGAAATCAGCGTAGCCTATAGTTAACTTTAAGGAATTCAACAGTTTTCAGAGGTCTGCAATTGCTCTTGAACTTTCCTCATGAAGTTGAGCCTTGGATAAGACTTGCACCAGAAAAAGTAGACAGAATAAGCCTCCAGAAAGAGAGATGAAAGAAGAAGACAGATGCCATTTGTACATTCCCGTTAATCACTTCCTCTTTGTTTTACTCATTAAACCTCAGCTGGATAAAATATCTCCAATCACAGCTACAAATGAACACGAATATGATGCATTTTATTGTGTTGCCAACAGAAATCTATCACTAAGGGCAGGACCAAGAACATCAGAGGACACACTGCTTGGCTGTGGCTCAACCCATGACGAGGTCTTGTTTGACCTACGTTCCATCGGGATCAGTCATGAAATCAGTGGGCAGGAAACTGCTGAAGTGATCCTACAAGCCAAGATATCCATTTGCAGGGTTGCAGCTGATTTGACTTCATTCTCCTGGGTATGACAGCATTGCTATTACATCTTTATGACAGATGCCTCAGTTGGAGAGAAGCAAGTAAAAAATAATGCTCATTTTAAAAATGGATCCTAAAACTAGCAGTGGCATGCTATAAACTCCAGGTTTGCATCATATCTCCTAGCCAAAGCTGTGTTTTGAAAGTCAGTGATTACAGTCAGGGTGGCGCAATGGGAGGTTGTTAATGATCAGCACTTCCAACTCACCTCACCGAACCTGATGATAATCTTGGTCATTTCCTTGGTCATTTTTATTTAATAGTTATTCCTGTGACAATGTGGGCTTTCTTTGGCTACTTTCAACAATGTTCCACAGTTCAAAGACATGCATGCTAGATTAGCTGTAGGTGCGAATGTGTGTGGTTGTGTTAGTCCTGTGATTGGCTGGTAAGGGTTTACCCTGCCACTCATCTAATGTAAGTTGGGAAAGGGTCTATCCCCTAGACAGATAAGCAGTTCAGAAAACAGATGCATTACAGTCCGAGATGCTGTAATCATAGGATTTCTATCCATGCAAGGTGTGTAGGATACATACATATATACTAGGGGTGCAACAATACTCGTATCGATATTGAACCGTTCGATACAGTGCTTTCGGTTCGGTACGCATATGTATTGAACAATACAATTTTTTTTATTTTATCTTATCAACTTTTCTTCTGATGATGCTGAGCTCAGTGGATCTGCATTCGACTACTCCGTCTAGGCTGTACTGTCGAGCGCAGATCCACTGAGCGCAGCGCAAGCTAGCAAGACAGAAGCTAAGCTCATTGCAACTGCTTCAACGCTACCCAAAATTGAACCTCCCCCACCCTCATTCAGATCTGGCGTTTGGAACTATCTTGGTTTTTATGTGAACAGTATGTCGGATGTGCCATGCAATGCTCAATTGGTGGGAACTAGTGCGTTAGCGCAGTTAGCTTGTTGACGTGTTGACGCCGTCCAGCCCCACGCACGGGGCGATCCATGGTAACTCGTTAACAGAGATTTGCCGTGTTATGATGTTAAAGTCATTTTTACGAGATTAACGCTGACAGCATGTAAACGACCACGGCAGACCCAGTGGCATTTTGATGCTTTTATTAATCCCTACACGGTTGCTGTACATTCGCACTCAGAGCTGCAGCTCTCCCGCTTCCAGCTCAACATAACACCAACCACAGGACCCAGTACAATATTTAATTCGGCGGGGCGTGGCTTGCGGATGCCGTGCAGGTGCGTCCGCCTCCTCTGCACGGCACCGCAGGCCACGCCCCGCCACATACCCCCATCGCCCGACTGAGGCCGGGGAACCATCCGGCCGAACGTACTCCCCCCACCGAGAGCGGGAGAGGGGATCAGCCCGGACCGTCGGCGCCCCCGGGCCCTGGCCAAGCGACGGGGAGTTGTAAGTTCAGGTGGCCGCCTGCGAACCCAGCAGCGTCGGCGAAGCTGGTCCGGAGGTCGGCCGCGTGGCAGGTGGACGCGGCGCTGTTGGTACGGTCGTGCGCCCCAGCTCGCAGGCGGCTGGGCAGATGTCCGGCAGGCACTGGCCTCTGGTGGAGGTGAGGCCGCTCTGCTCACCCCGCTAACCTCGGGCTTCGGTGGCGCGGACTCCCTTAGCACGTGCACCACCGACTTATCCCGCGGCTTCTCCGCCCCTCCCGGTGGGAGCAGCTCACGCTGCACCTCCACCGCTGCCGGCTGGAGCAGCTCCCCTCGCTGCGCCTCCGGCGCTGCCTCTACCGGCTGGAGCAGCTCCTCGGGCGCCGCCTCCACTGTTGTCTCTCCCGGCTGGAGCGGCTCCTCGGGCGCCGCCTCCACCGCTGCCGGCTCCGCCGCCTTCTTCCGAGGCGCAGGAACGGGCACCGGGCCCTGCAGAGCCCCTGCGGCTCCCACGCGAGGTGTGGGGACAGGCGCTGTGGCAGGCTGCGTGCTAGTTGGTCGCAACCTGGGGGCCGGCACGGGCGCCTGCACGGACTGGATCTCCTCCACTCCAGCGCCATTGGGGAGCGCCGGTGGGGGTGGCGGTGGTGTCGGGCAGGACCGGATCAGCGCCGCCAGATTCTCCATCCTCTGCAGGTGGCGTTCGGTCTGGTCCTGCAGCTCTTCCCGCCTGCGGCGCCACACCGCCGCCTGCTCCTGCTGCGTGGCCGCCAGCTCGGCCACCATTCTCGCCAGGTCCTCCCTCTGCTGGCCCACTCCTGGATCTGCCGTGCCTCCCGTCCTGGGTTTCGGCACCACTGTAAACGACCACGGCAGACCCAGTGGCATTTTGATGCTTTTATTAATCCCTACACGGTTGCTGTACATTCGCACTCAGAGCTGCAGCTCTCCCGCTTCCAGCTCAACATAACACCAACCACAGGACCCAGTACAATATTTAATTCAGCGGGGTGTGATTGCGGATGCCGTGCAGGTGCGTCCGCCTCCTCTGCACGGCACCGCAGGCCACGCCCCGCCACACAGCACTAGTGGGAACACAATGAATATGACTGCACATTTACCCCGACATCATCCTAGTGCAAAGACAAGTGGAAGCAGACAAAAACAACAAGCACGCATGCTACAAACTTTACCCGAGTCATTTAGACAGCCGTTAGCACATGATTCTCCTTATGGGGATCTGCTATGTTTCACATGCTGCTGAGAATATAGCCCAGAAGAAGCGTATAGTATAGCTTTTATTTTGGAAAGAGCCATTTCTCTGTAATAAACTCTCTGATCGAGAAAGATTTATTTATTTATTTTTTATTATTTTGTTGTTTCAGCAACATTAAATTTAAAAACTGTACTTTTGAGTTAAAATATATATTTATAATTTTAATAAATGACAAATTAAAAAGGTATGAACATTTTTTTGTATCGAAAAAATATCGAACCGTGACACCAAAGTATCGAACCGAACCGAACCGTGAATTTTGTATCCCTGTGTCATCCAAAGAGAAAACCTTGCATATCCAAAGCCAAAAGAGTTCAAAGTTGGTCCGGCTTGATTTTCTTTTCTTTCTTCTTTTTTCTCTGTGCCTGTTTCGACCTGAAATTTCTCCCTTTTAAACTGAGGTTTTTTTGCCTGCAATTGTCGCAGAGATTGCTGGACTGTTGGGTTTATCTCAAGAATGTTGCAGGATTCTTAGATGGCTGTTGTTGGGAAATGGTGTCATGTAAAATTACATTCAGACAGAGCTGATCATACTGGTCTCCAATTGCTTGAGCAAATCCAGTCCCAATCTTTGGGGACTGCGTATTTGATGTCACTTCAAGTGTTTGAATCCATCATTGTCCTTTTTGATGCAGGGCTCTTTTAAGGTGCTGCACCAGTGTTTCTTAGGTGGGTTATTTGTTCCACCTATTATTCTGCCTTTGTAAATTATTCCACACCAGATTGACTGAAGTTAAGTTTGGTGTTGCTGCAATCACAGAAGAGACCTGTGAAGCACTCAAGAACTCCTCAAGAATGCAAAACACATTTTATTATGCTAGAAACTAAAATGAATGCCATGGCAAGTAATTGTGTTTTTTAAGGCTCAATTTCTGTTACACTGTACAGCTATATCAAGTTTTATGCTTTTAAGAAAAAAGTAAACGTGATTTTTATTTATCATCTCCCCTCATACACTAAAGAGATCATTTGAAGTCTTTGCTAAACCAAACGTTTCCTCTCTGCATATTAAAACATTAAAAATACATATGTATATTTATATATTAGGACTGTGTCTCGCTTCTCAATGAGAGACTTGATTGACAAGGATGGAAAAAAAACTGTCACACACACTTTGTTGTGGTAACAGGAACCCAATATGGCTGACAGCTGTCTGGACAACCCATAAAGACAATGGCAGTGTTCCATTTCACAGCTGGTTCAAACCTCTCCTATACATTTTTTTTTATACAGATGGATCCATGCTTTCATATTGTTTACATCAAATTCTGACCGTACAATCCAACTGGACTCATCACTCATGGCCCAGGCAATGTTGTTTCAGTCTTCTATTATTCAATTTTGGTGAGTCCATAGTAAGGCTGAAGTGAGTGGCAGCGGTGTGGTCATCTGCTGCTGTTGTAGTCGATCTGCTTCAAGATTCAACATGCTGGGCATCAGAGAAGCTCTTCTGCATAGCTTGGTTCTACCAAGTGATTATTTGAGTCACTGTTGTCTTCCTATCAGCTCAAAGCAATTTGGCCATTCTCCTCTGACTTCTGATTTTAGGTAAGATGTTTTTGACCAGATAACTGCTGCTCACTGGATATATTCTCTTTAAATCCTATAAATAGTTGTGTGGGAAGATCCCAGTAGATCTGTAGTTTATGAAATACTCAGAACAGCCCATCTGGCACATTCAAAACCACTTATATCACCTTTCTTCTCCATTCTGATGCACAGTTTGAACTTAATCTTAATCATGTCTACATACCAAAGTGCACTAAGCTGCTGCCATTTGACTGAATAGGTGAACAGGTGTACATAATGAAGTAGCAGTGAGTCACGCTGATACTAATACTTTTGTTTGTTTTGTTGTTTGTTCTTAATTCTATGTCATGAAAACTTAAAGAAAGTGTTTCACTCTTCATCCAATGCCATTTAAACATTGATATGACACATAAATAAATAAATATGGGCCTCTGACATTGATCACCTATGTTGGTGCATCCCTAGTTGTTATGATTACATAATCAATATCTGCTTGATGCTGGCAACTGCAAACTCTGATGACTTACATAAAGTGAATCGGATTGACTCCCTAGCCATATGACTTCGTCCACTAAATTAAACTGGAATTTAGAAAAACAACAGATGTCCTGCTGACAGACTAATACTTCCACTGGCTTTCTCTGCGGAAGCAATAACCGAGAAAATCTTTCCAAGCCTCTTGGTCACTTACACGTGCAATCTCTGTGATTCATATCAAGGGTGATTTATTTAATTGCTTAACTTGCCTAGCTATACAACAAAAACATGATGGGCTATGGGCCTGTTCTGCATAAAGTAAGGGTGGGTCTAGATAGGCGGATATTGGTTGGCTCTGAACACTGAGCTGGCCTGTGCTCAGGGATGTAACAATCCATGTAATGTGCTCACCAAAGCTTTGGCTTGAGCAAAAACCCCATGTCAATAAATCAGGCTGAGAAAGCAAACCACAAAAAAGCACAAAGTGGCATCTACAACATTGAGATGGACTTAATATGTTGATCCTATTTTGTGGAGTTGAAAGCTTGTTAGAAGATCACAAATTTCTACCGTATTTTAAACATAACTGCGGATTTCACTGTAATTAGTGTCAAAATAATGACAGGAAAATGTTGCAATACTTCATTAAGTCACTGAAAGCATTTAAATAAGTCTGATGTGCCGAGTTTAATGAACAGGGAAGGGCAAGATCAATTACATGAATTGCACATTAAACTAAATCAACCATTATACAGAAAGGTCAGCTTGGCAGGAGAAAAATCTCTATAATCTACTCAAAGGACGAAAAAAATCTTTACATTTGCAAACTGCCATGTTCACACTTACTTTGCAGCTGGGGAGAAATATCAGGTTCACTTTAGGGAAGTGACAACTGACAGCAACAAAAGCACCCACAAGGATAAAGTGTGTGAATGTACTTTAAATGTGACCATTGGGCTGCAAGTCTGAATCTAAATATGGTGCAAAGACACGGCGTCAGTTTAAACGACCTGAGTGAATACACATTGTTACTGATGGCTTGGGTGGCTTTGTCTGTATTTTTCAACCATCCCTTTACATGGCAGGTGCTTAGGCTGAGTTCACTGAACCTCAAAGGCAGCAATAAAAGTCACCTTAAAATGAAAACACACATTACGTAAGTGCTGATTTCCTGGCCTTGGCAGGTTTATATCAGAGAGCTTGCAATTATACGAAATGTGGGGAAAGAAAAAACTGCTCCACATCTTTCATCGCATGCACTCATTCACTGCTCCGTAGCATTTGTGTATAGGCAACACAAAATTACACAAATACAGCTGTCAGGAACCATGTGGTGAAAAAACTCTATTAGATTTAAAAATGAAACCCACCTATAATTGATACATGTGTGTCATCTTATGATAATTCCTCTGGACTATTTTTTTCCATAGGGCTGGGAGGTGAATTTGATTCTAAGATTTTGGATAATATCAACATCATACTTGACAGGGTTATCATTTGTACACTCTTCCCAGTGACATAAACCTTTTACTGAGGTCATTACAAAAGAAGCAGCTGTTTTGTGAGTCTCCCGCTGCCAAGACAGCAATCTTGCAGAATTACATGGTGACTAAGATTTCGATGAAATCATACTGGTAAGTTTACGTGGTTTTCTGAATATGTTGACCTTCATTTTACCCCTGTATGACCTAGAACCCTCGGGAATTAAATTCTCAGACTACAGTGATTTTAATTACAGACGGTGAAGTTGAACAATGAGAAAGTTAAGGATAAGACTCAGTTGTTTAAAAGTGAAATTGCAGATAACAGAAATAAGATTCATAACAGAGTAACACGCAGTGTCTTCTTCACTTCTAATTATCTGTACAGATGTGGAAGAAATACATGAAAGAAGCATACCTCTTGTGTCTGGAAACTTCTATGTGAGGGTTTGGGCAGGTACACTTGCATGTGCATGTGCATGTGTCAGATTCTGATCCACCCACTGTCTAGGCTGCCACGGCACAGAGCTCAGACTTACATTGCAAAGCAACACCTTTGTTTTCATCTGTGCATCTTGTGTATCATTATCTCTTGGGTTTTTTTTGATCGGTCTGCATAACAACCTGCTTTCCTCCATGTCTCTATGCCTTGCTATAAAAAGCTAAAAACCCTGGAAAGCTACTGCAAAGTTTCAACCACAAACAAGAAAAACAAATATGTCCAAATGCTGACTTGCAATACACTTTGCTAAACATTATTCAATAATACGATTATAGCAATTTAGTCAACATCCAGAGTAAATCAAAAAGGTTTTAAAGCGTTTGAGCAGATTTGAGTTCTGTAACCCCCCACCACCATTTTAGGGTCAGCATTTGCATAAGACAATAGCTAAAACCACAAGACTCTAGTGGGAATCTCATATAACACCATCGCACCATAGGATCGTGACCACAGACATCAACCTCAAATGTCACAGCCTCGGAAAGATGGAAACTGAATGGTTTGTCTTAACTACAGTGTTGTATTTTACTACAAGGACCAAGAAAAACTGAATGTTACGGAGAGAACAAGTTGTAATAAAGTTTTTTTCCCGCAGCAGCCTGCTGAGGTATAAATAAGACTGCTCATATCAAGTTAAATGTCTGCTTGGTGCCAATAATGGCCTTGTTTGAACAAAAACAATGATCTAATTTAGACAGTCTAAAATACCCAAATTCTGTCTTTCACATATAAAGCTAAAGACAGCAGTTGGTTTGTGCTGGTTGACAAATCCTGACAAGCTGCACCGAAACCTACCTACAGTTAGCTTAATATTTTTTTTGGACAAAGAGAGTTTTTGTAGTTTTGCCTTTTTTCACTATCATACTAGGACCGCTGTCCCCCCAAGCAGGCAAGCCCTACTCCATTGCTATTTCATAACAAATGAGTCCCAAAGAGATGTGTGTGCAAGTGAGGGAGACCATCATTAGGCTAAAAAAAAGTCTACAAGAGAAATGGCAAAAATGTAGTGGTGGTTAAATCAACAATCTGATACATTCCTTAAAAAACTCAGCAACACTGGCCAACAAAGTGCATGATCACATTTTCATGGTTAATAAAAGCAATGTCACAACATCAAACCAAGTCAAGAATACTCAATCAAGAGACATTTCATGAATGTAACTGCAAAGTGTTTACAACAAGGTGCAAACCACAGTTACCCTCAAGAACAAGTCGGCCAGATCAGACATCGCCAGAAAACATCTCTGGACTGATGGAACCATGATTAACGTAATAGAATGATTGGAAGAGAAATGGAAGCTGAAAGCTTGAAACAGCTCACGATCCAAAGCATGACGCATCCCCTATTAAACATGGTGGAGGCAAGGTTACGGCATGGGCACTTTGCAGCCCCCAGTGGAACCGCGTCACTATTATTGACTGAAGATCTGATATACTACAGTGGCTACACATGCTACTCAAATGGTTAATGACCCAAAACTATACTGCAAAAGCAACCAAAGAGTTTCACAAGGCAAAGAAACTTGATATTTTTCAATGTCCGTCAGTCATCTGATCTCAACCCAGCACGGCAGTTACTGAAGACAAAACTGAAAGACCCCCAAACAACTAGCAACTAAAAGCGGTAGCAGTAAAGACCTAGCAAAAAATCTTTTTATTTCCTGGAATCTGCATTTCTATGCATTTGTTACTTTTTTATGTTTACATTTTAGTTTTGGTAAGGATTGAACACAGTAGGACTAACGTTAAATATACAGGTGCTGGTAGTTGGACTTTTTCTTACAGCTGGACAAAACCAGCTATCTGTTTTTCCATTTCCAGTCATTGTGCTAACATAAGCTAACCTGGTACTCATTGTAGATTAATACTGAACAGACATGGATGAGAGTGGTATCAACTTCCTCATCGCCAACAATAACTAAATAAACAATTTTTAAAGGGGGCACATTCTTTTAACTTTAAACAATATATTAAAAAATGTAAGATAAAGATGATGTCTCATTAATTTAGGTTAGATTATTTTATGTAAATACAGAAATTCAAGATGAAAATAGCTACAGAGAGACACATTTCTATATTATTTATGTAAACAGATGCTCCTTCCAGGCTGTCTTCATAGTCTCACTTAACCTACAGTATATATTATACCCCTTCAAGAGCAGATGCACAATGTAGACATACAATAAGCACAGACAGTATTTCTAAGCTCTTTCTCTCTCATACAGTATCTACCATCTGGAAACTCTATCAGTTTTAAGAGCCATGCTTCATTTTTACTGTAATCAACAACAGATTCGCAGCTGCAACAAAGTAACTAGATTTATGGAACTCTGCTCTTTTCCTAAGGTACAGGAAAAACCCATAAAACAACGCTACAATCTATGAATGCGATCAATCAAGTTTGATTCCTTAGCATTGGCATGTTTAATACAGTGTGACTGACACACTTGTTAATGACCAGATATCCGCAAAAATGTATAATTAACTTAAGCAGGCTCGACTTGATTAAAGTTGAAATCCACACTGTTTTGTGCAGTGGAATAACTCCTCACAAAAGAGTTCGACCACATCTTCCATGAACATGTGAAACACAGACTCAGCAGCATGAGTCGTTTTTTTTTTTTTCATGGCCCGAAATGATGAGGAATGCAGGAGCTCAGCAGTCCTGCAGATACTCGACACCACTGTTGAGTAAAGCAGGAGAAAACCCCATTCATTTCCAGCTTCTGTATTTATTAACAGTAGATCATGTATCAAAGCACAAGGGAAAGGCATCCAGCCCAATACACACACTTCCAGTTTTCATAAAACACTGGATTTCAATTACCTCGGTGGCTCTGGTACAAGGAGGGGTGAGGGGCAAGAAATGGCACAAAACGACTTTTAAGAGCTAATGCTGACCTAAGGAACAACCTTCACTCCCTCCCAGTCTCTGAAAGGATCCCCTCATGGTCTGAACGAAGCTGTAACCCACAGCTTGTGTGCTCTCTATTCTCCACCGAGTTGGGAGACACAGCAGTCCTTGAGTGCCTGAACCCACCCCTTAAAATGCTGGTTTAACTCAATGGTCAATTCTTAAGTGAGAGGGAGACATACCTTTTTTGGCTCCAGACATAGATTTCTGTACACTATTATTAGAGCCATTACTGTAACTTAAATACCATCACCATGCCTGTTTTTTATCCCCATATGCCTCTGTGACAAGATGCAAGGAAATAATGCTATCTGAAAATATAGGCTAAGGTTAATTTCTAAAGATGGTCATTTTTACTTCCTACACTGGGCTGAAAGAATGTGAAGGATGAGGATTGCTCTGAGTGCATAATGTGTCTTCCATCTGCTGCTGCAACTTCGGCTTAAAAAAGACATTTAACAGTTGGCGAGTTTTCTGTATAATGTCTTTGGTGGTTCATTGACATGAATTATAGTGTTTTTCCTCTCTTGCACAAGGAAACATGTTCCTGCTGAAACTGCACATACCAAATTGGGAAACTTGGAGTTTGAGGATTAGCAGCAGGTCAACACTGACCTTCCAAGAAAGTTGGGATAGGGGAAATAAACGTCTGAAGATATTGTGTAATACTAAACTAAACTGGTGTTAGCTTTCACATCTAATTCAGTTAAGTGGAAAAATCATGAATTGGTGTATTACTCTATGTTAAATTACAACAAATTAACAGATTTAATCACAGGCATAAAATGTCATTTAAAGCAGTTAAGGAGATAAGGCTGAAAACTAGTTCTGAGGGTTTTAGGCGACAGCAGACTGACATAGTTGTGGAAACAAATGCTGCTCACCAGATTTCTTTTTTTTTCCTTTTGGTGTTTTTTTATGGAAGAACTTGCTTATTTAAGCAAACAGGAAACACAAAACACATTTGCTATTTATAGTATTAAAACTGGAAAACTCCAAAGACAGAGAGAAAGCACAGGAGATAGTTTTCAGTGAAAGAATTTACAGCATTACGAAACAAAGAAAAGTGGCCCTGAACTGTAGACTAGATGATGTCCTATATTAACTAATAATGACTTTCAGAACTGATCAGCTCAGTGACAAATGCTAAGAGAATTAGTTAAACAAAAAGTGATGAAAAGAAAAAAGTCTAAATGTGGAGATTACAGTTGTTTTTCTGAAGACAAATGGCCATGGTTGCTATACTTTGGGTTAGTAAAATCATACTTCAGAATCTGTTTTAGTAACGAGGAAGGATATGATTTCTCTTTTAGCACATAAACACAGTGTAGTGAAATTGTATAGTGACATTGTAAAGATGGTACAGAAAGCTGCATCTGGTCAGACAGAAAAACACACAAACTTGGAAAAGTGAATTTGTAGAAAATGAAATGGCTGGTAATGGACAGAGGTAAGGTGAATTATTAATGTGAACCTGGAGGGTTAGCCTTGTATAATTTTGCAGATTGCTCTCTGTTTCTTGAGTCAACTCCAGATAAAGGAGATTTAGCTGATCTGAACACTGAGTCCCTGCTGAGGTTTACCCTGAGATCAGCTTACTTCCAGCCTAAAGACAGGAAGGACAGACAGTATTGTATTAATAGGTTTTTTTCCATGTGAAGGTTGAGCAGACATCCTGCCCATCTATCATGCCACGCTGAGGGCCAGACCCGTTTAATCTGTGTGTTCAGCCTTTGTGGGCTTTCAGTGAAGCCATCAAACATCACCTGCAGGAATACCCCTGTCACTTTCCAGTCTCTCTGTGAAGCTTTGTCAAACTTTGAATCATTCTTGCCAACAAGTGACTTTCGGAAAAAAATGTCTTGTCTTGTAAGTGAAAGTTAAGGTTTTGTCTGAAATTCCTCTAACCCCGCCCTGCCTATATAAGCCAGAAGCAGCAGAGACACAAAACATACTGTACATAGGTGGTGCCAGGGGGTCTTTGGGGAGATGGAGGGATGCTGTAAGTCGATCTTTTCACAGCAGACAGACATTCCTGGAGTTCATGTGGCAAACCGTAATTCACAAATGCTAATCTACCCTTAGAAGAGAGACGTTAAAAGCTGATGGTATCCACATAGAGAAATTGTCAACACAGAACTGAGGGCAACACGCTTAGCACAATAATTATGATATTTCCAGAAGCGTCTGCAAATTATTTTTCCTTTCCTACGTCGCCCTTTAAAAGGCAAAGTTTAAACCGCTGAATACAGAGCAACTGAACTGACCAACAAGCCTGCTAGCTTAGCTTTGGTTAACATCTCTCCAATATAGTGTAAACTGAGGAGGCATCCTGGAGGATCCATTAAGCCATTATAATGAACCAACCTCTCTGAACCACTAACTTTGGCAGGAAATTGCTTTTTCCATTTTCTCTCCGAGTTTCTCCCTGCACTATTCTCTTCTCCTGAGCCAGCATCTCCCCCTGGCAAACTCTCATAAAAAAGACAAATAAAATAGCTTCACAAAGAGTGAGGACAAAAAATTATTAAACTTTAACAATCATTTTCTAAGAAAGCTTTTGTTTTCCTGCATCTGTGTTAGTAAATAGTATTATTCAAGAGAACTGAATCAGTGGGCCACCTTGCTGATTTACCACACACTGCACCCACTTCAAACACCCCAAAAAACAGCCGACAGTATAAACTACTGTACCAACTGAAACAACGACCACAACACAAACTATATCATCAAGCCAGGGCGACGGAAAATACTTGCTTGGCTTGGGATAGCAGGTTGGAAAAGTGGAGAAAGCGGAGCTCACTTATAGGGCTGACCTAGATTCAGTGCCCCGTCAGAGGCATACATTATCTAATCCAAGGTAAGGGAAAGTCGATAACTGCACTGGGCAGGAGTCACAGCCAATGTCTATGGTGCAGTAGCTTTAACAGCAGGACTTTGGTTGACGTTACTGGGTGAATGGCAGAAACAATACAAAGCTGCACTTTTCCATTTCTAGATCTGGCTCTATTATAAGCTCATGCTGTTGCACCTTTAGATGCTGATATAAAATTAGATGGCAAAGTTTTCTACTCACTGCATCCAAGACTCTACAGGGGGACTCATGCGGCTTTAAATCTGCCCAGATTGAAAATCCATACAGCCCTTTTATCATAACAAATACACCAGACACTTTTAGTACCTCTAACTCAGCAAATTCACTACATAGAGCTGTAATACACAGATCAATCTGTCAGAAGCTATTAAAGGGTTTGTACTTATACTGCAAGGGAATGGATGCTAAATCAAATGAACTCTGAAATCTTCTTAGCACACACCTGGTCTTGTTAGTGCTGGCAGAGGGACACAGAGTGATGTCACCCAGCCAAATGGAGCAGAGTTAGCCAGCTTCCACTGGAAAGGTGTTGATATTTCAGCCTAAACGCTAGCAGTGCTGCTGGAAACAGTCTCCACAGCAAATTGTAAGGAACGCGGGTTATACTTCTGTGATCTCTGTGGAAGTGTCAGTGTATAATAAAACTGTCAAATAGCCTTCAGATGTGTTTTCAAAAGCCTGCCGTCTACTATTTTGCTTTCTAGAAACTCATAAGAAATCCATCTAACCAGAGATGAATGAATGAGCTGAAGTGAAAGTGGCAGCAAAATATAGCCTGCTTCAGAGATGAGAGGCAAGCAAAGCAATAATAACATGAAACAAAGTTAGAGCAATAACACGGAAACCTGGAAATCATAAATCTGCAATGAGATGTGCATGAGTTTCACATGGATCAACAGTGCACAGTGGTCAGCTGAAAGACAAAAGTGAAGGGGCCCATAATAAAAACAGGACCATGCACTTGAAATTCATGGAGAAAAGCACTCGTATAAGGCCCCCAATAAAAGGACTTCAAGGTGGTGGAATATCCGCCTCACAGTGGCTCCCCATTGGGTTGAAATCCTACCGGAGCAGAGAATGAAAACAAATACATGAACCCAAAGGCAGGACACATGACACTTCAAAGTGATCCTACTCTGTGGACCTTTTTCCTTAAGGCCACTGTGGCAATCACACCCACAGTGGAACCTAAATCCAGTTGCCTTCCCTTCACTATTTCCTCCTCCATCTCTCTTTTGCCATCCTCCCGCTGAAGAACACATGAGTCTGATTACTGTTTTACTGTCTCAGCACACCATTAAAGCTGGACGTCAGACCCTGTTACCAGGTTTATTTCTCTCCAGTCCCTCCTCTGCTTCATGTGGCAAATTCAGACACGTGCTTAGACCTGGCATCGTTGATATTTGAGCATATTTAGGACACATGTTTAAATTTGTGATATTATTTGTAATCCATTTCATATGTATAAATTATATACTTCATTAGGTCCTACTGTCTTCTTCAACCTACGATAAAACAGTCCTGGGAGTACTACAGAATAATCACTGACTAACGTGAGACTGTGCTTTATGTTGGCATTAAAGATTCAGTATTGTCAAACTAAATTACATATACCCTAAATTTGTAATCTTGGCCCTGTCTGCTAGCTCTTCCAAGAGGTTAAACAGCTGACTAAGGACTCTCTGCAGCTGGCATTTGTAAATCCAGCATGTCTTGCTGGCTTTCCATTAAAGTGAGGTGGAATAATTAATATGAGTCTGGAAGACATTCCTCTTGCTAGAGGCAACATTCTGGCCCTCAGCCTAAACCAACAGTGGGAAAAAACAGGGCTGACTGCAGGCCAAAGCGAGCCTCCAGATGGGGGCTGAGCAACAGCTAGCAGGCTTCGGACAAAGAAGGTGAAAGAGTCGAGATACAGAAAAGGGCAGAGTGTTCGAGGAACTATATGACTGAATACTGAATGTTTGTGTTTTACATACACATAGCATGCGTGCTGTTTTTTCTTGCTCAATACTGTTGTGCATCTGTTTTGATTACTCACCACTCTCACTCTTTTCAATGACATCGACCACCTCGCCTGCTTGAAGACTGATTTCTGCAGGCTCTTGTTTTTCGTAATTGGCCACCACCACATACTGTTCCAGAAGCATGGGGTCCGAAGCATCCAGACCTGGGGTTGATGGAAAAAAACATGCTGTCAGCCAGCTGCCAGCCATAGGTCCACGAGAACGACTGTTGGGCACTCGTTGTGCCATAGGCCACTTTGTTTGTAGAGCTTAGCCAATCACAATATTCACGAGGTTCAGTGCATCTTCCCCAAAGTCTAGCCATAGAGCTGCATGTCCCTCCAGCCCAACATCAGGGGCAAAGGAGACAGTCTAGAAAAAAAGAACCTCCCACCAAGAAGTAAAGGATCAGACATTCAAGTGCAGAAAATCCATTCTGTTTTACTAAAGGGACTTTATCCGTTTTCTCCAACAAAGCTGACTCCCAGTCAGTAGATACACATAGACACATGAACACAGTGGAAAGGCTCGCAGCAACGGGAAAGCAAAAGGAGGTGTAGAAGTGACAGAAAAGTGAGCTAAAGCCAGCTGAGGACAGGACAGTAGAGTGGGAGAAAGAAATGGTTTCCCTTGGAAAATAAACCATCTGCTAAAAAGCCTCCTTCTCTTCAGTTGGGGCTGGAACTGGGGGAAGAGTAGGGGGGTTGTGTACGCCAATCATAAGAGTCGGCATAAGGGGCCTTAAATAGAACCAGATGAAGGGGCTGGAGCTGTGCTCAGAGGGATGGCCCTCTGTCTCCTTGAAACACTAGAGCTCTGACTACAGCGTGCAACCCAGCCAATGGAAATCTTCCTCTGTGTACTTAACTGAGTTAACCATATAAGCGCCAGCAGTGACTTAGATTTGTTGATTTGGTTTGCACTCGTTTCCTAACTGGGTCAACATCTCACCAGATTTTGGTTCATTAACTAACACCAGCACAGCTTTCTCAAGTAGCAAACATGTGTTTTCATTCGTGAAGGTATTTAAAGAAGGCATCGTACATAACCGACAACCCGCAACATTTTTTGGTTCCCGCTTTACATAACTGAGTCCGGCTGAAGCCTTAATCGGGAACAATCTCTGAAACAAGCATCCCTGAATGGACTAAAGCAGATCTAACAAGTGTCAGCTGGAATCTAGTCACAAGCCAGCGACACTGAGCTCAAACATTAACAAGACCTTCTGTTGATCACCGAGTTCAAAGCTGTGTGGACACAGGAGGAGCTTCTGTGTGCACACTAGATTATATCTGTTTACTCTATTACTGCAGTTGCAACAGATGTTTACTTTAATGGTGGTTTAATATCAGCAAAATACCAACAAACTTCCTGGAGATCCTCATCTCTTCGTGGGCACACTGGTCCAACTTCTAACTAACTGCCATCAGTAGGGTTAGTTTAACAGAAACAGCCAAGCACATACAAATAAAAGCCTTTTTATGGGGTAATCACAGTTCCTGGAAAGAGCAACTCGGTTTGTATCCTGATGATGGAAAATAAGAAAAGTTCAGTGTGATAAATGGAAGATTTGAGCCTTAGATAAGGAATGATTGAGAAGGTTCGGATTAAGCTGCCATTTCTCTAAAGAGCTCACCTGGCTACAGTCCCGCAGACTAGAGATTAACATTTCTCTAAATCTGGATAATATTTCACATTCAATTCAGGGACTGCACTTGAAATGTCAAGGAGCTAATAACTCACATAGATGAACTCAGCACCATTAGCATCTCACATGATGAAACTGCCAAAGAGTCTGACACTGGATTACTGTGGTCGGGCTGCGGTTTATGAAGCTTCACGTTATTTATGCAAGATGTTTTGTCAGACCACAAAATTGGGTGCAGAAACAATGGAAGGAATATTATATAAATATTGCCTTTTTAGTCTTCACTGTATAATATGACAGTAGTTACTTTGGTACAGCAGGCAGAGTTATTTATTTTGACACTATTAATAGAAAAGTGTTGTTAAATGGTTTGTTTTAACTCACAGGTCAATTAACTCTCTATGAGGATATGTGAGCAATTACTGCGTACTGGGTAAGTGAGTAATTTCAAGTCTATAATTTCGCCTGTATTTATGGAATATCTCCAACTATATATGTTTTCTATCATGTTTCATATCTGTCAAATATCACAAATTTTGTAGACTGGAGAAAATGTTAAAACATGAGGACAATTTAAATGTTTCCAGGCATCATCCCTGTGCTCGGTCTGTCCAGATTTTAAAATGTATTAGCATGCATAACTTTTACCAAGTGTAATTTAAAATAGCTTTAATAAACAGCAATGCCATAGACTCATTCTGTTGATTTAGCTACTGCTGGTTGTGAAATAAAACACTGACCTGTGTGGAACCCACCTCCAAATATCTTCAAACTTGGACATTGTTTTATCAAAGAAAAAGAAAACAGAGGGCTCATTTGTCAACAATGCATTTTCAAGACAGATGAAAATAATACTCAGGTCATGAGCTCATAAAACTCTGTGTCAAAAGACGTAAATGTAACCTTCTTTAGCACACAATTAGCAGCTGCTGCGAGAAAACCGTAAATCTGTGACCTGAGTGACTAAAGACTCTGTCAGTAAAGTCAACAGGCCTGAAAAACAAAAGCTAATATTTCATCCTCTTTCAGGAAATGAAATGTTTTGCAACAGCAGGAAGACAGAGCAAGAAGAACATGTGTGTGGGGAAAAAAAAGCAGACTTGAACAGGATAAGCCTAATTTCGAAACAGTGTACGAAATGTGAATCATACAAACTGTGTACAAAACAGTGTTTCAGACAACACAGTGAAACATAGTGATCATAACAACTAAAATATATACATAGTATATGCAAAAGAAAGGCAGCTGCAGAGTGTATGAACACTACTCACAACAAACACTGCTGAAAAAGAAAATATATTTAAATGTTTTAATCAATAGCTAAAAGTAATCCTGCCCCTGTAGTATCTGTAATATCCTGAGAGCTCACCTGATCAGGTTTATATCTTTGTGAATGTGTATGTATAAGTGGAGGAAACCAGAAAGAACAAACTTGTTCCTCTAAACAAAAAGCATAACCAACCCCAGAACCAACATACACTGCAGCATGGCTAACTATTTTTCATTAGGCTGAACTATTTTGCACAATAAATAGGCTACATTTAAAAAGTATCATTTCACTGTATTTATTTTAGTCTTTTAAAATGTGTGTCTACGTGCAGAAACATTATCTAACACGTTATGCATGTTATGCCATATTAACTTGTTAATGATTGTCACATTACTGTTAAGTTGCCCAGAATGTGCTTTATTTTCTGTTGTGTTAAATTAGAAGTGACACTGTGAGTGAACTTAATTGATTGGTTAGTGCGTCAGAAGAGCTACAAGTGTGAAAACTGTCTTGTTACCATAGACAGTACAAAACATGGACGTAGCATCCAGATCAGAAAAATGAAGCTAGCATGAAGTTTGTTAAATCCACCTTCTATCTGAAAGCCACCAGATGGCGATAGTTGTAGTTGAAAAAAAGGATTTCTGGTATTATATAAGTTTATGAAAAAAACAGTTGGCTCGACCTCTGTACACGTTTTATTTTTATGGGCGAGCCATCATTTACAAAATAAGTCTATTTTGTAAACTTGGTTCATATAGTGTTTTAAAACTGAGGATTGTGTCTGGTACAGTGTGCACACTGTGCGATTTCCCTGTCAGACCTACTGCTGCTCGTCACAACCGGAAACGTCAATCTTGAGGCATCTTTTATGCTGTAAATGCTTTTTACATTAGGTCAAGTTTGACATAAAATCGTTCTTTTACTGAATATTTTTAAGTTACATCAGTTTAATTCCAAGGAAAGGGAGGCAAATGAATGCCAATTTATATAAACTAAGAGGAATTAAACTGGAAATGTATTTAATTTTTATTGACATTTATTTGTTTAAATAAAGTAAGCTAACTCCCAGTCCTATAGTTTTAGTTTAGTTAACTCATTCAGGTGTTACAGTTGGGAGGTGTGTGTATATGTATTTTCTTGTGTACCCTGCATGACCAGTGACGACCAAAAGCATTTATGAGCTTTGAAAAGTATTTCTTCTCGGCTTCCATCAGATATTAACCACTCGGTGTTTATCTCTCCTCTCTCCTATTTATACACGTGCTTCCTGCTCCCACCCTTCCACTCCCAAATGTCCCAACTCCATTCAACCCCCAACTCCACCCCCATTCTTCCGTCATCAGCTCCATCCAGGAATGATGACAGTTTGGAACTTTGCAATAATTCATCACCAACAGGAGGAAGCCAGAGAGTCTAGTCTACTCATTCTTTTTTTCCCTAAAAAACGGTTTTCAGGCTTTTCAAGCTTTTTGCTTGGTAACATGGTTGGCACAGGTCGTTATATTTTAGTGCCACATTTCTAACCCTGGGGTATCTTTGTAAGAGCAGAACCGTGTTGAGAAGATTTGGCAAAGTGCAGTGCCTTTGTTTGGCTCATCAGCAGCAGATGTGCAGCTGGATTAGAAAGGGACACAGAACTGCTGTTCAATGTAGTACAGATGTACTCATGTCATTGAATCAGTATGTGGCCCTAAGGGAAAAGAGGCAGACCACAAATAAATAGTACAGAAACATTCACCCAAATCATCTCAGTTAGACAGCCTTCACATTTCAGTTAGAAACTGCTGAATAGCTTCATCATCCTCACTTTTGCCTGCTGATTCTCGCAGTAAAGCGTAGCTCTGCAGTATAAAACTATTGGAGTTCCAAATATCTCATGATCCACTTGGTAAACACTGAAAGTCACGGTATGTTTATATTTGCTACACGGGTTTCTGCTTTTGAAAAAAATTGAATGAAAACTACAGAGCTGATGATCTGGAGGAATCAAACATATTTTTGGGGGGGTTACTTCACTCTGTGTTGTTGCCTTTTTTGGCACAAAGCTACATTTCTTGAAAAACAAGTGCACAAAAACAAGTGCTGATCATTGGAAAATATGAAATCACTGCCAGGCTGTGTATCATGTGAGCCGCATCTTTGTCCACATACGCATGATAACAACAGAACAGGGACCCACTCATAAAAACACTGCTCTACAGCACTACTAGAGGCAGTGTAAAACAACCCACAGTGCACCTTTAACTTCACTGGATGTTGCTGATATGAAAAAAAAGAGACTGGAATCAGATTCAAACCGCTAATTTAATGAGTGAGACTCCTCCACTTCATCAGGTTTTCCAGTAGAAAATCTGACGCCTGCACCACCGAACAAACAGAACGTAAGGAAAAAGAAACATAATGGATCCTCGGTTTTACTTACACAAAATCCTAATAAAAAATATGCATTTGCAATTTTTTTCCTCAACAGTATAGTCTTTGAAGAACTGTCACTAGTCATCTCTTATCAGAAACCGTACATCCTGTACTGTATCTGTTCTGTGCTGCAGGGGCCAGAGTTCAGGAGAAACGGAAAAAAAATTCTACACCAAACCTAGAAATCTGTGCATGAAATGAGCTGTTATATGACAACAACTAATAAAAAAAAACATCTGTTTGATCGACATTTGATTTAAACCTTAACACATTTCATGTACTGCTTGACTCATAATTATGTTCGACTGAACAAAAATGCCCAGTATTCAATAGCTTGTCATTGACAGGGAAGCTTGCTGAAGCAGCGTACGGCTGTTAAAGTGGTTTGGAAGTCCTCATTTGCCTTAATGATTTCCTATGCCAGTTTAAAAATCACATCCATCTGCAAACACAAACAAACACACAGCCCTCTTGACCCACCCACCATCTGACTTGTTACCAGATTCCTTCCAACACGCGCACGCGTACACCCATGCATACTACATGTAGTATGTAAACTCCCTCACAGACACAACCTCATCCACACATATGCACCCCCGTAGGTCCTGAGAGACCTGCAGCTCAAATAAAGACAGCAAGTCTGCACACATAAACACACTCACTGGGCCTTTGCGCAGCACTGACATGGTTTCCACTTGCCACGTAAACCTCCTCTCCTCTCCAGCTGCTTTTCACATGCACTACACCCTCGAGCGCTCCATTTCTTTCTTTCCTACTCAATTTCTATCTGTCTTCTGGTCAGCCAGCTCTCTTTCTGAACGCACATAAATACTAAATCTTTTAAGCTCCTGAACTTCGGCATCCTATGAGCACAGTAAGCAGCAGTTGATCCTGTTTCCTTTAGAGGTTCGCTTCTGACAGTGTGTCTCTTCACCTAACAGTGATTCATGCTGACCAGCTGAGTATCGGCAGTCAGCCCTGACAAATCCATTATATGCTAAAAAAAAATGGCATGGCTTTCTTTGAATCTCGTGTAGATTGTTGCAAGGCTATGATGCAGAATCAATCACTGCTTCGATCTTGCAGGGCTCCA
This sequence comes from Mchenga conophoros, assembly GCF_057382185.1. Classification (NCBI taxonomy): domain Eukaryota; kingdom Metazoa; phylum Chordata; class Actinopteri; order Cichliformes; family Cichlidae; genus Mchenga; species Mchenga conophoros. Next base: position 14,600,543 of record NC_140538.1, read on the forward strand.
GAAGCGTGAGTCATAAACAAGAAATGAGATGTGGGTCTGAATTTTACTGAAAACACATTACAGATGAGATCCCCAGTTTATATAACACAATTTCCTTTCACTACACTTCTTTTCACTACCCTCCATCTAGTATCAGCTCTACCAAAAAACACAAAAAGAGAAGAAGAACATTTTTTAAAATCCCAACACAGCAAATGATGACAGAACTGTCACGAAGCCAAAGATGATAACAAAACAAAAGTGAATGATCATCTGTGAGTGTGCTGTTCCTGTTTTCTTCTCTTCCCAGGTAAACAGCGTTCCAAATCAAACCTCTAATCGCTCAAAGTTTTGTGGTGAGGGGTTACATTCTCTGTTTTAGGCAGGGGATCAGTAAACTCTTAAGGGAAACCTGCAACGTGTAATTATGGAATACATAAGCTGCAGCTACAGCAGAAATTCACCACAGACTCACTGCACTTATCTGCTGTCCTGCTTTGAAAGAGAAATATCCATCTTTAACCACTAATGTCCAGCATGGGGACTATACTGGGGGGCTTCAAGATCAAGTATGGGGAGCTTAAAACAGTATGAATAACAAACCAGCATACGTACCAGATATAAAGTGTATTATTGTGCTTTGATTAATAAGACTTGAACCCAAAAAAATGTTTAAAATAAGAACAAATACATGCATATAATAAAGTCTGCAAAACAGATCAATTTTAGATCTAACTAAATTATTCAAAATAAAAAGGACAGCTACTACATGATAAAACTTTCCAGGCAACTGATATGAATATAACTGGAAGCCAATCTAATATCTTGCACAGACTGAATGCAGGCAACACGCACAGACACACACAGCTGAAATACGACAATTTTTTCCATTCCAGTATGTAGCTGGAATTCACTGTTACATAAAGCCTCAATACCGTGGAACGCATAATGAAATTAGGCTGGGGTCTTATTTCGTTTGGTGACAATTCCAGTGCAGCTTTTCCTCAGAGTGGATCACCCACAGAAAATGAACTTCCTAGGAGCTTTTATAGCCCAGCTATGCCGTACGTAACTGCGGCAGACTGCAGGAAGGGATTGCCAAAGCAACTTTACATCTGATTGCAGGACGAACGTGTAATTTGTAACGCGTGCGGGTATTCTGAGACTTCGAGCACGCAAGTGGATGCATGCACAAGAACTGGACAGCTGTTCACTAAAACTCCTCTCATGCTTTTCCTGCCACCTCCTACGCTCGTATCCCCATGCTCAGCTGAGTCACTCAGCACTCTAACACACAAAATATTAATGCAACGGCCTATTCTGGCAATGCAAATGCAGAGGCACAGACAGGTGGTCTCGCCCACATTACACTGTTTTCCTGACCATTTAATAATACCACAGGATTGTTTATGGCACCAGAGTCACACTCATGGCGGACAGTTTGGAAAAAAGAAAACAACACATAATTCACAGCAGCACAACCAGAAATGTACATGTTATTTATTTAATAGTTTTATTTCTAAACTGCCCCAAACAGTTATCTTCATAACCAGCTAATCTGCAACTTATTTTCTTGATTAATTGAGAGATTCCGATTGTTTAGTCTCCAGAGAGGCCTAAAACCAAATATAATCAATTTACTGTCACATGGGGCAATGAAAGGAAGCAAATTCTGCAATTAAAGAAGCAGAAAAAAACATTTAGCATTGCTATCGAAGCTGAAAATATTAATATCATATATTTACTGATATATTAAAATCTTTATCGTCTTACTGAGGTCATCTATCTTCTTAAGCCCCCACAAGAGATATCAATTTTTTTCCATTATCAACAAACACTGATCTCATTTTCAGTTCTGCCTAAGACTCCTTAAGACTTTGACAGGTAGAATTGCAGGAGTTGCCTTTTCTTTTAAATTTAAAGCGGTACAACTTTTTTAAAACCCATGAAAATTAACATAAGGATATTTTCTTACCCGATTTACGTTTGCCAGAGCCTCCACAGTCTCTGCAAAAGAAACAACAGCAGAGCAACATGGTCAGAATGAGTGTGTAAGCAAGAAAGGCCGGAGCATTTATATGACTGGTTACAGCTGAATCTTTGCCCGGGACCATCCAAGTACAGTTGGCACACAAGTATCAGCCAAACCCTCGCTGAGAATGCATGAAGAACTTGACCCACTACCAGTGGGAGGGAGACAGGGTGGGATACGTATGAGTGAGTCGCACAATAAGTGTGTCAAGGACAGCAACAAAGGAACCCATCGGCCCTTTTAGCCAATGTGTGTATATTTCTGTTAAAAAGCCAGATATGTTGTACATGAGGGGAATGCAGCTGCCTCTATTTAACAGAACAGCGTTTATTGACTTTACAACAGTATCATATCCCCCTTTAAGTCCCATTCATCTTAAGATGTGAAAGCATCTTTCTGTTCCGAACTATGAACTGCAGAAAAAAACACTGAAAGGAAGCGAGCTAGTGTCAATGAACCTGCTCTGTGCTTTGACACTCATGAAGGTCACAGAGCAGCGACTATCCCTTCACTGCACCCACGCTTACTGCGCTGCTCAAAAAGCTGAGCTTAATCAGCAGAGATGGGATATTTATGTTTACTTTGTCAAAATACTATATGCACTTTTCCCACTCAGTGTACTGCAACTTGTGAAAACACATGCAAAGTCTACCAAATAGAGTACCAAGCTGCAGGTAACAGCAATAGAAAATTTATGTGTTTAATTTACTCAAGTAAAGCGTTTTTTTCTCTATTTTTTTAAATGCAGTGCATGCGCTGTTGAATTCGTTAAAATGCTTTCCTGAACTGTTTGTGGTTTCTTTATTTGTACGCGTTCTCTCAAAAAAATGAGCGTTGATTTGTGACGGCCACCTCGTATTACAGCAGAACAGGTCATTAGCCTAATTTCCAATTGTCACCGTTGTTCTATTCAGCCTCTTTCACACTGACGGAAATTTGTCATTTAGAGACAGGCAATAAATAAATGATGAATAGTTTTTAATTAATTCATTATAGGTTTGTTGATTCAATTGGAGCACTCACGCTTCATTAATTGCATGCAGGCACACAAGTGATGGTACTTCACATAATTACTCCATTCAGTTTGATGGGAATTTGTTTATAAAGTGGAAATGCATAAACATTTCAGGCCAGACCATTTTAGGAAGTTCGGGCTGAGTGTTATGCCCTGGTTTAGTTAACTTGCAGAGAGAAAACACCGAGGAGAAGTTGAGTTTTGACACAGATGGAAGCAGACACCTGGCTCTATGGAGGGCCAGCAGCAGGACTGGAGCCACAGCCAGTTATGGATATGAGCACATGTTTGGATAAAACCTGTCCAAGGTTTGCCAGGTTACAGTCTGTTCATCAATACTCAGTGTTTGATTGAACCAAGTTACCAAAAAAACCCTGCAATTTTCAAAGTAGATTATTTGACACTGCTGTACAAATAAGCTATTTCGCATTTGTTTTACATCTATATAATGAAATAATGTAAAATATATATATATATATTCGTGATAAAATAATATCGGCACAATTTCTCTTTTTCCCCGATGAATGAGCAAAGTAAACACAGATAATTTATGAGACAATTATAATAATGAATTGCTTATACATTAGATTGATTAAAAGATTAAATAATAGACTGACTAAACTGACACTGAAACAAAAAGGCCATGAACTGAATTTCGACGGCGTAAGAAAAATCATTAATCGTTCATCAGCAATATAAATGTCATATCTTTCGATAAGATTGATGAACAGAACAAAAAACAAAGTTAAACTTTTGTGCCAAGCCACATAAACAAAGCTGTGGATTAATTAAAAATGCATAGTCCAACTAACAATGGGAAACTTTAAAACCCCAACTTTATAAGGAAAACACATCTAGGGTCAGAGGTCAGAGGAGAATTGGCAGTCTGCTTTGAGCTCATAGGAAGACAACAGTCACTCAAGTAATCACTCGTCGCCACCAGTCTATGCAGAAGAGCATCTGTAAATGCAAAACCTTGAAGAAGAACAGGGGCAGAAAACTACACAGTGTGCAACTACTGTCTGCTAAGAACTCTAGACGGAGGCTACAATTCTCACAAAAATTGTACAATAGAAATGAGAAACATGTCGCCTGGTCTGATGAGTCTCAATTTCTGCTGCAACATTCAGATAGTAGGGTCAGAATTTAATGTAAATAGCATGTAAAAAGCATGTATCAGCGATTCACACTGCTCATAGTGATGTAGGTCCATTTTCTTTGCACACTTTGGGTGCCTTAGTTGCAGTTGAGAATCCTTTAAATGCTCTATCTCAGCATGCTGACCACGTTCATCTATACAATCTACCGATCTTCTGATGGCTGCTTCAAGCAGAATAACACAAAGCTCAAATTATCCCAAACTGACTCTTGAACCTGACAATGAGTTCACTGCACTCAAACTCCAGATCTCAATCCAGCAGAACACCTTTGGGATGTGGTGGAATAGGAGGCTCACAACTTGGATGTGTAGCCAACAAATCTGCAGCAACTGTGTGATGCTATCATTTCAAGGATGGCCAAAATCTAAGGAATATTTCCATCGCCTTGTTGATCCTGTGCCACAAAGAACTGAGGCAATTCTGAAGGCAAAAAGGGCTCCAACCCAGTACTAGGGAGATGTGGAAAGTGTGTGTTATTCCATTGGTTTCAGATTTTCCTATGTGTAAAATTGTTATAGATGTTAAATATTTCTTAATTATTTTAAAGATGTCTTCATTTGTTTTTATTTTGCCAAAATCTGCTTGGGCAGAGATGAAACTGAAGTAAGGCGGGGAAGAAAAGTGGAGATAAAGGAGACTCTTGACATGCCCTGCTTGCTTGTGACCTGTAGCACAGAGGTGGAGTAATATCTCTCCCAAGAGGAGACTGAGCACACAGTCCTGGCTTTGTGTACTTTCCTCTTATCACCAGTAAAATCTAATAGGTGAGAGGAAGGCAAGGGGAACGAAAATATGTCCAAACACTATTAAAAGTTTAAGACTGTGCTTGTGTATTTAGAGGTAAATTTCAACCTCTAAATACACAAGAAGCTGAAAAATAGTCTTTTCAAGCCATAAAGCTTTAGTTTCATCATTCAGACCAGGACGCACATACAGTGCAGGACACACGCACTAGCACTGAACACATCATTAAAAATTTAAACCCGTGAGAATCCATCTGAAGCTTGAGTTGGGAGTGACCATCTGTTTGCACATAACTGCAAACTCTTTGTAGGTGGGCCTATTACAAAAAAGGAATGTGTAAGATATTAGTGCTCGCATTTTTCATCCAAGCCAGAGGACTGAGGTATCTGCCTTTCTTCAGCACACAGACACTTCTGCACGACCTCGGATTAACCTCTGCAGGAGTAACCTCGAGCTCGAGTCAATGGGTCGACATCATTGAGCAGCAATCCATTACGATAGGGTTGTGATTTGCACATAATCTCTTACTACACCGTTTCTGTGCATATCCTGTAACAAAAAAAAAAAAAAGGTGGTGAGGTTGACTCAAATCCTCACAAAGGCACACACACTGCTGCAGTCAACCTCATGCGTACTGGCCCCAATCTCCAGCAAAGCTTGGCTATGATCACACACTGATGTCAGGTTAAAAGAATGTTAGTTTGACTGTGTATCAACCACTAATAACTCTCCTTGTGGTGAAACAATGATGTCGAATTAAGACTTAAGCTGTAAAGAACAACTGCGTTTCATAACTTTTTAAAATCCTTTGCCTTTTGTTGTATTAATCATGTTCTGTATATGCAATCCCAATGTGAGGGCTCACCCTCCAGTTAAGTACAAAAAGCAAGCTGTCACACGTGTTTTGGCTGAGATTAAGGTTAGGGTTTGGCATGTAACAACTATAATTAAGGTAAAGGAGGTTAGTCAGGACATTTTCTTCCCAAATTGCTTGTGTTTACATCCACATACATATATCAGGAAGAAAGGGGCCACCGATTTTCTACAAAAACATTATATGTTTTGAACTGATGCTGCAAAAGTGATAAGAATTTAAACAAAATTCAACTATTTCACTGTTGAAAATGATTAACCTCCTTCATCTGTCATATGCATAGAAGTGACTAAATGAAGTTAAAGTTAAGATGGAGGACTGACCTTCAAAGTCACACCTTATGGAGGCAATTTTGTTTCTTGCATCGCTGTTAGATTTTCTTTTCCTTTGCCAACAGAGCTTTTGCTCTGAATCATTGTGGATCATTAGCGTCATCTTGATTTTAATGATTTTGTAACTTCTGATACTAATTTCTCTTGGATATGATCGAAATTTGCAAATGTTCCAAAATTCTCATACGAGTAATACTTGGATAATCTGACTGATCTGAATCATAACATCTTAATCCGAATTTGTTTAGAGCTTATGCATAATATAAGCTAAAATATAGTGTGTATGTGTAACATCACTACTGCAGGCTGCTATTGTATTGCATCCCATACATTAACACTGTGATTGTGTCCTCTTGGTGACTTCTTATATTAGAATAGGACCACTTGGTTCAAAAAGAGAAATTTAAAATCAAATATCACTCTCTCTTTATTTTTTTTTAACATTTGTTTTGTTAATATTTTAAATGTATGTGATTCTTTTATATAAATGAAAGAACAAATACAACAGAACAGGTGGTGTATCTCGTCTCCTTTTTGTTTTTTTCCCTCTTGATTGAATCAGGATAGTTTCCAAGCTCCTTGGTTAACAAAAAGAAAAAAGAAAAGAAAAATGATGTGGTGGTAAACTTAATTTGTCTGTATGAAAGGTAAAATGTTATTTTAAATTGACATTATGGGCATATGTGCCTGTTAACTAGATTTAATTATACTTCACAACACTCCCGTAGATGCTGGCCTCAGAGGTGGGAGTCCTGAAAACATTTCCCCTCGGAGGTTAATAAACTGGAACTTTCTGCAGTCACACTGCACATACAGCCCATGGATAGTTTTCACTAAACAACAATAATACAGAGGCTGGCGGAGAATGTATTATCTCCAGCAAAACACCTTAAAGCTAACTGATGTCAAAATGAGTTAAATTGCTGTGTTTCAAACAGCAGAGACATCCACTTTCAACTCTGCATCACTGTAAAACACTGAAGTGTTCAAAGACCGATGACTAAAACTTTGAATTTTAATTTTATATTTAGCCACTGACATTCATTCTCAAAAAGGAACTCTAACTTCAAAAGGTCTTCCGCATGTTTCTTATCACAACCTAATTTGGACTCCAGGATGTAAGATGATTTGTAAGACTACTAAAAAAACAACAACATGTTTTTATTATACAAATTTATAACATCTGTCTCTCCAAATTTGTCTCAAAGCTTCTCTGAAAGTTCCCCTTTCTTATGAAATATACAGTGGCTCTCGGCCATTAACCGTCTGGAAATATTTTAAAAGAGGATATCATAATTTGAACGAATTGGGCGAAAGCACTGTAAGAATCCCTTTTGTTTAACTGCATTTCAACCACTCACTGAAAAATCATTTTTAGTGATTTCCTAACAATAAGAAATATTCAGATGTCTAAGAAGTATCAACATATTAGTTAATCCTTTTCGATGGCATTGTTAAAAAACCGAAGGCATAAACACAGGTGAGTTTTTTTCTCATTAAATCTGCCTTTTTTCTAACTTTCCATATAGCCAAACACAGCTTTATAGATAGATCGATAGAGCAATAGATAGAGATATGTAGTGTCTTTTAGTGTCTTTACTCAAAAGATTGCAAGGCTTACTTCACCAATATACTACACATTTAATTATCAATATAAATCTAATAACCCAATCGAAAACTGAACGCAGACTGAGGCATGCATTTATGATGGATGAGGCACCATCTTTCATTCACCCAAATGCTATAGAAACGTCTTGTAATTTTTAACCAATCATGTGGCTCCCTCTTGTGACAAGCAAAACAGTACCTGTGTTTTTTTCCTGTGCAGTGACCACTGTTGAACGTTAGATGGCAGTAGCATCAACAGGCTTGGACATGAGCAACAGTGCATCTCTATCGAGGCTGTTTGCAGGGCATGTTTGAACGGTGTGGAAGGAAATGTCATGACAGGACCAATTTTCTAGGTTGATTGGACGCATTTTTAATTGCTTTCATGACCTCTTTCATCTGTTTCATCGTGTTTCAGTGAGTGTGAGTGAAGCTCTATTAAATCTACAGCAAGGTTTTTCGTTTCACAAATAAACACTTCTAAAACCATTATTTGTAATTAAATAAATTAGCCGAACAGGACAGCAGAATGGTTCTTTTACATTTTTAACATATTAAATATTTAGAAAAACTATTTGTTTCACAGCTGGGTGTTAAATATCATAATTTTAGAGCATAAAAAGAACATGTTTTCTGTGAATTGCCCAGACCACCCCAGGAGTAAAAAAACAACTTGGGCAGCGGGTATTATACTTTAAGATATTAATTTAAGCTACGCTGGACTGTCTCTGAGATTAAGGGAGCCTCTCACTTTGAAGTGAGATTAACATGCAGGGGTATTAGAGGTTAGAGGTGATGGGCCCACATTGCTGATAAAAATATAATATCCCAGACATATGACTGAACATAAATCTAACGGAAAGAACAAAATGTAGACAATGAGTGATATTGCAGCCAGGCCGGATTTACTCCCACTCTGACTTTGAACTGAGTATGATAAATGGCTCGCCTGAGAGCCTTATCTGCCCTGAGACTTGAACTCCGACGTGCTGTCGTTACACTGCTAATCCTTCCCCATTTGTTCTGGCATCAGGTGTCACCTCCAAGAAATCATTATTAATAAAAAGCAGGGCTTCTTGGAGCCAGATCAATCAATCATCCCTGACAAAGCAAAGCCTCTGGATCAGGATGGGTCAGCACGAATTAAAGGCAGCTGCTGAGCCACACACATTCAGTTTGCTTCCATATCCAATGTTCACATCCCACCAGAGGGCAATGTTTGGCGTCTAACAGTTCATGCATACAATGCCAATGCTCAATAACAGCTTGTGATTTCTAGCACATAGTTATAGTTACTCACTCTGTGGGAGGGTTGAGGTCTTCTGACTTAGTCTCAAAGAACTGAAGGACCTCCTCACTTTGGGAAATGTGGGTGGGAAGTTTCATCAGAGCCTAGGAGAGAGAAGGGTGGGAGAAAGCTACTGATTCCAATAAAAACAATAAAAGGTCACACTAATGTGTGTCAGTTTGGACTGAGTAACTGGTTTATAACACTTAGTCACTACCCAGTCACATGAGAAAACCAGGCAGAGATGTGGAGGGTGTGCAGGGGAAGGAAGAAGGCTCTGAGCACAGAGAGAGAGGGTTAAAACAAAGAGAAAAACACAGACCTCAGTTTGATTGAAATTAAAAAGACACCCTCATGTAATCTGTATTTTCAAGAAAGCTTTGTGCTTTCATTCATTCATTTCAGGTCCAATAAATGAGAAACTGCTGCCACACTTGGCAACACACCTGCCCCACATTCCCATCTGTGGGCTAATAAGCATAAGAGGATCAGGTAGCTATCTGCACTCATTGCTACAATTAAAGTCTGCTGATTCATTCTTAGTCTCTCTTTTGTTTTTACCCCTGCGTGCCCCCATTTCCCTCGTTTCCTTCATATGCTGCCTATTTACATTGGTGACAGGAAATGACAAGCACAGAGAGCAGTTGCTTTCCTGTTGAGGCTGGTGGAGGGGAGATAAATGTTGAGGCCTTGAAAAAAACTGTGGTAAATGTTCAGAGGGTAGAGCACTGACAGAGATAAAGCACTCTTCCAAACAACATATAAATTAAAAATGAGTAGTCTCTTCAATAAGAGATGCATTGTGCTGCACACAAGTTGAGAAAAATCCAGCTCTGGAAACAGTGAGGCATGCAGCTTTTGTCTTACTTTGCAGTAATTATCCAGGTGCTTCAGCCTTCTGACGGCTACATCTCTTATGTGACTGCGGCGAAATAAGACTTTACCTGAGGAAAAGCAGAGCACTGTCAGGTGTATATAACAAAAAACACAAAAATATTATGATTAAATGCTTAACAATCGTGCTATAATTTAGGCTTAGACATTTATAAAATCCCAGCATGATCCCTTTCCAGCTCAGCTGGTACTGACACTGAGATATAATATTCCAACCAACATATGGAGAACTTCTCTGGAGCTGATTGCTCTCAACTAGTGGGACTAATGTGAGGCAATTGAATCCACTTTTTCGCTTTTTCCCATTTCCTAATTTCTAACTCTTATGAGACTGAGATTGCTAAGAGCATGAAGCCTACTAAATAGAAAAATAATGCAAACCATTTGGGGGTTTAAAGGAATACAGTTCACACCATGGTGGGCTTACAGCTTGTCTAACAAAGGATCTCTTCACTGCTCTCCTCTGCTCTGGCCCACAATGAGTTTATCAGATTAGACAAATCCCTTTCTGCTAGCCTCCTACTGAGATGGCCGACCACAAAATGATTTGGCCCGGATGGAGAATGGAAGCCAATAAAACAAAGCAATGTGGTAGGCGATGCTATGGAGTGTGTAGGAGGAACAACAAAATGTCTAATAAGACAACACTGACAGTGCCGAGTGTGTGCATACTGAGTTTAATCACCTGGCAAAAAAGGAATTATTCTCTTTTTGGGGTCTTTTTGTCCTCCATCAATTGGAAATTTGTCAAGGATTCGCATCTGCAAAAAAGAAAAAAAATTAAGAAATAAAAATGAAAATGTAACACGAACATTAATTGTGGAGCAAAACTTTTTTAAAATCCCCCTTTCGAATACAATAAAGACATGAAAGGCAAGCAATTATAATCATGCAAATGCTTGATGGCAAAAAAAAAAATCAAACAAACTGTCAATTATCTATCGCGAGTTTAAAGTGGAGTAATCTGTGATGAGATACAGGAAAAGGGGGTCTGAAAATTCTCCAGCAACAACTGACCATTTTGTAACAGTACATGAGTTCAACACAGAGTATAATTATATATCATCTGAAAAACCATTTAAAGTGCAAACCATTTCACTTTGATAGCTGGGGCAGCAGGCAAGGTTACATCACCCTCTTATTTGAAAAAACCCTCACAAGGAAGCCACTTAAGCAGCTTAAAAAGCCATCAGGGTGCATAACAGGCACTTTGATGTTGACACTTGATACATACAGTGGGGCAAAAAAGTATTTAGTCAGCCACCGATTGTGCAAGTTCCCCCACTTAAAATGATGACAGAGGTCAGTAATTTGCACCAGAGGTACACTTCAACTGTGAGAGACAGAATGTGAAAAAAAAATCCATGAATCCACATGGTAGGATTTGTAAAGAATTTATACGTAAATCAGGGTGGAAAATAAGTATTTGGTCACCTCAAACAAGGAAAATCTCTGGCTCTCACAGACCTGTAACGTCTTCTGTAAGAAGCTTTTCTGTCCCCCACTCGTTACCTGTATGAATGGCACCTGTTTGAACTCATCATCTGTATAAAAGACACCTGTCCACAGCCTCAAACAGTCAGACTCCAAACTCCGCCATGGCCAAGACCAAAGAGCTTTCGAAGGACACCAGGAAAAGTATTGTAGACCTGCACCAGACTGGGAAGAGTGAATCTACAATAGGCAAGCAGCTTGGTGTGAAAAAATCAACTGTGGGAGCAATCATCAGAAAATGGAAGACATACAAGACCACTGATAATCTCCCTCGATCTGGGGCTCCACGCAAGATCTCATCCCGTGGGGTCAAAATGATCATGAGAACGGTGAGCAAAGATCCCAGAACAACACGGGGGGACCTGGTGAATGACCTGCAGAGAGCTGGGACCAAAGTAACAAAGGTCACCATCAGTAACACACTACAACGGCAGGGAATCAAATCCCGCAGTGCCAGACGTGTTCCGCTGCTGAAGCCAGTGCATGTCCAGGCCCGTCTGAAGTTTGCCAGAGAGCACATGGATGATACAGCAGAGGATTGGGAGAATGTCATGTGGTCAGATGAAACCAAAGTAGAACCTTTTGGTATAAACTCAACTCGTCGTGTTTGGAGGAAGAAGAATACTGAGTTGCATCCCAAGAACACCATACCTACTGTGAAGCATGGGGGTGGAAACATCATGCTATGGGGCTGTTTTTCTGCCAAGGGGACAGGACGACTGATCCGTGTTAAGGACAGAATGAATGGGGCCATGTATCGTGAGATTTTGAGCCAAAACCTCCTTCCATCAGTGAGAACTTTGAAGATGAAACGAGGCTGGGTCTTCCAACATGACAATGATCCAAAACACACCGCCCGGGCAACAAAGGAGTGGCTCCGTAAGAAGCATTTGAAAGTCCTGGAGTGGCCTAGCCAGTCTCCAGACCTCAACCCCATAGAAAATCTGTGGCGGGAGTTGAAAGTCCGTGTTGCTCGGCGACAGCCCCAAAACATCACTGCTCTCGAGAAGATCTGCATGGAGGAATGGGCCAAAATACCAGCTACTGTGTGTGCAAACCTGGTAAAGACCTATAGTAAACGTTTGACCTCTGTTATTGCCAACAAAGGTTATGTTACAAAGTATTGAGTTGTATTTTTGTTATTGACCAAATACTTATTTTCCACCCTGATTTACGAATAAATTCTTTACAAATCCTACCATGTGGATTCATGGATTTTTTTTTTTTCACATTCTGTCTCTCACAGTTGAAGTGTACCTCTGGTGCAAATTACTGACCTCTGTCATCATTTTAAGTGGGGGAACTTGCACAATCGGTGGCTGACTAAATACTTTTTTGCCCCACTGTATGTCTATTTACAGCATCAATCTCTCAAGAGATTAAGCAGGGAGCGAAACAGAGCTAAACAATGAAAAACAACTGTTTTACAGTGAAGATTTCCTTCTGAGGGTAGCTGTCCCTAACAGTTTCAACATGATTCTCCTTGGATACGCATATTTTGTATTTGGTGAAGTTTTGATGAGTGCTAAAAAACAAACAAACATGCATTGCATGTGTGTTACATACTACAAACAAGAGTAGGTATGTATTTTGCTGCAGAAGGACATGGTTTTTGTTATTTTGCCTGTTTACACTACCACAGTGAATTTTAAATTAACCAGTAAGTATGTGATTGAAGTGTAGGCATTTGGCTTTAATTCAAAGGGTTTCAATAAGAAGTTTACATTAAATATTTAAAAAACTGCAACGCTTTTTAAACCCAGTCCCAAATCTCCAGAGGCACAAAAAGGAATGTTTTTAAAACCTGGATGAAAATCTCCTGCCTGAAGTCTACCCCAGTCTACCCCAGTAAATGTGGGTTCTTCTTTATACTCTGCCAGGCTTTTTCTCCAGCCACCTGGAGTTCCTGTTTGTGGATATTTCCCTTTGGTTTTGCATTTACTGAAAAACATGTTCATCTGGGTTGAGATCGTATTACTGGCTGAATCTGGCCACTTTTGGGCTGCTTTTGCTTTTGCACCATATGGCTGAAACTGAGCACAGAGTATATCCCTGTACACTTCAGAATTCACCCTGCTGCTTCTATTGGCAGTCACATCATCAGTGAACGTAGTGGGAACCATATATGGCAATGTCTTATTTCTCCACCATTTTTGACAGATGATATCGTGAGCTGTTTCTTTCCTTCTCCATACTTTTGTCTTGCCATCATTTACTTTGGTACAAGTTAACCTTGGTTTCATGGGTCTAAAGCAGTGCAGGCTCTTTTATGTTTATTTTCTGGCAACGTCTAATATGGCTCTCTTGTTCTTGAGCGTAACCAGTTGTTTACACCTTATTGTAAACATTCGTGAAGGCGTCTCTTGATTGCAGACTTTGCAGACAATGATACACCTACCATCTTGATTTCTTGACTTGGTTACATGTTCTAAAGTTGTTTTTCTAAACCATGGAAATAATTCTGTCAACATGCACTTTAGCTGTCCTCTATGGTCTTTCAGGCCTTTTGGTGCTGCTGAGTTGGCAGCTTTATTCATTCTTTAAATAATGCACCAGACTGTTGACTTGGCCACTCAAAGTTTTTGCCATCTTTCTGAAAGGTTTATTTTTGTTTTTCAGCCAAACGATGGGCTCCTTCACTTGCACCGACCTCATATTTTAAATTACAGTGGAAAGCCATAAATACAAAGCCCATAAATTCCTTTGCCTCCAAATAACAATGGAACAGGCCTCACTTGGCCAGGAAACTACTGGTCAGTCAACTGTCCAATTGCGTTTGAGCCTCTGGGTATAAAATGGGTGTACTAACCTTAACAGTTCTAAACAGTTAATGCAAAATGCATGTAAAAACCCTTGAATAAAAGAAAGCTGACTGTCTGAACTTTCATCGCATGCTGACTGCCTGATTTAAAAAATCCATTGTGATGTGGTACTTTCAAAAGGAAAATATATCTTTGTCAAACAAATGATAGACCTTAACTGTAGTATCGTCTTTGTATTCACACGAGAGCATCTTACAGTAACAGGTTTAAGATGTAGATGTAACCACGCCTTAATTTTTCCTCCCTTGCCTTGTTCCAGATGTGCTTTACCAGCAAATTCTGTGAGTATCAAGCTGAAGCACACTCAACTGGGAGGAGAAGGAAAGGTCTCAGTTTAAACTGAGCCAAAAAGAAACCAGGTGGACAAACAGAATCAGGCTTGGAGGTTAAAGTTGGATCCAGTCTGTCTGGGTCTGTGGGAGTTGTTTGTAGGACTTGTGCAGCAAGAGGTGGTTTGGTTTGATGTTGTGGTTCTTTCGTTTCCACTTTAATCTGCTGGCTTTGCTGAATCTAAAAATTTCTCCCAGGGTATAGCATGTTCCCCCCTCTCCCCCAAACTACAGACTGCTAACAAGAAATGTTTTCCTTTGAAATGGACAGTCATCATTATTGTGTTTTAAGGGCAAAGCAAAGTGCAGAGTATAAAGAATCGTCCTGGTTAACCACACCTGCACATAGCCATGGTAAAATTCCTAATCTTACGGTGATTACAGTCTAATGCCGAGAAGGCACGACATCAAATATGTATGTAAACCAGACTGTGTAGTTTAGGATGCTATGGCAATAACATAACTTTACAGGCTAGGCTGTAATTCCTCCAAATCCCAGTAGTTATAACAACCATATTGTTTATTTGATACACAAAGCTACACGCTCATCATGTTATCAGGCTTACAGCTGGATGTAGCTGTGTACTCCCTCTAATACAGGAGTGTTCACTCAACACTTGTAAGAAACTGCCTCAGCTTTTCATTTGGGAGTGAGGATGACATCACTACTGGAGATCTACGTGGCTACACTCACAGCTCCATGGGACAGTTTGGAACAAAAATCTGATTGAAAACACTCCTCATATTTTGTTTACCTTTAATTCAGAGGCTTTGGGGAGCAGAGATGGTGTAATTAATCTATATTTCTATCCCATGCTCTGCCCAGGAAACTGCAGTGTATTTAAGTTGTAGCGTTAACGCTGGGGAATGTCTATCAGGCAACAGGTGCTATGATGTAATGACATGTCCTGTCTCTTTCCACACTGTTTGGTAATCAGTGTTGTGAATAAATACCAGAGGAAGGAACTGCAATAAAAAGTCAATCATCAAACATATCTTTATTTTGTCACAATGATGTGAATTATGGTGACTGGAAAAAAACAGAAATAGCTTCTGTAAACTGTAATGATAATCTCTTGAGCCATTTAAAAATAACTGAGCTCACAGGAGAAAGGAAGAAGAAACCGACACAGACACTGAGCTGTAACAGAAGACAAAGAAACTGTTCTGAGATAGGAATGTCTGAGTGGGAAAACAATCAGATTTCATTGCTGGGGTGTGTTTTGACATCTTCTTTGCAGTTGTCTACTGCAGCGAGATCGTGGTGCAACACCCTTTTGGATAGAGTAATAATAACAATTTACTACAGTCATATTAAATATTTCAAAGAAATCTAGAAATTCCTATGAAACACCCCATGATTAAGCAGCAATGACTTAAAGAAATCATTTTCTATGTGACAGTCTCTCACAAGATTCTGGAGGAATGGCCCACACTTCTTTACAACGTTGCTTCAGTTCATGCATAGTTCTCTTAAGGTCCTGCCACAACATTTTAAGGTTGAGGTCTGGACTTTTTCTGAACCACTGCAACACCTTGATTCTTTTCTTTTCCAACCATTCTCTTGCTGCTTGGCATCATTGTGCTATTGTGGGACCCAGTTTCAATAAAGCTTTGGCTATTGGACAGATCGTCTCACATTGTGGCTTCAAAACAAGCCCAAATAATCACCCTTCCCTCACCATGCTTGACAGTCATTTAAGGTGCTGATATGCTTTGTTTTGTTATCACGATCTCATCTGTCCACAGGACAGTGTTCAACAAGACTTACTGTTTGTTCGGATGCACATTTCCAAGACAAAACCAAAGCGCTCACATTCTTTAAAGCAAAAGAGTCTTTCTCCTGACAGTTCTTTGGAACAAGCCAAACTTGTTCATATGCATTCCTGTTTTAACTGCACTGTTGTAAACTTTAACATTTAAAATGCACTTGATGCCTATAGAGTCTCAGATGTACAGTGGGGCAAAAAAGTATTTAGTCAGCCACCGATTGTGCAAGTTCCCCCACTTAAAATGATGACAGAGGTCAGTAATTTGCACCAGAGGTACACTTCAACTGTGAGAGACAGAATGTGAAAAAAAAATCCATGAATTCACATGGTAGGATTTGTAAAGAATTTATTCGTAAATTAGGGTGGAAAATAAGTATTTGGTCACCTCAAACAAGGAAAATCTCTGGCTCTCACAGACCTGTAACGTCTTCTGTAAGAAGCTTTTCTGTCCCCCACTCGTTACCTGTATGAATGGCACCTGTTTGAACTCATCATCTGTATAAAAGACACCTGTCCACAGCCTCAGTCAGACTCCAAACTCCACCATGGCCAAGACCAAAGAGCTTTCGAAGGACACCAGAAAAAGTATTGTAGACCTGCACCAGACTGGGAAGAGTGAATCTACAATAGGCAAGCAGCTGGTGTGAAAAAATCAACTGTGGGAGCAATCATCAGAAAATGGAAGACATACAAGACCACCGATAATCTCCCTCGATCTGGGGCTCCACGCAAGATCTCATCCCGTGGGGTCAAAATGATCATGAGAACGGTGAGCAAAGATCCCAGAACCACACGGGGGGACCTGGTGAATGACCTGCAGAGAGCTGGGACCAAAGTAACAAAGGTCACCATCAGTAACACACTACAACGGCAGGGAATCAAATCCCGCAGTGCCAGACGTGTTCCGCTGCTGAAGCCAGTGCATGTCCAGGCCCGTCTGAAGTTTGCCAGAGAGCACATGGATGATACAGCAGAGGATTGGGAGAATGTCATGTGGTCAGATGAAACCAAAGTAGAACCTTTTGGTATTAACTCAACTCGTCATGTTTGGAGGAAGAAGAATACTGAGTTGCATCCCAAGAACACCATACCTACTGTGAAGCATGGGGGTGGAAACATCATGCTATGGGGCTGTTTTTCTGCCAAGGGGACAGGTCGACTGATCCGTGTTAAGGACAGAATGAATGGGGCCATGTATCGTGAGATTTTGAGCCAAAACCTCCTTCCATCAGTGAGAACTTTGAAGATGAAACGAGGCTGGGTCTTCCAACATGACAATGATCCAAAACACACCGCCCGGGCAACAAAGGAGTGGCTCCGTAAGAAGCATTTGAAAGTCCTGGAGTGGCCTAGCCAGTCTCCAGACCTCAACCCCATAGAAAATCTGTGGCGGGAGTTGAAAGTCCGTGTTGCTCGGCGACAGCCCCAAAACATCACTGCTCTCGAGAAGATCTGCATGGAGGAATGGGCCAAAATACCAGCTACTGTGTGTGCAAACCTGGTAAAGACCTATAGTAAACGTTTGACCTCTGTTATTGCCAACAAAGGTTATGTTACAAAGTATTGAGTTGTATTTTTGTTATTGACCAAATACTTATTTTCCACCCTGATTTACGAATAAATTCTTTACAAATCCTACCATGTGGGTTCATGGATTTTTTTTTTCACATTCTGTCTCTCACAGTTGAAGTGTACCTCTGGTGCAAGTTACTGACCTCTGTCATCATTTTAGGTGGGGGAACTTGCACAATCGGTGGCTGACTAAATACTTTTTTGCCCCACTGTATCTTATTTGCAATTTGCTATTAATTAGAAGGTCTATATCTGTGTGACTTATAAATCCAGTTTATAAATGCATGTCATTAATCAGGCTTGCTAATATAGCTCTAAAATACCAAATGGTGCATCCTTAATAATGCTTTATACCATATTATGGTGCCTTTGCCAATTCCACATCTTACTTTTGGTTCTCATTAACGTAGTTAATCTGGGTAATGTAGTTTGATCACATTTAGTTTATTTGTGTCTTAGGTGTCTCCTTGTCTTTTCCTACCAGGTGTTTCTCAGTTCTTGTCACTTCCTGCTTTTAGTATTACAGCAAACAGGATAGGACTACATTAACAGCTGCTACACTTCCAGGTCTAATTTCAAGGAGAAATCTTGGTTATGTAGCTTAAAGAGAGAGAGAGAGAGAGGGGGGGGGGGGGGGGGTGTTAAAACCAAGGTAAAAAAGATCTAACTCTTGTCATTATGCTACACTATTACAATGCTAAATTGTTGCTGCATCATTTTAAATAACCTTTAAATAAAGGCCGTTCTGAATGTGTGATACCAATGTTGGAGAAAAATAACCCTTCAAAGCTTTTAAAGTCCTGATTCATGTCAGGAATGTAGGACAGAGAAATTATAATGTAGACAGGGTAGAGCTCACTGCTGGCCTAGTCACTCAATCCCAAAATAATGACAACTAAGGGATTTTGGAGAGGTTTCTGTCCAAAAGGAAACCAGGCCAGCTTGCACACGCCACAATCCCCCCTGTGGAATGCTGTGACCCATGCGACCTATACGCTGTGGTTTAAGGGTGTGTGTGGAGGGGGAGACCACACTCGCTTGACACACTGACCAAATCTGCTCACGTCAAACATGTGCAGGTCAATAACATTTCCCTTTGACAACAGAAACAGTGCTTGATGAAATTCAGGCTCAGCAATCTTCTAGCGTAGAAACAAATGTCTCTAAACCAAGAAATCAATGTGCTTAACTCTGCACATGCATTACAAAGAGTGCACTTCACTTTATGTCAGCAGAAAAGACAAAGGGGGGAGGAATCAGATAAAAAAGGTGACGGGATCCTGGTAATTTATGATAACTGCTTCCCAAAGGAGCAGTTATGAACTATCTTAAGTGTGCTGGAGAGGTTTGAAACTTCAGCAGTGAGTGCATTTTTGGATGTCAAATTGGCAGTAAAAGAAAATACTTCATCTTTAAAAAGACAATCAGCCAAACAGCTTGTTGATGACAATGATTTGTATATAGCCAGCTTTAAATTACTAAAACGATTTTAGACACGGTATGAAAAATTGATTAAAAAGGCGTTTCTTGTTCTGTGACCTTATTTAGCTTTTCAACTTGAATTCATGGTTATCTGATGAGATCATGGTCACATTTGGCCCCCCTCTTTTCAGCTTCTTGCGAACACAAAACACGCAATTGTGCTACGAAAAGAGAGCAACTGTGAAGAGTTTGGAAAAGACTGTAGGTGTCAGTTGGCAGACACACAAACAAGCTCAAACTCATTTGAGAATTGAGTATTTGAAAATTCAGATGACAACGAAACCTTTATTGTTGCAAATTATTGCTTCTGAGGCATCCAATAGCTGTCTTATCTTATTATCTTATATCTTTAAAGTCAGGGTGACAAAATTGCTCTTTACCACAACCCCCAACCTACAAGAGCCTCCCTTTTGAATCGAATGCATTTTGGGACTGGCCTTACTGCATTACTTAAGCTGCATAGTCCTTTAATATTCTTACTGACTTCAATTCTAAAAATGTATTAAGCAATCCATACTATATGCAACATATATACAGACAAATGCCCTAAACCTAACCATTCTGTATTGACAGCTGCAGACTGTTGTTCTTCATGATTACCACAACCAGACAAACATACCCTGGCAGCAGAGATCCATGCACAAGACTAATGTTTACAAAGACAGGCGAGGAGGTCTGTTTCAGTCAAACAGACCAGGGCAGACTTTTCCTGGCTATTAGCAAGAGACAAGAGAACAAAGGGTTTCCTACAGCCAGCCCACCAGAGCCAATGTGCTTTACTGCACTTTGAGAGGGCCATTGGAGAAGGTCCACAGACGGCCTTTTACAAGAAAAGGACTTAATGCACTCATTTAGGGTTTAACTCTAACTTTCTTTCTAAGAAACAAACTATAGTATACAAAAAGGCAGATACAACACCCATTTCCAAAACAAAACGTTGATGCTGTGTAGAATCTAAATGAAAACAGAGTGCAATGATTTCACAAAACTCATAAACCCTTATTTTATTTACAACAGGGCATAGAAAACATATAAACATTTTAAACTAAGACATTTTACAATTTCATTAAAAGAATGTTTTGGGGGTGCATTAATGCCTAAGAAAATGGGACCTTGCATAATTGGAAAGACACACCGGTTCTCAGTCCCCAAACATTTACAGACTTTGAGAAAAATACCAGTTTATAAGATTTGTAAATCACTGGATTTTTTTTTTAAATTTACATTTTACACAGCCTCCCAACATTTTTGGAATTGGGTTTGTATTTTACTGCTACAGGATCCTGTAGAAGAGCCTCAGAAGTTTGCCCCATACTGCATTCTGCATTCTGAGGTCATGTTTTTTCCTGCATCTGGTGACTGGATTTCCCCTATTTTCCTATTTCCATGCAGTCGCCTTAAATAAGACCTTCACTAAACAGGAGCTGAACAGAAAGACATTGACTGAAAGGTCAAACTGGCCTTGCGGAGTTTAATGTTGCAATACAACAACACATAAGACATATTAGAACCATTCTTAATACAAAACATTGAGCTTTTGGGCAACTGCCTGTGCAACTATGAATTAAATCTGTAAAATTATTTTGTAGTCGTTGCAGTGTAACGTACCTGTAGGTCAAAGAATTTGCTGTACCTTCTGTAGATGACATGGGAAGTGGAGTCTGAGTAAGTAACATTGATAAGGTACACCTGCAGAGAAAAGAACAAACAAAAGAAGCCCATTAGGAACAATATCACTTTGTCAGAGACATCATGGCACCGCTTTACCCCTTTCTGACTTTACTTCAAAGGATCATCAAAGGTCAAATAAATTCATTATGTTTCTCTTTGTCAGTCACACATTGGAAAGCCATCAGGGGGTCAATGAGAGGGCCAATAGATTTGAAGCATTGTGTCTCATTAAAAACATGCATATTGAATTACTCTTGTGTATTTAAGTGCAGCCGATTGAATGCAGCTGATTCAAATATTTCACAAGTACAAATATTGAATGCGGCGGTTTAATAAACGCTGTAAGCCTGTTATTTTCTTTGCTGTACATGAATATGAGACTCTCATTAGTTTTCATTTTTGAGTTTTACATTACCAGTGTCTCATGAGTCCACCGTTTGAAGGGGAAAAGTTGCTTCCGTTGTGTCAAGTTCTGCCAGTTCTACCACCACAAAAGATAACAAGGAAAGGAAGTGCTGACTCATGCTAAAGCGCAAACAGGAGTATCCTTTCCTTGGCACAAATCGGTCACTTACAAAATACTCCCAAAATAAATTTTTTATTTACCTCAACAATAAAGAGCCCCAAAAACAACTGCGCTCACCCTGAGGTTCGGAAACAGATGGCTACACCTAATACATTTTCATCTAAACCCATGGCGCAGAGTGTTTATAAAAGCATCATTTACACATATGGTGGCAAGCTGCAAGGACATCAGTTACTAGTTTGAAATGAAGTCTTCTGCTTATTACAAAAGAGTTTTCCAGCAGCTCGCTAATTAGACACAGACAGCCCAAACTCTCTCATATTAGGCAAAAGCACGGTTCACTTCAGAAGCGGAGGGGTTGCAGAATATTATCAGAATATTAATTTGCCATCTGGAGAAGCTGGGACGGAATTAAACCACTAACCTTGCAATTAACAGATGGGTAGCCACAGCTGCCAAGCTAATATTTGATGTCACTTTTGGTAATTTACGGTGATCTCTACACAGTAGTGATATAATGTGTGACACTTTAAATGTCATGTTTCAGTTGTATTTATATTTATATTTATGTTTATTGTTATGTTATGTTATTCTGATTTTTAAAAAATAATAATAATAACAATAATAATATTTTTCTTCTGTTTCATGTATAATTGCTTACACACATGATTTCAGGAGAAATGTATAGCACCTGTGTAGTTTAGGAAAGAGAGCTTACACAAGAAACCACACATGACACTCACTAACTGAATGCACCATGCTATTTACTGAGGTATTCACACTTTGGCACAATCAAATGGCACACAGACTTGACTCTAGCTAGTTTTGTAATTTTCCATCAGTTTTCAATTGTTTCCAGAGTGGGTTTGTTCATTTCAGCTTAGCTTTGTTTTAATCAGTTTCAGTGTTTTAGCCTTTTTAATCATTATAATAGGGTGTTCTTTGTCAGGAGCTGACAAAGTAATTTGTAATACCAAATTACAACACAATCACATTTTGTAAAGGCTGTTGACTCACAGTCATGCAGACCTCCCAAGCCTTACTAAACAGATGCATCAAAGCCTCCTCAGGCTTGGTTAACTAATTTGACCAAAGACTAAAACTAAAGACATTTCATGTTTCTTCTTTTTCAACATGGAGGTTGAGTTAACTAGAAAAAACACTGCTTAAACCAGACCACATGCATTGGATATTTGCATTCTTCTTTCCGTGTTTAGCTGAGCTCAGAGCAATTGTGTAATTCTGTTGTTCACACACATTCACGAAGCTGTGAGAGTTTAAATACCTCGATTGGTAGTCACAGCTGATAAGCATGCACTTACTGTAAATGTGTAAGTATCTAGTTACCAGGAGTGTTAATATAGTAAACAGAGGATTTGACATCTCCTCTACCATAAGCACCCTTTGGAAGTATATGTAAACAAGGCTTAGTTGCTATGTACTCTTTGGCACCACTGCTACAACTGCCTGGAAGGAAGTCACACTTGGACAGTTGAGACAAAAGACAAAGGGCTGCTTCTTTCCTCTCTCAATACCGGATAAGCATTCCAGTTGCTTAGCTCATATATAATGAGATTCCCTCTGGGGGACTTCCCAGTCAAACCTCACCTCCGGCTTTAATCCCAAGAGAAAAGGTCTGTGCCCTGTCTTTAGCTGCCTTGGGGACCCTCCCTCAGCAGGAGATGGATGATTCAATTGATCCCAACTCTCAGGTTAATTAATCCAATTGGACCTGATGGGCTAATTGATTTTTTTTGCTGTCCCACTGAGACATGGTTCAACTGTTATGGCTCAACAGTTTGAGTGAGATAACATTAAGGCCAGAAAGTCCACAGCTTAAAAGCAGCTCTTAGAGGCTATAATAAAGAATCCTAACAGGCACAGAAGGAGTTTAACATCCTGACACATCCTGACAGAATTACATTAGCATGTAAGCATACTAATATTTTTTAAAGGAGCACTTGTATGCAGTTAGTTTTAATGTCAAGTATTTAACTATAAATAAAAGCACAGGAAAAAATGCACATTTTGAGTTTGTGAATGAAAAATCAAGGTCTAGGATTCATCGCTTTTCACAGCCATACTGTCAATACCTAAAATTTCTGGTTATTCAATGCAATTGTATTTATATAGCACAAAATCATACCAAAGGTGATGTG
Source organism: Mchenga conophoros (assembly GCF_057382185.1). Taxonomy (NCBI): domain Eukaryota; kingdom Metazoa; phylum Chordata; class Actinopteri; order Cichliformes; family Cichlidae; genus Mchenga; species Mchenga conophoros. The sequence goes on from NC_140538.1 coordinate 14,624,296, forward strand.
AGGTAAAGACCCTGCAGTAATACAAGGAAAATCTGCAAATTATCCATTTCCAAAAAACATTGTTCTTAACATTATTAAGCATTATACACTTTTAATTACACCCATATTAATTTTTGCCAAATATGGTCAGTGGACTGGTACTTATATAGTGGCTTTCTACTCAATTTTGGCAAGAGTCACACAATCACACACACATACATTCACACACCTGTGAAGTACTTTAACTAATATTCAAACAGACATTCACACAGTGGACATTCACGGAGTAGTATTTGGGGTTCGGTGTTATTTGTGTGAACTTGGTATTTAAAATATATATAAACAAAGATGTCCTGTAAAGATCACCTTTCAGTGACAAAACAAACATGCTGCACTTGCTGATGATAAGACTGTAATTACATTGTCATCCTAAAATGCAAACATAAAGATGAGTAAGACCTGTCCAGGGTGTACCCCGCCTCTCGCCCTATGACAGCTGGGATAGGCTCCAGCACCCCCCGCGACCCTGAAAAGGATAAGTGGAAGCGAATGGATGGATGGAAAGATGAGTAAGCACTTGGCAACTGTTAAAAAGAGACATGGCAGGCTCGGGGAGGGGCCAATTTTGGGCAAAGGTTTCTTCCTGTTAAAATGAATTCATTCAAATAATCATAATAACTCATAATAATAATAATAATAATAATTTCACACAACACTTTTATGTACGCCTAGCTGCTTTGCGTAACATATCCATACCACAGACTTTCACACACAGACACTGAGTGAAAGTATCAGGAGCTACTTCGGGTTTAGTATGTTTCCCAGGGATACTTGAACATGCATACTTGGAGGAGCCAGGGATCCTTTCCAATTGGTAGGTGACCCACGCTACTACTCAAGTCCAAACCAACAGCACCTGGTATTCTCAGGGAGTCTCCCATCGAAATCCTAACTAGGCCCAAACTTTCTTTTCTCCTGAGATCGGATGAGATCAGGTGTACTCAGAAAGGTATGGCTCTAAGCCATGTCTTAATGACTTTATCATATGAAGAGATATTTTGGACAGTTGAGACATTTCTTGCCTGATTATACTTCTATTCTCAGAGTTTCTCTCTTATCATGTTATGCTATCAAGAATATAAGCATGCGAGCATGTTCAACATGGACGGTCAACATATTATACCTATCACGAGAGGCCAGGCTCCAAGCAGACTAGTATAACACGAATGACAACTCAGCTGTCACAGACGGTCTCAAACCATCCATGTTAACAATAAGATGTAATGTGGGCTTAAGATTGTGACCTTGTAATTTACGTAACCTTTTTTCTGAGAAAGTGAAACTCATAGACTATTTCTACTACTAGTGAATCAAGAATATTCGTGTATTCAAGTGATGTAATTTTAAACTATGCTTCGGTTCTGCCAAAGATTTCTTCCTGTTAAAGGGGATTTTAAACAAGGGTTTTAAGGGATTTTTTTAACTGATCCACCCATAATACCAGTTCCAGTGTTATCAAAAATCGAATTTCCCAGAGGAACCCACCCGAGGGATTAATAAAGTTCTATCTTATCTTATCTTATCTTAAAAAGGAAAGGTTTAAGCCTGGTCTTAATAGTAGAGAGAGTATCTGTCTCCTGAATCTAAACTGGGGAGCTGGTTCCACATAAGAAAAGCCTGGAACCTAAAAGCTCTCCCTCCCAGTCTACTTTTAAATAATGTTGTCAGGAGAAGGATTTTACATTTGATTCTGCATTTAATGGGGAGCCAATAAAGAGAAGCTAATATGGGAGAAATATGGTCTCTTGTTCTAGTCCCTTTCAGTACTCACACCTCAGCACTCTGGATCAGCTGAAGGCTTTTTAGGAAGCTTTTAAAACAGCCTGTAACGAATTACAATAGTACAGCATAGAAGTAATACACGCTTTAACTACTAACTACTAATCCCAAACTACCAGGAACTGCAGTAATAAAATGGAAATTCAAATTTTAATTTGATGGGCCAACCCCATATTTTTCCCTTGTCACCACTTGTTGACAAGAGACCACAGCCAGTTTCTAAGCCTGACTGGGGTTTTGCATAGCTTAGTCGCTAGAGCGTTAAGTCTCAGCGATGACGAGCAACACAACCTGAGAAGTTAAACAAGTTTGTGTGCCACAGTGACTCGTATTTCACACAGCTAACTCAGCTATCAGAGGAGACTTGGCCCTCACTTCGGTCAGACAAAATGATCAGGTAATCATTGACTTTTCTGTCATATGCCGTTTGTATAAAGACAATAATGTGCTTTAACCTCCTAGGACCTGGCGTTCACATATGTGGACATCACATTTTGGGTTATTTAGACCAAAATACTGAATTTTGCTTTGCTTTAGGAGGTTAATTTTGTTACAACTTGTATTGGTTTAGACAAGATAAGCTGAGATGATGTTTGAATGAGAACTTTTCTGTCATTCTAAGAAGTCCTGAAAAAGATTCTTAGCTTTCAAATACACTATCACTGAGAGACTCTATTCCTTTACAAGTTAACTATAAGAGGAAATAAAGATAAGTTATAAGTCAAACAATTCTAGCATTAAAGCTAGAATGATATAATACTAACGCTCTGTGTGTGTGTGTGTGTGTGTGTGTGTGTGTGTGTGTGTGTGTGTGTATTGGGGGGGGGGGGGGTTTCTGTAGCATTATGATTTATTATTCATTGAATTTGCATTTTATCACAGTTAATAGTTCGCTAGAAAACTTACTGTTTCGCAGACGTTTAGGAAATAACAGTGAAGAAAACAGGATGATCTGCTTCTTCTAGCGTTTCAGTGAAGTGGAAGATTGTTTCTAGTGACAATATCCATTTCAGTCTTTGTCACACCTGTTCAAGGTGAAGAGTTCAGGTTATGTTCAAAATGCTGACTTTAAGTAATTTGATTATATGGACATTTTGCATGCAATTTTGTTACATAAGTATAATGTCAAAAGTAAATTTATTAGAATATGATCAAATTAAATGTACTTGATTGGTATATATTCAGTTTATTCCGAACTAATTTTAATGATATATTATTTTAGTAAAAACACCTTTGATTTGATACATTTCAGTTGATGAAAGTTTTGTTGAGGGCAAAGAATCATGTTTTTGATTGTGAATTTTCTGTAGCTAGTTTTATTATGCTTGTTTCCTTTGTCTACACTGAAGTCAGCAGCAGATTTGGTCAGCTTTTAGGACTTTTAAGCACTTTTACTTTTTAATATACTTCTGTCATTTATGGTGTAACCTAAGAATGGTTACATTTAGTTAGACACAGTTTTAAATGTTTTATTATATAATTACAGAATATCCGGAGCTTTTTGAAAAATGTCAAATAAAATAAAAAATGTTTAATCCGATATAAACCATGACTCCAAAATCTGAATTCCTCCAAAGAAGTTTCAATAAGAGATCAATCCTAAAATGTAACACAACAAAATGTACTGTTCCTATATCAGTTATATTAAGCTATTATTTTTTATTAACCTCCTTATCAAAGAGGACTGCAGGTAGTTGGGGAAATCAAAGATTGAGTCACTCTGATTGACTCCAAGCCCTCTAGGACGAATTTTTGTCATTTTTGCAAATAACAGCTGTGTAATTTAAAGGCAGAAATATTATCAACAAGCTGCAATCAATCCAAGTCAGTCTGTGCCAGTGAGTGCAACTCCTCTGCAATACATCTCTTTGTAATAGTGGACTCGAGTCAGCTGGGCAGTAGCTGGTTAATTCTGGCTATACTCCTGTATAAAAGCAAGGTTGCCTGGTAGTTTGATAGTATGTCATCACTGGTAACATCAGTGATGTGCTTTTCAGAGGCCTACCTTCAAAGCGTCAAATCACAACAAAAGTTCCCTCAAGGTGCTTTACATTGTAAGGTAAAGTCCTTACAATGTTACACAGAAAACAGAAAACCTCAAAATGAATATGACTCCCTACCAGTAGAGATTAATAATAACACATAATTAAATGCAGAGAGGTGTAAAAACACATAGTGAGTGAAAAAGGTGACTGAAGAAGAAACATTTAATGCTTCATGGGATGTTCATCTCCCAGCAGCCTAGACCTAGTGCAGCGTAACTAAGGGAGGATTCAGGATCACCTGATCCAATCCTACCTATATGCTTCATCAAAAAGGAAAGTTTTAAGCCTAAACTTAAAAGCAGAGAGGGTGTCTGTCTTCCAAATCCAAACTAGAAACTGGTTCCACAGAACCAGCCTGAGAGCAAAAAGCCCTAATGGGGTGATACGGTACTATAAGGTCATTAAATTAAGATGGGCCCTGATTATTCAAGAGCTTGTATGTGAGGAGTTGGATTTTCAATTCATTTCTGGTTCAACAGGGAGCCAAGTCAGAGAGACCACACTTCATTTTTAGTTAGTCATGCATTAGACACGGCCTATAGAAACTATGCTATGTATGTACGATATGATATGTTTGTAGTACCTGAATGTCTTAAGGCGTTATTTATTGATACATGCCTGATTGAAATTTCTGTTGAGTGACTATTTATTTATTTTTTCACTGTTTCCAGGGCCGGCCACATCGAAATTGTTATGCTCTTAGGATCACTTCTCTCTATTGTTTTTTTTCTTCAATATTATAGCGACACTGAAATGTTCCGCTCACCAAAACTTGTAAAAATGTATAACAATTCCTATAAATACTCATTCCCAAAATGTGAACAAAACATGGCTGCTGCCAGAATCTCAGGCTTCGATGGTTTCCCTGATATACTTAAAGACTTTCTTTACTATCGTCACTGTCGCTATTTTCCCATGATTCTGGACCTTCCTGACAAATGCGGAGGCATCGAAGAACCTGAAGACATCTTCCTTCTGCTTGTAATTAAAAGCTCCCCCATGCATTATGAACGACGTGAAGTGCTGCGAAAAACCTGGGCTCAAGAGAGGTCATACAAAGGTTTGCGGATTCGAAGGATTTTCATCCTTGGAACAATGGGTAATGACTTTGAGAAAGAGCGATTGAACAAACTCCTCAAAACAGAGCACCAGGAACACAATGACATCCTCCAATGGGACTTTCAAGATACATTTTTTAATCTCACTTTAAAGCAGGTTCTATTCCTCAAATGGATGAAAAGGAACTGTCAACAAGTTAATTTTTTGCTAAATGGTGATGATGACGTTTTTGCCAATACGGACAATATTGTGGACTACCTCCATGGTCGCCGTGAAAATAATGGAAGCCAGCATCTGTTTACTGGTTTTCTGATAAAGAATGGATTTCCTGTAAGATGGGACAGGAGCAAGTATTTTGTTCCATCTCAAGTATATGAAAAAAATGTTTACCCCAACTATTGTGGTGGTGGGGGCTTTCTTTTGTCCAGCTTTACAGCTTTAATGATACATAGCTATTCCAATGCCATTCCACTTTTTCCTATTGATGACGTTTACATGGGAATGTGCCTGGAAAAAGCAAAACTGGCACCAGCACCTCATATCGGTATAAAGACATTCGGATGGTACATTCCCTCCAAAAAAATAGATCAATATGATCCTTGCTATTTTAAAGATTACCTCTTGGTACACCAATTCTTTCCTAATAATATGTACCTTATGTGGCATCAAATAAATGACCCTAATCTGAAATGTGGTGTCACAAATTCGACTAGGACGATCCAAACTTAAACTTACGGTTAGTGATATTGCATTTTATGACTTTAAGTCACAGCAATCATTGAATTATGTAAAAGTTTTAAACTGATATATCACGTTTGCCCATATAGACAGTCAAATGTGAATTGAGTTGAGGTAAGTCTTCAGATTGGGAGGTAATCTCCAGCTTTTGAATATAGTCTAAGGGTCGAAAGTGTTTGTCATGTTTTCATATGTTGCAGGTAATCCACAAACACAGTTATGTTCACTGCGAGTAGGCCAAATTCAAGAAAGTGGGTTGGTGCTCGGGGGCACTAGTATTTGAAGTATTCATCTGAAGTATTAATTAATTACTTTTCCTGCTTTAACTGTGACTAGGGATGCACTATTATTTAACCAGTAATGACATTTGAGGTCAGAGTGAAAAAAATGCATTTATTGAAGGCAACTTGTGATTTTTATCTGTTTGTAACGTTAATGCAGTGTAGAATTGAAATACTTTTTAGTTATTTGTTTGTAGTTGTTTTGTTTAAAGTAGGGGTTTGTTTGTTTCAATGGGGCAAAATGTTTGTTAATGAATAACAAACACGAAATAAAAAGGAGACTACTTGTCAACCAAAACGTTATTGTAAAGAGTGATCTGTTCATCCATTAATATGATATATTTAAGTGAATTTGGGTAGTTGTTGTGTAGATATGTATGCTAAGTTTGGTGTTGTGTTAGTTCAAATCCATATTAACCCATTCTAGCCTCAACAAGAAGTAAGGCTCAAAACTTAAATTACAGGTTTGACATCTACAGCATACACATTTGCTTTGTAAATGAGCTCTCCTTTGAGGAAAAAAAACATATCAGTTACCAATGGTCCCAGCTTAACAGAATTTAAATAAAGTTAATCCCTGGGTTAGCTCGTTCTCATCTAACATTCAAACATGAAAACATCACTTTTTCTGCACTTTAGATTGTTAGGTGAACAATGAAAAGCAAAAAATCACTTGGGAAACAGGGCACCACAGTTAGTCTGCATGCCATATACACAATTAAAAGATTAAATATATATGTGTGTAAAAAATATAGCTGCAAATCCCTGACTACTACTTTTGCTACGTCTATTTAGACGATGGCGCTGCTTAGGGTGCAGCCCAAGTCTTAGGATCCTCATCCAGCTGGCTGTCACGTATATGTGATTTCAGTTTGTTTGTGTTTTTAAGCCTCAGTGCATGCTGTCGGCTCTGTCAGACGTCAGACACAGTGACACTGTATTTTACAGGCAAAAATAAAATACTGGTGTTTTTCAGGCACGACAGTACAGCACTAAGCAAAAGCTTGCAAGAAGACTATTACTTTAAACATTTTTAAAACACAATTACTTTAGTTTATTAAAATACCCAAATAAATCAAAGCATCTGATATTTTTTAAATGACCTGATATTAAATCACTGTTGTCAAGTATATACAAAATCAAATGTAATAGGTTGTATCTACATTTCAATCAAAGCCATGTGGTGACAAAAAATACAACGCCTCAGATCACCACAGTCATAAAGAGACATCTTCTGGGTACCATGAATGTCTCTATTTAAAAAATTAAATTAAATTAAAAAAAAAAAAAAAAAAAAGCACCAGGTCCGTTCAACAGCTGTTTGGTGAAAGTAATGGACCCTCAGAGCAACACTGGCGTCCACAGAGCTGCATAGCATGGGTTAAATTTCCACAGAGACAATACACAATAACTGCACTGGTGATCTACTTGAACAAAAACAGAACAGAGAGAGAGTATACAACTTACATAGTGCTTCGAAGGATTCCTTCTTTTCTGCACGTCCACAACATTTACGTCAAGGAAGGTGCGGAACTGCATCTTGACAAGCGAACAAGATTTGCACCAAACACAATACTACAGTTTGCACCAACGATGTTCACCCATGAAAACTTGGTTGCTTGTAGTAGAAGCGCAAGAAGAAGAAGAAAGAGTTGAGAGGAATGAAAAGAAATAACTTTCCTCTTTCAGGCTTTGGGTGCATCCATGAAATTACAGTGTCAGACGGCCTCGGAGCATCTGGACTCCTTGTGAAACATGACAACGCAATAAAACTGGCGTCTAATCAGACTTCTCCTCCTTCGAGAGGGGCTGCGCCGCTGCTGTTGCCAAAAAACGGGGGGCAGTCTGAGCAGTACAGCGATTTAATATGTAGGCTATGGGGCGGTCCTGCTTCAGCTGGCTGGACACACCACACGGGACCAAGGAGGTCACACTGTTTTCAAACAGGTTCTTGGATTTGTTGGTCATCCCTAAAGTGACTGATAGTTTGGGTGAAATGTGAATAGTGAAAAGACACATTTCCTCTCCATAAATGGGCGATGGGCTGAACTGCTGTATAAGATGAAACATCTGTAGTTTTTTTTTAATGATTTTGAAACGCTTTTTTGCAACAATAAACGTCCCCGACATGTGCTGTCTCTTAACTTCAAGAAAACAGTCCGTGTGTCTGAGCAGGCACGGACATTGACCGTGTTCGCTACTTGCAAACAAACAGGCAATTTGTCTAGTTGGCTGACGCGTATATACTTGTCTAATTTGGCTATCGCTTCCAAGTTATACATTAGATTTCCGACAGCACCTAAAGCAGCCAGCATACCGTTGCTCCCTCCTTGTGGAGACACGAGGTAAAGCGCGAGGAGGAGGTAAAGAGAACAATTCATTATTATTCCCACATTGTGGCGCTGCAGAACATAAGTGGTCTGTTTGCGTTGTCCTCCTGTCTAGATAAATTTCCTTCCTGTTTGTGCCTTATCCTATAATAAATCTTTCCTTATAATTTATGACAGGTATACTGTTTATAACATCTAGTAACATAGTAACATACAAAAAAAACACAGACATAGATATTTTTGCACCACTTTTTGAAACTGAGTCATGCTGGAACATTTCTCAGTCTGCTCCACAGCTTCATTCCACATACAGTAATTCAAAACCTTTTTTGTGTCGTCCTAATATGCTGCTTTAAAAACAACAACAACAACAACAACAATAATAATAATAAACTGTTTTAAAACTACTTATTTTTACTTTGCACATTTCTGAAGTGACCATATTTAGTAACGCCTTTACATTCCCTCTAGAACAAAAAGGTTTTGTGTCATATGCGAATATTGCTAATGTTGACATATCAGATGTGTGTAACGTAATTTCTATAAATAATGACATTTGTATTCTTAATAGGCTCCCAACATAGACTGAAGTATATTATTTGAATGTTTTGCTCACTGTAGGCAAGTGAAATATTATAATTTTTTGGCTGTTATCAAATTCAGATTAGAGATGAATACTCTGCTATATATTTTAGGCTGTACCACAGCATTATTTCTAATGTAAGTATCAACCAGTTAAAATGCTTTTTTCGGGTTAACTGGTAACTCTATAAAAGTAGTCCACTTTTAATTTTACTGTAGTTTTTACTGTTTAGCTGTTAAAACCAGTGAGAAGTAAAAAAGTGAAAGACAATTTTATTTTACAGTGAAATCCAAAGATGAGTTGTGATGCACTGAGTTTTGTTGCTAAATGTGAAAACTAATGACTAATAAACTAATTAAACTAATATTACCAGGTATTCACAAAATGAAAAATAATAGAATTAGAATAGAATAGAACTCAACTTTATTGTCATTGCTCATGCACAGGTAGAGGGCAACGAAATGCAGTTCGCATCCATCCAGAAGTGCTTTAGTGATATAGATATATTACAATATATACTAGCAATAATATAGATATGTAAGTATATTACAGAAATGGGTCTATTATGGTATGTTATAATGTACACGGTATGAAGTATGTTGTGAATAGTATGTACAGGCTGTAGTGAGTACAACTATGTACAAGATATGAACAGGATATAAATATGAAAAACTATACAGAATATGAAATAAATAACTTTACAGAAATCTGAGATATACAGTTATACAGAAATGGGAACTATGCAAGTTGTAAACAGTTGTAGGGTTAAAAAATAAATAAATAAATAAATATTTTTAAAGAAAAAAAAAAGGGGGGGGGGGGGGGGGAAGAATTCTACCATTTTCTCCTCTTTATGCCAACAGGAGGACCACAACTGGCATGCGTGGTAGAGGCGAGGGGGCTGAGCCCGGCTGAGCGGAGCACGTCCTGCTGGGGAGGAAATAGCCGCTACCCAGCTGCGTCAAGCTAACTAGAAATAGACCTGCTGACAGCGGAAATCTATTTTTATCCTCCGACGTAAAAGCGTCCACTCTGTTGTTTTGCTCAAGTCGGACAATAAAACCAGTCTGTTTCTCGTACTCCAAAGTGAACCAGTGAAGCGGACCGGTTCGGTAAAATCACGTTGATACTGCGTTTACGCCACCTATCGTACATTGAAACGCCTAACCATCGAGGTTTAAATTCGGTCTTGTCACGCAGTACCGTCACACAATGTATTACTATAAAATGTGATTATAATCCTATATATTCTATCGTAATATACTTATATTTGATCTAACGTGAATAATGTATGTAAATTATAATTGGTTGTTTATTTAGATGCGGAATATATAGTGTACAAAGCCACAGCAAAAATACATCTTAGCTCAGAAAGGCAGATGTAATATGACATCCATGACCACCTAACTCCAAACGCTATAGACCCTTGTATAGTTATGACGTAGGCAGTCGAAGGTCTATTATAGATTTTCTTTTTGTCTTATAAGTTTAATATGTGAGGGGTTTTTAAAACCCTTTATTGTATTAGTCAACTAAGCTTTTCACCTGGCAGCCATTTTGGTCATTCCTACGGGAAGTTATTCTGGCAGTTATTTTGAAGCATCATCTAAATCAAATGGTATTTTTATTTTAGTAGTCAGTGGGACAGAAAAACTTTTAATGTGTAGTAGTTTTTTTTTATGTCATTTAAAAGCTATGCTAACTGTATCACAAAACAAGTTTAGAAGTTTGTGGTTTTTTAACTTTTTTCTGACATCAATAATTAAAACAAAATATCGCTACCATTTTTTTTTTTTTGACGAAATTGAAAAAATAAAGCGAAATAATGTAAATAAAAAGGTCTGCGTAACAGTTGCGTTTTATTTTGAAAGACTTTAGCGGAAATATCGAGAGCTGCGATAGCAGCTTGATGCTAGTCCACTAACTTGTGTGTGGTCAGTCAACCTAAGCATGAGGTCCGTTGACTGCGTTTTCGTGTTGGTAACGTTATACGATTAAAGAAAATATTCTGTCGAAAGTGATGATATGGTAAATATTTTTTCCGCTTCGTTTAATTTTGTTCGCTCAAAACGGAAACACGAGCCTCTGCGGAACAGCTAACTCTTCTCTGTATCCCTCATCTCCTCCGACAGCGTCCTGTGAAGGCTGCTAGCTATGATGTGACTGTGATATCCGCCGTCGAGGGAAGTTATAATTGACATTATCATAGCTGAATGGCTAAAGCACCGGTCTGTCTGGCTTAATTTAACGCTTGAATGCTCTCATTTCGATAGCCTTTTGAGCTCCGCGTCGGAGGGAACCGCTATATTTTCTTGGCGGAAATAACCGAAGAGAGCGTACTCGCGGTGCTGTAGTTCACACCTAAAAAAGATGTCCTTCTTCAATTTTCGCAAGATCTTCAAACTAGGGCCGGATAAGAAAAAGAAGCAGTATGAGCATGTACACAGAGACGTCAATCCTGAGGAGATATGGGAAATTATTGGGGAACTGGGAGATGGAGCCTTTGGGAAAGTGTACAAGGTAAGTTGACGTGTTACGTTACATCCGCCTTTGGTTTCCTGCATTTCTTTATAGACTAGCTTCAGTTGTTTCTTCGCATGTTGCTGTCTCGAGGTCATAAGCTGTAAAGCTGACAGCGATGATTACAGCTCTTGTTTGGGTAACATATTCCAACCTCGGCCACCTAACCCTCAGCAAATAACATATTTGTTTCATATAAATCATGCAGGAATTGACTAACTGCTAATATCCTGTAAAGAAATGTGACCAGCAGCTGGGATCTTAAACTCAATTAGTTTTTGGATATTTTCTATTTAGCAGGCTTAGCACAGGCTTTGCGTCACTGCCGGAGTATAGACATGACTTTACCAGTGAGTTGCACTTGGGGTTGGTTAAAAACTGATAAAGGTGTGGTCCACATACAGAATCAATATGGCCTCACATGTGACATGTTGGATTATTTGGGCCTGTGACATGTCAGGACAACCACAATAAATAGTTTAAACTAATAAAATGACAGAGCAGGTGCACCCAGACTTTAAAAAAAAACACACACTTTATGCTAATTACTGTGACAGGTGCACAGCTGGGTTTAAATTAGGGCAGTGGTTTGTCACATCTGGTTTGTCTTCACTAACCCATATATATAGGAACTGTTACAACAATTTGATGACATAGAAGAGTACCTGTTTATTATTTTGTTTAGGTTTGTTTTCCTGCTGAGAAAGTCAGGTATGCCTTCCAATGTTGTAGTTTGTTGGTGTATAGTTATGCTACATGGAAAAATATTCAATGCTGTGTCCTCCAGCTGTAATCTCTGCTACTTTACTTACCTTTCCAGGTTATCTCTGCAGGAGTTTGCTCTAGGCTGAGAACACACTTTAGAAAAAGTTAGTGTTTGTGTACTTGTAGCACAAGTAGATTAACTTGGTTAACTTGTATTTTTTTTAAACATAGTTTCTTTTAAATATTTTTCAATGTATATAACTGTTTTAGTAGATTAGTGAAAAATAGTTTCCACAACCTTCCATGCCTTCATGCCTCTTTTTGTTTTGGCACTAATCCCTGTTAAAGAGCTTTCTTTCTCTCTCTCTCTCTCATTGTGAGCTACTTAACGCTGTTCCTTCCTGGTGCTCTTGTGTTCAAATAATGCAGCAAATGGCCCATAAATCTTAATTTGTCTTCACTTATTTCCTAGTCTTGTTAGCTGATTGGCTACACGAGATGAGAGCCAAGAAATACTTGAGTGCCTTCTCACACCAAAGTATACAAAATATACACCTGACTCCCAGTTATCACTTGTGTGAGCTCAGGTGAAGATATCTTTAATCAGGCCACATTAGTATGAAAGCGCACTGTGCTTTCATTTGCTACTTCACAGGCTTCTGGCAGCTAACTCCTTTGGGTGGGGTCGCAGAGTTTGCAAGCAACATGTGAATCAGCTGTTCAAGTGAGGTCAACCGGAAGAGAGAGAATTCTTAACTAGTAGATCAATGTATTACATGTTAAGTGTTTCATAGACACTTTTAGTACTGCAAACAAACTGCTTATATAATTCTTTCCATGCAATGAGTCATTTTTTAAAAATCTGATCTACCTATTCAAAGATAGACCTCTACAGGTGGTGCGATATGGGAGTTTTCATTTATCAGCTATTTATTCACATTAAAGGTTGGGTTTTTTCTGGCTCAGAATGGGCCTTCAGGGTGTTACTATACACGTAAGCATGATGGTCTGCAAACAAAAAGTCTATGTTACCTTATTTAACAGAGGTACATACATTTTTATTGTTACTGTTTTTGGCTGTTTTACAAACATAAATATATTTAAGCTTGAGTAAATTAAACTCCAGAGTTCAGATGAATTTTTTCTGACAGACGGAAATGTATTTATTTATTTAATAAAGTAAAAACTCTGCGTTCATGGATGTACATTTGAATAACCAGTGCTGAACTGTCAATGATTATTATTTACAAAGAACCACAAAGTTCGCTCTCCCTCCCTCTTAAACATGATTATAGCACTCCTGCGCTCTCATTTAATTCCTCAAAACAGATCAACATTAAGCATTTAGCGCATTAAAACGTCATGTTCATGATGAGCAAAGGTCACAGGCTCTTCTTTAATGAGTCAAGTGACAGACAAATTATGGTGTCTCTCTTCACTGTAAAGCTAATATTGAATCTGCATGTAAGCGATGGCCTGTGCCTGACAGGCATCAGCCACTACAAAGGGAAAAAGAGGCAGGCAGTGTGTCAGGTCAGAAGAGTGTAAATATAGGGTCTGACACACTCTGCTGCAGTTGGTCTTTACACTCCCTCCCTTTTCTTTTTCCCTAACTCCCTGAGATTGTGTCTGTATCCATAAACATTAGGCCCTAGGCTGGCCTTAAAATAACTTCCCAGTGCTTTATTTCACAGGTTCAGTGATCATTTTTATTGGTCTCCTCGGTGCAGCTCTATCAGGAATGAGAATTTAGGGTTTGAGTTGTGCAATAAATGGCACAAACCTGTTAAATCATATACATATTTGGTATAATAATCACTGCAATGAGTGTGACAGAGTGAGATGAAAGAAAGAAAAGAGGGGAGGAAAAGGAGTGGAGGAAGTGAGCAAGCGTTGCAAGATCGGCCTGTGTTAGAGTAGCTCAGAATGACAGGATGTGTTGTAATTTTTTTTCTTTTTTTTATCAATGTTTGACAAAGAGTTGTCTTAAATCTCTGAAATGAGTTTCTTGAGATACAATCTTCTGTAAGCTGCGTAATTTATATTGCTCCAAATGACTTTTTTCTTAATGTTGATATTCTTCCATAATTCCTGTTGTGTACAAGTTACAAGTTGTTGCTCTGTAAAATTATGCTGAGCAACATTTGGCTTATAATTAGCATGATCCTTTCCCATTTTATACACTGTGTGCTGTAAGGATATACTCTACAATTTATCATTTTGTCAATGTTGCTTGCAGGCACAGAACAAGCAGAATGGGACCCTGGCTGCTGCTAAGGTTATCGACACAAAGACTGAGGATGAACTGGAGGATTACATGGTTGAGATTGACATTCTGGCCTCCTGCAACCATCATCACATTGTCAAACTGCTGGACGCTTTCTACTTTGAAAGCAAACTTTGGGTAAGTTCGTCAGTTTCGTGCTGGGAAGCAGTGAAGCATGGAGAGACAGAAATTCATTATAAGGCACCATTCGTTATGCTGTTTCTCACAGGACTTTCAGATCATTTGACTGATGGCTCATGACACTAAACTTTTCTTATTTCTTCAAGAGTTAGAATGGGTCATATGACAAGCAACAGAGGCTAATACACGACTAGGACTGCATGCTTCACTGGAGAGTACCTGACTGCTTAGAAGTAATAGGCCACATATAGTTGTTTTTTCTTTATTTATTTTTAGCTGGTTAGCTAGAAATCGACCTGATTTGTTACTGTGTTCAAAATTCTGCAAGTGAAGTCTTTGTATAAGGAAGTAAAGAAGTAATAGGCCACTACTGAGAAATGCATTATCATACTTTATACATCTTCCTATTTATAATGAGGGATTTATGTATTTAGTGGAATACTCCTCAATTTGGCCTTATTCCTATCTCCCTCAAATCATAACCAGTGTGCACAGTGTATTTTATAATGAGAAAGAACGTATAAATCTCTGAACACAGCCCCTCATCCTCATCCTGGTGTTTTACTGTGAGCACAGAGGTGCAGCTTTAATACATGGTCAGTAGATCTCATTGTGTGCAGTAAGAGGCCCCAGAGCAATTAGGTCCTAGCAGGGGGTGTCATGTGACTGTCCCTTGTGGACTGGCCACAACCATTGGAAGATAATGGAGCAGTTTTGGTGGCTGGAGAAAGTGCTTTTGAATAATTCAGAGCCGCATGCAGGTTGTCCCTCTGGCCTTTGAGTTCAAATAGCATGATGAATGTGTAACTGCCTACATTTAGCTTGTGCCGGGTGTTGAGTTAATGTATAATATGTTCATTAATTTTCTACAAAGGAAATCTGTTGTTAGAAAACAGATGTTTACTTTGACTTGTGTCTACAATCAGTGTACGTTTAGTTTAATACTCACCTGTAAACTACAAAAGAGATGGCATGAGAAAGTGTACTGCCAAATGGGAAGAACCACTTTGTTTCTTCCTTTTGTTTGAATCACTGAATAGAGGGTGGTGCTCTGTTTGTAGCTTCGATTGATTTTTGTATCATCTGATACCATGAGCTGCCAAGCAACGTGCAGGCTAAGCCAATAATGATGAAGTACTGGTCGGGTACATTACATCAGCTCTTACAACTGAGGTCAGAACCTGTGCAGTTTTACATCCTAGCATAGGGGATTAGCATTAGTTTTATTTCGTTACCTCTCTGGAACCCAAAGAATCACTGCACTTTATGAAAATTATTGCATATTTGATGAGGTTACTGATATTTCATCTTAAAATATCAGCTTGAAACTTGTAATTAAGTAGTTAACTGGCACCTTTTTATGTTGATATTTGTTGTTAAAATATCCCCTATAAAATTACACAGTTTTATATTTAAAAGCATCTCCCCTCTTTGTTTTTTCTTCCCTTGGGGAAATTTCTTCCAAGCTAGAAACGTCCAATTAAAGGACACTTGCACCCAACGTTTTAGTGTATTCCCAAGCTTTTAACATGCGCATATGTGCATACTGTTTTGAAACAAACAAAGATGGCAATAATGGATGTCTTCCTCTTACTGTTGACAGAAGCACAGTACTGTGAAGAAATGCTTTAGGCTTAAAGGGATCGTCACAGAAAACATTTTTCAATATTGTTGTTTCTATAAAGTATAAGTGTATAAATTAGTACATATTTAGACTAATGACAAACCCTCATTTACATATTAAAACCTATAAACCTTTATTTATAAACATATAAGCAAATGTTAAACATTTTAGAAATATTGTATTAAAAAATAATATTCATAATGCAAGTTAAGTATTTTAAATAACATGTCTTCTTAACTGGCATAGTATGGAGAGACTCATGTTCACTTCCTTTAAGTATTGCCCCTTGTACATAAAAATGTGCAAAGGGATTTTCTTCAGTATTAATGCAGCGGTTTAGTTTAAAGCGTGCGTGCTCATCCTAAACAAACATGTTCAAACTCTTCTGCAGTGTTTACCAAAATGAGGAAATCGTTTGTCACTAGGATCTGTGATGAAGCATACATAGTATGTGTAAAATATTTACATGCATTTTGCACTAAACATTTTTCTATACTTTTAAGAAACAATTTGTATTTTGTAGAAATTCCTATAATAGACTCATTCATCACAACCTCCTCTGTATAGTGGAAAAGGATCCCAGTCACTATCAAGTTCAAAGCTTGAACTTCTACAGATATTTCAGTTCAAGAAGGACTAAAAGACAGATGCATGTAGAATGGAAACCAAAAGACGTATAGCTCAGTATGGCTGATTGGCGTCTTGATCTCTACAGTATAATCAATCTTTTCAATAAACATCATGTTGTTCCAGCTTTTGAAAGTCGCAAATTCCTTATTTAATCAAGTCGTGTGCTGCAAGGGTAGGTTAAACTGGGACTTTATTGTATTATATAAGTGTATTACTTAATGTTCTTTTGTTCTACCATTACAGATTCTGATAGAGTTCTGTGCAGGCGGTGCTGTCGATGCCATCATGCTGGGTAAGTCCCTCATTCACTAAAGCAAAAAAAAGAGTAACACTATGAAATTCTGCAGCTTTTCCTTTTCTCCATCCTCTAGTGCCAACTCTTTTATTCCATCCAGAAGCCTGTACCGAAGGATTTTTTTTTTCCCCCCTCTACTAAGTTGGCAAAGCAATTCCAACTGTAATTATTGTAGCTCAGGTTTCAAGAAGCAGTTAAAGTACTTCTTGTTCATGCACTTCCTCTGTCTTGTTTTGAAGCCTAAAGAAACACAAAACCACTCATTTTAAAATGCAAATTGCATTGCAAAGAAGATGATAATGAATTCACTTCACTATTCAATGTTGATTCATTATGACTCGCCTAGATTTGTCTAGTCATATGTGCTTGCTGATGTAAAGGTGGAGATGACCCATTTTGTGTTTGTATTTGTGTATAACAAAGCCTACAGCAAAATATTCACTGGGAAAAATTGGGACTTTGGAATTTTCTCTGTGCATGTTTGTCCTTAGAGTTGGAGAGACCCCTGACTGAGCCCCAGATTCGTGTGGTGTGTAAGCAGACTTTGGAGGCCTTGGCTTACCTTCATGAGAGCAAGATCATCCACAGAGACTTGAAAGCTGGGAATATTCTCCTGTCCCTGGATGGAGATGTAAAACTGGGTAATTGTGTTTTTGTTTTTTTGTTTTTTTAACCATTTCTAACCATTTACTAACAAAAGGAGATATGAGAGGTTATTCCATTAAAAAAATACTAAAATCAACTAAATGTTCTCGCAGAATCAGGTTTTTGTTTTGTATTTTTTACAAAAAGCATGTTTAATAAAGTACATAGGTTTGGTTTGAATCTTTAAGTTCTGAAACCACATAACCTCTTAAGTACACGACTTACTTACTCGGGATGAATTAGTAACAAAACGGGGGGGGTGTCTACTAAACTCACTTTAGTATTATATTCATTCTTTGATTTGTCCTTGGCTCTGTATTAAAACAGCCGTTGTAGATCTCTTTGTAGCTTGACTTTGGGGTTGGTGGTGACAGTGCAGCACTGTGGTTTGTTTACACATAAAAATGTAGTGAGTCATCATTTGGCATCGGGTTCAAAAACTTGGAGAACAAAGTGATGTGCTTGCTGTGTGTTTTTTTTTTTTTTTGTTTTGTTTTAATATAATATTCTACCTATGTATGTGTTTTGGTGATGCATAATGTTTCAGAAGTAAGAGTATTCATGTTCATGTTGTTGCTGCAGCATCCATAGCTCCTGGCTGCCTGATGATTCATGTTCTGTAGGCAGAGGGTCATGACGGAGCCTGGCAAACAATAATTATCAAGCCAGTCACCAGGGACTTAATGATAGATCTCTTTTTCCCTCTAATGTGTGCATACTGTAAGTGTTGCAAGAAAAGAGAGCAGGCTGAAATAACTGCACAGGTAACACAACAATGATGGACCCTAAGAGCATTATGAAAGGGAATGTGAGGCTTTTCTGCTCACTTTGGGGATAAATATTATAAGTGTAAAGCACTCTCTACTGTGTTTTGTTTTGGTAGAAAATGCTATTTTATATTTTAGTCTCACAGGGTGCCATTTTACAGTTTAGCTTAATTCATTGATGAAAAGAATCATGATTTATTTCTACTTTCAGCTGACTTTGGTGTGTCTGCTAAAAATACCAAGACATTACAGAGAAGAGATTCTTTCATCGGCACTCCATATTGGTGAGTCACACTGCCTGCTTACAAGAGGGCATTCACCTCTTAGTATTTGATAATTGTCTCAGACTGTACCACAGCTAAGATGACAGTGGGTTTTTTTTTGTTGTTGTTGTTGTTGTTGTTGTTGTTGTTGTTGTTTTAAATCATCAAAAAATGTGGGATAACAACTCATTTGAAAAAAATCTATGTATTAAACGAACTTCCTATTTTATATTCCTTTCCTCCTGGAAAATAAGAGCATTGACCCTTAAGCATTAGAAGATATGCTGAATGACCTCATTTACCTGCATTCCAAAATGTGGGTTATTGATTGGTGGCTCTTACTGACTGATTGAATTTCGCAGGATGGCTCCAGAGGTGGTAATGTGCGAAACTTCCAAAGACCGTCCATACGACTACAAGGCCGACATCTGGTCCCTTGGCGTAACGCTCATAGAACTGGCACAGATTGAACCGCCCAACCATGAGATGAATCCCATGAGAGTGCTACTGAAAATAGCCAAGTCCGAGCCGCCCACACTCATGAATCCCTCTCGCTGGTGAGATACTGTGCTGGTGATAACTGGGAAGGTGGTGCTGGATTGTTTCCGAATGGGAGATGAGGAAATGTTGAGGGTTTGCATGTGTGAAAGCATGATAAAATATTAATGTTAAAAGGATAACTACTACTGAATTACTACATTATATAAAGAAAAAAACGGGGTACTTACTCTGTTCTGGGACCAACAAATTCAGTCTTCTTTACCATTTAAAGGTCACCAGAATTCAGCGACTTTCTGCGCAAAGCACTTGACAAGAATGTGGACAATAGGTGGAGTACAGTACAGCTTCTGCAGGTGAGCTGCAGTTGCAAACTACTATAAAACTAAGTGATGCATAAATGTCCGTCAGATGTTAATGTGTCACACTTTAAATGATTTTGCAGGATAAAATTTTTTATCTAATGTTGATATCTTTTGTCTATATATGTAGCATCCTTTTGTCACCAGTGTAACTGACAGCAGACCTCTCAGAGAACTCATAGCTGAAGCCAAAGCCGAAGTCACAGAAGAGCTTGAGGACAGCAAAGAGGAGGAGGAAGAGGACGAACCTGATACACCTCTGGTATGTAGTTTTTTGGGGATATGTGTATAACAAGCATTATAGTATTTTACTTTTTTTATCATTTAGATGAACACTTGATGTTGATAGCTTCATTAAACTCATTGCGGTAAGCTTTATTATTGCTCACTGTGGACATATTGCAATTTCTGTTGGTTTAGGCTGGTCCCGGGCACAAGCGAGCACCTTCTGATGTCAGTGTGGCCAGCTCAGAAGATGACAAAGTTCCATCAACTCCCTCCACTCTTGAGGCTGTTAAAGAAAAGATGGAAGTTGAGCCTGCTGAGGACCAGACTAGTGATAAGTTATCTGATGAAGGACTTGGAACAAGTGAGGTAGACAAGACTGAGGAGGAGAAATTAAATGAGGTGTCTGATGCCAGTAATGAAGACCTGGCATCTGGACTAGTAGAGCCCAGCAAAGATGTCATCTCACATGACTCCACAGAGCCTAAACCAGAAGAGAGTCAAGGTGAAGAGACGTCTGCTGAGCAAGTAGTTTCACAGCCAGAAGAACCTGTAAATACAACAGACAACCAAGAACTTGTCACAGAAACAGAGGAGGAACAGAAGGAGACAGAAGAAAGGATAATGGGTGATGAAACTACCCAGGTAATGGAGGAAGAAAAAGAGCCAGAGCAGGGGAAGCAAGAGAAAGAAAAAGAAGCTGGTAAAGAAGAATCCAGAGAATCACAAGCAGAACCTGAAGATGCAGAAAAAACAGAATCCATTCCAAGAGATGAGCCAGAGGTAGAAAAAGAAAGCAAAGAATCCGAGGAGGAAACGACTGAACCCAAACTAACAGGGAACACAATGGAAGCCATGGCTAATGGCACAGATGAAAATGTAAACATTGAGAATATGGAATCAGATGGAAGACACACGTTTATAAATGAAGACACAAAATTAAGTGTGGATGAGTCATCTGCTGAGCCTATAGAAACAAAACCAGAAGAGAAGCCTATGGATGAGGCCCATGAGGAGTCACAGCAGCCTGAACAAGAGAGCCAGATCACAGAGGAAGCTGAGCTAAAGGAACAAGTACCAACTGAGTCTACAAATGGCATCTGTGATGAAGTTAAAGACACCCCTGAGGATTCAGTGGTCCCACCTAAAGATTCCTGTGTGAACGAAGAAGAAGAGAAAGCAACCCACGCAGATGAGAGCACTTCCCAAGATGCTGTCTCTGTCCAAGAGAGCGAAACGGATTCAGAAGCCAAGATGGAGCAAGGAAGCCCTGCTGTGATCAGGCCAGATGTGGAGAAGGATTCTGACTCTGGGAGCAGCTCTGCTGCTGATAGCAACAGCCTCGACCTCAATCTGTCTATCTCCAGCTTCCTGTCTAAGAGCAAAGAAGGGGGCTCTGTGTCCTTGCAGGTAATACAGTCTGTGCCACTATTACACCATCAGTTATTACATTATCAACACTACCCTGATTACTCGATCCTCTAAAGCAACCCTGCTTTTTGGTAGGAGTCAAAACGACAGAAGAAGACTCTTAAAAAGACACGCAAGTTCATGGTGGATGGTGTGGAGGTTAGTGTGACAACGTCTAAGATAGTGACTGATAACGACACCAGGAATGAGGAGATGAGGTTCCTGAGGTACGTCTGTATCTAATCTGCTTGACATACAGTTGATCTAAATGTGTGACATGACCCATTTAACTCGCCTGCCTTAAATAGTGCTCGCTCTTTTTACAACTCCCACAGCTTTTTACAAATGCCAGATGGGTTATCTCCCGTGATGAATGCCGCATTATATTACTGTCATTTCTCATGTTGCCTTGTAAAGACATGAGGCATGTTGCTGTTACTGTGTGTACAAGTGCTGTCTGACTACTGCACGACCCTCCTGTTAGTAATATATGACACAAATGTGAATCAAACATTTTAAAAAGATTCATCAAAGCACGAAAAGCCATAGAGTATGAATGAGTCACTAAAGTTGAAATAAACATTTAGATATATTTTTTTCAAAAGTCACTGATGTGCAACCATAAAATTCCATCCATGTTTTTTGAAAAAAGTATTAGATTTTTTTTAATAAGTAAATATCATGCCCTTATATTGATATGTTCACTGCAGGCGGCAGGAGTTGAGAGAGCTTCGCCTCCTCCAGAAAGAGGAGCAAAGGGCCCAGCAGCAGCTGAGCGACAAGCTGCAGCAGCAGCGAGAGCAGATCTACAGGCGTTTTGAACAGGAAACTACTGTGAGTCACTCTGGTTGTACTGCACTAGTGTGATGGGCTTTTTTTCTTTCTTCTTTTTTTGGCATTTGGCTAGCTCCTTGAAAAACAAGCACCTTAATGTCAAATCTGGGCTAAATTTAATGCAAGTGTTTACATCAAATGTGCTGCCAGATTTTCCTTAACTGCTTAATTTTCACAATATTGGAAACTTTAATTTGCATTAAAAGCAAAATGAAAAAACGTACAAAAAAAACAAAGAGATTATGTAAAATCTAATATAAATAAATATTGTTTTGGAATAGTCAGGGTGACCCTAGTGCGTATCAATTCTGCAGGCTAAAAAGCGTCAATACGACCAAGAAGTGGAGAACCTTGAGAAGAAGCAGAAACAGACCATTGAGCGACTGGAACAGGATCACACCAGCCGGCTCCGAGACGAAGCCAAACGGATCAAAGCAGATCAAGACAAGGAGCTCTCAAAGTTCCAAAACATGCTGAAGAACCGCAAGAAAGAGGTATGACCCTGCATGTGTGTTTCTCTGTGGAAGTGGGCTGAGTAGTACTTAAATTTGGGAGCTTGTGATCCAGAGCAGCTGCATGTGATGTGTACTGCACAAGCCGTTTAATGGTGCATGTGTTTACAACTTAGCCGGTGGCTAACCTGGCTGTCTCATACTAATCCTATGGGAGTGGTGCGCCCTGCTGTATGTGTGCAAATGTTACCCAGACAGGCTGTGCTATCCTTCTCCTAGATGCTGCTCATTCATGTTGTTGTATCCATTATTCATCTGCCCAGAGGCTTCTGGTTGCAGCTTAAGAAATACTTTGCTCCTGGGGTGTGTTTGTTATTTTTAGAAAACTGTTTACAAAAAGTCAGGATAGTATCTTGACACGTTGATGTCTTAAGCTTTTGCTTGATGGTGCAGATGTTCTCATGCTTGGTCTTTATAAGTCTTTCCTGGCTCTTTCTGTGCTCTTTAGTAGCCTTTAAATGCTTCTCTGGGTGTGCCTTTTTATGTTCTTAAGGGCAGTAGTGCTTATTGCCATCTGTTGTGTACGATGATGCCTTGGTGGTTGCCATGCTCCTCCCAGTTTGATGCTTAGGCTACTTACTTGTTATTGCCATTCTACTTAATGCTGTTTTACAGGTTGGCTTGCATTTGCTTTCTTGGTGTTTAGATGTAAAAATCCAAGAATTAGGCTATGGATAAGATGTGTTTTTTGCATTTTGTCATGTTGTAATCTTTATTGAAATGTACTGTTACTGTGTATTTAACTAACCATGTTTCTTGTATGAGTGTGTGAGGTTGCTTTGGTCATGGGATGGCCAGATTTGAAAGGTTTTTCCAAGTGGTGTTGGGCTTATTTGGGTCAAATAATAAATGCCTTTGGTCTGACTAACTGACATGGAATTGTCTTCAATAGTGCTGCAGTATTCTTTTGGAAATCTTAAGGTCAAGATGGATAAATAATCAACAGATTCATTATTAACAAAATTATAAGTCCTCTATAAATGGCAAATTGGAAGAAAACCATGTTGAACCTGCTTTATTACACTGTTAAATCTAGTTTGTAATTACAAAACAATTCCAACTCAGTTATTCTATTTTTTTCTTTTTCTTTTTTTCCCCCCACGAATCATCATGTTCATGGCTGCGAGACTTAATCGAATGCAAAGTAATGTAGGGCGAGCTGTTTTTGAGGCTAACATCTTCTGCCGTGCACAAGTCAAATTCTTTCTTTTAACATGACTCTAACTCATGGGGGTCAAGTCGACAGTTCAAAGAAACGTTAAATGCAGGAGGTGGAAATTAAGCATGTTGACTTTAAATCAGTTGGTGGCTGGATCCAGTATCTCTCCTCTCAGACTGGGCAGTGCATGACTCTTACTGTTGTTGGCCAGCTTTGTTAGATTTTCTGACTATAGAGATCAAACCGATTCTGCACATACACACTTTAGGCCATACAGGAAGTTGGACATTCACCCAAACACAAGAAAAAAGAGCTCATGAAACGCTTAAAGGAGGACCTCACACTCCTCAACACTGCAGAGGTAAAGCATCACCTTCTGTGTCTGGAGTATTATCTGTGTATGTAATTGCTCCCTATCTGCTATCTATCTACTACCTACTGAGCTGTATTGACTTTTGAATATATTCTCCTTCTTTATAAAAAAAATTTTCTAAGATTTTAATAATACCATGTACACGCTACAGTTAAATGGTTAGCTCTCACTGAATTTTGGCAAAACCAAATTTGTGCTTCAGGTAGAAGCTTTAAAAAAATAGCAATTCCCTTTATGTTACACATATATATGAAGATTTGTTCAGGAGAAATAAATTATAACATACAGTCACCAGTGAAGTTACATACAAGGTTTCTGACAAATTTTTTGCTTTCATGATTTCTATCCTATGATAAAGATTTAATTTTCCTACTTTGTCACACATAGCAGTGGAAGTGTTCTATTGGACTATATTAAAAAGATTTTTACAATATTCAGCCTTTTATTAAATAAAGGTAGGAGGAACAAAAAATTAAATTGCCTCAAAGGAAGCAACATCCACCTTTTACTGTTTTCCTCAGTAATGAAAAATATAATTGAACTTTGAGATTTCCAGCTGTCACCAAAAAATGAATATTAGAATCTTTATGGAAGTAAAATTTGTGGTGTGGCCACTGAACACATGTCAGTGTTAAAAATCAAATCGGGTTCTGAATGTTTTTTATTTTTCCTCAGAAAATTAATCGACAAAACAAAAGAAACACAAATTTAATGTTTTAGATTTGCTTCAAATCTGAATACTTGTTTACCTCCATCTTCACTGATATGGAAAAATCATTTATTTTAACTGATGACTGCTCAAAACAAAAAATAATCATTATTAGATGCACTGTAAGGTTTTCTCCTTTGAAAAGTGTCCAAAATGTAATAACCATAACATGTAGTCTGCTACTCAATACTGCACATCCCACACCCGTCCATCAAGTACAAAACATCCCACATTGCAATTCTTCATCTTTGTTCCTGACACTACATATGTGGAATTTAATTATGTAATGCTACACTTGTCAGTGGTGATCATACAGTCTGTGGTGGTGATGATGATTCAGAAGTGTCAGATCTCATTTTACCAGCTACCTCAGGCACCATTCAGGCTCTCTTAACAAAGGAGCGACTGCAGACATAGCTTTTGTCTCCACAGTAAAGATCGTTACTGAAAGACCTTTTCAAAACTTGGTTTTCCTGTGCTCAGTCTGAGACACACAAACAAATGTCTTCTTTTCTTTGAAAGGTAAACCTTAATTTATTTTGTTTTAAATATTCTGTAAGTAGCATTGAAAGTAACAAAACTGCTTTTTTTACCAGCTGGATTTAACAAAAATGCTAAAATTCTGAGCCGCTTTGAAGCATGGCAAGACAAAGAGTTTTGACAACTAATTGATTGACTTCCTAACATTCATCCAGACCTCGCCACGAGCCTTAAACTCACCAACAATCCCAAAGTGGAAAACCCATTTTTAATGTAGGAAGGATCTGTGTGAGTGCTGAGTGAGTGTTGACGTGAGAGATCCTCAGGCTGCTGTGTGCTGTCTGTCCCTGATCAGGGCAAGTGCGCTGTGTGCTCTCCTCCACAGGCAGTGGCCCAGGTTATGATACAGTCTTTTCAGTTGTCCTCATGCGCACTCTTCAACGCTCAGATGCAGGATGTAAGTGCCCCCCCATCCCGCCCCGTATCTCTCCATCTCTGGCCCATACTTAGATGTGTGTGAAGTTACATGACAGGATAGTTTGTGATGGTTCAACACATGTAAGCATGGGCAACGTTGGGATTTTTTTCTTTTTTTTCCTTTTTGAGTGTTGTCATCACTGTGTTTGTGCAGTGGTTCTTTCTTCCTCTCTTGCTCAGTATTTTTCCTCCACCAGTTCACAAATGTTATACATCAAGTCTGTGTATTTTATATGGTATTTATCTTGTATTACACCGTTTGCTTAAGACTAGATTAAATCTGGGTTGCACCGCTGTGTGGCAGCTCTTGATGAATTCTGTCTGGATCCATGTTTGTCTTTGTCAGCCAATATAGACAGCCTGCCTTTCAGGGCAGATGAGTCACTCATTGTGTATAAGTGGATTATGAGATCACACTTGAACCATCTTAATTTGGATTCAACTGTATAATAACAGCGTTACCTTAGTTTTCTTATAATCAAGTGAGTTATATGATCAGTTTTACCTAATAATAGTTTTATAATCGCAATACAACTTACAGTTAACACTAGCTAGATAAAGTTAAATAAAATAAATAGAAGATTTGGCTTCTTATGCAATTAGTCATGCGTAATGTAGGCTGGTTTCTGGACGATGTGAATGTCACTGTAGATGTTGTCTTGCATAAAACTTTGCCACAGTATCTCTACTAAACTGTTAACTTTTCTCTCTTTCTTCACTTCCATTGTGGATCGTTGCCATCCATGAACTCTGAGTGTCTCTTTTGCTGAGTCCAGTTGATGATGTGACATCTTAGTGCTCTGTGTTGTACTGAATTTTGAAGTGAATGGCTAGATTACATTATTTTGCTTCAGGCAGATTCGATCATTAAGATGCAGTCTAACTGTGACACTGCTGTGCTTCCCCTCTCTACTTTTTGCTGTCTCTGAGTGATCTCCATGTCTTCCCCAGGCAGTTTCTCACTGCTCTTCTCTCCTCAGGAGCAAGAGTTCCTACAGAAGCAGCAGCAAGACTTGGATGGAGCTCTAAAGAAAATCATCCAGCAGCATAAAGTGGAGATTGCCACGATTGAGAGAGACTGCCTTAACCACAAACAGCAGTTTATGAGAGGTAGAAGACTCGACTCTGTTACTGCTCTGTTTTGGAGTTAATCTTTTTTAAGGGTAATTGTGCAATGTATGCCATAGGAATTAGATTATTGAGCTACACAAATGATCACAGGGTATTTTAGGTTTACAGGGTCCTCGTGTTTACCAGTTGACTTGTAATTGTGTTGTAAATCTGGTGATCACTGATTCGAATTACGCTGCAGTGTTATATTCACACGAACACTGAGAACATAGTCAGAGATACCACATTTTGTGCCACTCTGTCTTAAGACTGCTGCTGTTTTAAACATGACAAAAAGGCAAACAACTTACCTCACGTATCCTGTGCAAGATTCAAGTGTCTCAAACCTCATTTTCATGCCAGACACAGACATGAAAGAAACCACAGCCTGAGATGTACTTTTATTTTTGAGTCAGCGTGTAGAGGAAGTTGATGTCAGCGATGCCTCCTTTGCTTGCCAAGTGTGTAAATTCTGACTGTGACATCCAGACGACTGAGACACTGTGTTTAAGGGGATGTGCTGCTGCCTATCCAATTTTGCCTTTTTGTTTGGTTTTCAGACCCCTGTTGGTAACCAGCAAACATGCATGCACATGTTTTTTTTTAGCCTTGTTTGTGCTCACATGTGTTTTGTAGCTCGAGAGGCAGCCATGTGGGAGCTGGAGGAGCGCCATCTGCAGGAAAAGCACCAACTGCTGAAGCAGCAGCTGAAAGACCAGTACTTCATGCAGAGACACCAGCTGTTGAAAAGGCATGAAAAGGTACAAGCACAGAGTGGAACTGTAAATGTAACTGTAAAATTTAAATAACCCCACTAAAACAAAACTGTGGGCATTCGTGTGTTTTATAGGAGATGGAGCAAATGCAGGGCTACAACCAGCGTCTGATAGAGGAGCTGAAGAACAAACAGACTCAAGAGAGGGTGCGTCTGCCCAAGATCCAACGGAGCGAGGCCAAGACCCGCATGGCTATGTTCAAGAAGAGTCTCCGCATCACCGCCACAGCATCCATCACCGCAGAGCAGGAGAGAGAGCGGATAAAACAGGTAGAGGCGCTGCGAGCTCGGGCTAGTGATGTTTGACCATTTTTAAAAGAAGTGACTGGACATCAGTTTTTGTTGGGGGTTTTTTCCTCCTCTTTCTCTCAGCAGTAATGTTTCACACTGGCTTAGACTCACACCTGGGCGCTGACCAATACAAACACAGTACCCTTTATTATTCCAGCCTGTTTGGATCTCAGACCAGAAACTTTCCAACTCACCATTTCACAATCCATACTGACGCCATCATTCTCAAGTTGCACTTTCAGTTTAGTTTTGTGGATGAAAGCTCAGTGAACGATCTTGGAGGAAATCTTAAATTTTAGTTTGTGCAAATAGTTTATTCGCTGACATTCTGAATGTTAATACGCAACATGCTTGTGTTGTTTTGTAGTCACGGTCAGTTTATTTAATAAACTGACCGTGAAATAGACACTATGACCAAAGGCATAGAGAAAAAAAATGCATCATTTTTAGCAGTTCCTATGCCTTGTGTGAAAACCACAAATCATGCTCACATCTGTCTGTTGTGTTTTTGTCTCCATGGTCCAGTTTGCTTTGCAGGAAGAAAAGAGACAAAAGGGCGAGAGACTGCACCAACACCAGAAACATGAGAACCAGATGAGAGATTTGCAGCTACAGTGTGACTCAAACATCAGGGAGCTGCAGCAGCTGCAGGTGGGGCTCAACGCGCTCACATTCACACTCTATCTTTTTATGTTTATCGTATATGTTTTAAACTACATTTCTATGGAGCTCCAGAGTATTGAGCAAAACACACATAACCACGTCATCCATCCATCCATCCTTCCATCCATCTTCTTAACAACTCATCTACCTTTAGGTTACAGGAAGCTTATTCCAGCTGTGATAGGGTGAAAGACTGGGTACTTCCTGTGTAGGCTGCAGTATAACCATATCAAGAATATATACAGTTTAAAAAATAATCATTTGTGACATTCAAATTCAACAGGATTCAGTAGTTTTTCTACATATTTATTTTAATGCTAATGAAAAGTAAACATTAACAAGGCTACATTTGTAGCAGAGGCTATTTAAAACATGCAATCATAATTGTACTTGGTACTATTATTTGAAATATTCTCACTAAATTCCATTAATATTTATGGCTTCCTTGTATATCTATCCTCTGTTTTTATTGCTTCGGTTAATCCATGCTCATGTTGCAAATGTTTATGTGCAGCCTGTAGAAAGAGTTTCTGGAGGCCGGCGGTATCGATTTCTATTAGGTGTTGCCGGTCACTTCACACTCTTACTATTGATCTTATTCTGATCACAGAGCTGAATTAAATGCTTTCTGGCAACAGTTAAATAATTAATATACTAATTATGACAAAAATGTCATTCTGGAAAAAAAAAAGTTGAATCTAATTCATTTTTATCCAAAAGGTTAAAGGTCAGTTTCACTTTGAAACTGCAAATGCGCTGCAAAAACACTTAATTCAGCACCATAACTCTAGAGCAGGTAGATACTAATCTTTCTGCTATAGCAGATTGATTCTAATCTACTAAATACTTTCAGTCTTAACTACATTTGTTATGAGTCTGAACTCGAATAGAATCTGCAGCCTGTTTGCTATGAAGTAAAACTGCAGTGCAGTAATTCTAGTTTAACATGATTATTAATTTATAAGGTTTTTTTATCATTTATTTAATACTGCATATTTAATGTGCATTTTAAGTTTTTAATCTTTAATCCTTTAAGTTTTTGCTCTGCTGACTGAAAGTGACTGCAACAGATTCATAAATGAACAGTGACTTATGAAGATTATCAGAAAATAAGTAGAGGACAAATTAAAGATGTCAGACAGCATCTATTTTTAAAGGAATAAAAAGCAAGATATGTCGCAGTGTAGGGACGTATACAGGATTCATTAATCATGACAGCACCGTGTTAACACACATTTTCTTTCAGAATGAGAAATGCCACCTTCTGATTGAACATGAGACCCAAAAGCTGAAGGAGCTGGATGAGGAACACAGCCAAGAGATCAAGGAGTGGAGAGAGAAGCTAAGACCAAGGAAGAAGGTATGCTCATTATCCATGTTTGTGACTTTATTTCTTCCATTTTCTTTCTAGTGACGCCATGTTCAGGATCCACCTGTGCAGGCTGTCTCAACAGAATTTTTCATATTATCTTCAAACTGGTTGACTCTGTTTGTATGTGCTGCCCCCTGCAGGCGTTAGAGGAGGAGTTCACACGGAAGCTCCAGGAGCAGGAGGTCTTCTTCAAGATGAGTGGTGAATCTGAATGCCTTAATCCAACCACTCAGAGTCGAGTATCCAAATTTTATCCCATCCCAAACCTGAATAACTCTGGCTTGTAGCCTAATGTTCGTCCGTGCTGCAAAGCAGACTGCTGTCAAACTCTGCTCTCAAACTCGACTCCTCCAGAGTTTAAAAAGGAGTGGAGTTTGAAGGACGAGCCGAGGCGTCATTTCTCTGACCGCTAACTGAAAAACGTGAACACGTTTCACTACTTAAGTTCCACCATTCGCGAGCATGACGTGCCTACACACCGTTCCATTACTTAATTGGGTTTCCTCAGCTTGCTGGGAAGACTCAAAATGAATGATATGCACTTGTTTTGAGCATGTTCAGATTTTTAAAAGTCTGCGGTTGGTAGCTGAGGTCAGTCATGCTTTTCAGATTATTATCGTTAAGCTTAGCTCTGCTACAATATGAATAATCTCCAGTGCCTCGTGTTCTTTTTTTCTCTGCGTTTAGGCCCTTCCCTGCATTTTCTGCAGCTTGCAGTAAATAAATTCCCACCTGAATGTTTTGCACTTAAAAAACTGGTTATCAATTCTGCTCATAATCACAAGATGTCATGAGATCAGTGTAATCGATTCACACAAGCTGGTTATCAAAGACTGCTCTGAGATTTAGTTTGGCTGCATGTAGTAGTAGACCTTGCTGAAGGGCGACGGAGTCAAAAGACAACCATGTATAGATGTAAGACTTTGTTATGTCTGTGTAGTCTTCTGTGCACAGTGTCTGATGTCTAACGGGAGTTAAAATGTTGGGATCGGGAGGCTGTGAGTTCAGATGAAAAATAATGTACTGTGTTGTAGGTGTGTACCTAGATATGAGGTTTAAATAAATACTGTGCTTGCCAGAAGCATTTCACCATCTTAAGAGATGAATGAACAAAAAATATATCTGTTGATTTAGCACATAATTTGATTTCAGTGCCGGTCAGCAAAACACAGAGGTGGCCTGTTGGGTTGGGGTTTTTTTGGGGTTTTTTGACGTTAACTAAATCAGTTCTCCCTTTGACTTTCAGCAGCAATCTCACAAACTAATGACGTCTTGTAAAGAATAATTACCGAAGGAATGTAAAGCTTTTGATTTGCACTGTATTGCCACATGAGCTAAAGAAAAAAATATGCAGTAGAAAATTTTGCCTCACCAAAGCCTAATCAAACTCCAAGCTGAATTGTTTCAACATATTGTTTTCCTTTTATTAAAATTACTTTTAGCTTCTTCTTTTTTTTTTCTTTTCCTTTTTTTCAAATATGCCCTTAGTATTTTACAGCCATGCCTAATCGAAGCCTGTATTCCTGGTATGCTGTAATCGCTCTTCATGGTGAACTTTTGCACTTGTTGAGAGCAGTCCTTTAACTGTACGAGTTTCAGTGTGTGAGGAGATGCCCTCTTCTGCGTTTTACGATAAAGTATTGATGGTTCACAACAAGAAATTACTGTAGTTTCATTTGCCACCATATAGCATCGATGCATGTTATAATTTCTGTATGCTTATATATAAACATTGATTTGATTTTTGTCATAAATGCTGGATTTTTATTGGAGTTTCTGGAGGCTGTCATGTGAATTACACCATTCGACCAATAGATTTCAAATATTTTTTTATTTTATGTTACAGCATTTTAATGTTTCATTCTATCACAATGAATATTCTTTAGTATATGCATTTTTTATGTCAGATGAAATGTATTTAATGTGTCTTTATATATGGACATTTTTTTTCTTGTAAATAAAATATTGACTGTTTATTCGGCAACTTGAGTTAATTTTATTTTTAGACAAATTTAGTAGTACAAATATCAAAACTCACAAGTCCAAAAATAGGTTTATTTTTCTATTGTTTTTCCTTCTTTTTTTTTATATTGACAAAATGTCAATAGGTATAAATCATGTAAAAACATAATCTGGGAACATTTTATAACTTAATCTCTGCAACACTTAAAGGTATAAAGAAAAATATATCAAATTCAGTGCCCTTTCACACAAAAAATATACAATCCAATCCACTTCTTAGTGATCATCCAAGTCACTCTTTCAACCACGCCAACAATGTGTCTCTAACCCACAATTATCAGTTGTGCCTGCAGCAACATTAACTGTAACCCTCCCTCTGTCTGAGACTGTCAGGTTTACATAGTAATATATGTATGCATTTAAAGAGTAAGCTGTTGTAATTTGTATGCAACGAATGCTTATGGATACACTTATATAGCCCTCAATACAATATAATCCTCAAATGACAACAATTTAAAAAAAAGAAAGGAAAAAAAAAAAAAAAGGTACACCAGGCACTCAGTGTGGAAAAAGATGCAAAAAATATCAGCGACTGCTACTTGTTGCTTAAAAATATATTCTCGTAAACAAAGCTGCCCCAGGAAAAAGTCTGATTGCAAGCTTCTAATTAAACAGAGTAAACATTATACACCCACATAATTAAAACAAAATGAAGTATATGCCTGAAAAACCCTTAATGTCTACTGAAGCTGTTTTAAAGACACTGATGCATTTTTCTGGCTGCTTTTATTTTCTCAAACTGACTTTTCTACAGTTGGAAACAGCATTTTAGCTACTTAAATTGGTACAGTTAAAGACCTAAAAAAAACTGAGTGAAAATGAAAGGAAATCTGTTATGATCCAGTAGTATGTTAGCCCTTTAACCGCTGCCAGCCTGACGGCGATGCTTCTGACGACGACCAACAAGTTTATTGCCTGCAGGGGATGAAAAAGAGTGTGTAGGAATGCACTGGTTCATATGTACGATACTGTGCAAAACCGGCACCCCTCATTTCTTTATATTTTGCTAGGAAAATTGAAAATATGTGCAAACATGGAAATACAGTAAAAAAAAAAAAAGCATTTGGAAAATTCTAACATGTTTGGAAGTCAATATTTAGTACGACAACCTTTACTCTTTAACACAGCCTAAACACTAGGGAAAGCTTTCTTGTTTTTTCTTTTAGTCTTCAGGAATAGTTCTCCAGGGTTCCCGAAGGACATTCAAAGACCTTTGGACGCTGGCTTCCTTTTGTTCCTGTCTGTCAGGATGATCCCACTACGCTCAAATAATGTTGAGGTCTAGACTCAGAGGAGATAGATCCATGATTCATTGTGTTCAGTTTTATTCTATTTCTATTCAGGTATGCTTTTACTGCAGTGACTGTGTGTTTAGGATCATTGTCATGATGAAAACTGTCCAGATGGTATTCCATAGCCTCAAAACCATTGTGTTTTCTAGATAGCTTATAGACACACTGTTGTACCTGTCACCTAAACTCCCCTGCACATATTGATAATAAGACCAGTCGCCACTGATTTTCAGTCCCGTTCTTGTGTCGTGTGGCACAAAGTTTCCCTTCAGATTCACTTTCAGATACTGTTCATCTTCTGTACATAGTTTTTAGACCTGCCACTTATCCAGTTTCCTCAAATTTTGTAAAGGTCACACTGCACACCAGGCTGAGATAGTCTGTATTTTTGGCTAAGATCTATTTGGGAATCACCTTGTTGGTTTAAAAACTAACTGCTGATAACTAAGAGCCTAAAAATATAAGTTGTCTGCTATGTGTAAACATGACAGTTGATAATTTTTTATGCCTGACTGATTCATAGGTCAGTGTTAAGTGGCTTATCACATAAAATAAATATTCCTCTAAAAATGGTCAGGAACAATGAGTGAACTGAAAAGAAGTGAAAAAGCAGCCAATGCTGAAAGAAAACCTTTGAAAAACCTACAGAAATCCTAGAAAACTGTTCCTCAACAAAAAATACAAGAAAGTCTGGCTCCTTAGAAGCAAAATGTCAAGAAATGAGCGTTGATTCAAGACTTTTGCACAGTATTGCATGTAATTGGTTGTTTTTCCTGTAGTTTGACATCATAATAGCTTACCTGCTTCCCTCTTCTGCACTCTGTGTGGAATTTGGACAGTATATGTCCCTGGTATTCCAGGTAAACCTGGAGGTCCAGGATCACCTGTAACCATACAAAACACTCTTGTTGTTTCTGCACTAAAATGTTACTCTACCTGTACGCACTGAATAAAATCTGTTTTGTGTACCTTTGTCTCCTTTGGGTCCTGGGTACCCTCTTTCCCCTTTTGGCCCAGGGCTTCCTGAAGGGCCGGGAATGGTGCCATAGACTGTGAAAGGACAGAAAACAGATTTGTTAGAGGTAAAACTGCACTGTCTAGCAACACTTCAGAAGTTGAGACAGTTCAAGTGGGTGGAAAATCATAAGTATATTTACCTCTGAAGAAGTCCATGAGATCAGCTGTGATATTGCCGTAAGCTGCAAAAACACGACTGTGACCAGGTGGTCCAGGTGGGCCAGGCGGGCCTGGCGGGCCTTGAATAGCTCGAACATTTGTGGTCAAAGAAGCCCCACCTGAATACCCTTGCAGCAGGCCCTGACCTGCAGAAAAGTAATTTAAAAAAAAGAAGGCACTGTAGTCATATAAGTTAATTTGCATGTCTTTCATCGGCCTAAGTGAGAAGTACTCAAATCCTCAAGGTCCCCGTACTGGGATTAGGCTCTGTGTATGTGTTATTAACATGCAACACGCTACCATTTTTCAATGGTTTGCCAAGCATAGAGCATTCACAGAAGAGGCTGCTCATAATGGATGCAGCACTGTTGTGCTTAATTTGGAGACAGAGACTTAATTCAAATTCTTCTAACTGAATCTGAATTCAGAGTTGTGATAATACCCTTCCTGATGCAACCCTGTGAGGGTTTTTTGTCTCCTCTCTGACTTGAACCAGGAATCTTACACTTGTTAGATGGATGCATTAACCAATGCACTATTGCTAATATCATAATATAATTGTTATGGTGCCATTTTTTTGCCAAAAAATGCAAAAAACCATACTGGCTAAAAAACAGGCCTTAAGAAACATTGAACGTCAGGTCTAGCATGTAGAATTCCCAGCAATATAGGAACTGTAATTCTAACAGCACATCTGCCACAAAGGTACAAAAACTGGTAGAGTAACTGGTAATCTACTTACTCTTGATGTAGTCTGTAACTTTTATGGCGACATTAGAGTAGTCCAGTGTCTCAGCAAGCTTGCTGACATCAATCTGTCTGATCTGTGGGTTGTTGTGAGAGTCACCCTGAGCGTAGGTCTGGCTCTGTGCGTAGGTCTGGAGGTAGCCTGGCTCTCCACGCTCTCCTTTCAGACCCCTTGGACCGGGAGGCCCTGGAGGTCCCGTGATGGTACGGCGAACACTGTCACCTGGAGAGAGAAAATGTGTCATATCTGCTCTCATCTGTGCTGCTGGGAATGTTTTTTCATATTTGTATCTGTGTGGGATGTCCAAAGCTTACTGGTTAGATACTGCTGAATTTCAGTGCGGATGCTCTCCCTGGGGAAGTTCCCACTGTAAGAAACTGATCCAGTGTAAGTGCCTGGTGGACCCTGTGGACCTGGAGGACCAGGAGGGCCAGGAAGACCTCTAAACCCAGAACCTGGCAGAGAATAGAGACCAAGATGAACAAAGCTGGCACAAACTGATTTTGGATTAAATAAGAAGATCCATCCATCCATCCATCCATTCACTTCCGCTTATCCTTTCCAGGGTCGCATGGGGCGCTGGAGCCTATCCAGCTGTCACAGGGCGAGAGGCGGGGTACACCCTGGACAGGTCGCCAGTCTGTCCAGGGTGTACACATAGAGACACAGACAACCATTCGCACTCACATTCACTCACAGATTGACCAATTAACCTATCCCCACTAACTGCATGTTTAAATAAGAAGATGAATAGAAAAAAGCAAAAACCGTCCAAATTAAATTTTACAAATTAAAAATTAATCTTGTATTAAACTCAAGATTAAAAGATATGATTGATATGAATTTCATAATAAGCCAGAACTGCATGTCTCATCCCACAAAAGACCGCTTCTTCTTCTTCTTCATTTGCATCTCTAAACCTGTCCTAATTTTTCAGTAATATATAATATGAATGTATTATAGAATTTGGATGTTCTAAATAATATGGTCAGCATACATAAAATAAACTGTGGTGAGCCAAATACTTGGTTTTAAATTATTTCTTTCTACTACTGTGCCAAGATGACATTACTCTGGCTTTATCTTGGCCTCAGATAAAGCGGTGGAGCACTGAATTCTGTTTGCGGAAGCCTGGTGAGGGGCAACCAATCGGGCGAAAATGGTCTTAAAGAGACAGGAGCTCAAACTTCTAATTTTTGTTCACAAATAACATTTCTTTGAGTACTAATTGAAATTTAATTCGAGGATGGATAACATTTCTGATACTTTTAAAATTATTTCCACTGGTGTAAAATTATTTAGTCGACCCTTAAACAGTTAGTATCCAAGTGATTTTTCATGGTTAGACATCGCTTCGTAAACACAAGACTATTGTCACTCTCTCTGTTAGACATACCCTGCAAGTAACGCTGGATTTCTTCCAAGCTGTAGCCACGACCTCCTGCCCCATACACAGTAGCAGTGGAGACTCCTGGCGGGCCCTGAGGGCCAGTAGGGCCGGGTAGCCCTGGAACACCCGGAGGACCAGGAGGGCCTTGTTGCACAGCAGATGCGATCCATGAACGGAAATCTGAATCTAAAAAAAGTTGAAGATATGAGGAAGAAGATGAGTGAGTAACTTTATAGAAACTTTGAATCCAGATCATTCTGTATGCAGGTTATTTTGGTTATCCAGATAAAACATGTTGGTGTCTGTTAATAAAAAGAGACAGACACTAATTAAATGCTCTTACTCTTTATTAGTGCAGAATAGTCAATAGTAGCGGTAGTGAAGCCAGACCCTGCTGGACCAGGAGGCCCTGCAACCCCAGGAGGACCACGTGGCCCAGGTGGACCTCTTGCAATCCCTCTCTCTATAAATAACATAAAACCCATTAGTTTAAGCCCAGTTGCTGTATCCATGTTTAGTGTTTTTAGGTAAGAATCTTTGCTAACCGTTCATGAAATTGAGGACATATGTAGCTATCTCCTCTACTCTATAACTGCCTGAAAGTCCTACTGATGTCCCTGGTGGTCCTGGTGGCCCTTGTGGCCCTGGTGGTCCTGTCAAATATCTCCTCACGTCATCTCCTGGACAGATCAGAGCAAAGACACAGTTTAGCTTGGTGCATCCAAGCTTAAAAAACAAAAAATGATGCATGATAGATGATGATGAAGAGACTGTAGAGGTGCTGTACTGAATGCAAGCTGGGTATGATACAGCTAAAATATATATTGTACTCACTCTGAAGCATAGCTATGAGACCGCTGACTGTCAGGGATCCAGAGGCAGGTCCAGGAGGACCAGGTGGTCCTGGAGGACCCTGAACACCCAAGCTGAACCCTGAGTCTGAACCTGAAATTACACAAAACATTTAGAGGTGGTTCTAGTTTACTGACTGTGTCTCTGAAATAAGTATTCATCTCTCTCACATAATTAAAAAATGCTTACGTCGTAGGTATGCAATGACACGAAGAGAGATGTCATCTATAGAGCCTGAGTAGGTTCCAGGGGGTCCTGGTGGTCCAGGTGGACCTGGAGGTCCAGGAATGGCAGATTGCCTGGCTCTACCTGAAATGGAACAAGTCAATACCATGTTCTGCCCTCTGAA
The DNA here is from genome assembly GCF_057382185.1 of Mchenga conophoros. Classification (NCBI taxonomy): domain Eukaryota; kingdom Metazoa; phylum Chordata; class Actinopteri; order Cichliformes; family Cichlidae; genus Mchenga; species Mchenga conophoros. Next base: position 14,662,085 of record NC_140538.1, read on the forward strand.
AGTGATCTCCCTTTAGAAAGACTCTTACTTAAATAGTCACTGATGTACTGCCGCATCTCAGTAGAAGAAGCAAAGGAGCCCGGCAAGCCTGGAGGGCCAGCAGGACCTGGAGGACCAGGAGGACCTGACGTGACTGAGATTGAGCCTGGGGAAGAAAAAAAACCTGACAGTTAAAATCCTGTGGAGTACAAGTGGACTTTAAAGCCACTGTGAACTATTTCTGTTTTTAAGAAGAAGACACTCGTGACTTTGTCTATAATTGTAAACAGAAATGAGGACATGGTTCATGATTTTATCTACCTCTTGAAGCGCCTGGAATCCCAGGAGCTCCAGTGTCCCCTGGAAGATAAACAACAAATGTATTGTTGTTGCGTGACAAACTCACAGTTCATACAGCTAATATAACGCATCTCATCCACTGATTTAAGAGTGCTGTTAGCTTTACCTTTGAGTCCTTGAGGCCCTGGTGGACCCGGTGGTCCTGGGAGCCCACGTCCTCCACCATATGTTGACACTGTAAGTCAGAATTGATACATAAACATCTGAAGTAACATGATACAGCATACTGTATTTTTTAATGTGCCAGCTCTCTAATTCAGACGTTGTGTTGTGTCAGCTTGTGCAATTGCCCCCTCTGAAGTTCATGTGTAAACATGGCTTAATTTAATTGTAATGTGATTATTTAGAAGTCCTGACCTCTCTCGTTGGTTCCTGGTGTTCCCGGGGTGCCGGGCACACCTGGCTGACCGGGTTCACCTGAGACACAAATGTCAATTATTTAAGAGTTATATAAGTTATATAAGCATATAAGCAGAGAGGCTTGGTATGAATGGATGCATGATTTTAAAAAAAGCCAAAATATAGACAAAAATTAAAGATAAAAATTATACCTTGGTATCCCCTGGGCCCTTGAAGACCTAAAACAAAGATAAAAAATTGTATGTTAAAGAGCTAATAGAGAGGCAGAGATCAGACCACTTCACAAAGACTAATCACCTGTTGATCCTTTAGCCCCGGGAGGCCCAGGAGGTCCTGGTGGTCCTGGATATAAGGCTGCTGTAAGAAGAACAGTGCTGAAGTCAGTGGCATTGCTCTGTTACTACTAATTACATGTAAAACCCAAATCTAGATATAACAGAATTATGACTGTGGATCATACCACCAGCGCTGGATACAAAGCTGGAGTCCCCTTTGTCTCCTTTAGGTCCTGGTCTTCCATAACCTAGAAAGAACAAAATAAGAGTTTTTACATGAAGAATGGATCAGATTCACACGCAGTGACAACAGCGCTGAGACAGAAACTTGCCTGGCTGGCCTGGGGGCCCAGGTGGTCCTGGAGGTCCTTGTCTGGAATCTCCTAATAAAAAACATTTTCAAATGACTCAGTAGGTATTTTTCATTGTGTCAAACAAATCCCACACAACTTTTAAAGATGTTACCTGTTATTATGTCTATAATGTTATAGAACAACTGTATTGATTGACTAGTCTAGACTACAGTAAGTGTTCCTGGGGCTTTGGGCTCTTTAGACTTTATCCTCTCCTCTGTGCGCCTTAGAACAATGTGAAGATGTGCTGGAAACTTCTACTAAATATAAAATGTGTTATCTACCTGGACGTCCTGGAGGCCCAGGTGGACCCGGTGGGCCGGGTGGGCCAGACTGTGCCAAACCTCCATTTTCACGAAACAGCCCTGAAGCACAAACAAAAACAAGTTTATTAAAGAGAAGTGGCAAATACTGAATAATGGCTACTATCAAAGTAATGCTAACTCAAGTGGGGGACAGGTTAAAGTAAAAAATGTGATTCTGTAGTGGTAGTAAAACAGTTAAAAAAGTTAGCATTGGCCACCAAACTCTGATACAAGATAGATAGATAGATAGATAGATAGATAGATAGATAGATAGATAGATAGATAGATAGATAGATAGATAGATAGATAGATAGATAGATAGATAGATAGATAGATAGATAGATAGATAGATAGATAGATAGATAGATAGATAGATTCATTCAAAAGTACTCACTGTCTGTTCTGCTTGAAGAAACCGTCTCACTCTTACTCAAGGATAGTTCTGATTCTCCCACGTCTCCCTTTTCTCCTCTGTCACCTTTAGGACCTGAAAAGGCAAACATTTAGGGTTTTAATCTGAATCTGAAAGGAAAATTCAAGTTGAGAACAAGAAAAACCACAATGACGTACCAGGTTGGCCAGGCAGACCAGCAGGGCCGATGGGACCTGAGGAGGTAAATTGAAGATAAAAAAAACAAAACATTAATGCTGGTACTATAATTCAGCGATGAAATGAATGTCCAACTATTTTTTTGGGCTATCAAGCGTCAGACCTGATAATCCTGGAGCCCCAGGGGGACCAGGAGGACCAGCAGGCCCAGGTGCTCCTGGGATGCCAACAGCAGTGGAGCCAGCTGCTAAATGTATGTGATTATCAGATGTCAAATTCTTGTCTTTATCAGGAGTCTGTTAAAATATACATTTCATGATGTTCTGTTACCTGCATTGATGATGCGTCCTGGTGCACCAGTGTCACCTTAAACAGACATGCAGATCTCACGTTAAGGTGTTAAAGTCATAATCAACAGCACAAAAAAAACTTGCAGGCAGACATACGCAGCTGTACCTTTGGTGCCGGGTTGTCCTGGATTTCCTGGTATCCCTAAAATACAATTTAAGTACATCATCAGTGTGGTCACCATTCAAAAGTGTCACCCCCAGAGAATTAATAATATGCTACAACAGGAGAGGTATTAATGGCACAGTCATACCTGGTGGTCCTTGAAGTCCAGGTGTTCCTACAGAAGGAAAATATTATGAATATATTTCTGAATATATGTAGCAGATTTATTATCTGCTAATGTGTTAGAGCAGCAACCTTACCTGGAAGTCCATTATCCCCAGGAGGCCCAGCAGGACCTCTGAGTCCAGGAGGCCCAGCTGGTCCTTGGTCACCTGGGCCCAAGGAATAGCATTAGGATTTATTTATTTTGATGTATTTTTATTTTAATTATTCTATTTTACACTTGTGTGAAATAAATGTATTAATTCTACCTATATCTGTTCTATATTCTTATTTAAATAATATGTAAATTAGTGCAAATGCAGTGCTTATATGATGAGTTATTCACCTCTTGATCCCTTTGCGCCATCTTGTCCAGAAAGTCCTGATGGGCAAAAAGCAGAAAATATTTTATATTTAATTTATCTAAAACATAAACGCATATGCTGCTGACTTAATAACAAGTCTTAGCTACAGACAGAGGAAGCCTTATGAGCAGACTCCTCTTTGACAGAGAATGTTGTTTCATGCTCCTGCAGGTTCTAAACAACCACATGAAACACCAGGAGGCAGTCGAGCACAGTACCACAGTCCGAGTGTCTGAGAATCTATTAGAATCTACTATCCGAGGTTAGACATCCTCTGACTCACCCACTGATCCTTTGGAGCCTTTTTCTCCAGCTGGCCCGGGCGGACCTGGTAAACCGGATTCACCTGAGAAGTCAGACAACTCGATCAGAAAATTAAGAGACTGAACGGAGTTTAAAACATGCTAATTTTGCATCTACAAATCCAGTTTCAATTACAAAGCTGTGCTGACCTTGTGCACCTCTGGGACCTTTGTCACCAGTGTCACCTGAAATAAACAATGAATTAAACTCTGATCAACAAGCCCAACACAGGGTCCTTTAAAATCCTGACAGGATGTACAACAAACCTTTAAGTCCCTGGAATCCAGCAAGCCCTCTATCACCTGCAGAGTAAGAAAAAGATGTTATAATATATCAAAAAATAAATAATTTAACTATGAATTTCACACTATTTAGCAGGTGAGTAGTGTGAAACCCACCTTTAGCCCCAGGAGGCCCTGATTCGCCACGGAAACCTTGAAGACCTGGTTGACCTATCACAAAGCAGTTCATGTTAAAGGCCAGGAATGAAGTTAAAACACTAATGATGCTATTTTCAGCTGGTGCTAAATACATTTTGTGGTAAATTCCGCTAAGCAAGTAGATGAATTCGATTTAATGCACTAACCTGGTGGCCCAGAAAGTCCAGACAGCCCCTGTGCACCTGAAAGAATAATTAGCAATTAATAATTATAACAGCATTTGGACAAAAATAAGAATTTAAAAACTGTTTTGATTCACATTGGCACTTTAGGAAAGCTTGAGCTTTCTTTCTTTCATTACACTGAGAAATCAAAATTGCTCTAAAGTGACACAGATGTAAAATAAATGAATAAGTAAATAAATAACTGTAGTGAAAAAAACAACAACTTTTTTCCAGTGTTTTCTAAACCAAAGCTTTCTAAGTGTTTTGGTAACGCTATTTGGAAAAACAGGAAAGACATATGAGTTTAATTATGCATGAAGTCACAAATAAAACATATTTCTGGAGAGTATGAATAAAAATAAAGCAATGATAGGCCATTCTTTGTTTGTTTTGTTTTTTTTTTGATAAGTAATGTCAGCTGAAAAATTGCATCTTGAGGCTGTATTCATAAACTGACTCTATACTGCCACCTGCTGCTGCAAACGGTACAGACACCACGAGGGATTAAATGCTTGTCATCTCATAAATGGCTCAATAAGGAGGCATTCATAGATGTTTTTGTTTGTTTGTTTACTTGAACTTGAAAGCTCCATCTTTACTGATCTCACCTTTTGGTCCAGGGGGGCCGATAGGTCCTACAGGCCCAGGAACCCCAGGATCTCCATGAGCACCTGCAGAAGCCAAACATAAAAGATCTTGTAGTGACAAACTGTTTGCGAGTCAAGCTGGACGAGGTCTTTGATTGCTCTGAGTATGAACCATACCTCTGTCGCCTTTAATTCCAAAGCCTGGAGGTCCTGGCTCACCTCTCGGGCCAACTGGGCCCTCACGACCTCTGAGACCCGGTGGCCCCTCAGCTCCATGTTCACCTGATCACACATAAAGCACAGAGATGATCAGTGGCTCTAACTCAGCTGAGCAGCTACATCATGAATTCAATTTTAACTTGAAATGTTTTGTGTACCTTGAGTTCCTTTTTGTCCTTTGGGACCTTCGGGGCCTGAATGTCCCATCGCACCTGGAGGACCTGAAGTCACAGTCACAGTGAGTAAAAATGGCGTCACAATACCACACAGTAATTCTAAGAAAAATATAAAATAATGTGATGACTAGCATCCGATACCAATGCTGATACTGACACTGACATTTGGAGGTATTTTAAATCCACTTTTCCAGTGTTTCGGCTGAAATGTTTTTGTTTCAGACACACGACACACAAACAGATCTCTGTAACACTTGTCGATCCATTTTCACCCTGCCCAAATCTACTCAGATCAGCTTGTGTTGTGTGCCAAACACGCTGACAACAGGAAAATTGTAACCCGCCCTCTGGTGGACAAACTATTGTATCTAACGTTAATGGTCCTAACATGGTTGAAGTGTGTTTTACAGTTTTTTACAGACGCTAGGACACATTTCCCAATACTTAGGTCACTTTTGCAAAACACTTCACACAATCCTCCTAACTGACCGTCAGCTTGGCAAAACAGTTCATTTCACATTCAAAATGCACTACAACTACCAAAACACTTCATTCAGGTCTCAAATAAACTCATTCTTCCAGAACACTAGCAAAGGTTGACAGCCGGCAAACACACTTCGTCACCCACAAAACAATGACCTAAAAAACACTAACAACATGTAGCATTACACAGTGTTTTCTTGTGTAAAACAAGGACACATCTCTGTTTATAATTTCAATATATGTTACTGGAATGAATCAGACATCATGCAGAATTCGTTACAGTTTTTTACAGACGCTAGGACACATTTCTCAATACTTAGGTCACGTTTGCAAAACTCCTCACACAGTGAGCACAACAGAAGTCTATGTGGGCTAAACTGAGGACCAGTTATCATTGTTTTGGCACAAAATGCATTCAATGACTACATCTCTCAAATTTCATGAATTATCTTCTCACTCAGACACAACAACTGCCAAAAATCTTTGTACGGACAGGACATTTTGCATGTGCTTACATACTGTTTTCAAAACTGTTAAACTTATGGCCAAAACAATAATACAATGCAAAACTTAAAAAGACAGCAAAATCCAACAGCAATATTTTATTGAAACATATTTTAAATCTAAAAATGCAGTTTAACCAGCCACAGCTGATTCTCATTGTAGATGAACATCTACACAGGTGTTACTCCTTCAATTTTTCAACTCCTTCAATTCTGGCAGCCAGAAGATTCTTTCCTAGGTGTGTTGCCCTAGATGACATAAGATGTGATGTGGATGAGAACCTGTGGCCAAATGGAGGAGACCGAGTAGATTAGCATTACTATTGTATGTGTATCAGTGGATGGTGTGTATACAAATTCTTGTATTTTGGGATTACTTAGTGCAAAAAACTAAAAATACATAAACAAATATTAACGAATTCTGCATGATGTCTGATTCATTCCAGTAACATATATTGAAATTATAAACAGAGATGTGTCCTTGTTTTACACAAGGAAACACTGTGTAATGCTACATGTTGTTAGTGTTTTTTAGGTCATTGTTTTGTGGGTGACAAAGTGTGTTTGTCGGCTGTCAACCTTTGCTAGTGTTCTGGAAGAATGAGTTTATTTGAGACCTGAATGAAGTGTTTTGGTAGTTGTAGTGCATTTTGAATGTGAAATGAACTGTTTTGCCAAGCTGACGGTCAGTTAGGAGGATTGTGTGAAGAGTTTTGCAAAAGTGACCTAAGTATTGAGAAATGTGTCCTAGCGTCTGTAAAAAACTGTAATATTTGTTTATGTATTTTTATTTTTTTGCACTAAGTAATCCCAAAATACAAGAATTTGTATACACACCATCCACTGATACACATACAATAGTAATGCTAATCTACTCCATTTCTGGCTGGGTCCATGTTTACATCACAAAAAAAACCTATTCAGCAGTTGTCTCCTTTTGTAATGAAATTGAAGGAGTAACATCTGTGTAGATGTTCATCTACAATGAGAATCAGCTGTGGCTGGTTAAACTGCATTTTTAGATTGGAAATATGTTTCAATAAAATATTGCTGTTGGATTTTGCTGTCTTTTCAAGTTTTGCATTGTGTTATTGTTTTGGCCATAAGTTTAACAGTTTTGAAAACAGTATGTAAGCACATGCAAAATGTCCTGTACGTACAAAGATTTTTGGCAGTTGTTGTGTCTGAGTGAGAAGATAATTCATGAAATTTGAGAGATGTGGTCATTGAATGCATTTTGTGCCAAAACAATGATAACTGGTCCTCAGTTTAGCCCACATAGACTTCTGTTGTGCTCACTGTGTGAGGAGTTTTGCAAACGTGACCTAAGTATTGAGAAATGTGTCCTAGCGTCTGTAAAAAACTGTAACTGCTGTTATAAATGCTGATACTGATAGATCAGCACACAGATAATATCAGCCTGAAAACAAATTGGGTGGGCTGTAGTGATTAATAAATGAAAATGTAAGTCATCGTTACTCACCTGGGATGCCAGGGAAACCGGGATCTCCTATAAAAAATAAAACACAAGAGAAATAAGAGCAGAAAAATGGAGCAGGACTTCACCCGAAATACTCCAAAAAGAAAATATTTTGGTCAGTAAGAGATACTGCTGTTAAACCTTTAGTTCCAGGGTCGCATAAAAAGAGTAGGAAAATAAACATTCTTAAAATTTTAAATGACATGCAGCTGATTTTGATTACCTCAAGAACATTATAGTTTTAGATGTAATTATATAAACTTTTTTATATTTTACCTTTAGGCCCAGGCAATCCTCTCTCTCCCTGTACTGAGGACGCTAAAGTAGCTGAAAAAGGAAAACAATTACATGAATGTAGTGCATGATATGTAAATATGTATGTGTGCGTGTGTGTGTGTGTGTGTGTGTGTGTGTGTGTGTGGTACCTTTGAATGCCTGCGACTGCATTTCAGCCCTTAACATGTGCTGGATGGCCAGCTGAAGAGCAGCAGAATCTATGTGTCCTCCACTCACGCTGATCCTGAGGTCAGTGCCAGTACCGGCACCACTAGCAGAACCGGTAACCCCAACTCGTTGACCGGTACCAGCAGCATCAACTCTACCACTTTGACTTGTACCAGCACTCCCGACGCTGCTGCTTCCACTACTGCTGGAGCTCCCACTGGAACTGGTACCAGCTCCAACACCAGAAGTACCAGTAGACCCTCCAATGCCATTACCACCTGCGCTGACATCACTTGTGGAAATCTGAACTTGTGTCCTGGATCCTGAACTTCCACCTCCTCCACCCACGCCTATGGTGTTGTCAGTGCCCATACCTCCACCATCCACATAAGTGTTGATATCATTGGAAGACAGCCGACTGGTGTGGGCGCCAGCGACCGATGACGCAGCTTCCAGGGTCGCCACTCGACTCTTCAGCTTTCTCACATCCTCAGCTGAGAAAAAGACAGGCAGATGTTTCCACCGTAAGTAAAAAATTCTTATTTACAGCTTCTCAAATATAAAGTGTTATCTTTCTTTTTCTCTTCTGTAGACTAAACACTTAACATCAGATGACTCCGTGATGAAAGTACTATGATGTTTTAGCTGTGGTCTAAAAATCTAAAATGTAACATATTTACTTGCTCATATTTGTAGTAAATGTGAGCACAAGTATAGAACGGGATTCTTGCAGCTTCCCTTTGTGGGAGCCTCCAAGCCCGAGGAAAAAAAAATCCAGTGGATAAGAGCCCAAAACTGCAGTTCCCCTAGAGGCCACTTGAGGCTGCCTCCAAAAGCATGTAAGTGCTCTTTGACTTCCATGTTAAGATGCTGTTGAACTATACAACATTTAAAGTATGTTTACAGCCTGATAGAAGAAGCATTTTTGGTTACTGTTGGCGGTTTCCCGTTCCATACTACCTGTACTGGGGTCTTAGACAGTGTTTGTGGTGTTGGTGCTATTTGAAGTGTTTTAGTGGAGCTGTATGATCTACAACGTGGCTTTCTGGGTGGTACAGACCATCCCAGAAGTTTGTGCTTCAGTTATGATGACTTGTACAATTTAACAGATTATTTAGCCCTCCAACTTCATACCAGGATGAAGGAGGAAATGCAGATTTTAGAAAGAAATGAATGAACTGTAATATGGCACTTAAGCCTCAGTTTCTAAACTATATATGGAATACTGGAACAATTAAAAGCAATAAAAAGGCTATTATTTATCCAGACATACAGAGTCAAATTTTTATTTTTCCTTTGTTTTCAAGGGACATAAAAATGAAGTGTATATCCTCTCAAACTCTGCTGTTGCTTCACAGTCTAAGACTGAGAGTGAAGACTCGTAAATTCATTTGTGTTCCCCTCGGAACATATTTAACTTAACATATAACTAAGCTATAAGTTATAACATATGTATTGAACTGAATGATGAAAAACAGACGTTTATCAGTTCACAGACTCTGAGCAGGCTGTGGATGCTTCAGTGTAAGTTGCAAATGTATTTTCAGGTTCTTGACATCACATTTTTATCAGGGTAAATCCACAACAACAACTCTCGTGCTACAGGCAAAGCAAACTCGAGTCTCTGATGTCATCCAGCAACGATTTCCAGAGCTGGTCTGTAGACAATGAATGAATGCCAGACTTTATGGGGGTGGGACGGCACTAAGAGATCATATTTCCAGGGAGAGAATTACATTTATTGTTTCTCAGCTCAATAGTGGAGACTAGTCTATAAAGGCTGAAACACTTTTTATTGGTTAAAAAACAGTCACTCTCTGATCCTTCACAGCACAGCAGCTTTAGAAACTGGCCCTTCAGACTCCTGAGGTTTTATCTTATCTGTGGCCTTTGGGGTGGGGGACTCTCATAAGGCTGCACAGTTCAATCTTACCCAGAGCAATGAGGCCAAACAGGAGTCCCAGCAAGAGCAGGGAGAGAAGGAGAAGGCCCAGCAGCCACTTCCACCAGGAGCAACAGGAGTCCGAACAACAGCATAGTCCTCCGCCTCCGAAGATGCCGCTGTCCCTGTGAATCTCTGCAGAAAGAGTGACGAGTTCAATCCAACATTAAATTTTCAGTACACTGTCAATTAACTCCTCAATATTTATGTCGATGAAACTTACCTGCATAGGTGGCTTTGTCTTTCATTACAACTCCAGATGAACCATCTGTGCAAGAAATAAACCAACATCACCAATTTTTTTGTTATTGTTGTTGTTTTCTTGTAAATCAGTCACATTGGAGATGCTTTTAAGATGCTCTCACAGTAAGAGTTGCCAGTCTCTGCCTTCAGTTGGGCCGTTTCACCGTAGCTCGAAATAAGCTTCTCCTTCTTTATCGAGTCTCCTGACAGTGACCCTGTGAAAACAGAAAAAGCACCCATTTTATGTATTTATTTATTTTTTCTTAAGGAACTAAACTGAAAACATACAATGACAAACTGTAACAGACAATCAGCTTCTAAAGGAGTTTAAATTATAACCAAAAAACGAATAAAAAACAGTGCAATTAAATACATGTCAGACCAATTCCCGATTAAAACTCTAAGGAAAGTTGAGGAACTTGTATGCCCAGTAGGTGGCGCTGAGTGTGAGGCTCACCTCCTCCTACATGAATGCCGCTGCTGGTAAACTGCTTGCCGGTGTCTTTTGCCAAAATGAGCATATCTGTCTCCCTTTTGGCTGGAACGTTTTCTTTTTCAGAAACCACGAACTTATAGTCTTTCTTATAGGCGTCATCAGTTTGGGATCTAGTGGCTGATAAAAGACAAACCACCAGGAATTAATCTTGTTCAGCCTTTGATTATTTTTATCAGATTCAGGGGGATTTAAACTGTTGCAGACTTACCCGTAGAGACTCCAGTGCTGATGCCGCTGCCACCGTTGGTCACGTTCTTCTGAACACCATATCCTGTAAATACAAACGCATAGATGAATATGTAAGAAAGACACAATTTTGAAATGAGGGCAAAAAGAGGATAGAAAAAAGGTTTTCTTACCTCCCAGGTTAGCATTTACGTTGGCTCCACTGGTGGTGAGCACACTGGCCGAAGTGGGTGCCAGGTTATTCTGAAAGCCGTAAACTAGAAAATATAGATGCAGAGATTTGATTAAGTAACTACCAATTATTTCACACTGGAGGAAAGTCACAGTGGAGAAAGGAAGCATCCTTCATTTCCATTTATGGCCCCAGAGTAGTTTTACAACTTGACTATGCTAACCAGCCAGAATAGGGAAGAAAGACTTAACTGGAGTTTGTGCAATTTATTTTGTTTTTTCAGGGAAAAGAATTACACTGACTATGGAAAAGTATCAAAAACTCACAAAAACTCATGCATCAAATATGGAAAATACTTCCAAGGTTTTTCTGAGAATATATAATATTCAAATTCAACACTATGGACCATCAGGATGGGCATGATGACATCTGCTGATTTCTAATATAAGACTTATCATAGTGTACCTGTTTCCTTGTTCAGATGTTTGTTTATATGTAAGCATGTGTAGATATGGAGCATAATAAATGCATGTGTAGTGACAACATATCCATGTATATCCAGGAACATTTGGTCTCACCTGACAGGGATGATGGAGAGGTGGGGATGACTGGTGCCAAGCCTGCAGCCATGTTGTTGGCGCTGACCTGCCCACTTTGGTATGTGTAGCTGCTGGTGTTGCCAGCAATGACTGTAGTGGAGGAGGATGGCAGAGTGGAGGTGGACCAGGAGAAAGTGGGGAACACCGTGGAGTCCAGAGTGTCATATTGACCTGATCTTACAGTGGTGTCATACTGCACTGATCTCACACCAGTATCATACTGTCCTGATCTCACACCAGTATCATACTGTCCTGATTTCAGACTACCATCATACTGCACTGATCTCACACCAGTATCATACTGTCCTGATTTCAGACTACCATCATACTGTAATGACCTCACACCAGTATCATACTGTCCTGATTTCAGACTACCATCATACTGAATTGATTTGACGCCAGTATCATACTTGTCTGTGATATCATACTGGCTTGATTTATCAAGCTTTCCATTTGTCAGGCCGGTATCATACAGTCCTGATAAATCAATGGTGTTGAACCCAGGTGATCTCACACCAGAGCCAAAAGAACTTGAAACTGCAGGAGAGAAAAGACACAAAGACAAACATTTTAAATGTGTCTCTAGTTTTCACTTTTCTCCACTTTGTGTCTGTGATGTGCAGCTCAGGCGGCAGTGCGTTGTCCTGTAGTTTGGTCGGTAGCCCCCCACTGTCTGTGTTATACTGAACCATAATTGGCCTCTGATGCATCCATCAGAGTGTGAGTGTGCGTGTGACAGTTAAAAAGAGCTTAAAGACATAGTATGAATGTGTGTGAGAAAAGGTAAAACCAATATATAAGAGTCTATTAAACAGTTTAACCCCTTATAACCTGTTTCCACATTCAGACTAAATCTATATATTGGACACAACTTGACAACTAACTTTATTGCACATTAATATACATTTTTATTAATGTTATTTTTTCCCTCTTTATTCCATATTAAGATTTCCTGTGACACCTCTCTAATATATAATGACTTTTTAATAAACCCTGACTATTTTGACAAGATGTTCTTCTACGTGAATCTCCAACGCTAAAGGGTTTAGCACTGTAGTATACCTGACTGAGAGGCCACTGAGATGGTCTTGGTCTCCACGCTGGCCTTTTTAGGGACAGGCAGGGTGATGGAGGCACTGGAGGAGCGAGTGGGGCTGACGCTGCTAGAGCGTCCCTTCAGCAGCTTCTTCACGTCATCCAACTCTGTCCCTGCAGAACCACAAACGCACAAACAAATGCAACAATGCAGCACATCTCAGATACTGTTTCATCTTGAATTTGAACTAGAAACTCAACAGCAGAAACTGTTAGAAGTTTATGGCTAAAAGGAATCCTAAAAACAGAAGACTGTAATTTTGCAAGAGGCAAACACAAAAAACACTTTTTAAAGAAAATTTAACATTTTGTCTTAATATTTATTCTTCATTTAGTTTGGTTAGTTGGGGGTATGTGTCCTCTGAAAATATTAGTTAATCTCCGTTTGTCATAAAACAGGTATAATCAATCATATAAATATCTAACATGTACTCATGCAATAATCTCACAGTGTAAAAGTGGCCATGATTTATTGTTTTGAAAGTATTTTTATTTGTAATATTTCTGCGAGTGATAATAGCTGCAAAACCTACAAAAGAAGAGACTTACACTCCACTTCTGAGAGTTACGGTCTTGTTTTTGTTTTATTATATTTAGTAAAAGTGCTTTCTCCACCACTACACACGATGTACCGTGGCAGGCTGAGGGGGCCAAAGGTGGCACAGAGTGACTAACTCTTAAAAAATGTGGATTAAATAACAGCACTTATGGACTTCAATCAGCAGGGGGAGCGATGATCATCTGTTCAGCTCTAACTCTGCACCGTTTTGGTCTAAAATGGGACTTACTGCAAACAGTGAGTCATGTGTGCCGTTGCTACCACCAAAACTCTGCCCCATAACCTTTTCTCCACATGGCTACAGTGCAAACAAAGGCACAGTCCCCACTGTTTAAACCTCCCCTCGTCTCTTTTTGCTGATGTATATGTTCTGTTTTGGAGAACTAACTGCAACACGTGTTACAAATTAGAATTTTATAGACTCGCATGTGAGAAGTGGAACGTAATATAAATCTGATCCACATGATTCAAAAGAGACACCCCATAGTAAAAAGTCTTTCACTATGCAAGTGGTTCTTTGAATGAATGTACTCAGGAACAGGACAAAATGAGAAAAAGTTCTGAGAACTTGCATAACAGCAGCAAATGGATTGAGAGGTCTTACATCTGCAGGGAGTGGGGGAGGCACTTTGCAATCTGACTCTGATCTCGCTTTCTGGAAAAAAAATCACAACACACAATGGACAATGGAATCCTCATTTAATAAAATAAATAAATAAATAACAATTCAGAGTCAGATGGTGCAGAAATAATGAGGGGAAGAGCTATTATTAAATACCTCTGCTTTCGCTTCTCCCTCTTGTGGCACCAGAGCCTGAAAGAAAAACAGAGACACATGTTTAGGGTAAAACAGGAGAGATATTGTGCAATGAGAACATTGATAAGCCTTTTCACTTACAATAGTTTCCATAATCTTTGCGAGTAAATTCTGGAGAGGAATTAGCACTGGAACTCCCTAGAAGAAAGCACAATGGTTGAGCAGGAGTATAAACAGCACCCTTGAGTTGTGCCAGTTTCCTTCACTCTCTGATGCCAACTGTTTTATTAACAGGATCTCACCATCATAGCCCCCTGAGCGGCTGGATATGTGCTTCCTCTCCCGGAAAGCTGGCGACAGGCCTCCTGATGAGCCAGCAGTCTGCGTCCTCCTGGCACCGCCCGACGAGCTGGACCGGACCTTGGACGCGGAGCTCACGAGATAACTGCCTCCGCTGCCTCCACCTCCTCCTCCTCCTGTGGCAATTCCAAAGCTTTCTCCATCTATGTAGGTCCCACCTCCCTCACCCCCTCCTGAGGAGTCTCCGCCGAGGTAGATTCCCGAGGAGGAGCTGTAGCTCCCGGTGTTCACACCTACAGAAGCTGGAAGGATGATTTCCAAAATTATTTATGATTTCACAGAACTCTTCAGTCATGATTGGACTAATATGACCAGGAAGTAGTAACTAAGTCCCTTTTCTCAGCTGTAAATTTAAGATAGTGCCATTTTACATGAGTATTTACAGCTTCTGCTCCGCCACATCTCAGAAAAACTGAACATACTGGAAATACTACATAGCACACAGAAAATATATAGTGATGATCCATTTTAAAGTCCCACTTACTGGAAAATATTCCTGAGAAACCTCCACAGAAGATGCTACATAAGATAATCGTTTTTATTTAATAAAAACTGCTGTTTCTAAAAAGAAAAGTAAATGATTTCCTGTGGCAAGTGTACATTAGCAGCTAAAACAGATCCACTGAAACTCCTGAACGTGTTTACCTGCAGAATATGATTAATGTTATACAGATTCTGCAGATAACACTCGCATTGCCACACGTTCAGCTGACCAGTTGTGCAAAACTTGAAACACTTGAAACAGGCTCAGTTATTTAATTTGGTTTTTCTGTACAGTCCACAAACTGTACAGAAACTAAATTAGAGTACTGATAGTTACTTTACAACAAGAGGAACTCCTGTTTTAGTGTGTGAAAACATCCAGATCTGTCATTTTTACATTAAACCCTGGTTTAACTTATTC
Organism: Mchenga conophoros; assembly: GCF_057382185.1. Classification (NCBI taxonomy): domain Eukaryota; kingdom Metazoa; phylum Chordata; class Actinopteri; order Cichliformes; family Cichlidae; genus Mchenga; species Mchenga conophoros. The sequence goes on from NC_140538.1 coordinate 14,677,359, forward strand.
ATTCAATTCAATAAAAAAGTTCCCCATAAATATTGCACAAAAATAGTCATTTCTAATTAAAAACCTGCTAAATAACTAAAAGAAGTAAAGTATTTCCCTATGCCATGCTGTGGAGCAGAAGTATATAGTAGCATGAAACCATAACATCTAAGTAAGTATCTTTACTGAGATTGGAGCTAAAAGTTAAATACAGTAACCGTTTCCCTCTGGCACCCGAAAAATAACGTTTCAGTAAACCAGCTCCACCTCAGCCTCCTTTAATAGTAATGCTCTCCGCTGTATCTTAGTGCATCAATAATGACGTCAGAGCTACTTTCAAGAAATAAAATATTCCTGCCTGGATGCAAAAAACTAGAATCTGTCTTTTGTAATTCGGGTTAAAAATGTGACATTCAGCATCTCAAAACAAAACTGCAGCTTCCTCATTTTAAGTGGAAAGTTGCTCTCACATGAAGAAAAGTAAGTTCCACTGCTGCTGTTCTGGGTTAAGACATTCTTCTCCAAGCCCAGCCCTCCAGCACTGCTGGACATATTCCTGTGATTTGATCCGCTGGTTCCCTCTAGCAACGAAGACACACAGCAAAACACAAGAAGCAGTTACTCATCGGGAACTTCCTTTAGAACTATAATTACTCTTATTTCTTTTTTTGTTTTTAGTTTGCTGACAACAATTAAGGCAAACATGGCTAGACCAAAGAGACTCACTTGGTGGGAGAGATGTCAGTCTGGTTGTGGAGGTTATGGTTTCTGTGACAACTGATGAAAAGGAAACAATAATTACTACTGTGCACACAGTATTTGATTCCATATAGGTATAACACTGAGAGTTATTACAGCAAACTACACTTTTTTTTGTTGTAAAAAAACTGAAAATGTACTTTTTTTGCCAGTATATTATCTGTTTTTTATGTAATAGACAGGATGACATAATGGAATAACAGAAAACAGATCACATAACAACAGAAAAATAACAGAAATGATCAGAATAAAAATAAATATGAAAAGAATAAACAAATAAACAGAAATAACATGTTATTGTGTGTAGACTCATCTTGACACTTATTGTTATTGTTATTGTTTTTATACTATAACTAAAGACTAGGGGTTAGGAGAGAGGATTACAAAACTGTTATAGCACATTAATAACAATTTTTGGAGAGCAAGGTTGGTCGATGTCCTCCTACAACTGTTTTTTAAATTTAATGAAATTTAATGAAATGAACAATTTCTAACCATAGTGAATTGATGTGATTGCTTACGAACATTAACAGGCATACAAATGAAAACTTCACTCTGACTATTAATGATTTTGACAACCATCTAAAAATGCAAAATGCTAGTCTTAATAGTGCCTCATAGTTTTTTAATAGAGTATTAACTGATCTATTAAACACTATTAAAGTTCTAGTTGCAACCTTGAAGCCTTTAATAACAGGTGACTTGCAATTACCTGGTTCTAAAACAACCAAGTGCCAGGTTAAGGTCATCGGGTTGGGTGGTTTCCCGTAAAATCAAATCAAACTCAAGTCTTGCGTTTAAATAAAGCTAAAGTATCAAATGAGGACATCTGACATGTCAAGTTTTTCAATGTTTTGATTCTTACTGACAAAAACGCCCCTACCAAAAATTTCACAAGCATCTTGAGGTCTTAATTTGCAGATTGCTGACCCTGTGATTGCTATCACAATGCGCAACAGGAGAATAACAACTAAATCACCTCCAGGAACGAGCCGGACCCTACGCCCTGTGACCGCGTTTTCTTTATGAATTTTCAGTCCCAACTTGGATTCACACTTTCTGACAAGTTCTGACTGTAATCAAAGACTTTGTCCTCAGGTCAGCCTGAGCCTTCATGCTCATCATATATGTAGGCATGAATTACAAGAACATTAAATAAAGATTGCATAAATTATGGGTGCAGATAAATTTGATGTTAATAACACCCCTGTTCCAGCAGGAGGCAAGTTGTTCTCCTGCAGCAGCCTGTTGAGTTTTGCTGGCATCAGCTATAGATTATAAAAATTCCTTTAATTTCATGCTGGCTTCTCGTTCGTGTCTTCCTCCTTTCATCTCCTCCTCTTCCCTCCTGCTTTCCTTCCCTTTTAGGGGTTTATGTCTGTTTTAGGCCTGTTATGCTCCTGCTGCCGATGCTCCTCGACTCTGGCAAAGCCTCGAACACATTCTAACCACTGGTTATGAAATGTGTTAAATAAATAAAGTTCAGCAGATTTGCTTTAAAAGTGATCAATAAAACAAGAGGACAGCGTGTCTGATTCTCTCGGCAATGGTCAAACTTATGATCCGGGCCTGCTTGACCTCTCCGCCCTGTGTCAGAAGCTGTTAGGCCGCGATGAGCTCTGCTTTAACATTTAGCTATGACTACTGAAGGGAAACCCAGAGGATGACTTACACTGTGATGAGCAATGGAAAGTGAGACCAGTGAAGGCATGCAGTGATGTTAGTGATAATAAGACCCCCCAGAGAGAGAGAGAGACAAAACCACCACCAAGGAAAGGAGGACGCTATTTAAAACCGTGTAGCAACAAAGTATTTTTGAGCCTCTACACCAATCTGTCTTTAAACCCTCAAATAAGAAATCACTTTATGAGGTCTGTGAAAATGGGACGCTGAGATTCTGAATGAAATCCAATTCAAATAGAACAAAAACTGTCTGTGGCAGTTAGTTTTTGTTTAATGTGTGTCTATTTTGGGTGAATCAAGCCTTTATTTTGGGATTTAATGGTGGCTTTGTCTATCTGTACTGCCATTCCAAAAACTTCGGAGGAAATCCAGAAATCTCACCCTTTTCTTCTGAGAAGTCCATCTGCCTTGTTAACTCGTCCATCCCATTTTAATCTGGTGAGATGATGATAAAATGTTGACCACAGTCATGTATATTCAGAGCCGTCTGCTTATTTCTTAACTGTGGTTAGATAGTATTTTAGCTAACATCTAATGAAAAAAAAAGACAAAATTGTTCTCCCAGGAATGATCTGGGTTAAAGATCAGGCTGCTTGTTTACTGCATGTATTTGATACTTCATCCCAGCTGAAACACAAAATGTCATCACACCAGTCTTCCTGATTGTATTTTTTAAAACCACCATATGGTTTCCCCTTCCACTAACAGCAGACAGGCAGAACATATGCAACAAGAGCACACATTTACCTATATGTGAACAGAGGACACCACAGAAAAGCATCATCTATAGCTTTCAGCAGACTTTCTATTTACTTTTGTTTCTTTGACGAGCAAACTCACAAAGGAACAAAGGAGTCTGGTGGATCACCGCTCAGCTCTGAAAGACCATCCTCTCACCACACCCTGCCAGCCAATTAAGGGCATTTAACTGCATGTGCTTCATCTACACTCAGGTTATTTAGAAACAGCAATGCAGAGAAACTTCATAAGATGCCCTTTTTGTTACTTTTCTCCTGTACCACGTGGTGCTGAAACCACAGCTTCTACCTGTGCCCAGTAACACATTTATGCTGTTTTTACTGCTGTGAGAAAAGTTAATAGTGAAGATATTTCTCCCAATAAATCCACTCCTTGTTATCCTTTTAGCTTGAAGCTTGTAAAAAAAAAAAAAAAACCAGTTACTTATCATAGGCTGTAACTGATCTGAGCAGCAAATATAGGCACATGTCAGTTAAAGCGTGATGCTCCAGAAAGGCCGGAGCCACTGGTATATTTAGACGGATCTAAATAGCACAGCAAAAGGAGAATGTGTAAAACTATCCTGAGATCACTATAACCGAAAAATGATCCCCAAAAAACCCCTCCAATGGATTGTACATACAAGCCAAGAAGTATGTGCGGAGAACTTTGAAGACTATAACAATTCCAACCTATAAACACCCAAAAAAAGATTGACAGCCCATCAGCAAACTCCCAGAGCGCAGTTAGTGCAGAGATGCAGCAGCCAGGTGGGAAGAAACATCCGCAACATCCACCTTAAACAACTTTCCCCTTCTCCCCCCACCCCCTTTAAAGTCTCCAAGTTATTTCAGAGCACTGCATTGTAACAAAACAAAACAAAAAGAAATCCATACCTTCAGCCACTTCCAACAAGTACCGATCAAATACGGATTTCTCCCAGGATGGAGCGACTGATCCACCACCGGAGGAACAATGTGTTTATGTGAAGCTGACGCGTCGTGCGGGGATGTTCTTAAAGTCCTCGATCCTATTGTGTCTTTTCGCTCAACTTTCCCAGGCAAGTAAAAACAGAGATTTTGGCACCGGTCCCAGCCGCGCCCATCAGCTTTGCAGGCAGGTGTGGCAGACGGCACGAAAAGCTGAATTTGAAGAAGAAGAAGAAGAAGAAGAAGAAAAGAGCGCCCGAGGGAACCAATTAAGTTGTCAGACTCAGCCTAACAGGCACAGATACTCGACAGTGAAAAGGAAAAGTGATGAACTCCTCCTGCTGCTGCTACTGCTCAGCGCTTTAGCCTTACTTTTCGAAACTGGTAAAGTTTTGAGAGGAGGTGGGAAGGGGTTGATATGGGAGGTAGGATTTTTTTCCCCCCCACCACCACCTTCTCTTTCCTGCTGTTGGATAGCAGTGCAGCCATTTCGGGGTCTGCTGATCTAGTGTGGGCTACAAATCAATCCTGCTGCATCTGGAACGCATCTGGTGCGCATTTTTTGGAACAAGAAACAGAGCATTTAATCTATATCCTATGGCTTCAGCAACTGTTATTACATAACCAAGCAGTATTTTTACAACGTTTTAAAATTAAAAGCACAAGGCTGGAGTCGGGTGACTTTAACTGACTGCAATGTTTGCGTAAAAGGCTCCTCAGCTTTTTTTTAAATCCAGCTGTTTCAGCATCAGTTTGTGCCTTTCCTGTTTACTGCTCAGATTAGGAGTTCTGATAGTTTTCATGTGACACTGCTGATAGACTTCAGAAGAAATCAACAGCTTCCACCACGTGCAGTCACCAAATGAGAGGACACACGAGCTGTTTTTAACTGCATGATAATAATAAAAGTTCTCCATCCATTCATTTACATTTATGCAATTTTGCAGCTAAATTATAGATGTTTTATTTCTACACTGGCAGCCGCAAGCGCCAGTAGGTTCCCTCACCCACCACACCCTGTGCAGACATCCACCCACCCTGCATGACTCACAGCGAGTATGACTCTAATCTGCTCAAAGGATGGAAAAGAAATGGCCCCAAGGACAGTGTAACGGAGGAGGAGCTGCTGCTCCGCTCACATCTATGTGCAAGTTTGAATAATGCCAAATCTTAAGGGAAAGCAACAGATTCCAGGATGGTGGGGGGGAGCTGCAGCAGACTGGCCTGTGCAGCCTTTTTGTATGAAACACACTCCTGTTTGTGTTGAGGATAACAGCTGTTCCAGATAAGCTCTTATTATTCGTTTGAAGAGAGGGGGAAACAGCTTCAAAAGATTTGACAGGAAGTTCAACAATGCTTACACAGCAGAAAAATTAAAAGAAAAAATCTTGTTCAGGGTTTATTAGGATAACCGGGCATGTACACATAAATGATTAAATGTTCTTGACAGAAAAATAGTACAAATTAGGTTTTCTGAAGGAGTATTATTGGTTCTCTTTGTAAAGGAGTCAGCACTTACAGAGCTGAAAGATGGACTTTTTTTTTCCTCCTGATTTTTATTGGTTTTCTTCTCACTTGTAAAACTCCTGAGCCGTAAACATTTTGATTCTGCGGACTTACAGAAAAATAACCGCCATTTATTTTTATAATTAATACTTCAAGCACCAAATATTCTACAGCTACAGCTAGTGCCATCTCTGATTATAGCCTGCACCGTTCTTTGGTTTTGGGAGAGTTTGCTGAACTAAATAAGTGATTTGATATTTTCTTGTAGGAAACTTTGTTTAGTTCTTTTCCAAGACCTAATAATTTAGCAGTTAAATGAGAATATAATCCGTAGATGACTTGAAAGTACTGCAGGATCCAGTCCTGCTGAACCGGATAAGTGGTTGAGAAAATGGATGGATGGATATTTGAACATTAAATGAAGGCTATAATCATATGCACCATTAGAAAAACAGAACAATAAACTCATTGTATAAAAGAAGCAACACAAAGAGCATGACCTTAACACAGGGAGACACACTTGGGACTATTTTGTTTTCCAAAATGAAAAGACTATTATTTCTGAAAAGGAATGTGGGTTTTGATCTATGTGGTCAACATAATTGCTTCAGTCTTTGACAGTGAAAGATGACACGTCGCTATTTCAAGGGGGATCATCAGGAAGGATTCGTAACAACCACAGTCATCCAACTCGTACAGCCATCACTGAGCTACTGCAGGTTAAAGGTCAAATTGACTTTGATTTTGAAACCACGTTATTTTTGCATCCTTTTTCACAAGCAGACACTTTACCGTCTCGCAGGAGAAAAGAACAAGTGTAAATCAAAGTTACTGATGGCTATGGTCCAGATAGGTCTTGGGTTTCAGGGCACTGATACCGTTCAGTTTGACAGTGAGAGTGTTGCAGACACTGTGACTCTGACTGGGACACTTAAACAGAAAGGAGCTGCCATTAATAACACCTGTCCTTTTCCTTCTTTGGATAAATATGGAAAGTGAGTGGAAAATGTGACACCAAATGTCAGGAGGCCTCAAGTTCGCTGCTAGCCAGGTGATTTTTATCACCTGTGTGTCCCCATATTGTGGCCCCTGTGTCAGACTGTAGTTTACTGGTCTTTATGTGCTGTTTATGTAAACCTTGGAGGGGAGATAAGGAAGTGTTTTACAGATGAGGCTCACTGGCAACGCATTAAAGGGAAACCAGCACACAGCGGATTGTGAAATCAAAATAACCCGCTAACCCAAAATACAAAACACCCTTTCAGCCAAAGTCAAGTGACAGTCTGTGCACAGCCCAGTAGCGTCTAATCCACTGGAAAAGGGGAAGCAAAAGGCTGACCATATCTTATAATTTAAGTAAGGGGGACAATAGCATGCAAAAACATGGCTAGAGTCTATATTTAAGAGTGCCCAGCCTGCACACCTGTATTTGATGAAAGACATGGCACCTGCGTTCGCTGTCTCACATTGGCTCTGTTGCTACCCATATTGCTGGGGACTGAGCACAGAGTTTTTGTCAAGTTTTCAAAAGTAAAAAAAAAAAACACTGAAAACTGTCTCCTGACTCACACATAGTAATTAACTGCAGCTTTCAGCCCTGCAACATTCATCCATATAATATGACAAAAATCCCCAGATCCCTAAGGTGTGTAATATCAGACTGCCAAGTGCTGAAGTTCAAGTCCAGGCAGCCTCACGTTTTAATTCCCACTTTTTATCCTCAAGGCAGCAGGAAAAAAAGCAGGTGATCGCAAACATCTGAACGCCATCCCAAACAAACCATGAATGGATCGGTCTGGAGGAGTTAAAAATAAGCCCATTAAAGGAAATGAATCAACTGATGAGAAGAGCTGAATCACAATGTGACTCGACCCTAGCAACAAGGGTGACAAGCAGCACTAAACCTGTCAACAGTCCACACAAATCAGTTTTACTTTGTGTTTCCTGTGGCACTTTATTTTGTAAAGCAGCATAGTTGAGTTTAATTTCACTGGAAGTCCTTACTTCTTGAATGTTACGCTTTATCCTTTAAAATCTAATGAGAAATATAATTTACTCTAATATTCTTCTTATAATTACCTGACTTTATTTAGTTTTACTGTAAGTAACCTGTATTTCCAGCAGGTTTTTTCAAGTTCAAAAAAATTATTTTTAGGAACACTTAACTAATTTTGCATGTATAATTTTCTCAAAGCAGAAGAGCGAGTCAATATAATCATACGGATTTATTGTAAGTTTGAGAAATATCATGAAAACACCGGATTTAAGGCACAAAGAACATTTTGTGCCTTACATGTTATACTAACTACAGCTCCCAAGATGCGTTTCTGTAATACGTCATTACGTTCTATCCAATCACAGACTGCGAAGGTTTCGAGCCGCAAAATACGGAAAAAGTCTCGCGTCGGTCCTAGCTTTCTGATTCAGTCTGCGTTTAGTGAAAGTTGTTGGCTGCTCAGTGGTTATTGTAGCAGCATTTAACAACCCTTCATTTACCGTAAGTGCTGAAAGTAGTTTTGTTTTTTCAGCCGCGTCTGTTAAAATGTGATAAATGGATAAGTGCCTAGCTAACGATATCCACTTGGCTAACTTAAACTACCCTTCCAAACTATGAAGTTTACATGATTCAAAGCAAGTTTCAGCGATGGAGATCACACCTAAAGCAGCTAAATTACAGAGGGACTGTTGTTCACCATGTAGTTCAGTAGAGTCAAGCCCGTGTGACTACAAAGAGAAGGTAAGGTGTTAGAAGGGCTTAAGCACCATTTGTCTTACATAATATAACCTGGCATGATGGTTGACTTTATAGGAACTTTTGTAATTAACTATCAAAACTTGCCCATGCACTTTCCCTGTGAGTCATTTTCTTTCCTGTCACCCCCACAGCATCAACCGAAGCTGAGTGCCTCACTGAGGGAGAGGCTGAAGAGATCCAGGCGCTCCTTCATCTCTCCCCTCTCTGTGGCCAAACGCCTTTGTGTTGATGATGAGGAGAATGGCCAACAAGTTTCAGCAGATTCCCAGCAGCCCGTTAATAATCCTCCAGTGGTTTTAAGCAGTGTTGATGTAAACAGAAATGGGGAGAGAGAAGGGAGTAAAACGTTGTCTGGGCCTGCTCCCAAATCAACACAATATCCTTCAGGAGACTTTGCACAACGTCTCAGGAAGGAGGTGAAAGACAAAACAGAGACTCTACGTAGACTCAAGATGGTTAAAATGTACAGAAGCAAGGTATTGGCGACATTTAAATGGAACATAATGGGATATGTTTTTGGTTACTTAAACCAAAGCTGGCAATTTCTCACGACAGGTTCTCCCATCTTTCTCCCACAGAATGATTTGACTCATCTCCAAACATTGATTGATAAGTGGCGGCATTGTGCTCAATCTGCGCTGTATGAACTGCAATCAGAAGTCCCTATTGATGGACGAAAAGCCAGCTTGTCTGAGCTGATTGACCTGTTCAATTTGGATGAGAGCATTCTGCACTTTGACCGCACAGAGGACGACTTCACTACCTAATAAAATGTTACAGGGGAACAATCACATTTCAGATGTCCTGTTTATTGTTTAATTTGTTGCTGCTACAGTTCAAGTTGTACACTTTATGTTCAATTTATCTGCTGAGAGAAGCTTAAATAAAACTGTAAAAATCTGTTGAAGAAGAAAGCTTTGCTCATTAGTGTTTCAGTTGATCAAGCGAAGGAAAGTTCTTCATGGTGAGACGCTCAACTTCTGCCCCAAGGAAAGCCAGGTTCTCTGCCTGAGCTCTGGCGAGTTCCTTCAACTTGCTCCTCTTAACGATTTCCTGGTAGCGCTCTTCTCGTGCAGCAGCCTCATTTTCTGCCATAGCTAAATACCAAACATGCTAGAAGATGAAGAAAACTCCCATTTGCATTGTGTTTAATTAGAGCTGAAATGGCTGTTTTCGTTACCTGCTGCTTTGCAGATGTGTCTCAACTCTGACACGGTGACCTGCATTTCAGGGAGCTGCTGTTCTAAATCGGCGCTCTTTTTAGCTTTTGCTGCTGCCCGCTTATTTAACTGTTCAATCTTTCTTAAGCGTTGCTGCACACTCTTCTTATGAGTCTGAAATTAAAAATAATTGCATTTGCATAATTGCATAAAATTGAAATAAAAATGCACATTTTATCTGAACAGTCAGCTGCACAAATTACACACATGTAGCTACTGTTTTATTACCATTTCCATCAAGGCAATACTTTTCTCCAAACTGGAAATCTGCTTGGATGTGTGACTTTCTTGATCTGACTTGCTGCGATGCTGAAAAGAAAAGAGTGTGCAGTGAAAGAACAGAAAATCAGCATCCAACAACAGTTGAAGTAAAACACCTTCATCATAAAACTTTGGATTTAGTTGGTTGGTTTCATGGGCTTGAACAATGGCAGGAAATGGCCACCAAAGATCTACCTGAAGTTTTTTTTTCCAACGGAAGCTGGCATTCAGGCCTGGAAACACATGCGATGCTCATTGACTTGTTAAAAATAAGATGACGGATGACTCATTTGATCTGTATTTTTTATTTCTCAACTGCAGCGCTCTAACTTGTGATATTACTCGTGTTCAATGCGAATTAGGTTGTAAACAAAGTAAAACGTATTTTTAAAAAAAAAGAACGGAAGGACAGGATAATCTTCCAACCAGTCTCCGCCTATTGAGTAAGAGTTTTAAGAGCTGAAAAAGGGAAAAAAACAGGGTGGGGAGCTGGCGTGAATAGGGTGTGTGTCTTCAATAAAAGATCATCCATCTGTGCTGGAGGATGGTAACAATTTGCTGCCCGCAAAACATGTGATGCTGCCAAATACCTGCCTTCATATCACCGCCTGAGGTTTGGCCAGAAATGCAAATGGGATTAATGTTTAACCTCAAACGCAGACATTTTGTTATTATTTTAAGCAGATGTTGAACGTTTTCATAAGTTGGAATTATACAGCGTAATGCCTATTCACTGTCTCAGTTTAGTTTAGAATAAAACATTTAAAAAGAGGCAGTGTTAGCATATTTTAGAATCTACATTACTGTCATTTTCTGCTGCTCCTCTGAGAGTCGTAGCATCTTGATATTCTTCTCCTTGTCGTAGAGGTCTTCTATTTGCTTCCTCATCACCTTGTTCTCCCATTCCAGCTGGATCATGCCCTTACGCACGTCTTTGCACGCCACCATGGATGTTATTTTCTGCTCTGCAAGTGTCTGAGCATAGCGATAATAATCAGTAGCAGGCAACGACACCATAACCACCTGAATTTGACCAATTTGGTTTGAATCAAATCAAATTCTTTGTGATGAGAGTAGGAAAAGGCTGACCCTGATGACATTTCTCAGGTTGTCCACGACGCTCCTGTGGTAAAGCATGAAGTCGGTGTCTGCGTTGTCAGCAGTTGGGTCTGTGGTAGTCACCTCCACCTGTCCCTGTTTAAGTATTACCTGGACCATGGTGTCCATCAGGAGATCAGTCCTCCTCCGGTGCAGACTACAGCAGAAGGGGGGGGGGGAGCACTCACGGGTCATTCTTCCATTAAAAAATAGATTTAATGTACTTACACTAGTCATTAAGTTTAAGGCTTGTTTTACAACTGCTTGGAATCAGAGTGAAAAATCTGATTTATACCTTTCAAGCGCTTTAGAAAGATTTTTAATTTCCTCTTGAGCAGCTTTATCCTCATTTCTCTTCTTCTGCAGGAACGCCTGCATCTCAGCGAGAGTCAAAGCTTTTGTTTTTACCTGAAAAAGACGTGTCCAGCAGTGAGTGGATGACTGCAAGCACAGAATGGAAATAGTTGTTTTTTACATCTATTCATAAGTTGAGCCGGAGTAAGATATTGTGCACATTTATGCATATCTTAATGGAACAGCAACTCTCCTCCATATTTAACCTCTCCTCGTCGTCATACCTTTTGCTCGCTCTCTACTTTAGCTCTGCGAACGTGACAGAATTTCTCCCAGGCTACTGTGCTCAAGCCCTCTGGTATGTTCGCTGGAGCGTCCAGTTCGTCCATGGCTCTGAGCATTTGGCTGAATGCATCAGGGGCCTGAGAACCACACAGACGATGCTCTTTAAACGGGTCAGAATTGTTGCTGTTGTCCATCTGGGCCCTCATCTTCTGAGCCCTGTGGGGTGAAAATTTGCCCACAAAAAACGATAAACAGTTTACAACTCAAATTATGTAATTTTCTTCATGCGTAGCCATCAATCAGGAAACAAACCTGGGTCTGCGTTTGAACATCTTATAGAGGCAATCGACCATATGGCTCGGAAGGTCTGAAAATGCCCTCCTGAAGTCTTTATCCAGCGACTTCAGAGACACAGACGTTAGGTTACTATATTGTGTTATGTTTGCCATCTCTCTCAGCCATGATTTTAGTACGGTATTTAATCAGCTGGCTTACTTTGTCTTCAAGGACAACATTGTCATACGTCTCCTGTAACAACTCTACTTCATCTTCCAGCTTCTTCAACCTCTCCTCAGTTTCATCCTGTCAGAGGAACCAATTTTAGAGGAGACGAGCATGTATGGAAATTAGCGATAAGCAGTCTTGAAGCCTACAAAATGAGTGTGCCACACAGGTTAGCTCTTAAAAAAACATGCCTGAACGAAGAGAAGGTTTTGTTCTACAGTTTTGGATGATGTTGCTGCCATTTCTCACAAAGAACAGAGTGTGAAGCTGGCACTCATAAATTCCTACAGCATTACTGTGCACCAGTTTTCTGACCTTGTATGCCAACATTTTTTCAAGTTGGAGCTTGAGCTCCTGCTCTTGGCTTCTCATCTCTTCTTCTCTGAGGACTGACTCAACGAGATATGTGATCTTGAGCTCTTCCTGTAAGATACACCGAAACCAATTTTAAGCAGGATGTTATAAAAGACATTGCAAGGGGCAAATGAGAAGAGACGGCTTACCTGGTATATAGCTACTGTGCAGTTCACTTTCTTCTCTAACAGCTTTGCCAGATTTTCATCAAACCTTTCGGTCGCTTCCTTGGTGGACTGGTGAAGCTTTTTTATTTCAATTTCCAGTAGCTGCAACAACACAGGCCACAGACTGTTACCATTCACATCAGGAGTGAATTATAATTCAGATCAGTGCAAAAAGAGCATCTTATGTAATACCTTTTTGTACTTCTCCTTCTCCTCGCTGAGCTCCTTGGCTTTCTTTTCATACTCTTTGAAAACTTTTTTCTCCTCCTCACTCCACTGAATGTCAGGTTTGGTCAAAACAAACTCAGGCAGAGGTATTTCCTGTGGAGTAAATTCAATAGAAACTATGTGCCCTTCTTGCTCATTTGTCTAATTTAACTGACGCTGCTTAGAAAAGAATTCAAGTTTTAAAAAAAAGAAAGAAATCCTGCGACATCATTAACACACACACACACGTGGTTCATCTGGCTAGACTGTATGTAATATGAAACAAAGACATGAGATGTGGACCAGCTTTCTAATATGTTATATTATCTAATTACAGAATACATTATTATCTATAACTACCAGTAATTAAAAAACAGTATAGTTTTAAATAGCTAAGTACATCATGTTGTATTTATTTATATTATCTTCTCACTTAAAAGACTGTTTTGGTTTGGTTTTCTGTTTTTTAAATTGAATTACATTCTACAACAGCATTCAAATGTCTTATTCAACCATATACCCCCGAAACCCCGTCTTCCCACTTGAGAGCAGATCATCTAACAATTAAAAAGTCAGTGTTTCAATTCCTGGCTACTCTAGTCTGCATGTCAAAGCGGCAATAGTCAAGGTGCTGAAGCATGATTTTCAAAGGCACAGAATAAAGTGCTACATGAATGTGTGTGTGTTTATAACTATACTGTTTTTTTTTTTTCTCCTCTTAAGCCCGGTTGAATCGGGCTTAAGAGGAGAAGGGCACTTCATAGGTACCAGTTCATTTAACATAAAACTCTATTTTATATTTAATTGTATTCTGCATTTGGAGACAATCTCAAAATTAACAGATTGATCAAAGAAGTGAGTAGATAATATTTCATACTGTGTTCTGCTGTCTACTGGTCTACTTCAGCATTAATGTCTTAAAAAGATGTTTTGATGGTCACCATTTTCAAGATGTCCTCTTTTTTCACTTCAAGTACTCCATCCATCATGTCATCAAGAGCCCTTTCTCTAGAATCATCAGCCTGCAATTGAACAATAGAACAACAAAACCCATTAACATGGCAGAACTGAGCTATCCTCACCATCGAAGCAATCATCCTTTATGGAAGTATTTTAACATGTAAAAACCGAAAAACAAAAACATATTTTTTTTGTTTTGTGGCAGCATACTTGGGCAGCCAAACGACGTTCCTCCTCCAGCTTTCTCCTCTCCTCCTCTTCTTTCTGCTCCGCTGTGAGGTACCGTTCAGCTCTTATCTGGAGTTGGACAAAGTTGACATCTCATAAGACAAAAACCACACACCATTTCACACTTTGGTAAAAGAACAAACAAACAAACGAGCAGTTCAACTTGTACAGATGCTTTGTCCCCTGAACTTTCTCTGAACCCTCTGTGAACTGATTAGATGTTTCAAGAGGACAGTAACCTCAGAGACTTCCACTGCGAGCAGCCTCTCTGGCCACTCGCTGTTGGTCAGGCTGGGCTCCCACAGCTCCTCGTGCATGTCCAGCTGCAGCATGATTTCTCTGATGTGCTTGTTCCTGTCTCTCACACGTTTGAGCTCCTTCATCTTCTGCTTGTGTAATGCCTCAAAGTCAGCGTTGAAAGCCGTCTTGACGCGATAAATCACATCCTGCAATGTGCAGATTAGTGAAATTGGGCAAAGAAAACCTGCTATTAATGATCAGCATGACAATATGATGAAGTTGCTCTTTATTTCCATAATTATTATTTTTAAGAAAGTATTTTAATTACAGTTCTGGATATTCCCTGAATATAAAGACATAATTATTGCACCTTTTTGAAACAGGTTCCCACCTGTAACAAAACAATCTGGTTGATCCTCTGCTCTATGGTTTTCAGGCTGAACTGATCGTAGACATAAGGATTTGAATATCCTAACTGAGCCGAGATACTCCCCGTCACAGTGGCAGTCTCAGCGTCCTGGACTTTCTTCTCCTCCTCTTCTTCTTGTGCACTGAGATCTTTCTTTAGGTTGCCTAGCTGAGGGTTAAAGGTGGACACAAGGGCTGAGATAAACAGTGAGGACTGAATCTGTGGCCATGTGATTATAAACTTCATCCACAGGACATTGCACTAAGATAAAACTATCGAAACAACTCACTTTTAGCCACACAGCTATAAATCTAAAAAAGTTTCAACAATGGTGGACTGGCATGTGTTCAAGCATTTCAAAATGCTACTGCAGTGAAAGGTCAGATGAAGGACTGAGATTCATGGCATCCAATCATTTTGTAGCTGTAAACTTGTTTTGACTTGAACGCTTCAGCCATAAAATGTATTTCCAGAGAGGAAAACCCAAAACACAGAGGAGGCTGCGTTGTCGCAGCTTCCACTCAGCGCTGCATTACTGCATTTCTGTGTCACATTTCAAAACAGCAACACGATTTAACTGGTTCAAATTCATCACATGTGCCTTTCTTTGCAGTGCTACTCAGAATCTAAACTGTTTGAGCTTCTGGATCTGTTTTTCTTACGCTGCAGGCAGCTTTTTCTAACTTCCTCATATTTTGAACCCTGCAAAGGTCCTCAAGTTCTTTTGCTGTTTGCTCTTTCAGAGGGTAGTTCAGCACTTCAAGGTCAGAGTGAAAGGCCTGCGGCAGACAAGAGAAAAAGAAACTGCGATGATTAAAAAATGTTAAAAGTCATCAGTGTGATGTTTCGCTGTTTTTTTCTGACCCTTCTCACCTTTATGGTTCTGCCGATGACCTTCATGGTATCCCAGCATTCTCTCTTTAGGACATCACGGAGGTAACATTTTTCTACAATGTCCCATTCAATTTCCGTCCTCACCTACAACAGGGAAACAAATTCACAATCACCCGAATTCAGAATTAAAGTGTCATCCCATTTATGTATGTGTGTGTGTGTGTGTGTGTGTGTGTGTGTGTGTGTGTGTGTGTGTGTGTGTGTGTGTGTGTGTGTGTGTGTGTGTAGCAGTACCCTTGTGACCTCCTGCTCCACCATGGCCTCGAGTCTCCTCTCCTCCTCAACATCCAGGTTAAAGTGTTCAGGCTGGTTCTCACTGTCACGTATCATCTCCTGGATCTAACATCACAGGAAATACAGTGCAGGGATCCCACTCTTTGTGGAACTGTTATCATTTTTTCAAATATCATGTTATGCTTTATCTGCTGTATAGTATTTACCATAAAGTTTTTAGCTTTTAGATATGGAGTATTTTGGCTACATGAAATCTGTTTTTAGATCACTCTAATTACGTGTATGTAGGTTTTGTTCAGGTATTAAGTATAGTTGTAAGTACGGAGAATTCTCAGTGGATTGAAAAACGTTTATTGACACAGTAATTGTGTTAAATTCTTTCAGGTTTTATGCATGGGCATTATAATTTTCTCCTAATCTTTTTAATACCAGCATTTGTAATAAACTTCACTTACACTGTCGCGTAACTCTTTGATGGTTTCCATCAGGTTCTTCTTCATCTCAGAGTATTTCTCTTGATCTTCTTTTAGAAGCTGTTGACAACATGTAGACTGTCAGATTCACAAGAATCGAGAATCTCTCGTAAAAATTCAAATTAGAAATAGTAATTACTGACAAGAAAAGAAAACACTTCAGCCTGTAGCACAGAGTCAGTGCCAGGATCCCGATTGTGGACAAAGTAATTATAGAAGTTGATTTTAATCCTGACGCTTATATTTATTACAAGTGGGTGCATGCGCGTACCCACAAGCATGTGTAAATGAAAAAAACAATACTCAATCTATCATTAATATTCTTGCTGTGGATTGTGAAGACCAATATGTTCATCCTCTTAAACACAGAGATCCAAAGTGTAATCAAAGAAACAAATAAATCCTCTTATGGATGAGAGGGTGAGCTACACTGACTTATAACAACAGTGAGAAAACAGCACTGCCCTGTATATTCATCAACCCAATAGAAACTGCCTCTACATTGAAAGAGAATATAAAACAGACAGGCCACCTATTTTTTAACAGTTCTCAGGACAAATTTTATTTTGTCCCCGCTGAGACTCGTCTAATATTTTGAAACAAAGAAGCCGTGAAGGTTCAGTATGACCAAAATCCCAGAATCAAACTGAGTAAAACCTCATGATCGTATCAGAAAAATTCAGAGAAGTTTCTTCATCCTCTGCTGAACAACCTCTGAACTGTGATGTGCTCCCTCAGATTTATCAGGTCATGGTTCATGTGAAATGGGTTGTTGTGATTGGTCAGAATTTGCCTTTGATAACTTCATAAATATCACCTTTTACTTATATATAAAGGAAAACACATTTAGTTTTTATTTATTTAAATATTTCCTTTGTATTAATTGAAAATAAATACTAAGACACTTACTCATCTTATCACGGTGGGCCCGTTAGTGGAGTGGGTGGGTTCAGGCCCCTTAGGCCCACCCACAACGCCGTGGTAGATGTAGCATAAATCAGACTAGAAAGTGCCTCTTTCCGATGTGTGATAAGATAATCAGTGAGGTTTGCTAAACCTAAAATGTAAAAACCTGCCACACCTTCAACATCAATTTATTGTTAACAAAATTCTTTGTCAGGTGACAAAGTACCTAACATGCTCTTACACATGTTTATGTTCTTTACTGCGCTATACCTATAGCTAATTGGTTTTCTTACTCCATAAAAAAAATAAATCAAGCTGTTGCACAGAGTGACTGCATGCCAAAAACCACACAGCTGTTTTTCCAGCTAGATACCACACACTGGTGCAAAGGGGACTTTTGTAACCTTCCAATCTGCAAGCGCGTAGAAAACCCCCCCAGCAGAATAAGTATCTAAAAATAGTAGACAACATCCAGATGTCATTCCACCACCACAAATATCACAGCATATTAGTCACTGACCCCCTCTCGCCTGCTTTCCAGCCAGGTGGGCTGTGAAGGTGGAGCACGTAGGAGGTTGTTATCGTCCCTATCTCGCTCTGTCACATTGACAGATGGTCCACCACTGACCTATGACACATAAAAATAACTCAAAGATTTAGATAAGTAAACAGTAAATGGCACACAAGCAATAAATAGCAGTTTATATCTATTACAACTGATAAGATATACTTTATTTAGCATAAGAGCTGGAAAATTCCCATGTTACAACAGCCAAAACTTTAACTACAGCCTCTAACAAACCAGCTTAAAAAGCTGAATAGTTTAGTAATAAAGTACAATATGGCCAAAAAAAGATTTAAAAAAAATTAAAGACATATATGACAATTAACAAAAGAAATGAGCTAAAAACAAAAAACCTACATGAAAAATCCAGTAACAAACATATTTTAAAAACAAAATATAAGAAAATTAAAACAGTGTATTAAATGGAGTAACGAAAAAACATCAGGCCCTTTCTTAAGAAGAAAAAGTTAGGTTTAATTGGTGCTTAAAATAAGTTTGTCACGTGCATAACAAAACATTATAACTTAAATCTGTTTATGTTAAAGCTCTGTCGGGGAGGCGTTCCTTCAGATTTGGAGGCTGTAGTTTGGGAACTGAGTTGTGAGGCACTGAAAAACATTTACTTTTTTCCTACCACATTAAAATCATTAACAGCTGAAGTTAAGAAACAGCACTGAGCTACTAGAGGCCATGGAAGCAGGGACGTCTGCACAAAGGAAACTTTTACAGCACTAGACTGCAGTTAGTTAATAGCTTTAGCCCATTGTCCTGAGCAAATAGAGCATGTTTTTACAGTAAAACAGAACGCAATGGATCAATTTAACCTTACTTACCTCTAGAGTTTCCGTGCCAACCGGAGACACTTGACCCCACACAGGAAAGTTAATCAGGATGGGATTTTCAGTATCAAAGATATTCTTCAAGAAATAAGCCGTAGACTTGCTGTACTGAGTAGCTTCATTCATCGTACTGACATCCCCACCTTTAACTCTGTGTGAACCCAAGCAGAAATACACAAAAATATGCAAAGGTATTTATCAGCTGTCATTTTAAGAGAAGACCGCAGTCAACGGTGAATTGATCATAATGAAGGCACAAGTAACAGCGCACACAAATCCATTTAAGAGTTTCTAGACAAAAGAATCTCTGAGAACAGACTATACAGCTTGGTTGCACAGATAATATTTGATCTTTTCATGGAATTTGTTGCTATTAATAAAAATATATGTTATCATCAAGCATGTCCTTTAACCCCCTCAGGTTTAACGGTGCAATGAATCTTTGTAGAGCCTAAGCATGTAACTTTAACCCTAGGCGATCGGACTGTGCAATTAAACTGTTCTATACAGTTTTGTCAATCAGGGAACAAAAAAAAAAATAATTTTACTTGAAGCACAAAAGAAAAAAGTATTTTAAAAAAATCTGTTCTTTTCCTTCTCTAAAATACAGAGTTAGAATAGGGTTATCACCTCAGAGGTCTGTTTATGGCCCAGGCTGTATATTTATATGGATCATAATGAAAAGGTTTTCTAGTGTGGATCTGAATTTGAAACAATTAAACTTTTCATTGTTTCTCAAAGAAAGTATCCTACTGAAAATATGATGGATTGTTATGTGGCATCATCTGTGATCCCAGAAACATGCATGCACACCCGTTTTTAACATTACTGGCTTTGATTTTATTGTAAATTTCCAACTTCTAAATCAGTGATGAGAAGATGGAAATTTATGAGTAGCTCTGCGAACCACGGCTAACAGACTTACAGTAGTGACATTTTTCCGCTACAACACCCTGAGGCAGATTCCAAAGTGACAATGAAAACAGCTCAACGTCAGAAAACATTTAAAACACAACAGAATCGAGAGGAAAGATGTTTTCTTAGCTTTTGCTTTAAACAAAAGCATTGATATATGTTTGCCAATAAAATGATACTGCCATGTTTTAATAAAGTCAATCCTTAATTCAGTCAGTCTTTTTTAGCAGTACTGAAACAAAGATAAAAGTCACACAAGGATTGCCTAAAATATGTAATTTTGTTTGTAAATTTTGTGTTTTTGACAAAAAACAATTGAAACTATAATTAATAACATGGGAACATTTTAGAGTATCTGTCACAGATAAATTAAACATTATATATATAGCTTGGTCAATTGGGGTTACATTTACAGATTATTCGCAATATTATTATTATATAAATAATATAGGCAGTGGGTTATACACACCATGATCTCGCAAATGGTGCATGCAAAACAAAATATTTCTGAAGCACTAAAACCTTTAAGATAAAAACGACTTGAAAACAGAAGCATGCAGGAACAATTGCTGTAGTCAGATGTGGAATGTGAGTGGGATGTTATTCTGAGGAAAGATTGTGCTGTGAATTTTATTAGATCTTTGTCTTCCTGCTGATATTCCCCTGGACACTAAGTTATATTTACTTACTTTTGTCCTTCATTGCCAGTTATAATAGAGAAAAAGCCCTGCCTTACGTAACCCTCATCAGCCTATTGGTGACTGTGAGCAACGGTTCCCTCTGCTGTTCACATCTGTGCATTATGTAAGCGTGACGTGCAACTTGTTTTACCTGATGTTAGTGCACACAAGAGAGCCATCTTTGAGGCCTACAGTGAGGAGTGTGCAACCGTCTGTGGAAAAGGACACGTTCCGGACTCCACCGAGACGGCACGAGTGACACTGCAGTTCAATGTACCGCTCCTAGAGGTGTGGCAGCGCCACAGGGAATGAAAAGCAGGATTCAAAAACATTCACAGTAAAAATGAAAAACAGGAAATTAAATGAGATCTAACCATGGACGCAGTTTGTCTAATCCGTAGTAAGCCATCTCGGGCCACAGAAGCCAACCATAAGCGGTGAGGGGAGAGAGCAAGAGAGGCAGGGCCCAGTGGATGACCCCTTACTTCCTGCACTGGTTTCAGCTCGACTCCCTGTTGATCAGAGAGATCCCCTTTGTCCTGAGAGAACAGATCAGAGAGTAGAATAATAAGATTCAAAATGCACACCTGAGACCATTACGTATGTAAAACTACAAAAACAAATCAGAGTGATGCTATGCTGTGACTTAGTTATACAGATGATTTGAGAAGAAAAAAGCCAAAAAAGACAGCAGCAAACCTCAGGAAGTACAAATCGCTGAAGTGTTTTACTCCTGTGGCAGTAAGCAAAGATCTCACTTAATCCCAGAACACAGCTTGTAAGTGGACGAGGCACGGTGAATGTGAACACTTTGAGGACGTGAGAAGACAGGCAACCATGTCGGTCTATACTATCTGGACCTGCAGAACAGCAGACACGTTGTAATAGGCAATGAAAAACAGATAAATTGAGAATTACAAACTGCCAAGCCTGTTTTTTTTCTGGCGCTTTAATCTCAAAGATGGCCCCTTAAAGCAAACTAGCATCTCAGCGTTAGTATTAGAACTCTCAATTTGGTGTTTGCTTCTTCTTTGTGTCTTTGTGTGTGTTGTCCAACATAGTTTTCCAGTCTGCTGTATAAATAAAGGGTGTGATTTTGTAAACTGTTCACTCGCTGTATTCATTTTAACTGTGTCAGTAACAACATGTCTAAACATTTCTGTGTGATACATCACGTTAAGTACTATTAATCCATTATGGGAACGTGGTCTAGTGTCGGTTCCTTGTTTTGAACACTGCCAAGATATTTCCTTGGATAAATAAAACATAATGGATAAATAATGCATTTTTTCAGGCTTAAAACAATAAGAACAGAAGACAAGAAGAAGCCTATCATTCATCGTTTATTAAACCTGTGTAAAGTACTGTTTAAAATCTCAGGCTGTCTCCCAGTTCTTTATATTTTGCTCCTACAATGGGAGATAGGTGCAGTGAAACGTGCAAACATAAATGGAAATATAGTACATGAGACAAGAACAGTTTCCACAGTTCTATCAAATCTTTAAAGTCAATATTTGGTATGCCCAGCTTCATTCTTCAATATAGCATGAACTCTTTTAGGCAGCCTTCTTGTCATTTCATTAAGTAATCTTCAGGAGTAATTTTCCAGGTTTTTTGAAGGAAATTTAAAGCTCTTCTCTGGATGATGGCTGCTTTTTTTTGTTTTTGTTAAGAAGATTCCACGTGGTTTCCATAATGTTTAGGTGTGGGTTCTGGGGAGGATGATCTATGGCTCATAGTGTCCCAGTGTGTGTTTTTTTAGTCCTCCCACTTCTTTTGTCTTCATTTTTCAAGTTTCCTCAATTTTTTTTAAGGACACACTGTACACCATGTCAAGATATCCAAAGTTTTTAGCTAAAAGGAATCACCTTTGGGAATCATCTTGTTGAAGAAAAAATAAAATTGTATGCCTTTCAAAATGCATTTTTTGGGACTTTTTAAAATCTGACTAAAGAAATGGAAGCAAAATTCATGCCTTTGCAACGAGCTGCTAATAACAAAGTCCTAAAGATACAATTTAAAACTGATTCTTTCAGAATCAGAAAGACTTTATTTATCCCCAAGGGGCAATTAAGATACAACAGAGCAGCATGACGTTGAAGATAAGGGCAGGGCATAAACAAGCAATAAGAGTGAGAAGTTCCAAAGTTTTTTGTTATATGTCAACATAACACTCAAAAGACCTTCAGAAAGCCAGGAGAACTACTGCTAAAGACCACTTTAAGAAAAGACAAGAAAGCCTTGCTCCCTGGAAACAAATCATAAAGAATGGATAGGTGACTCAAGACTTTTCACAGTACTGTAAGTGGAATATAAAGGAAACCACGGGAACCAGGACATGATCCTTAAGTTTCGCTTGTACTTTATTTCCATTAATCACCTTCCAAACCTCTCCTCGCCCACAGGAGATGATTCAACTTTTGGTTTCAAAATGAATTTTTGCTTTTTGCAGATTCTCAAACCTCACTCCTCTCATGTATGCAGTGCCCCTCCTTGGCTAAATGTTTACATTTTTTTTAACTGCCTTAGTTTACTACCCCATGATTTAATGATTCATTTATTAGACTTGAGATTCTCACATTGCCTCTGAGACACTGCCAAAAAATCCTACTATTTTTCAAGAGGGATTCACGCTCTTAAAAAGGTACCACAGTAATTTATGTTCTACAGATTCTTTTTTTTTTAAAGAACAACTCTGTCCTATCATAAAACTGTTTTAAAATGATTTAAACATCTAGAGACTAAGTAGAGAATTCATCAACACTTTTAGTTTTGTACCTCCAAGGTTCTGGGTAGGCAGAGAGAGCAATGTAAGCAGGCTACTGTCCTTTTTTCTGTCCTCTTCACCAGCACACAGTGCAAGAACTTTCACCTCGTTCATGTCCCTGTTGCACTGAGCGGAAAGAGACAAAATGCATCCAGAAAGAACTGGAAAATAAACCCACACATTGCATTGGTTACAGTAGTAGGACCACACATTTCTGCAACGCTACAGTGTGTGACAGTTCTTATCTAGTTACACTGATGTGTGCTGTAATTTAATGTTGATTTATAATATTTTGAAAGGAGTAAGAATAAAAGCATTTACCTGTGTACCCTATGACTGAAAACATCTTGGACGGCCTAGCTTCTAAGACATAGATATGTGAATCTGAGCCACCGGTGAAAAGATAGTGCCCGTCATGATCAAAACTGTAAAAGTAAACACATTTTTATTTGCTTTTCTGAGCAGAAGGGGAGAAGAAGTCACCCTCTAATTCATGCTTCCATGTCACAAATATAATAATATATAATAATATAATATAATATAATATAATTTTGTGTGCAGTTTTTAACTGAAATGCCCGTGAAAGCATCACAAAAATGGAAGATACTTACACTAAATGATCAACAGCACTGTGGTAAAGGAGAACCTCGTGCACCAGGCGAGGCCTCTGCTCCTGGTTTAGGTCAATAAAGAGCACTTTTCCTGTAGTTGTTCCTACAGCTGCATAGTGTGCAACAGGACAGCAGGCCAGACATGTCACCTAAAGACAAAGAGACTTGTGTTTTTTCTTAAAAATGTCAATTTTACACATTTTATATTAAAGTGCTCTGTCCTGTAAGTTCTCCTGGTGGCAATCTGACCTCCACTTGGAGTGAGAGAGAACTGATGCAGATGCCATCTGAGGACCACAGTTGCAATTCTCCAGACTCCTTCAAGGACTGCAACCAATGTAAACACAAACATCACTGCTCATTAAGAGACACAGGCCCAAATTACAAGACGCTGCAGTTCTTGAGCAACACAGATGCTTTACCACACAAATGTTCTTGTCATTGTGCAAGAGAGTTGCTGTCACAAAGTTGCCACTGAGAACATCGAAGATCTTCACAATCCTATCTGACTGGGCTGGGTTCAACACATATATCTGCCCCTGAAAAGCAGGAGGTGTCAGAGTTTGTTCTTTTCTGTCATGTAACATATTATTATTTGGATATTTTAGGCTATATCATGTTATGCTCCTGCGCACTTAAGTACTTACGGTATTAGAGGAAAAAAGTAATGTTTTATAGTCAGGAGAGTACATCACAGTTGTGACAGGTCTTTCTAACTTCCACGTTTGTGCAATGTTTATCTGACTCCCTTTGATTTGCAGGTGTACCACGCTCTCCTGCAACACAGAACAATATTAAATTGCCTGATGTTTGATGTGCTTGTATACATTAATACAGTAACCATTGAGTGGGCTTGTACCTTTCCTACAGCAATCAAACCATTGTTGTTAGGAGTTAAACGCTGAAAGCTGTTTCTTCTGAGTTCAGGGATAGATTCAGCACCTGAACAAAAATGAAGAACAAATAATATGTCCAATGTGTTTTCTAGTCTCTGAATTGGGTAAAAAATATGTTCCACATCCAAGTGTGGGTTTGTTTACTTGTAGGATTGAAAAGGACAGAGACAGAGTGGCTCTCTGGGTCAACAAGAAGCAGGAATCCTTCAGCACAGCCCACATAGAGCTTTGAAGTGGCTGTCCAGCAGATGGCAGAAGGAGTCAGCCTGGCTCTGGTGCTCTGGTGGAGTTTGGCCTGTGCAAACACATGTAGAGCTGGGTCATGGAAAACATAATTGTTTTATGGATAAATTAAAGATCTAAAAACTGCAGTTATATCACACAAACTAGAAAGTTACCATAATGTTGCTGACATTTTGAGAGGATGGTGCCTGGCTCTCACTAAAGGTCCCACCAGGTGCTGGAAGCTTAATTGTACTGCAATATGACAAATATGATATGCACATATATGTTATTATTTGACTCTTTACTTTCCCCACTTTCTTTCAACCTTCCATGCATTTGCAGCAAGGCTGAAAGAAACTTAAACACATGCATTTGCTGTATTGCGTTTACCTCGGTTGCAGGACATGAAGGCTGTCACTCTTTGCAATATTCCAGACAGTGAGTGAAGCAGTGCCCAAGGAACAAAGCTGAAGCCAATTCATGGGGTTGAATGCCAAGGAAACGACATCCTGTCCAGCTTGTGGTTGAGAACAAAGTGGCTCAGCATTTTCCCAGTTCCTGCATCAGAAGGTTATGATTACTATTACACTGCCGCTCAGCCCGAGTAACTGAAAACACATGGTACACAGTATAGGGCAGTGTTCTGCTTTGAGTGGCTTACCACACAGTAATGATGTGGTCAGGAAGAGAGGAGCAGGAGCCCAAATATGGACCACCGTGGCTTAATGCCAGAGATGTGTAGTCCAGTTGTGCTCCTCCTAAAGAAAGAGATGAATGAGCAAAAGTCCACATCTTTGGCAGGATTACAGTAAAAAAATGTGGCAGTTTAACAAATTAAAGTACGTCTGCCTTACCCTTAAGTTCATTCTTCAACTGAAGCTCAGGGAAACTGTACACATATATCGACGGGGATAGCTTTTCCTCGGAAAAAGCAAAAATCCCACTGTTTCCGTTGGCTGTCAATGCACCAATGCCTCTGCCAGGACTCGGAAACGCGTTTTGCGTCCTTGTCTCCAAATTCAGGAAACATATATGATTCCCACATGTGTAGCATACTGTTTTATTTTCAACAAACTCGGTATTTTTGTTTCCGAAACCTTGTATCCACCTGTAACAATCCAATATCAGTTAATTGTTAACAAATAACCAGTGTCGTAATTGCAGCGACAACATACCTGAGTTCTAAACTTCCAAACTCGTTCATTTTACGATTAAAAAGAAGAAAAAAAAAAAGCCAAACTACGCAATGTTTATAAGTACTTTCAACCGGGAGAGCGTTGTGTAACCATAGTAACCCGCCTTTCACACTATTGGCTGAGGCGCTGTTTGACACGCCCACCACGGAAATAGTGTATAAAATTAATAATCAGCCATACTGCTTGCTCTCTGACTTTCTTTCTCGGTCAGGTGTAGTCGGTCACCGTTTCGGCTCTTCGTCTACCACTTCAAGTGCAACATGTCCACTGAAAAATGTTTCGCTAATGGTAAGACCTACGCTGTTACTCGGCTAAAACTGGAGGCTTTCTATTGATGAATTTTCCTCTGCCCTGAACTGATTACAGGGGAGAATTTAGGAAGTAACGAGATACAACACTAAAGCTAAACGCAGATACACTGTAGTTGCAAATCAAATAGCCCATTTAATGGACTCATTTTTAGTATGTGTCATCAAACGCAGTAGCGGTTTTTGATATGGGCGACACGCGCGGTTGCCCGGGGCGGCATCGTGGCGGGGGGCGGCATCACGGGCATCGGTAAAAAAAATAAATAAAAATAAAAATTGCTCGTACTCATGCTGCCCCGACGTCATGCCAGTGCATACTGGAAATGGCATAGGCACCGATCGGTTTTCTATTGCTATTTGCTTGGAATAAGGGCGCCCTCCGTTTGCGAGGTGCTCCTGCTGCTTCCGGCACAGGGAGGAGAGGGCGGGGCGGCGGGGGAGTCACTGGCTGGCTGGAGCAGCATCTAATAACCAACTCGCAAAATAAAAACAAAACACCAGACATTATGATACAGACTTATAATTTGCACCAATGTTTTTTTCAAAATTCTATACGCGAAAAGTGAGCGCGAGAGCCCTCGGTGCGCCTGCTTGCTGCTGAAGTCAAAGTAAAACTTTATTGTCATCTCCGCTACATACAGTCCAGTATATAGAGAGACGAGACGACGAGGCTCCACAGCAGTGCAAGTAAACAAACAATATATATAAGAAGAGTAAGAAAATAAATATGCACTTTAGGACCAGGGGTAAAGGGATCAATAACAATTTAAAATTTATATTTTACAGTTTGATGATTTAAAGTCTCACACACACAACCCGTCGAAAGGGGAGCGGCCCTGCTGCTTCCAAATAGAGCACATTTCATTCATAATGATGTAAATCCAAGTCCATTATGTATTCATGATTTGAATCCTGGGTTGTGTGAAATCCCAATACACCCTAGACAAAGTGAATCTGTGAACTAAGGTGTAGGTCTGTTAGGTTATGTTGTGGTGCTCCTCGATATGGGGGATTTGTGTTCATACTGGAGTGCAAAATTAAAACCAATGGAAGATGGACAAGAAAAGTTCAAAGCCATCAGGTGCTCAGTTTAGAAAAAATAGAAAAGAAGAGGAGGAGAAACGAGCAAAAGATGCAGGTAAGCAGACGTGTCATTGGATAATGGCAGGTCATCCTGAAACAATCAGAATCAGAATACTTTATTAATCCCTAAGGAAATTATGTGGGTTACAGTTGCTCCAAGAAGAAATGGTAAAAATAGCTACAGTAACAGACTAAACTCCAAACAATACATTATGTTACAGGTTTTAATATTAATTAGACATTGTCAATTGTTGATTTGTCCTGTTCTCATTGTATGATGAATTATGATGGCTGTTTGGTAGCTGTTTGCATACTATGCATACTCTCTCTCTTCATATGTGTGTGTGTGTGTTTCTCTGGTGAAATTCAGTATGGGTCCGACAACAGTTTTATGTCAATGGACAATCCTTAGTGTGTGTGTGTGTGTGTGTGTGTGTGTGTGTGTGTGTGTGTGTGTGTGTGTGTGGGGTGGGGGCAGGAGGGGGGGGGGCAGAGGGTGTGTTCGCCCAGGGCGCCAAACAGGCTAAGACCGCCACTGATCAAACGTGTTGTGAAATAAAGACTAAATTAAGAGCATACAGCTGCCAGTCTACAACTGCATCACATTTTCTGTCTCAGCTATGACGAAATGCTAAAACATAAATTTGCTGTGTCCTAGGTCTAACTCTAGTGACAAATAACTGTGCAGAAATAACAGAAAAATAGCCCAAACAAAAAAATGAAAGCAGTAATACTTGACAGTTTCTTCTCGGAGTGGTTAATGAAATCAAAAAAACTTGATGAATGACCCTCAGAAGTCTTTCCACCTCAGTATTTTTTTATTCTAGTTTTTAAGCTTTTCTTGTTTCCCTCAGGTAGTGCCGCACCTGGTCCAGTGCCCAAAGGCCACATTAGACTGTACAGCATGAGGTTCTGCCCTTTTGCCCAGAGGACCAGATTAGTGTTGAATGCCAAAGGAATCACGTAAACATGCATTTTATTACAATTGATTTTACAAATCTCATCCCACTCACTGAACATAACGTAGGTACTTTTGTGTTTCAGATATGACACCGTCAACATCCACCTGAAAGACAAACCAGACTGGTTTCTTGAGAAGAATCCTCTTGGTCTTGTCCCAACGCTTGAGACACCTGCTGGTGAGGTGATATACGAGTCACCCATCACCTGTGAATACCTGGATGAAGTTTACCCTGAAAAGAAGCTGCTTCCCTCCTCTCCCTTTGCTAAGGCTCAGCAAAAGATGATGCTGGAGCACTTTTCCAAAGTATGTTGCATGAAAACTTTAATAAAAATGTTAAGGGTTTGGTTTTTGTTTTTCAACCATCACCAAATAATTGTAATGTCACTATTTTCTACAGGTGACACCATACTTCTACAAGATCCCAATGGGTAGAAGGAATGGAGAGGATGTCTCTGGACTGGAAGCTGAACTGAAAGAAAAATTAGCCAAATTAAGTAAGGTAGGTAATGTATTTGAATCCCGTAGTTTCTTTGTCCATTAACTCAAAATGTAATATTACAGCTTGTAAAGGCAAAAATGTTCAATCATAGGACCTTGCTAACAAGAAGACCAAGTTCTTTGGTGGTGATTCCATAACAATGATTGACTACATGATGTGGCCTTGGTTTGAGAGGCTGGAGACCTTTGAGTTGCAACAGTAAGTAGCAGTCTTTAAGTTTAAAGGGTGTTTAAAATTAATGTTTAACTCATACAATAATTTAAAGAAACTTGAGGTCATCTGAGTGGAACCTAACTATACAAAGGTTTAGACAAGAGAAAGAAGAGGGATTCCCACATTGATCAGTGCTATTTGTCATTGTTCCTTTTGTGAGACCAGAAGGGTATGCTATGAAGCAAGTGGTATACTTTCAGGCTTTCTTTGTGTTTGTTGGCTTGTCAAAACTTGAGAACCCAGTGAGACACTACACGCCTCACAGTGTTGGATTAAAGACAGATTTTCTGCATTGCGCTCAATGCACAAAGGGGGACACATGACATAATTTCGCTCTTTCGCCACACAATGTGGATCAATCGAATGCGGCCTCCTTTTAGTCATAGACATTATCAGAGGAACTGCTGATAGGGACCCATAAAGAATCACTATAAAATCCATATAATGGCAAAAGGAGCTCCAAGTAAAGCAATGCTGCAGGGAAGAGCAGATCTTAAGAACTCCTAAGTTATATTTATTTTGCCTCTTTAAAATTGAAAGTGCAAAGTGAATTTTACAGATGTTGATGGTGTTAAGCATAATTTGCAAACATTGATCAAATAAGGTAAAAGAAGAGTGGGCTCCTTGACAGGGAAAACTCTAAATTTGTGCTTAGCACACTTTACTGATGCATTAATCTCACTTGATGATAGTTACGAGTTGACGAGTGTGGTTACATTGAATGCTGCCTTGTTCACATAGCATGTTTGCAACAGCATTTGAGTCACTGAGTTTGAGTCCAACAGCTTCAGCCTGTGTTTTTTAAGTAAGAGTGGTGTTGGTTAAAATTAAATCTTAGTTCATCTTTATTAATGGAACCTGCTCTTATTGTATTATTGTAGGGTCTTTACTTTACAATATAAAGCGCCTTGATGCAATTGCTGTTGTGATTTGGTGCTATTTAAATCAAACTGAATATTTATATTACTGAAACAGAACGTCTCATTTGCCTAACGTTTTCATTTATCTGTGTATTCATGTTCTGTCATTCAGTTTTCTTTAAATTACTTTCTTTGTCTTCTAGCTGTCTGGATGGTACACCTGAGCTGAAGAAGTGGACAGAGCGCATGCGGGAGGATCCAGCTGTTAAAGCCACCATGTACAGCACAGACACCTACAAGGCCTTCTACAAGACCTATGTTGATGGGAAACCTGACTATGACTATGGCCTGTAGAAAATTAGCAGTGAGACCACTGAACAAAACTCTCAGCCGTCCTTTTATATGTCCGATGAGTCAGGTCTGTATCAAAATACTGATGTGGCACGTGTAAAGGGAAACATCTGAAGAACAAATGTGAATAACTTTTTCAATTAAATATCCATGAAATGATCATCCTTGTTTGTTTGGGTTTTTGTTTGTTTGGGTTCTTGTTTTGTTTTGTTTTTTTTGGGGGGGGTTTGTGCTTTAAAAAAAACAAACAATTTCATGCTTTTCTCCAGGCCACAGAGTGTGGTCATTTAATAAACTGGAGCTCCACCAAAACAATACAAGAAAAATATCAGATAGTGTAGAGATCAGTCCCATCTGAAATGTGTGACCACGCTTCAGTAATTACTCTGAACAGTGTAGTTTTGGTGATTAAAATCTGCCACCACTAGGTGGAGCACTTAGGTAGTCAGCCTGGTGTTATGTAACTGACATGGGTGTTGCTCAGGCTTTTAACAGTGCTGATTCATGTTGGTCTGTATTATTTTTGTTTATATATATTTGCAAGGAAAAAAAGACATTGTTTGAACTTTTAATTTCTCAAGAAAAATGCAATGAAAACTATGTATAGTGAAAACTGTGCTTATTTATGACCAGGATTCCTGGATTGCAATGGAGCTGCAGGTGCTGCGGGTCAACAAAGGAGGACAGAGTTAGTCAGTACATGTGTGCACTGGTGTGGCTGTTGTTGTTGAAGGTGCACACAAAGCTTTGCACTTAAAATCCAATGCGCTGTGTAGGAGTAACTATTCAAACATTACAGTTTGAATAACAGTCTATGAATTAATCATATTTCAAAAAGGGACGGCATTTAGTCGAAAACCACAAAAGGAACCAGCAGAAATGGTCCCTCTGGGCTGACACTCGGTCAGTAGTGGAGAGAGTAAAGGAAACAGACTCACATGAGATTTAAAATGGGAAACATCCGGTGAAACAAAAGGACAAAAGTCAGATTCAGATCCCGATGGTCAAAAACTTGCACCTGTATAATCAGCAAAGAGAGATTCCTGTTTTTGATGAAGATCCTCCGCAATTCTCCATTTATTAGAGCTTTTTTGCTCTGTGTCTGAAAGCTAAAGCAGTCTAACCAAAGGTTCCAGACAAAAATATACATTGGGTGAAATAATGATTTGATCCCCTGATAAATTTGTACGTTTGCTCATTTACAACAAAAAGAGCAGTCTCAAATTTTTATGGTAGTTTCATTTTATTGGTGAGAGACAGAATATCAACCAAAAATACAAAAACAAAAAAACAGACATTACATAAAAGTTATAAATTGATTTCCCTTTCACTGAGTGAAGATTACAGACAGATGTTTCTGCTGGGTCTTTCTTTGTGTGGTATTTTTCCAACTTATAAATTTCAACTTACAAATTCTGCAGGGAGTCAAATAACAATTTCCTCCACTGTGGTAAAAGATGTCAACCACCTGGAATCTTTGAAAAAGTATTTATATGCAAATGAGCCCATCAGTTTTTGGATAATGACACTTTTTTGTAGTCTTGCCTCTTTACATAACAGTAGATTTTAAATTCTAAAAAGTCAAGATGTGATTGAAACGGAAGACTTTCAGCTTTAATTAAAGGGGTTTAACAAACATGTTGCTTTAACTAAAGAAATTACAGCCATTTCTATCTACACACGTGTTTGGGGTGGGGGATTTTTTTTTGGGGGGGGGGGTGTTAAGATTTGCTGAGAGGCAGTTTTGTGGCAGGTGAAACCTGTAACCTCTTCAATACATGACAAAATAAGCAGATCAAAAGATCTTGAGTTGATTCCAAATAGCTGAGAAAGCAAAAGATGCTGACATGTTAACCTGCAAGAGATCCATCATTTGTCATCACAGCCTTTATTCACTGCGACTCAGTGAAGGCCAGGATTTAGAAATGGCTTCCAGTATTGGCTTCTGAGAATAAAGAGAGCAACATTTCTGTGAAAACATGTCTAACAGCAACAATATCAGAAGGAGACAAAGGGGGCGGTAATCTCGCAAAGTCATAACTAGTCTTACTTTCTTCTGGGTTATGTAAAAACAAGACAAAAACGGGGAGTGGAGTATCTGCAAAGTCACTGTGAATATGCGTTACACAAACGTCTATCCTGGCGGTTTTAAAGGTAAAAGTAGCCCAGCTAGTCAACTATTAACACAAGTCCAATTTATCATATAAATAGTGACTTTTATGTGCCTGAATCAGGCGGGTACCGCCTCTCACAGTGGATGCTCCGAAGATAGGAGACAGTTGATGCGGTTTGTCTTTACTGCAATTTAATAAGAGATACGATGAGAAATGCTTTTAAGAAAGTAGGCTACTGAGCAGCTTCACTTACCAATGGTTTTTTTTATAAATCAAATGTGAAATAAATAAATAAAAATACTTTTTAAAGTCTTGTGTTCAAATAGATTACTCAAGGAATTCCTTCAAGATTGTTATCTTAACCAGTACAAACACACTTCATTTCCAAGTTCAGGAGGTTCACGAGACACGTTTTCCCCACATGTGTTACACAACATTGAGTTTTGCAAACATTTTGTACTGCAGGAAATGACCTAAAATGTATTTTTAAAAAAGGGGGTATAAAAATTACACCGACAAAAACCAACATAGTAATGATAATAAGCTACATTCGAGTGAAAGAATTAAGCATCTACACCCTTACCACCTCCACAAGAATTAAGATATATGTAGGTAAGTAGCAGCCAGTGCTGCTAATCAAAAGCAATCGATTCACTGATCATCAACAACTGTGACCACGAGGAATTGTTGCAGCAAATTCACCTCAAGATTAAACCGTACAAGGCTCAGGCAACTGTCAATAATTCAAGAGCAACATCTCAGAGTCTAAGTTAACACAAAATATAAAGTTCGTGACAGTACAGTTAGGAAAAAAAACGAATAAGCATTGTTTGTTAGAACTGGTTATGACTGGTTTCCAGGAAAACGCCTCTTATCTCCAAGAATAACATGGCAGACTGATTGGACACGCCCACAAGTGTATAAATGAAAAGTTGAGCAGCGCTGTTCACTGACACCACTCTGAGCTCGGTCCGTTTCAAGCCCATTGATTCACACATTACTTCAAGTGCCAACATGTCCGCTGAAAAGTGTCTCGCTAAAGGTAAGACTCTAAAATATTACTCGAGGAACTGAAGGCTGCTTATAAAGCTCAAATGCAAAAAGCTGTTTCCTTCTGCTCGCATGATGAAGAGTTATTATACCGAGAGCAACATTTTTACAAAGTCATTCTTTAGACCTAAGTAACCTATTCCTTCCGATTTTAAAGCAGGTAACTGCAAATGGTCCTTATAATTATTGCTTCATTAACATCTAAATACTAAACTCTATGAACGTTAATAAACATTATGTGGCTTCTCTGAAAACAAACAGACGTCAGAAAAAAAATATTCGCACTAAAGTACAGGCATAAATAAAACTGCAACATTCACTGTATTCAAACAAAGATATTTGTGATGCTGGTTTAAGATTGGTTCCATAAAGTTTAGGATGTTAAGTAAAGTGTAAATAAGACAAACACAATCAAACCCTTGAATTGACAATACAACAACCTGATCCAAACTTGCAAGTATAAAATTACTTTAAATTCACTGTGCTTTACAGTAATAGCAGAGTATTTTCTGCCACGGTTGTTCTACTTGAAGGTTAATTGGTAAAAGTTTTTACACAATCCGCTACCGACCTGTGATTTATGTCAATTCTGCAAGTAATTTTAATGCATTGCTTTTCTGGTGGATTATTACAACCATATATGACTTTAATTTTCAATGTGAAGCACAATGCATACATTTAAATACTGCCACCTGCTCTCCTTGTTACTTTTTTTAATGGATGAATCTTTTTCGTGTCTCTCAGGTAGCGCTGCCCCTGGCCCAGTCCCTAAAGACTACATCAGGGTTTACAGCATGAGGTTCTGCCCTTTTGCCCAGAGGGCCAGACTTGTGCTCAAAGCCAAAGGAATCAAGTAAGGCTACTCTTTATTCTAGTTTACTGTACAGATGAAAAATCATGATAGTACTTCAATCTATCAGATGTCTGCTTCAACATGCCCACATAACCTTCTGTTTTTTGTTGTTGTTGTTTGTTTGTTTCAGGTACGAAACTATAAACATCCACCTGAAAGAAAAACCAGAGTGGTACCTTAAAAAGAATCCATTAGGTCTTGTCCCAACACTGGAGACACCTGCTGGTGAGGTGATATACGAGTCACCCATCACCTGTGAATACCTGGATGAAGTTTACCCTGAAAAGAAGCTGTTTCCTTCCTCTCCCTTTGCTAAGGCTCAGCAAAAAATGATGCTGGAGAACTTTTCCAAAGTAGGTCACACAAAGACTTGCATATAAATCTTGAGCTTTGGGGGGGTTTATCAACCATCACCAAATAATAATATTGACATCTCCATCTACGCTACGTCCAGATGAACAGCATCAACTTTTGGAGATTTACTTACCTGAATGATTGAGCATGCATCAAGGAATATTAAAATTGCTGTTTTCTACAGGTGATACCGTACTTCTACAAGATCCCAACAGGTAGAAAGAATGGAGAGGATGTCTCTGGACTGGAAGCTGATCTGAAAGAAAAGTTTGCCAAGTTAAATGAGGTAGGCCACACCTTTGAGTATTCAGTATTAGGATGATTATCTTTCATTACTGTGCCTGGTTATTTCAGAGTGTTAAATACAACTCTAATGAATATAACATTTCATTTTTAGTGTCTCGTTAACAAGAAGACCAAGTTCTTTGGTGGTGATTCTATAACAATGATCGACTACATGATGTGGCCGTGGTTTGAGAGGGCGGAGGCGTATCAGTTCAAACCGTAAGTTAGACTAAATAATAGCTTTTCCAAATGTTGCTGTTTCTTACAGACAAACAGTGAAAGTTTAACTCTTTTGTGTGGACCTTAACTCAACTAGAGATGTGCCAGTAACCAATCTAGATCAGGATTTAACTATTTTCACCTCAGAAAACTGGTGCTTGTGGCAAAAAATAACTGTGCAACGTTGGGATCACTGTACTTACTGACTTTAGCAGATGCTAATGCAAGACACAGCAATTCACAGAAGCAGCCTGAAGACTCTGTCTGCTGCTTTCTACATAATCTACATAAACGTTTGCTACATAAATTATATTTGGTTCTCAAGACTATGGAAATGTCGACTGATTTTCAAGGCAAAAAGGCAGAGCTGGTTCTACAGTAGTGGAAAACACGTGTTTTTACAGCCTCAGAAAGATTTTTCAGATTCCCAGTTTGGCTGTTTTTACTTAAATCAAAATAAAAAGTAATTTAAGGTCTAATGTATGAAGAAAATTCTAAGACTTTTAAGACTTCATTAACGTAAAGTAACAGTTTAACATCAAAATCATGTTTTTCCTCCCTTGTAACACTGACTATCTGTATACAGTATATCTATATTTATTACCTGTGTGCTGAAGTATTTACATCTCACTCCGTTACTGAAACTATTGCAAACAAATGGGTGTTCAAATTTACTTGTATTTAAATGGCTCTACCCTTTGTCTTATTAGGTTTTTGGATGGCACACCTGAGCTGAAGAAGTGGACAGAACTCATGTTGCAGGACTCGGCTGTCAAAGCCCTCATGTTCAGCCCAGACGCCCACAAGGCCTTCTTCAAGACCTTCCTTGATGGAAACCCAGACTTTGACTACGGCCTGTAGGAAGTTATTGATGAGAGTATCAAACAAAACCTTCAGCCTTCCTTTAATGTTACTGTGTTACTTTTATGTTATTGTGAAGAGCGATAGTGACTGAGTTTTCAATAAATTTGTTCATGAAATAACTGTCTTCATTCTGATTTTTCTAGTTGTGCTTTAAGACACATAAAAACAACACAGTTTCCCATTCATGGTCCCATTTAATAACCTAGATCTCCCTGTCCAAAACTTTGACATCAACACATTAAAAAACATCACAAGCAAAATGATGAAAGCAAGCTCAAACAAGCAGTCAAAGATACATACAGTAATACAATCTTTAATAGCTGCCATCAGATCTGCAACAGAAACAATGATACATAAAACACAGTTATACAAAGCAGACAGTGCACTGTCTTCTTAAAGATTCCTGTGTGGCTCCGTATAATATAAGAGGTTTTTATGTTAACATTTCCTGCTAAAATGTATCATCCTACATGCAGATTACTTGTTTCTGCTTCTTTGAGGAGCTGAGGGACACCTGTGTCAAAGTGTCTCTATTACTGTCATGTCCACTGAGATGTTGAGGATTTTCCCTCAGTGCCTGATCAGCTGTATTCTCCAGAAAATGATAAAAGAAAGCAGCTACAAAAAAACAATTACAAGTTTACATATCAGCCACAGCTGAAATAACTATTGTACATGGGAGATCTATGGGAGATTACTGTACTCTACTTGATAACATTGTGACCACTAGGTGGAGCAGGGTTGCTACTAAGCAGACTGAGGCTGTGTCCCAATTCAGGGTCTGCACGCTTGAAGTACGCGCACTACGCGTACTACGTACGGTGCGTACTATAAGTACGAGAAGTGCGGAAGTGGGAGGCTCGTGAAATGGGACAGTATACGCTTCGTCGCGCTGTTCAGGTTGCCTAGCAACCATGATACTAACCGCGAGACACGTTACATACAGCATTGTTTGACAGAAATGAAGGAGAAAAATGTTTTGTTGGTCATTCATTTTTGTCATGACATCACTTTGATTAGTTGAGTATCTGAGGCTGAGACCACGGGACTGTAAAACATGATTGTTGGGCTTCATTTCTGTACTGAACAGTCATTTAAGATTAGTTAGTAAATGACAATTAGTTAATGTTGGTCATGAGACTAAAGTCATCTCACTGTGGTAATGTAAATATAATATGGCCAATATTATAGTATATGGCCAATATTATAGTATTGTCAAATTATTATGACTAATATATACACACACACACACACATATACATATATATACATACATATATATACATACATATACATATATATACATACATATACATATACATATACATACATATACATATACATATACATACATATACATATACATATACATACATATACACACATATATACACATATATATAAAGGCATACTACCCTTTAGGGCTAAGCCCCGGGTGTATCAAATGTCTGCCTCCGCCTCTGCTTCATACTTGACTGTGCTGGTTATTGTTTATATTTTTGTGAGTTAAAAACAATCAAGAAGATCGCAGAAATGCAGCAATATTATTTACAAATGATT
The DNA here is from genome assembly GCF_057382185.1 of Mchenga conophoros. Lineage (NCBI taxonomy): Eukaryota > Metazoa > Chordata > Actinopteri > Cichliformes > Cichlidae > Mchenga > Mchenga conophoros. Next base: position 14,714,713 of record NC_140538.1, read on the forward strand.
TAAGGAAAGCAGCCACAGTAAAACACTGCAAGTCTAGATATCAGCCACAGCTGAAATACCTGTGAAATTAACACGATGTATAACAAAACAAAAATATGCGTAGAGCATCTAAACCCAATAGAACAAAATCCTGAAGTTTCAAGATGGTTATTATAACACAGGAAGTCATAATAAAAAGGCATATGATATATGAAGGTAAAAGTAACAGCAGTCGTTAACAGAATATATTGTATATTCAAACTTTGAACCATAACATTTTTTAGTGCAAATCAGAGGCGGAGGAACAGACAATTTTCTAAAAGTTTGATCATTTGAGATGGAGTGACCCAGGTCTCGAAAATGAAGAATATGCACATATTTAACTACATCATTTTTAGAACTATAATTAGAGTATCACCTGCAAACTCTCATATTTTGTTCTATTTCAGATTTGCTTAAATCCAGTATGAAAACTGAATGAAATCTGGATTTTTTTTTTTTTTTTCATTTTTGTAACTAAGGCAGTATTCTTGCACGTCACTAACAGTATCAACGCTCTTTCACTCCAAGCTGTTTCCTATTATTCTCTCTTAGCAGCATAAAAATAGGCAACTCTGTACAAAGCTTCCTGTTCTGCACAGTTTCAGTCTGGCTAAGCAATCTAATGATCTATGACACAGTTTATAACTTAAAAGGTGGCCTCTAATATACTGGCCTGTTATTAAATGCATAAAACAAAATACACTGCAAATAAGCACTAGAAAATATATTTTCCTATTAGTATTCTACATGTTTCCTTCTGAATAAAGTTATATTCAACTATACCTTTGAAAAAACATCAGTAGTTGTCTTTTACGGTTCAAAGTTGTGGTCACATATGAGACTTAGGAGGGTTTTTTTGTCTTCATATTTTAATTTAATTGTAATATTTTTTTAATACATTTGTCCCAAATGACAGATTCTGGTTCATTTTGATAATGAAAATTCAGTTTTATTTGTATTTTATTTAATTGTATATTGCCAAATCACAACAAGAGTTGCCTCATGGCATAACAATATTTAAAGACGGTATCCCAAAGTATTTCTACTGTAGAAAAGAAACATGAGAAGTTTCAGGCTTTTATCTTTAGTAGTCTTTAAGTTATTTATGTTTAAACACTGCCTCAGTTTCAATGTGCAAAACAAAAGGCCTGAAAATGGGTCAACTGACCATTTTCCAAAAAGATATATCTTAAAGTATTTCAGATATGAAGATATAAAGCAAATTTTATACTATAAAAATTTTATGCAAATTAGAGATGGCCAAGCAGAAAGCTTAGGCTGATTTGAGAGGCAATGACCCTCATGAGAAAATAAGCAAAGAAAAAATCTGGAGTTGATTCAAACAGGCGGCGAAAGGAAGGAAAAGATGGTGACATATTAACCTGCAGGGGATCCATCATTCATCATGACAACTTTCTTTGCTGTTCCTCAGTAAAAGCCAGACTTCACAAAGGGTTTACAGTTCTGGCTTCTGAAAAATAAAGGGAGCAAAATGTCTGTAAAGTCATGATTTACAGTGAAGATGTCAGAAGGAAACAAAGGGCAAAGTATTTGCAATGTCATTATGAGTATTCATTACATAATCACTTCTGACAGTGTTGAAGGTAAAAGAGAAGCAGCTAATTCACTGTTAACTATTGATCATAAAAACAATTATCTTTATGTGACTGATCTAGGAGGGCGCACCCTCTCACAGGGGTACTCTGTGATTTCTCTTTACTGCAAGCTAAAATGGTGATTGAGGGGGTGATGATTAAGGCTTGTTTTGTTTTGCAGAGGAGCATGAACACCTCTGCATAGCAAAGTATTCTAGAGTCAAATTTGAGGACATCTGTTTGACAGCTAACATTTGGTCCAAAGTGCAACAGGACAATAATCCTAAGCACAGCAGCAAATCTACAACAGAATGGCTGTAAAATAAAAGACTCAAGGTGCTTCAAGGGCTGAGGTCCAGACACCAAACTGCCTGAAGTGCTGTACTCCTTCAGAGAGCTGTACATAAACAAATGCCCCAGTTAACGGAAACAAAGCTGGAGAGACGAGTGGGAGAAAATTCCTCTACATGTGAGACACTAATAAAGTCATCAGAAAACCATTGCTTTACATTACTGCTGCCAAAGTTGGTTCTGCAAGCTGCTGAATCATGGGGTGTGCTTCATTTTCACTAAAGTGCATAAAGTCCGTGTTGTGGGAACTTTATTTGTCATATGACTGTCTGTATGAGCAACATAGTTTAAACTTCCACGGCGGCTCCTTTGAAGAGAAGAAAAGAAACACGTCTTTACCAGCCTTCTGAGACAACGGTGGGCGTGTCGACTCAGTTTGACACGCCCACCGCGGAACTAGAGCGTAAAATATAAACTTTAGCTCCGTCCTTTACAGTCTGTTTCAAATCATCCGTTATTTCAAGCGCCAGCATGTCTGCTGAAAAGTGTCTCGCTAAAGGTAAGAAATAAAGTATTACTCTGTTAACTGAAGGCTGCTTATCGATGTGAAATGCAATAGTTTTCTCCCTCCGATTCGATCTGTGGTAAGGATTTAGCTTCGTTTTTTACAAAATCATGCTTTAGTCCTATGAAACCTCTTCGTGCCGATTTGAAAGCAGCGCCAAACGGTCCAGGTGATTATTGATTTATAAACGTTTATAAACGAAACTCTTTATGCCTGAACCAATTTGTCTGAACAAACAGCGACTCACTGTGGCGTCTCTGAAAACAAGCAGACGTCAGGAAAAAAAAAAAAAAAAATCCAGTTGAAGTACAAGCACAAATGTATAAATGTGCATAATCCACAGTCAGCTGCCCTGTAATCAAATAGAAATGCTAAATTCACTGTAAGTTTGAAAATAAAGGTCAGTTAATGCTGTTTCCAAAAAGCTTGGGATGTTGTGTAAAAATACTACGAAGACAAAATGCTGATGTGGAAGCACAACATAACCCAAACTGTCAGCTATAAAATTACTCTGAAAATTATACTACTGTACAAAATAGATTTTTTCTTTTTTTTTTTTACTTTAGTAAGTTAAACAGGAGAAAAGTCTTTACGTAATCCCTCTTCAGGTTTCCCTACTGACCAGTCTTTTAATGGAAGAAACATTTTTGTATCCCTCAGGTAGCGCTGCCCCTGGCCCAGTCCCTGAAGACTACATCAGGGTTTACAGCATGAGGTTCTGCCCTTTTGCCCAAAGGACCAGACTGGTGCTCAAAGCCAAAGGAATCAAGTAAGACTACTCTTTATTCTAGTTTGCTGTAGAAATGAAAAATCATCACAGTCATTCAACCTGTGCTTAAACATGCACACATAACCTGCTTTTTTGTTTTCAGATACGAAACCATAAATGTCCACCTGAAAGAAAAACCCGATTGGTATCTTAAGAAGAATCCTCTTGGTCTTGTCCCAACGCTTGAGACACCTGCTGGTGAGGTGATATACGAGTCACCCATCACCTGTGAATACCTGGATGAAGTTTACCCTGAAAAGAAGCTGCTTCCCTCCTCTCCCTTTGCTAAGGCTCAACAAAAGATGATGCTGGAGCACTTTTCCAAAGTAGGTCACACAAAGACTTGCATATAAACCTTAACGTTTTGTTTTTTGTTAACCACCACCAAATAATAATATTAATGTCACTGTTTCCTACAGGTGATACCGTACTTCTACAAGATCCCAATGGATAAAAAGAAGGGAGAGGATGTCTCCGGACTGGAAGCTGAACTGAAAGAAAAGTTTGCAAAGTTAAACGAGGTAGGCCACACCTTTGAGGCCTCTGGTTCCTTTATCCATTAACCCAACATATGAGGTGATACACTGTGTGTGAATGAGTGTGTGCCTGTGAATCACAGTCATTGATCAAAGGTTGTTTTTATTAAAACGAATAAGTTTATCTTTCCTGTCAGTGCCTGGTTATTCCAGTTAATTACAACTCTAATAAATGTAACATTCAATTTCTAGGACCTCGTTAACAAGAAGACCAAGTTCTTTGGTGGCGATTCTATAACAATGATCGACTACATGATGTGGCCGTGGTTTGAGAGGGTAGAAGCGTATCAGGTCAAACAGTAAGTAATAATCTTTACAGATATTTAGCCTATAGAAAATTGTAAACATTAAAAAAAAAAAAAAAAAAAAAAAAAAAAGGTCAACTGTGGGGAGCCTAAGTATATTATTTACTAGAAATGTTACAAAAGTTAGAAATGAACAATCGAGAGAAGCATCCTTTTCTAAAACCGACATGTTTTACACTTTAGTTAGTGGAGTCTGTTCTTCCTGTGCCACTAGTTGCACTATTGTGGTCAACAGAGATAAATTTTACCTTAATCTTTTTACTCCAGCTTTTCCAAATGTTGCCGTTTTTGTTTTATGTAGAGATGGCACGATACCACTTTTTTTAATGTCCGATACTGATATCATAAATTTGGATATCTGCCGATACCGATATGAATCCGATATAGTGTGTTTTTTTAATCAATAAAAATGTTTTTTAATATCTTGCTGCTTTTTGTATAAGTTCATATTCAAGTTACAAAAAAAACAAACACTAAAGCTATTCCGTTATACCTGTATGCAAAAAATATACTGCACCCAAAATATTTCATAGTTCAGCAATACTGATCAATCTAATAAACTTAAACCTACTCCATCCTCCCTATTCTGGTATTTTAAAGAGTAAGCAACCTAACTAATAGGGTTGCAAATTCCCAGCAAAAAAAAAAAATAGGGAACCACCCCCCACCTCATGATCCTTAATCGACGTAATCAACTTTAATTTGATGCAATGTGGGGAAAAATGCACAGAACTCAATTATTTTTCAAGAATAATTAAATAGATTCAGCATCTTTCTTCAACAGAATTGCAGACTGCACAGATGGTACCTTCCCAAAGGAAAAAGTACTATAGCTTACTAGGGTATATTAGACTTAATAGTTACTATATACAGTAATGGACTTCTATACATTTTTCATCAGATTAAAAATTTGGGTGTAAAATTCGGATAATTATTTATTAAAAGCTAGACATTTTAAATGAGAATAAGAAAGAAAAGTATGTCTTTGTGCCCCCTTTTCCCTGTTCATGCCCTATCGGCCCCCCTGGCTAAACTTTGCTAGATCCGCCCCTGCACGGTTACCAGCTACGTAGAAAAAGATCCTGGTGTAGAAAGTAATATTAAATAAATTCTAACAACAGCTTAAGCTTCAACGTGCTGCTGTTGTTCAGTATCGGACCGATACGTAATATCGGATCGGTCCATCTCTAGTTTTTTTGTTTTTTTTTAAAAGACAAAGGTGTAACTCTGCCAAATGGGCATTGCTTGCTGTGTTTTATTGCCACAGCAAGCACTGTGTCCATAGTTAGCAACACTGCTCATGTATTCCTCATGTCTCTTTGAAACCAAAAAGAGGTCATTCACCAGCTGTGCAACTAGTTTTAAAGCCTGAGCCGACTCAAAAATTTAAAAAGAAATGGAAATGTGTTGAGGATATTGTGCACTCTCAGTCAAATGTCCGATTTTGTGGCGAGTTCACTGATCCACTTCTGCACCTGGAAAAAATGCCTCTCGTTTGTCTCTTTAACGGAGTAACAAAGTGACTTTAGCGGAATATTTATTACCGTGTGCCGAAGCTAATGGATTTACTTTTCACTCAGTTGCTGAAACTATTACAAAAATTGAGTGTTCAAATTTACTTGTATTTAAATGGCTCTACCCTTTGTCTTATTAGGTTTTTGGATGGCACACCTGAGCTGAAGAAGTGGACAGAACTCATGTTGCAGGACTCGGCTGTCAAAGCCCTCATGTTCAGCCCAGACGCCCACAAGGCCTTCTTCAAGACCTTCCTTGATGGAAACCCAGACTTTGACTATGGCCTGTAGGAAGTTATTAGTTAGAGTACTGAACAAAACCTTCAGCCATCATTTAATGTTACTGCATTAGTGACTATGACTGATTTTTCAATAAAAAAATAAAAATACTGTCAATGAAATGACAGCAAATTAGATTTTTCTATTTGTGCTTTAAGACACATAAAAAAAATACATTGTTTCCCTTTTATGGTCTCATTTAATAACCTAGAGACACACACAGTAAAAATATAACAAGCAAAATTCAGAAAATAAGCTCTAGCAAGCAATAAAAGATACATAAAGAATAACAATCCTTAATAGCTGCCATCGGATCTGCAACAGTAACAATGATACATAAAACACAGTTATACAAAGCAGACAGTGCACTGTTTTGTTAAAGATTCCTGTGTGGCTCCGTATAATATGAGAGGTATTTATGTTAAGATCTCCTGCTAAAATGTAGCATCCAGGAGCCGAGGGATACCAGTGTCACAGTTAGTATATATTGCTGGCATCTCCACTAAGATGTTGAGGTTTTTCCCTCAGCGTCTGATAGCGGTAAGCTGTATTCTCAAGAAAATGTTAAAAAAAAGCAGCTGCAATAAAACCAAGTCTACATATCAGCCTTCTATTTGTGACTACTTTACTTTGGTTGATACAATCTGCAACCACTAGGTGGAGCAGTGATGCTGCTGTTTTTAATGGTACTGAGTCGTGTTGGCACGCGTTTCTTCACGACTGTGCTGTTTTTTGTTTTTATTTCAATCTAAACATTTATTACAATAAGATTGTAAATAATATTTCTGGGTTTCTCCACTAAATTTTCCAGTTCCTCCTTTAGCATCGGTGTTAGCAGTAGACCATATTTTATTTAAAAAGGTTTTGTAAGTAGCAGCTACGGCAAAACCACTACAAATTTAGTTACCAGCAAGAGCTGAATCAGCTGATGCACGTGCACCTTTTGTTAGTAACATTACTTATAGTATCACTGAACGATATGTCTGATATATGTGTCTAAAATAGTTCAGTTGCTGAGTGCCTATAAACTTTCATCCAGGCTGTGATGTAAACCTCCGTTTGATAAGTACGGTGTATACTCCTGTATGAGCACAGGTGCATTTCTCAGCATCTCCTGAAAATGCCTGACTGTTGCTGCATAAAGCTCCCTCTGCAGCACCAGTGTCCTGAACAGGTTGATGGGCTCTGCTCTGCGAATCATCTCAGGAACCTGGACCTCTTCTGGCACTTTAGTGTTGCCAAACATGACATGGTTAAGTCTTTTCTCCTGCAGGCTCCTCTGCACAAAGCTGAGCAAGTCCTGGACCCTGTGCTGCATACTCTCAATGCTCCACGTGATGGTCTTTTTACTCAGCAACAAGTGCAACAGAGCAGTCTTTAAGTGATAGTTTGTAAGGGCACTTTTTCCAGTTAGCCCTGATTGCTTTTTGTGTAAGAAAGTAAAAATCTGGAGGCAGTGTAAATGACAGGAATGTTTTGGTAGGCGTTTAGAAAAATGTTTCAGCAAATTCCTCTCGTAGACAGCAACAGATAGGGGCCAGTATGGGTCTGGGAAGCTGTCAACATCCGATGGAAAGTGCGAGACAAAATAAGCATCTGTATCCTCAAGCTGGACCACCGGAATGATGTTCATTATGATGATTTTTCCTGACGGGAATCGGATCTTCAGCGCACCGGCAGCATCCAGGCTGCGAAAGGTAACATCAAAGTCATATTTGTGAGAGATGCGTCCCCACGCTTTGGTTACAGAGATCTGAAACCACTTCATGACTTGGTCTTTCGCCAAGCAGTTTGTGTCTCTGGAGCACAGCAGTTCATCAGGACTGAGACTGACTTTGGGTGTGTCATTTCTGCCATGCAGCAGACAAAGCATGTCCTCTCCGAGGTTAGCAGAGCCACAGAGACAGCCCCCACTATTCTCCCCAGGTGTGGTCACCTTTATCTTCCCACTGCCCTGCATATCAGGAGGTATGTCACTGGAGGAGCTGCACCACAGGTGGTACTGAAAGGAGTGCGGATCTGGAGGTGAGAAAGGCACGATGAGGTCACATGTGAGCGGTTTGCAAAACTTCCAGGACTCAAACATGCTTCCAATGCCAACAAAGTCCCCGACTTCCATGTCTGTGTCCCTGTTGCACACGCTCCTGAGTGACTCGAGCAAGTCATCTGCAAAACCCTCGACAAACTCCCTCACCCTCCAGTTTTCATGTGCTGAAGTGTAGGTGCATTTATCACAGAAGTTACTCAGGATGTCCTTATCCAGTACCATCATCCTGGGGTTGATGGAACCACTCTCTGAAAAAACCTCTTCCTCCTCAACTTGCCGGACTTCTCCATCAGCCAGATCCACCCTGCACATCTCGATGGTGAAGAATATTATAAAAGACACCGTGCTCCAGAAGTACCAACTATAACCTTCCTGCAAGCTGGTCTCTTCCTGCTTTGAGTCCATCTGTGAAAGCTCTTTCTCCAACTTGGCCTTCTCCATTTCCAGTCTTGCCTCATGCTCCCGCATTCGAGCGATCAGCTCCTCATCCTGATCCGGGAGTGTGGTGTTTTCATGCGGAAAGAGCGAGGGATGGTTTAATATGGCAGCAGCCACCACCACGCACAGCCGTGCAATGGCCCCCTGCATCTTCAGCTCGTTTCTAATGTGCACATTCAAGCAGATCCTGAAATAGAAACATAAATACAGTCAGAGCAGATACAAATGGTTTAGGGCAGCGGTCCCCAACCTCCGGGCCTCGGACCGATACCGATACCATTAATCGTTTGGTACCGGCCGCGAGAGTTGAGGCTCAGGTGTGAAATGTATGGCTTTCAGGGTTTTTATCGGTTTTCAGCGTTATTTTGTTATCGTTTTTATCGTTAACTCGGTTTTCCTGGGTCTTTTCACGTGTGTTATGAATAAATCTTCTTTTTTTCGGTACCGGTACTAGTTTTATTTTGTTGTATTAAAGGCCGGTTCGTGAAAATACTGTCAGGCATAAACCGGTCCATGGCGCAAAAAAGGTTGGGGACCACTGGTTTAGGGCAGTGGTCCCCAACCCCCGGGCCACGGACTGATACCGGTCCATGAATCGTTTGGTACCAGGCCGCGAGAGTTGAGTCTCGAGTGTGAAATTTGTGGTTTTCAGGTTTTCATCGTCATTTTGTTATTGTTTTTATCATTAACCCGGTTTCACTGGGTCTTTTCCCGTGTATTACGAATAAATGTTCTTTTTTTGGTAGCTGTGCAGGTTTTAGTTTGTTGTATTTATCCGTGACACCTTAAAGGCCGGACCGTGGCACAAAAAAGGTTGGGGACCACTGGTGTAGGGGTGATGTATAAAATCATGACATATTTGTATACAAAATCCAGTTATTTTTGATCAAGCTCTCCACCCACCAAGGGAAGCACAGACTGTACCTCTAAATATAGAAGAAGTGCGCTGAGTGACGCACTTGTCCAGTATCAGGCTTTGCAACACAGGAGGAAGGAAGACCGAGCCCATGAGAATAACTTTGCCCTCCTCCGATAAACATATTTAGTTACCACACATTGTGCCTGTTGACATTTATATCCTTTTATCGAAGATATAGCAAAACAATACTGCTTTCTTAAAAGAAAGAAAATCCAAGTTTGTACACTGTGCAATTCAGCATCAGTGTAAAACAATACAGAAAACAGTTTCCATTGACTTCATATCTACTTTCCTAGATTTCAACAAATAACCAACATGCAATATACAAGGAGAAAGAGGATATTACATAAATGTCTTTCTTAAGCTTCAAGTTTGCCCCTGTGTGATGCTTATACTCACTATTTAGTATTGTGTTACAGATGTTTAAAGGGTAGGAGATTAAGAAGCATCCGTGCTCGGCTGGCCGGACTGAAAAACGGAAACTGTCAACTCTGACATGAATAAAATCTTGTCATAAAAGGTGCCAAAAATGAGGTTTCCTCTAGCACACAAGTGAAACAAGAACAGGGAAGTATGCATCGTGATCTCACCGTAACATCATGAGATGATGAACTGTTCTCTGCAAGACTCAAGATTTTAAAAAGACAGCGGTAATGAAGTATGTGAGGCCAAAGAGCCGGGGGAAACTTCCCATGACTTATTCACTGGGAAGATTTCCAAGACTTGCATTAATGAGACCACCCAAACAAACACTGCGACAGCCAAGAGCCTCGAGACGTAGCTCTTCTCAATCATTTTGGAGTAGCGATTGCTACATAACAGAAACATAACTGGAGACTGACTCTTTTCAAGTATTTGCAACTGAGGGTTTACAGAAAGTCAGAGAAGAACAGACTGTCAGAGGTGGATCAAGTACCCATACTCTTCAATGAAACACCATCATGTGAAAATATCAAAGCAGTGTTAAGTGTGTTTTTTTAATCACACACTTAACACTTAGGAAGGGTAAAAGAAAGGTTTTAATTCCCTTTATTTCAGATTTCTAGTTCAAGTTCAAGTTGGTAAAAATGGCAAAGGGGCAGATTTCATAAACGATTAGATTTCACAAAGTACCTGCACTTAATATATAATTGCACTGATGATCAGTGCAGCTTCATAAAAATATTTCTCTGCCACGCATGCATTTAAGAAGAAATTCTACAGACATAGCTGAAGTTAGGCACCTTTATTAGTCATCCTGGCAACAGGAAGCTTGTCCCAGTTTATGTTTATGCTTAATTTATTTAAAAGGTCATGAGCAGTTATTTCCATCATGTAAAATCATGTGAAAGACAAATTCTTCATAGGACTCTATGCACTCCTATAAAAACTAAGTACACCCTATGACTCAGTAGCTTGTAGAACCATCTTTAGCAGCACGTGATGTAATGACACTTGTGGGCATTTGTTTATGCATAGCTCTCTAAAGTTCCCACCATGGTGTTTTGATCAGGTTAAGGTTTTCTTTTTCAGCAATTCTGTTACAGATTTGCTCCTGTACTTGGGATCATTGTCCTATTGCACCTCCAAGTTTGGCTCGAGCTTGAGCTGTCAGACCGATGGCCTCAAATTTAATTTTAATACTTTGGTATACAGACGAGTTCTGTGGCTGCCAAACAACCCAAATCATCACCACTTCACCACCGTGCTTGAAAGATTAGTATAAGATTTTTGTGTTGATATGCTGTGTTTGGTTTTCTCACACTGTGGTGCTATACATTATATCCAAACAGCTCTACTTTGGTCTCATCTGTCCAAAGGATATTGTTCAAATGTAACTTTGCAAAGCCATACCGCCATATTATTTTAAACATTTAACATGCTAACTGAGGCCTCAATTTGCTGGGACGTCCACTGCTGGGCAGATTGTGACATTTTGTTAACACACTCCAGACCAGCAAACTGCCAAACCTGTGCTTTTATAGAGGTGGTGACACTTGACAGACTATCCACTAATAATGCCTATTTGAATAGCAGTACCTGGCTGCTACTTACCCTCCTAATTCCTGTGGAGGAGTAAGGGTGTAGTTTTTCAAAGGCATGACTTTATGCAAGGTTTAACCACGCAGGCTTCATTTTTTTTATCTGCAGTCTGTGGCAACTTAGAGGTTTTTATAAACAGCAGATGAAATGCCAAAGCATCTAAATATAGATACGAAACAGAAGCGTATAAATGATGAAGCAAAGACATAACCGTATATACATATGATTTGTTTTGTTTTTTGCAAATATTCTGATTTAGGAGCAACATGAAATATCCTGCGTTCAAACGAAACCTACTTTAAAATGATTCATACGCACAGGAATGAATGAAAGATGTTTCCACCACTGTTGCTGCACCACCCTACATCCAATTATCTCCTGGTGTTTTTTGGGGGAAAATACTAAACAGCGACTCTCCCACGCTGACGTAGCTGCGTGCTGACACAGTGACGTGGTTAATAGCCCTACGAGCGGTCACCTCCTCTGTTGTCTTAGCAACAAAATAGAGAGGGACTAAAAAAGGGAAACAGACTAAAAAAATATTATTCCACACTCATCACTCACTTCCCAGGCCGGTCGCTTACCACACGCTGCTCCGTTTCATCCTGCGTGGAGCTTCATAAAGCAACAAAGAGCAGCTTAAACGTGCCTCGCGTAATCTGGTAAAATAACTGCACGCTTAGCAGCCTGGAGCTCCTGTCGTCCCATCAAGTTTGGAGACGTGCGCGTAAAAGACGAATGCTATTGTAAAAAGTTAGCAGACCTACCCGTGTGGTGTTTCTGGGTGAGTTCATGGTGATAAAGTTCATCGTTCGGGTCATCCGGTGAGAGCAGCCTCATGCGAGTGGCGCGGGGACCGTTTCTCAGCTTCCTTCTGACATTTCCTCACTGCGCGCTCCACCCATGCATAGACAGAGGGACCGCCCTGCTTCCTCTCATCACCCAGAACAGCAGGGACTTTTATGAAATGTGAGGAGCATAAATTACGTGCAACAATTCTTAATGTCATCCAGAATTTTAAATACATCTTAAATAAATTTTATATTTATATAAAATATTGCAATTTAAATCAACTTCACAACATTTAATCGTAGCCATGTTACATTGCAAGATACTGCTATATTGTGAAATTCAGCTCTAGTGTAAAGGAATCTGATTATTTTTTCCTATTTAGTGATTCTTCTGCTTTTGCTACAAAGTGTTATACAGTTGCAAATACTAAGTCCGTTATATTTAGTCTTAAAATGTGAAAGCGTGTGTGTGCAGTCATTGAGCACACTAAAAAGATCTATATATTTATTTAATGGGCAATATAAAAAATAATAAATGAACTGCGCTTCATGTTCGTGGATAAAAATCTCAGTCTACCTTGGAAACGGCACAAAAATACACAGTAATAAGCCTATTAGTAGTAATCCTGTGGTACAGACGTGACCACCCCGAATCTGATAGGCAGTTGTTCACCGAAGCTGTGAAGTTCCAGTTCCAGTGAATGCAACAGCTTTTTCCAAATGCAAGTGAAAGCAGCATTGCATTACGTAACAGCAGCGAGTTCCTGGATTGGGCCACTAGTGGAAGTTGTGACGTGCCTCTGTGTAAATGTATACTTAGTAGCATCAAATGACATTTATAGTTACGATGTTTCTACATCGAGCTCATAATGGAAACAGACAAAAACTATTATCACACACAGGCGCACAAGATCAATTATTAAATTTTAAAGCAGATTTATACTGATTAGATACCAAAATTGTCTCTCTCAGTTCTGTTTTTTATTATTTAAGTTTTCTCCCAGTAAAACCATTATTCCTTACAATTAGCATAGATTAAAGCTGTATATGACCTTATTTTTCTTAAAGGAAAGTGCACCGAGCTTGTTGAAAGTTGTGGTCAGATGTCTACCTACATCATGGGATGAATGTTATAGTGGGGAGGGAAAACTCTTTTAACAGGAGGAAATCTCCAGCAGATCGAGTCTCATGGAGGGGAAGCCATCTGCCACTCACTGATTGGGGGTGAGGTGCAGTTATTTGGAAATGGCTCCATGAGATCTTCCCCACTTGTGTAAATCTTCAGTTCTCCTTCTTAGATCTCCTCAGAGTTCCTTAGCCTTCACCATTGCTCTTAGTATTGCTCTGTTGAATGAGCGCGGTCAAAGTCTGGAAGCTGTTTGACATGAAAAAGCAGGAAATGCTTTGTTTGTCATGTAATGATTCATCATCATGCAATCTTTTCAGAAAACTCTCAGCGCAGTTACATTTTGCTTCGTCAGCGACAGCAAACTCGTAGAGAAACACAGAGAGGCAAGTTCTCCTGGTTCTGGGGGACTGACTAAGAGATCATAGAGTTAATTTTTGTCCCAGTTTTATTTTCTCTTCATGTTTACCTCAGCTGCTGAGTGCCTTACATTTGTCAAGCTTTTCTCTGATGCAAAGTGGTCCTATGTGTTAAGATCCAACAGAGAAGTTACTGCAACTGGTTCTGACAGAAAGGCGTCAGAATACACAGCACATCACAGCTTGTTGCAGGTGCTGCATAGCCTTCAGTGCTGCACTGAGGAACTCTTCATAGGTCTTGTGCCCTCTGGTGGTACTTCTCCAGATTGCAACATAACCCACTGGACAGATGACGCCAATAACAACACCAACCACAACAATTTTTTTGCAATAACTGAAATACAAAGATACAACCATTCCATTTTATTATAAACAAAATACTGCAGTATATACATTTTTTCCAGTAAATACCCGTGATAGGATGCTACCTGTGCAACATGTCCAGTTGTGAAATTTCCTTACTTCTAAATATTCCACAGTCAGCTGTTGGTGGTATTTTTACTCAGTTTTTGTATTAGTTATAGTCTCTATTAATTATTATTTGTCACAGCTGGGAGTAATCAGGCTGGATGAGACAAGGGAAGCAAACTAGAAACACTGACATGAGACATGGACCTTCAAAGTAAAACAGGAAACACACTGACTGAACTCTAGACATGTAAACTTAACAGCAACTGTGGAGACAGAACATAGGGACCAGAAACATGGTACAGAAAGGCACAGTAGACACAACATGGAACACAGTGAAGCCGTATTACAAAACCTAAGAACTAAACCTATGATAACCATAACTGAAACCTAGGGAAATAACAAACATAGTACAACAAAGGACTCAAAACATAAACCATAATATAAAAACACAAGAACTCAAAAAGCTGGGTCAGAAAGACCCAGAACCGTGACATCATTGTATGAAGGGCAAGATTTAGGAAAATCAGTACAGGTATTACAGTGTTTTGAAAACAGTTGACTCCCTGTCTTGTTAACATCCCAACAAAGTCTCATAAGGATAAAAGTTTGGATTTTTTTTTTTTCCAATAAAACTAAAAAACATGTTAGTTAGTTTTCCATGTTCACAAAATTATGTTTAGTACATTTTTCAAAAGCCTAGTTTTTATTTTTAGTTAACTTTTTTTTCATTTCCAGTTTTAGATTTTAGTTTGTTTTTGGTAAACAGCAATAGCCTTGGTCGAGAAGTCACTGGAGAGATTATATATCTCATGTGGGAACACCCCAGTTCTTCTCAGGCAGGAAAGATTGGAAGTGCTGCACACCTGGAATTCCCTTCTTAGCCTGTTTACACCACAACCACACTGTTTATATTAACAGAAATTACTGGATGGATGGGTTTAATAATGTTAAAAAGCACGGAAGTGGTGATAGTTTTTAATATATTTCCTTTAAACAAAGATCTTGTTGTGCAAAACCGAGCCAAAGGGCCAATGAAAGAGGACATTTTTATTAGTTGTTTTTTTGTCAGGTGTTTTCTCTTTTGACGTTTGAAAAATGTTTATTAGCATTAGATAACAGCTATGTAATAGACCTAAAAATAAGCCATGAAAAGCAAGGAAGGAACCAAAACCAAAACCAAGCTTTTACAAACTCCAGGTTCATCAAATATTATCGCATAATATAGAAGCTGTAGCAAGACATTCATCTGTCCCTTATGACACGTGGATTTTTTAAAATGAGCATTATTATTATGATCATGAAATTAAAAACACTGAAAAATAAAAACAATCAAATTTAGATATATTGCAACTCGAAATCAGCTTTCACAACCTGAATTGAAAATCAAGAGGTAACTTTGCAAGATTGTTTCTTTAGAATTCAAAGTTCTTCAAGTTCATTGTGTATACATGTCAGCAGTTATTTGCAGGATTGTTTGATGGTGAACTATCTTTTAACAATATGTCTCTGATCTGTGTCGCTTTTTTCTTTTGTTTCATATCCACAAGGTTTTCGATAAGTTTCTTTGAAGCCTGTTTGCCTTCCTTCTCCACCCACTTAAACAGCAGCTGCAGCGTTCGCTCCTCAGCATCATTTCGATACTCCATTTCATAAGATTCAGTAGTAACCACACTTATCCCAGTGTGGAGAGCTAGGGTTCTTGCATTTTTCCATCCAAGCTCCCTTGCAATATCAGGCAGGTGAGGAACAATGTCAACATCTGAAAATAATGTAAAAAGAAAAAATATTAAAAGATGGGTATTAAGACCACAACGCACAATATTATAATTTACTGAGCAGGCAATATGCAATGTTTTTTGATTAATGGATGAAAATGGTAAAGTCATGATCAGAAAGAAAAGAGGGTAATACACTTTTGTTCTAAAGAAATTAAAAGTTTAGAGAAAATTAACCACATGAAAAAATGCAAATGCACAATAACTTGTTCTAAAATCTGATTCTGACTGGTTAGTTCAAAAGACAGAGAATAATTAAAGCTCTTATATTGGCTTGAATAAAGTCATGTTTGTTACCTGAAAGACGACGGATGAGCTTCTGTGAAGCAGAAACAAAATAAAAGTTTTAATTCTTTTCAGTTTTGTTTGCGATGAAGTAACAAACTGCTCATGTCCATGTGTGTGTGTGTGTGTGTGTGTGTGTGTGTGTGTGTGCAGAAAGGCAATTGGATGAACCAGAGATCAAAGAGTAAATATCACGTCACAGGTGTCCAAAGAAAATAACTTACCTCTTTGCTTTTTTCATCCTCTTTCTTTTGTTTTCTCTCTAATGAAACACGAATAGAAATTACACAGAAAAATTAATCAAGATACGACTAAATATTGAGCTGAATATAAATAAAGCCTTCAGTGCTGAGCAAGGAAACACACAATGTCGTCTGGTGGTACTTTACTCATATATTAGCAGAAATACTCACTCGCTATCCAGATTATTCCTACAACGGCTCCAGCAAAAACAAGGAATAGAATAATAATTCCAGCAATAGCTGAAATGAGAAGATATGACCATTAATATTTTGCAATGCAAAATGTGTCCAATATGATTTATTAAAATCCAATAATACTTAAGAACACCTTACCTCCACCATTTCCATTGCAGACTGCATCACTGTTGGCTGTACAGGCTTCTTTAACACCACCAATTCCACATCTTGAACCAAAACAACAAACAACCACGAATGAATCAAAAATAACTACAAAGGGAGCGGAAAGCCTTAAAGGACAAGTCAATAGACAACAGATTCTTTAAAGGAGCTACACACACATGTCACAAACTCTTTATTAGAAACATGTTTGCAATCTAATGAAAACCATTACAATAGCTCTGCCATCACTTCTGCTTTTACAAAATGAATGAGTTTCAGCAAATCATGCTGGAAATGTTCCAATTATTTAAGTGTATTACTAAGATGGCGGTGTATTGAGCTACATTACATTAATAGGTGTTCCTATTATTTTGTACAATGTATTAATATGAACACTGTACTCAGGTCTAGTACATTAGCGCTAGGGAATATGCACAGATTTACATGCTGAATGTGATTTCAAAGTCAAATCAAACTTACTTTTTACATGGATGGCAGATTGTGCAACTTTCACTGCTGCAGAAGTGATCTTCCTTGCATCGACACTTGGTGTCCCTACCAGCAGTGCACTCTTCTTCTACTTCTAAATTAGCTGAAAAGTTGAGAAAAGTCACACAAGTTATTATTGAGGCTATAAAGTCTTTAAAAAAAAAAGAAACTTGCATTGTTTTAATTGTGAAATAGACCAAGGATGGTTTTCCTTCACTTTTTCGTATAAAAAGATGGGATGTGAACTTTCATATATAAATTGAAATAATGCTTGGATAATTCTGGTACTGCATTTTAATTATCTGCTAACCTTATATATTTAAAAATAAAATATTAAAATATGACATCTAAGAAACTGCTAATCAATATAGCACATGTATAATCCAGTAGATAATGGTTAATGATAGCTGATTTGATTTCAGGGTCCTCATACTGGACTTAAGCATCGTTAGAGCTGTGACCAGTCAAACATTCTGCAGCAAAAGGTGAACTTTTCTCTAATATTTTGTCTTTAGTTTAGCTGTGAATAAAAGGAACAGCCATGTCCTATCATAATTGTACCATTTGCCTGTGCGCAGGAGGTGCAGCGGTGACAGGTCTTCCGGTCACTAGGCTCACTGTTGTATGTGTCCCTCTCGCAGATTTCACATTTTCCATTCATTTTATTGCCATTAGTGCAATGCTCTATTACTCGCTGTCCTACAGAGTGGAGAGAGATGATGCAGAAGAAAGTCTGTTAATGGTATTACACTGTTTACATGAATAGAATATAATAACCAGGGGTGCAATTAAGTGGTCCGCAGGTGCGCATTCGTTGCAACTTCTTATCTGTGTTAACTTGTTGTTTTCTGTTATATCGCGAGAGTATTGTTGCTGTATCTATAGTACCAATTACATAATTAATTGGTACTATAGATACAGCAACAATTAAAAAGTGAAGTTTTAACTTTTTTCCCCCTTTAAAGCTTCATAGACCTTTCTAATGGGTCCTATCCTAAGAGTTGACTGCTCCACAGCACCACCAGAGATAAGCAAGGGGGTCATAAGTTAATGGGAGAAAAAAAAAGAAGACAGGTTAGTGATGTTTTGCTGTTGTTATTTTTATTTTAATCTTTAATTAAGGCTTATTTTCCCAGTTATTTGGCTGTTCTGGCTCAACAGGTTGTGCTATCTCACTCTGTTACAGAAATTCTGGGAGAAGTTCAGTCATAAGATTGATGACTCATAGGTGTCAGAATAACTGGAAATATGAACGGAAATTTTCTAGCAAACATAATCTGGAAAGCCCTCGTAAAGCATACGACTTGCAGAGTTGCTGGTCTGCAGGCTGGCAAAAGTAAATGTTTTGATCAGGCATGTCCAGCAAGTCCAGGTCATTCTCCTTTGCAGGCCCCTCACTCCTACCTTAAATATATTATTTATGGCCACAAACAGAATTAATATAGTGTAATTTCTCTTTTCACAACATGGTGGCAGCACTGCGCTGTGCAACCAATGAATGTATAAAAGTTTTGTACACTCACAAAATGAAACTGAGACACTGATACTCAGCAGCTTCATTGAAGTTTCAGGTATTCCGGACAGCTTGATCTTTCTTATGTTCTCGCAACATGTGAATGATCAATTGCTTTATTTTGTTAACCTGATCACTGTGATGATTAACAATATATATATATATATATATATATATATATATATATATATATATATATATATATATTTTTTTTTTTTTTTTAAATAATATTTTTTATGCTTCACAAAAAGGCAAGAAGAATTGTTGGCCCCTGGGTGATTGTCAATTTATGACACTCTCGAAAAAAGTTTGGACATCCCGGGTTTTGATTAAATGGAGAACAAAAACCCTACAGATTACAAAGACTACAAATTACAAACTACATTGCTTGAGTTCTTTAAGTTCACATAACCACTGACACTTACCAACAGGGCAGTTACAACAGCTCCAGTTTGTAAAGTTGTAGGTGCCATCCAAACATTCCGGCTCTCTTCTGATGCGGGATGCCCCATTAACTGACCTGTGGCGCTGGGACGAGGCAAAGCAAACGCATCTGTATAAAAAAAACAAAAACCCAGAAGCTCAAAACGAAAGTGAACGTGCGGCAGCTTGGTTTCCTTTTAGAATAATAAGTTCGTTTAGGTTAAATAGCAGTTTATAGGTGGTGTTAAGACGCCAAACAGACGAATTCATTGCTTTATTAAAGATTACATTTACCGCACACTTCTGAACTCAGGTGTTACGGTAAGTTGTATCACCCTTCGTTCCCAACCGCCCCTGTGGTTACCACCTCACACCGAGCCGAGCAGTTAGTAAAGCTAGTAGAGACAGATAATAGAGGACTGTCTAGTCTACATCTGATTACTTACAGTGACACAGCGAGCCAAACACAGGAACTAAACCACAGTGAAAACTTCGTCGCCATCGCGCAGTGAGTCCAGAGCCTGAAATGTGTAGAGGCGCGCTTGCAACACGACGGGGCGGGGTTTCCTGTTTGTTTCTGTTGCGCTTTGTCTAATCCCCACGGAAAGTCCCAGAAACCACCGCTTAGTCAAGCAGTCAGCAATGACAGAAAATCACATATATCTCTAGAACTATGTTGCAAAAGCAAACACAATTATAACCAAAAACAAAATTACGTTAATAGTACAACAGGAAAGTTACACATACCAGATCATCATCATCTTTTATCGCTTTAGTCTGTGTTGTTCTTCTTTTCAAAAACAAACGATACACATTGAGCTACTATGACATTATTTTGTTTGTTATTATCTATTTCAGATAAAAATAAAAAGAAGAACATGACAAAAAAGAAAGTTTCGTATTTTAACTTCTGCCACTAGGTGGTGCTATTGCTCTTCTTCTTGCTCCCTCTGCACCTTTTTCTGAGGTGGAGCCTACCACATCCATTAGTTCGACTTAACAAAATGATTTTCTTTATAACATTTAACAAGATATGTTATCGATTCTGACTTGATTTATCAGAATGTTCTAAAAGTTTGACACAACTGATATTTTAACATGGGTGTTAAAATATGGAATGAGTTAAATATGTGAAACAATACGTTCACAACCAGTTACTGATTGATTTCTCTCCCTTTTGTTGTTGTTTCTTAAAAGAAAATTTGCCGCCTAAAAATAAAATTGCGCAGATGATCAAAGCTAAAAGAAAGCTCTGCAGGAAGTCAGATTTGTTCACGTCTATGTTATACTAAAGTTTTAAAGGAAGTAAAAAATAGTCTTTGATTTGAACACGTCTCTTTTAGAGTGAACTTATTAAGCTCCCAGTGCCACTTCTGTAGCAGGAAATCCCTCCTGCCAGTGCCACTCATGTAGGAAATGATTGCTTCACCCCCCCATAAAATGCTGTTTGATCTCTGCCAACTGTAGTTAACAGCAAATGTATCTTTGAACAAAACTAGAAAAGGGGGTTTGACTAGGGAATAGAAAAAAAAAAACTTAACTTGAAAGAGAACTCCTGTGGGATTTTTTTTTTCATCTATATCAAATTTCAGCTCTTTGTTGTCACACTCAGTCCCTGTGTCAGATTTGTACCAGTCTACTGCATGCTCACGTGGCCCACTTTGTAGATCAAAATGAACACACATACAAATAGGTGTCGCAGGACAGTCATGAGTTAATATTTTTAAATGGTGTATAACACTTTTCTATTTTAAGCACAATTTTTTCTATTTTTCTACAAGCCTCAGTCAACCAAACACACACATATTCATAAAAGTGCTTTTTTCTATACCCCAACTCCTTGTCTAACACACACACACACACACACACACACACACACACACACACACACACACACACACACACACACACACTTGGATGTATTCATCTAAGGCAACTTGGGGTTCAGTATTTTGCCCAAGGACACCTGCATGCAGACTACAGTAGCTGGTCCTTCCAATGGGTAGATGATCCGCTCTAAATCCCGAACCACAGCCACACCTACTTTTAGCCACACTGATGCCCCAGATCTACATTAGGTGGTGTCTAGTGTACCGTTTTGCCCACAGATGATTGCAGTAATCTTCAGGAAGGCTCTGATGTGCTTCCTTCCCTGTTTCCCCTCTAATCACTAACCTGGCATAAATTTGAGTTTCTCCCATGTATCATTTCTGCTATATAGATACATGTATAAATAAAATGTCTGTAAAATTAATGATATCACCAATTAGTCTAAACTGTACTTTGTTTTTAATAAAAAATATATAAGTCGTAGCTGGTGATTATTATCAATTGATTATTATACCTTCCACACACCAGTATCTTTAGAAATACAGTACTGTGCAAAAGTCTTACACTACTTCATATCATTACATTCTGCTAGAAAAATGGTAAATATTATAAATATAAATTGTTTATTTATTTATTTTTTGATGTTCCCAGAGAGCAAACCAAAGTACACTGGTCCAGAAAAGGACCATCTCTACTAGTGGTGCGCAGATTCAGATATTACTAATTTCTTTCATCAATAAGTTCTCTAATTCTTTGTAAATGTGCTGCGTGCTGTTTTACTTTAAGTTGAATGTAGACTAATCAGACATAAATGATATAGCTATAAATATTTTTCATTGTTTTACATTTAGAATTTCCAATTTCCTAGTCAAATTCGTGCTCTAATTCATGTAAGTTTTACTTTGAAATGGCCTGTTTTTGGCTGGAGAACTGTCTCTTTGTCTTTTGTTGGTTGTAATTTCTCTTTTTGTAGCAATGTAACACAAACCCTTTGAACTGTAAATCGGTGCACCCCTAGTCTCGTCAGCAGGACATGGACTCTACGTGGGTTTTAACAATGTCTCTGTTGATGAGATGAATGTGGGGCGACAGTGGCAAGAAAAAAAACTCCTTCTTCGAGGAAGAAATCTTGGGAGCAATCAGGCTCTCTGGGAGGACCCTTCCTCCTAAGGGCAGTTATTACCAATATTTGTCCTCCAGTTGGCGATGGTGGGCTAGGACGATTGCTGTTCTTTCTCGGCATGATGATTCCCAACATCCAGTTTTAGACCTGAGGATGAAGAAAAAACTGATTAACAAAGTGATGGCACATTTAAAAATTCTCTCACTTCAGGATGAGATGCTCTGTCTTCTTACGTTTTTCTTGTAAAACAGGATTTAGGCCAAGTACTACAGACCCACTTGTGTGGAACACCTGTTTGTAGGTGAGCCAGTGATCTGTTGTAGAGTCTGGACTCTCCTCAGGATGGACAGAATTACCATTGTAGTGCCCTGAAATCATAGTAGGACAAATGAATCCAACTTCTGAAGGTCAACTGATTTAAGCATACAATGATTTTGACAATGAAAAGTAACACATTCTATTAAATCCTTCTCTGTCTTTTTTTTTTTTTTTTTTACCTGACTCTGTGCTTCCATAATTATGAATGAAGCTTACAAGACTGTAACAGCCTCCAACCTGAGAAGGTACAAAGCCAAAGAGTGTTAGTTTTATAAAGAATCACATCCATTCCATTCGCTTCCGCTTATCCTTTTCAGGGTCGCGGGGGGCACTGGAGCCTATCCCAGCTGTCATAGGGCAGTGGTTAGCACTGTTGCCGCACAGCAAGAAGGTCCTGAGTTCAATTCCACCATCAGGCCGGGGTCTTTCTGTGTGGAGTTTGCATGTTCTCCCCGTGTTTGCGTGGGTTCTCTCCAGGTACTCCGGCTTCCTCCCACCGTCCAAAGCCATGCAGCTTGTGGGGATAGGTTAATTGATTAATCCAAATTGTCACTAGGTGTGAATGTGCGAGTGAATGTGAGTGTGAATGGTTGTCTGTCCCTGTGTGTTAGTCCTGTGACAGACTGGCGACCTGTCCAGGGTGTACCCCGCCTTTCGCCCTATGACAGCTAAAGAATCACATCAGTGCGATAATTAGGCTGATTCTCTGAGATGTTCTGCAGTCTGTTTTTACCTGTTTGGATGATACAACCAAGTCTCTCTGCAGCCTGACGGGGTCCTGAAGCCTGTAGGTTTGAGTGAGGCAAAACCTCCTCAGGTGCAAGGTCAGAACTCTTGCAGAAAATAAAAAAACAAAAAACTCTGTCTTAAAAAACTCTGAGGTTCAGTGTGCCACAGTTTGGAAACCAGGTCAGTCTATCAATTTTGATGTGACCTCACTCACCTTGACAGTGTATCAAAAGATGACTGACAAACGAGCTGCAAATGAGATCGAGTCCAGAGGACTGTCCGAGGAATGTTCTCTGTGTTTATAATGAAGCCCAGGTTGGCCAGATGCTTCATGACAACAGAAGTTTGGTGGAAGCCTCCTCTTCCGACCATGGTGGAAGCAGGCAGTGATCTAAATACACTCAACAAAAATATAAACGCAACACCTTTGTTACTGCTCCCATTCCCCATGGGATGGACGTAGAGACCTAAAATTCATTCCAGATACACAATATAACCATCCCTCCCAAACAGTGGTCACAAATCAGTCCAAATGTGTGGTAGTGGGCACATCTGCTATATTGAGATAATCCATCCCACCTCACAGGTGATCTGACATCATGAGTAGTGCACAGGTGTACCTCAGACTGCCCACAACAAAAGGCCACCCTGGAATGTGCAGTTTTGTCTCACAGCAAAATGCCACAGATGCCACAAGCAATGAGGGAGCGTGAAATTGGCATGCTGACAGCAGGAATGTCAACCAGATCTGTCGCCCGTGCATTGAATGTTCATTTCTCAACCATAAGCCGTCTCCACAGGCGTTTCAGAGAATATGGCAGCACATCCAACCGGCCTCACAACCGCAGACCTCGTGTAACCACACCAGCCCAGGACCTCCACATCCAGCAGATTCACCTCCAAGATCGTCTGAGACCAGCCACCCAGACAGCTGCTGGAACAATTGGTTTGCACAACCAAACAATTTCTGCACAAACTGTCAGAAACCGTCTCAGGGACGCTCAACTGCATGCCCGTCGTCCTCATCGGGGTCTTGACCTGACTCCAGCTCGTCGCCGTAACAGACTTGTGTGGGCAAATGCTCACATTCGATGGCGTCTGGCACGTTGGAGAGGTGTGCGCTTCACGGATGAATCATGGTTCACATTGTTCAGGGCAGATGGCAGCTGAGAATGTCCCAGTTCTTGCATGGCCAGCATGCTCACCGGACATGTCACCCATTGAGCATGTTCGGGATGTGCTTGACCGGCGTATACGACAGCGTGTACCAGTTCCCACGAATATCCAACAACCTCGCACAGCCATTGAAGTGGAGTGGACCAACATTCCACAGGCCACAATTGACAATCTGATAGACTCCATGCGACGATGTGTTGCACTGCATGAGGCAAATGGTGGTCACACCAGATACTGACCGGTTCTGGGTCCCCAGACCCCCAATAGCGCAAAAAACTGCACATTCCAGGGTGGCCTTTTCTTGTGGGCAGTCTGAGGTACACCTGTCATGATGTCACTCATGATGTCAGATCAGCATCCTGATGTGGCACACCTGTGAGGTGGGATGGATTATTTCAATATAGCAGATGTGCCCATTACCACACATTTGGACTGATTTGTGACCACTGTTTGGGAGGGATGGTTATATTGTGTATCTGGAATGAATTTTAGGTCTCTACGTCCATCCCATGGGGAATGGGAGCAGTAACAAAGGTGTTGCGTTTATATTTTTGTTGAGTGTATGTAGCCAGACGAATGCCCCACTGCCTCAGTGGTGCTAATTGTATTTGTATTTTCTGAGAATTCCGTTCAGAGCCTGCAAATCCCCATCCAGGATTTGCAGGCTCTGAACCCCGTAGCCCTGTGATATAGTTTTGACCACCCAGGCTGAAGTTGACAGCACTGCCCATCTCTCTGTCCTCCAGGATAGAGAAGAAGCAGCCTCTTGTGTCTCGCCTGCTCTGTGTGCCCCAACACTTGTGTTATGGCGACATCTAGTGGCAGAATGCGGATGCAACATCTTTAAGAGAGATCAACTTCACCTCCAGAACTATGCATGACAGGATGATAAGATGCTGACTCTATACATCCACAATCTCAACAGGGTTCTCTGATAAGAACAGATGGCTTATCTAAAGAATCCATTTCCACTCATGTATTTGTCGTTCACTCATTTATTGGACAGGCTAACCCTAACCCTCTTAGCATTCGGCAAACAAAGTGTACACCAAGGATTTAAACACGTGAGGATAATGTCTGCAGCAAAGAATAAACAGGATAAATAACAGAAAACATACAGTCTGATTGACGCACACCACTTCTTCAGCATAAGGAAGAAAGGAATGTGGTAAATATGATTTTATTTTTACTGTAGTCTACTATTAATGTGCATGAATTTTTAAAAATTGTAGTATTTTGTAGCACAGTTGAGAACTTATATTTTTTTCATAGCTATGATGTGTTTATTTAATTGATAAAACTGTTTAAGTGTACTTTAATGCTGTAAGTACATCTCTAAATTAGATGAAAGCAGTGGAAATTAAAACAAAAAGAGGCACATTTTACATGTTGGTTAATCAACAGAGAATTTATAGAGCTTTTATAAGTGGAAACAGTTGCAACCACAGCACATTTCTTATTGTAATTCTGTATCTTTTGAAGTTATTGCCAAAAAGTGGTACAGTTACACAAAATATTCAGGCACACATTGTATAAAGACCATTATGCGTCTTGTATAGTAACTAATATCTGAATGATTTAGACTGCACTATGCACTTTGTGTTACATTTAATTTAATTTAATTATAGATATTACATTGCAACTTCAATAACATTTAAGTGAAGATATATTTAGGACTATAATATGTACATTTATGTGAGTAAAATTCATATTACAAGCAATATACTGAAAAAAAAATACAACAGCTTGTTTTAATTCATATTGAGATTACTAATAAAAAATGTTTTGGGACATTTTTTAACTTAGAGCCAACACTGTAATTAGTGGCCATACTTTTTTACAGTAAGTGTGTGGCGGAGGTGTGGTCCCGGGCGCAGCTGCAGGGGAGGAGTGGTGCAGTGAGCTCAATGGGGCGGTGCTGGAGAGGCAGGTGAGAACACAACTGATGGAGTTTGGGCTGATGACGTCTTTTCTTCCCCTTTTTAGTGAGACGGGAGAGGAGCGGAGGGGAAGCTGGGATCAGCTGAGACGGGAGCTGTCCAGACGGCGGACTGTCAAAACTAATAAACGTTACATCTGCAATAACGTACCGTGTGTGTCTGTGCATGTGTGTACGTGGGTAAAGTGCATCCCACAAAGTGTTTGGTGCATATGTGCTATTTTGATGTGCATTTATCTATAAAGAAACATATTACACTTCCTTTAATTTATCATAAATTAAAGGAAAATCTTAATTGAAACGATATTTCTTTGTATTAAATAAAGTTCAATCTAATCATTTAAGATATCAGGTCAGTCGAGCAGAACAAATGTTTAGCCACTTGGCTATGATAGTAGCCAAGTGGCTAACAAAGGTAAACAGAAGTTTTCCCCACTAACGAATGTTATCTTGTTTCAGGATACATAATACCTGTCATTATCCAACGACACATCTGCTTGCCTGTATCTTTTGCTCGTTTCTCCTCTTGTTTTGCTCTTTTTTTCTAAACTGAGAACCTGATCTCTTTGACCTTTTCTTGTCCATCAGTAATTTTGCACTCCAGTATCAACACCCAACCCTAAAACATAACCTAACAGACCTACACCTCAATGCACAGATTCGATGATATAGGGTTTTGTTTTTCACACAATCCAGGAAAAATAATTAATACATAATGGACTTGGATTGACAATATTATGACTGAAATGTGCACTATTTGGAAGGAGCCCGCCCCCTCCCCTTTCGACTGGTTGTGTGTGAGACTTCAGCACAAGCAACAGCAGCAAACAGGCGCACATATACACTTTTCACGTATATGTGTGTGATAGAATTTAGAAAACACATCAGTGCAAATTATAAGTCTATAGAATGATGGCTTTTATTTTTGTGTTTGTTGTAGGGCTGTCAACGTTAAAACATTAACGCGTCATCACAATTAACGCGATTAAAAATTTTAATGCAACAACCCATCTGAAGTGCAGAATGGACAAACTTTGGACAAACCGCCTGAAATGCGTTGACAGAGGGATTTTGAGTCATTCTGCATTCCAGATGGATTAATTGCATTAAAGCCCGGTTACATTCACCCCCCAAGAACTACATAAAATCCTAAACAGCACACACAAAAAAGAAGCAAATCTAGAAATACAACCACAATAACAAATTCATTAGCCTCAAACAAATTGTCATCACATATACAATATTGAATTAAATCAGCAACATAGCTTCCTCCAAGGAGGATAAGAGACCTGAGACCAGCTTAGCACCTAGTAAGATGCCAGGACACAGCCCAGTCTTTCTCAAAGTGTGGTACTCTTGCTGGTGGTACACGGGAAATCTCCAATTTTTTTAAATATTAAATAAAATACCATTGTGGAGGAATGCAAAGATGACACGAGAGTTCCAGAGGCTCTTCTGGGAGCCAGAGTCCACCAGAAAACATGTCCCCGAGTGTGAGTCCTCTATAAAGAGTAGCCTTTCCTTATCGCCAGCAACAGAGCACTGGCGGACTCATTTCCCTGCAAAGGCGGCAATGCGCTGTCACGCTGATGGCAAAAACACAGCCCTTTTCCACGGTGCCATGTTCCCAGCCACCATCGATGAGTTGGAGGCCCCCGAGAGAATCGCGGGAGATGTTGTTGGTGAGTCGGGAACTATTGCCTGGATGCTGAAGTTCCTGGCAGCCAGGCAGGGCCGTGCAGAGAGGTTTAAAGGGGCGGGTGCTCAAAGTTAAAAAGGGGCACATTGAACCAGGCTGAATAACAACGACACACATTCATCAAGAATCTAATATGGGCAACAAGGCAAAGCAAACATAGCCGATGTTTTACCTGATGGGTACAATGTTGCTGTTGAGGGGTTGCTGTGGATAGTTCTGGAGGGCAGGGCTGTGTTGATCTGAGACTGTAGACAGTAAAAAGTCCATAGGAGAGATGGTAGCTGATTAAACAAGTGTCATGAGATAATAACAAAATTGCAAAGATTGGTGACAGCGCTTGGAACCATAAGGCAGCAAAAAACTGTGAGAAATAATTTAGGCTCTGCCTGTGAATCACTCTTTGCTTCTCTTCTTCCTTCCTTCCCATCATTTCATATATCACTCTCCACTTGCTGTCCATCTGAGAACAAGGCACAACTTGCTATTGCAATAAACTATAATTTAATTATCCACAACTAACAACTCTTGCACTTAATCTAAAATAAAATGATGACAGAAAAATGTTATAGCACTGCCTTTAGTAGCCTCACACAGCTCCTACTGTTCCCTCCTCATGTCCTTACCAGCCATGTCTGGACAATGTTATATCATGAGTAATAATTTAAAAAAATTCATATACATAAAACAAACACATGCACGCACACACAGTGACATTTTAGACCTTCTTCAGACTACTGTACTATGGGCATCCATGGTGCTGATCCAGAATCCTTACATTATTATTTATTACTAGAGCTACAATAATAAAGCAATGAGGAGGGGGAAGTAATAAATATGAAATAATGTATTTATGATGATTCCATTTGTTTCACTATCCACTCTGTGCAGGGCAAAGCTTATTACATTTTTAAACTGTAGAGATACAATCATTTTACTGCTATAAAATCCAAATTTTGTCTTATTTAAAATATAAATCTAATATGACCTGCTTCTTGGGGCGATCGTGGCTCAAGAGTTAGGAGTTCGCCTTGTAATCGGAAGGTTGCCGGTTCAAGCCCCGGCTTGGACAGTCTTGGTCACTGTGTCCTTGGGCAAGACACTTAACCCGTTGCCTACTGGTGGTGGTCAGAGGGCCCGGTGGCGCCAGTGTCCGGCAGCCTCGCCTCTGTCAGTGCGCCCCAGGACGGCTGTGGCTATAATGTAGCTGCCATCACCAGTGTATGGATGACTGGATGTGTAAAGCGCTTTGGGGTCCTTAGGGACTAGTAAAATACAAATACAGGCCATTTACCACTTAATGTATGTTCTTTAAAATACAGCGCGTGTTTTTTAAAATATTATAAATATAATAATGCATAATTATGTGGACATGCATATTAGATCGTTTTTAGTGAAATATAATTAACTTGTGTTTCTCCTACAGCTCCGGACCGCAACAAATGCGCGTGCTCTTTGTGAGCTCGTTCCCGGCTCGTAACCAGCGCGTTCTGCCGTCAAGGGCGATCATTGGTTAAATGTGATCATGTTACTCATGCAAGCCAGATCCTTTTATTTAGCAAAACTATGATTAATAGTTAAATATTATTGTTGAGGGGCACAGACAGGACTCCGCACGCACACACACACATTAAAAAAAAAAAAAATTAAAAAAAAAAGTTGCCTCAACAAAAGGGCACTTTGGGCACCCATCAGGAAAGGGGCGGGTGCTCAAGCCCCTCTAGCCCCCCCCTCTCCACGTGCCTGCAGCCAGGAGAATGTGATTCGCTTCTTCTGCAAGTGAGTCCATCTCATTGGTCTTATCAGTGTTGAGGGTGAGCTTTGTTGTCCTCACACCATGGCACCAGACCGGCCACCTCTCTCCTATAAGCCGCTTTGTCCCCTCCAGTGATGTGACCAATCACTGCAGTGTAGTCCGCAAACTTCAGTATGGTGTTATCCCTATTGGAGTCCACAACACAGTTGTGGGTGGACAGGACGTAGAGGATGGGACTGAGGACGCAACCCTGTGGAAGCCAGTGTTAGTACTAATGCTGGCTGAAGTCCTGTTGCCCATCCTGACGGACTGGGGCCTACAAAAAGTCCTGTAGCCAGTCACATAGGGTGCGATGTAAGCCAAGTGTTGGTCAATGTCAATGGTCAATGGTAACTTTAGTGTCCCTGATGGGAAATTGATTCGCAGTATGTCAAAACAAACAACAAACATACAACCAACACATCACGTACACTCATTAAAAAAAATACTATAATATAATATAAGCCTGATAAAACAACCTAGATATTCCATTGAAAAAAGTGCAATGTGCAATGGCAACAACACTTACAATTTAGTGTTGTTAATTAAGATAATAGCACTAGGTACAAACGACAATTTGTGTCGCTTTGTCTTCACTGCAGTCATTTTATAACGACGACCTGATGGAAGCAGTTGAAAATCGTTAAAGAGAGGATGATCTGAACACAACAGGACAGAAGTTGCCTTCCTCAGCACCTGCCTGTTATAAAAGTCCACAAGCTGGACCTGAGACCTCCCTGAAATCTTGCCCGCCACTTTAACCAGATTGTTAAGTCTGGTCTTTTTATCCATGGACATACTACCGTACCAAGCAATGATACAGAAAGTTAAAACAGATTCAATAAAACTTTTATAAAAGAGAGTCATCATTTCAGATGAAACATTAAAACCTCTCAACCTCCTTAGAAAGTACAGTCTTTGTTGGGCCTTTTTCACTGTAGCAGCAAGATGTGACTCAAAGGACAGGGTCTTATCAAGAACAACCCCCAAGTACTTGTAACTATCCACCATTTCAATGGCTGCACCATTTACCACTGTAAGCGCAGGATGAGGGGATGACTTCCTGAAATCTATAACCATGTCCTTGGTTTTCAAGGTGTTAATCATTAAGAAGGACTGATCATACCATGAAACAAACTCATCCACAACAGGCCCATGGGAATCCTCTTCACCATGAAGGAGGCTTACAATGACTGCGTATTTGATGAAATGCCTATTGGCCTGTGTGCTGCGACAGTCATTAGTGTACAAAATATACAAAAGAGGAGAGAGACAACAACCTTGTGGTGAGCCAGTGGAAGAGTTCAGCTGTTTGGAAAAACAGCCGTTTATTCTCACACACTGTGATCTATCAGTTAAGAAGTCTAAGATCCAACCAACGAGATTAAAATTAAGTTTAAATTGGTTAAGAAGCTTGTCCACTAAAAGATGTGGCTGGATAGTATTAAAAGCAGAAGAAAAATCGATAAATAAAAGCCGAGCATGAGCTTTGGCGCCATCAAGATGGCGATAAAGGAAGTTCAACAGAGTGACCACTGCATCATCCACACCTCTACAAGGCCTGTATGCAAATTGTAGTGGATCTATCAGCTTCTCTACTTGCTGCAGGATCTCCTTCCTGACAAGTTTTTCGAAGGACTTCATCACTAAAGATGTAAGAGCAACAGGCCTAAAATCATTTAATGATGTAGGTTTTGTGGTCTTAGCAACTGGAGAAATAATTGATTTTTTCCATACCTCTGGAACCTTCTGTTGCTGAAGAGATAAAAGAAAGATGTGATAAAAAATACCACATAATTGCTCAGCGCATGTTCTAAGCACCTGGCCACATATATTATCAGGACCTGGACTTTTATTAGTCTTACTCATTTTAAAAAGATTTCCCACCCTTCTTTCATCAAAGAACAAAACTGGGGGGCCTCTGGTGCTCTCTATTAAGGAATCAAGTGTATTCCTTGGAATATGGTTATCATTAAATCTCGAATAAAATCTGTTCAGCTCATTGGCTAACTGAAAATCTGAACTAAAACCAGGGAGACTTATCTTATTACAGTCACTGAGACAGTGACCAGTCATGTGTTTCATGCCAGCCCAAGCCACCCTTAAGTTATTGCTACCCATCTCCGCCTCTACCTTATCCTTGTATTTTATTTTAGCTTTTTTAATTTCTGATCTAATCTCCTTCCTAATTTCTCTGACTTTCAAGGTATTCCCTTCAGTAAAAGCTTTATTCCTTTCGTAAATCAGCCTCGTAAGAACTTTAGAGGACCATGGTTTGTTATTAGGGAAAGAATTCACAACCTTTGAGGGAATAATCATGTCTCTACAAAAGGATATATATCCGCAGACAACGTCAGTGAGTTCATTAATGTCTCTACATGATTCAGTAAACACCGACCAGTCTGTACAGTCAAAGCAGCCCTGCAGGGCTAAAGAGGCATCATCACTCCAAACCTTTATGCGGTGTTTCCTCACTTTCTCTCTTCTCAGTACAGTCTTATAGACTGGCAGAAGATGCACCGTGTTGTGATCCGAGGATCCGAGGGCGGGGCCAGCCACAGATGTATACGCACCTTTTATGGAGCCATAACATAAATCCAGAGTCTTATTGAAGCGAGTGGGACAGTGCACATACTCATAAAAACTGCTCAGTGTTTTCTTCAAGTCGCAGCGATTAAAGTCCCCAAGAACAATATTAGGGGCTTCAGGAGAGAGAGATTGTAGAGAGTGGATAGCATTGGAGATGGTGTCAGTCGCATCTTAGGATTCGCTTTGGGGTGGATGTAAACGACGGTGACGTTGATCTGTGGGAATTCCCTCGGCAGATAAAACGGCCTCAAAGACACAGAGAGGAGCTCAATGTCAGGCAGACACACTTGTCTACGAACGGTCACGTTTTTACACCATTTCTGATTTATATACAAACACACCCCTCCTCCTTGCGATTTCTGGGTAGCTCCGGGGTCTCGATCCAAACGTATGGGAACCCCGAAGCCATTTAATTCCAGAGAACAATCAGGGTCAGAATCCTTGAGCCAAGTCTCTGTGAATGCCATTAGACATGCATCCCTGTAGTCACGTAAATGTGCAACATTCAAATGCAGTTCATCTAATTTACTACTCAGAGACTGCACATTAGCCAGGATTATTGATGGTAAAGGAATACGGTTGTACCGTATTTGCTTCCGCAATCGCTGACGTAGGCCTCCCTTCTTACCCCACTTCCTTGCTTTGACTCTGTTAAAAACAAAAGTGCCCCTGTGATTACTGGATAATCCAGAGCTGGAAAACACTGGAGGGTGAAAAGAGTCCAAAGACGGGCCTGTCCACCGAAGATCCAGAAGAAACTCCCGTGAGTATGTAATTGTGTGGGAGTAGCACTGACTCCAAACAACCGTCAGGATTGCCAATAAAACCAAGCGAAATAAAAAACCCATCTTCATTAAAAGAAGTTCCACAAAGCACAAGCCGATGCTGTAGGATTTCCTCAGGCAAAAAAAAAAGAAAGAAAAATAGGATAAAATAAAGGAATAAAAAATAAGTTAAGACACTGACACTGACAGACAGAGACAACCTGCTGGTCGCCGCAAGAGCAGCGCCAGCTTGTGAGTGAGTTTGTGTGGGATGACAGTAGTGAAGGCGGAGCTGTAAACAACAAAAAGTACCCTGATGTATGAGTCTTTGTTTTCCAGATGGGAAAGGGAATCGTGAAGGGCAGCAGCGATGGCGTCTGACGTGGACCTATTGGGCCGATAGGCAAGCTACAGGGGATCCAGGGTGTCTGCGATGTTGCTCTGGATGTAGGCCAGCACCACTCTCTCGAAGTACTTTGTAATGATTGGAGTGAGTGCAACTGGTCTATGGTCAATAGGGGTGATCTGGTGGTTCTGGAAGGTCTGGGGGGTTCGGAAGGTCTGGGGGTTCTGGAAGGTCTGGGAAGTCTGGGGGGTCTCGAAGTGGGTGTAGAATCGATTGAGGTCATTCAACAGACTGCCTGCAGAGCTGATGGTGCTGATGGCATCCCTGTACTCTGTGATGTGCTGTAAGCCAAATATCATGGACTGTCATCTGTGGCCATTTTTGCTTAGCTCTGGGGGTGAGGGACCATAACAAGTTTAAAAGGGTGTGATTAAATCTCTCTGTGGTACTATTACCCATGGGGTGGTATGGTGAACACCACCCAATGGCCAACACCACCCAAAACCAGAAGCTATGCAAGCAGCTCACTCTCAAAACTAGCTCCCTGGTCAGAGTGAATGCGCTGAGGGAAGCCATCCATACAGAAGAATTAATCCATCCCAGCTTTTTAGCAACTCTCTTAGCTGTCTGATACTGGCGTTTGAATGCATGTGCTAATTTTATGAAGTGGTCAGTAAACATAAGGACATCCACAGACTTGTTGTTTCTGTCCTCAGCTGACCAGAAGTCAATGCACACAAGTTCCAGTGGAGAACAGGTCCTAATGCCTTCCAAAGGAGCTCTGGGGTCTTGCTGAGGATACACCTGTGGCAATTTCTCACATGATTGCGCACATCCTTCTCTATATCATACCAGAAGAAACGCTATCGAGCTAAGCAGAGTGTGCAAGGTTGACCTTGATGGCCAGCATCATCGTGTATGTCAGACAGTGCCATTTGTTTTAGGGAGTCAGGCACCACAAACTGGAATCTCTTGTGTTTGGTCATTGGGTCCCTCACAACTCTGTAGAGGACACCAATGGGGAATGTGAGCTTGTCCCATTGTTTTAGGAGCCGCAATATTTGTTGGTTCTTGTGACAGCGCTCAACTCTGGAGGGCCTGTGCTTATGCTCAACATAGTGGGCTACTCTAGAGATCACAGGATCCCCTATTTGGTGAGACAGGAGATCAACATGAGAGACATCACAGGCAGGTGGACTAATCAAGATCAGGTGAGCAACAAGGGATGTTGCGCGCTGGTGAGAAGCAGACTCCCACTCACAGAGGGAGGACATGAGAGAAGAGACATTATCAGTTGACAGAGACACATTAATTGCAGCAGAGGTAGGAGCACTGCGTATCGACTGAGGTTGACAGGTCAAACGGAAGCCATCTTGGATACTGGAATCTTTCACAACTTGCTAGAGGCGCTGGGCCAAAGGTCTCACAAATGGTTTTCTGCTCAGGGTGTCTTCCACAATGTTCAGCTTTTCAGGAACATATTTGATCTCAAAGAAATATGGCGCAAGCTGCTCACAGGCATCCAGATGTGGCTTAGTCATAATGTATGTGAGAGGGCTGTTATCAGTCCAGACAATGAACTAATGACCCTTAAGCCAGTGGCTGAACCTATTGCACACAGCCTACTTCAGAGCCAAAAGTTCGAGTCTGTGTGCTGCCTGGCTGCGGCTGAGATACTTACTAGCAAAGAATATAGGTCTTACTCTCTCTTCAGCAGCTGGCACCTGGG
This sequence comes from Mchenga conophoros, assembly GCF_057382185.1. Lineage (NCBI taxonomy): Eukaryota > Metazoa > Chordata > Actinopteri > Cichliformes > Cichlidae > Mchenga > Mchenga conophoros. The sequence goes on from NC_140538.1 coordinate 14,749,861, forward strand.
ATAAGACAGCGCCCAGCCGTCCAAGCATCAGTTGAAAGGATGAATGGGTTTTCAAAGTCAGGATATGCCAGCACCACACAGCTGAGGAGTGCACCTTTGAGTTCCTCAAATGCCTTCTCACAAGCAGGAGTCCAGTCATGAGAGGTCAGCTCATGAAAGGTCGCAGGTTTCCAACACCCATGGCAGCCCTTAATCCTCTTCTGACCGGCAGTTGGAGCAAAGAGTGGCATTGCAATACGAGAGCATCCTAGAATAAAATGCTGGTAAAACATAACCATGCCAAGGGAGGATCTAACTCTCCTCTGAGATGGGGTGCAACCATCACCATCCATGAGGTCAGCCTTCTGAAAACTGGTAATAACCCTCACTTTATCTTAATCAACTGAGACACTTGTATAACCAGGGGTGCACATAAGTGGTCCGCAGGTGCGCATTTGCTGTCAAAATAAAAGACGTGCACCAGATAAGAAGTTGCAACACGCGTTTGCATACAAATAAAAGGCACTGTTTTTGTCCGCTAGAGTGGGATTTTCATGGCATGTTCTGCACCACATCTCTGCGCATTCATCATTTGTTTGAAGCCAGCTCACCACCTGCAACCACTTTTCCGAGAATACGCGCTTCCTTTGCGGTTCGGACTCCTTCTGACATTTCTTTGGAGGTGGAGGAACACCAAACTAATTGCTTAAAGGAGCTTGCTTCTTCGACATCCTTAAGAGTTCTAAACAAATGTCTGTCCTCCTCCAGAAAATTTTATGTATGCAAACAGGCGTTGCAACTTCTTATCTGGTGCGGGTCTTTTATTCTGACAGCGAATGCAGACCACTTATGTGCTCTTGATAAATCGAGGAGATATTTGAAGTTTACATAGCTACATTCTCGCCTGAAAATATCCTAAAAGTTTATTTTGTGAGCCAGAAAGAGTAATATTAAAACTAAGTTTATTTTTTATTCCTATTTATTCTATTTATCCCCTTTGTATATTTTATTTATATTTGTCTCTGTATTTATATATGTGTGTGTGTGTGTGTGTATATATATATATATATATATATAACAATTCTGTAACTGTAACTTCGGTCGTTGCTGTGCTTTTTTTTGGAAGTCGAATTTCCCAGAGGAACCCACCCGAGGGATTAATAAAGTTCTATCTTATCTTATCTTATCTTAAGTAGCTGCCACGATAGTTGGAAACAGGGGCGATTTTAGCCCATTTTTGGGGGTGCTTCAGCAACCCCAAAATGAATCAAAGATTTCACCCCCAAAGATTTCTTGCTTTTTTCTTTTTTTTTTACAATATTTGCTGTTTGTGTGACACACTACTAAAATATAACAAGCATACAGTACATAGGTTGAGACGTAACATTTTAACAATAAAAGTATAGATAACCCCCCTCCCAAAATGGTTTGTTCCAGCTCTCCCCTGCTTTGGCTCTAGCGCCGTTGCTGCCAGAGCGATGGTGGCTGAGTGGAGGTGTGGGTGCCTGGCTTAACCCTTAGATGCACACGTGGGGTCAAAAATGACCCCATGAGTTGTTTTTCTTCAAAATCTTTAAAATGAAAAGTTGTAATATATTCATATTCCAGGTATTCCTCATAAAATATGTTTGTAACATGAGGCCATTTGCATTTTTATTTATTATTTCATTAATTTTAAAAAAAAATGCAGTTTTTGTATCACTACCCCACTCTTCCACAAGTGGGGTCAAAAATGATACTTTCACGGGAACCTTGATCACATGAAAGGAAGACAAAAGCAAAATAGGATGACAGAGTCAACAACAAAGTTTTGTTAGAGTAGAATTCATGGAAGAGCTGTTGTATTGGGTCTAAATTACACTAAAAGGGCCAGTAAGTTTTTAAGTTTACTGCCATTGTCAGAAGTTTATTACCTTTTATTGTCTTCTGTGTGTTCTTTTATTACATGTTATGTGTTATGTGTTTTATTTTTAAGCAGATTATGTGCTGCTGTACGCCGTGAATTTTACCTTTGGGGATTAATTAAACTATTATCTGGCAAGATTTTATAAAAAATAAAAAAACTTCTATACATGTAATAATGACTTTTTTTCACTTTGACGTTTGCAAGCTACCGTCATCTACTGACGTTTTGGCACTGAACCCGCAACAAAGAGGATTGTGCGTGCTGTGATACATTCATCCACTTCTGGTGCAATAGCAGCTCCTGACAAGGCCACTGATCCACTTCACCGACCAGTAGGCATAGTTCATACATCATGTTTTTTGTTTCTTTTTCTTTTCTTTTACAGCTTTCTGATAAGTAGGCACTCAAAAACATTTTTTTGCCACTACAGCTACGTTCACACTGCAGGTCTTAATGCTCAATTCTGATATTTTTTTTTATAAAATCTGATTTTTTTTTGTCTGGTTGTTCACACTACAAATAAAATGTGACCGCAAATGCACTCTAGTGTGAATGGTTCATGGCCCTCAAAACGGCCCGCATGCACAAAAGAAGACGTCACACACAACGCGCTCTGTTTACGGAAGTAAAAATGTCAGCTACAGAGCTAGTAGGTGTTGTTCCAGCAGTCTATCAAGTTCTGCACAGTCGTAACCAACAGAATTTTGACAAATTAATTAGAGAAAGAAGGACACTGAGAAAAAAGAGAGCCCGTGCTTTAACAATGGCCTTGTTTGGTATATATGGACACGGAGTTGGAACCAGGAGTGGTGGGATTGGGATGTGAGAGAAAACCTCAAAACTTCAGTTTCTGTCCACTGACTCGCTCCGCCCCCAGTTTCTGCTGCCATGCTTCTCGTTTGTCTTCTCTGGCACTGATAATTGGCGTCTGTCTTGTGTCAGTGACATAAAAGACGGATTTAATGCGACATGACCATTCAAACAGCAGTCGCTTTTTCTAAAACATCAGAAATGTATCAGATTCAGTACCACATACAAAAGTGACCTAGGTCGGATTTGAAAATATTGGATTTATGCTGTTCAAACTGTCATACCATGATTGGATATGGGCCAACAACATTCAGCAGTCCACAATCAGCAGGATCATCAAAACCCGGGTCAGTTTTTTGTACACCTTACTCGGCGCAGTTGAGATATGGTTGTCTCCTGAGGTGATTAGAACCACGATGCCAAGTGTGTTTGGAAAGTACTCTGACACCCAAGTCATTGTTGACTCCATGACTGTGAGATGTCAAATGCCTTCATCTTTACTCTTACAGATGAAGAGAAAAAGTGAAAAAGAATTATTTAGGCAATCTGGCAGTATCCCGATTCTGGATTAATATATGGCTGTAATGGTGGATAAGAATTGATGACCTGGCTGGTGCCCTGCAAAGTCTACAGACCACCTTTTCTCAGTAAAAACTTACAACTCTAACATTATGATGTGCTGTTCACTCAGGACATTGCAAGGTTAAGGATACATGCGAAGAGACATGTGAGGGAGGACAAAATATTTGACACCATCATCCCTCTGACCATTGCTGGCAGTGTCAACCAGTTTTTGTTTTTTTTGCAGTAGCCTGCTTCCTAAGTAATTCTCAAAATATATCTTTGGTCAAATCTTTGGCTAAGGATCTCAGTGTGTATTAAGTTGCACAGTTCACAGGCGATCAGATGGATCATCTGGTTGAGAGGTATCCTGTATACTGAAGCTAGCAGTCCTCTGCAGCAGCGAGGGGCTTGAACTCGATTTATAGAATAAAGGCAATGAAACACTTTAAAAAGTTGCACAGTTCATTCTGGTGCTTGAGTTTGAATTGAGTAATTTAAACAGCTCCAATGATTAAGGGCAAACTTTTGAGAATCAGCTTATTATGAAAAAAAATGTTTTGTGTTTTTCTGTTCTTAATCCCTTATTACACACTTATAACATACAATAAAGCAAATTAACTAGCAGATGTTGAAAGAAGTAGTGGTCCTTAAAATAAATGACACAAGCACATACTCACAGGAGATTTTAGGACACTTTTATAGCTAAAACAGCAAAATACTTCCAGGCAGCCTGCTAAACATTATAGGTCTTAAGAAAATGAAGAACAATTGTTAGAATTCAGTTTAATAACAGAAAATTACATTTGTTTTACTATTTACAACTTAATTCTCAGTTTTTTCTTTTACATAGAAAAAACAGCTGTTTTCTGTGAATTCATAGTTAATGTCTGTTATTTAAGTGCACAAAAAAGTCCTTTTTTTGTTTGCTTGGTTTGCAGATGTGATAAATATATACACACACAGACCCAGTGCAATGTGTGCTGCATAGTCAAACCTTAAAAAGTGACTCTTGAAGGGCTGTGACAGGATATGGACGTCACACAAGTTAGATTTGAAAACAATCGGCTTCCTAGGCTGCGAGTCTGGAGGATAAGTAAGTGGATGAGCTGGTTGCGGTCTTCTTGGCACAGATGCATATAATTTTGGTGCTTTGTCCTGTGTCTTGTGTGGGCTTAATGCTTAATGCAATAATAGCACACAAAGCTGTTACCAACAGGCCACAATGTGAGCATTGCTCTGCTGCGTTCTGCTTTACTACAACAAAACCAAATAGCTGCAAAACCGCCACCAGAGAGCTGCTGCTCGTACATTTCTGCTCCGTGGAGCAGCATTATCATCCGCAGCCAATGTGTTCCGCCTCCCATCGCCCCCGGGTCATATGCAGAATAAGGCAGTGTAGTAGCTCCACCGAGATGGAGGAAAGGAACAAAAATAAAATAAAGTAAGACAATGTTTTTGTTGTTTTAAAGAGGCTGCTGGAAGGGGCCGTGTTGCAAAGCATCCCTAGGGACACAGAAGAAACGGTAAGGAGATGATTCAGGGGAGGCGGCAGGTAACAGTTCGTCTCCCACTCATGCAGCTTCACGTATGCTGAAGTTCATTAATGGTGTGCATTTCATAGATTTAGCTAACTTTAGTCACAATGCCCTGGGTCTTTTTTTAGAAACTGGGTCACATCAATGTAAACTCAGAATAACAAGCAAAGCAACAAGTTTTGTTTTGTGGTTTTTGTTTGTTTTTTTTCCAGAAATTGTTTTGCATGCATGTCAGTGCTGCAATCTGCTCTGAAGCTGACACGTCTCCTTTTAAGTGCACTATGCATTTGTTCATTTCAATTTTCATGCGATGTTGTGGCAGAGCGCTTCCTATTTCTTTTTAACTTCCTTGAAGTTGAACTTCTTTAAATTTAGCTGCAGAGCATCTTTTTTGTTTATAGAGCTGGCGCTTTTAGGCCTACAGGTGGTAATCATAATCTACAAATGCACTGGGACTGAATACCAAATCCATATTGGCTTTGCTTTTAAATTCAGAGAAGCTATACTGCAGCAGCTTTGACATTTAAGCATAACTGCCATGCTAGTTTTCTCCTTTTGTGTCTCGAAGAGACTTTATTTTAAACTTTGGGGAAGGAATGCACAAATTTAAAGTTATATTTAGGGGTTAAAACCAGGTATGAATATGCTTTTTGGACATATCTTGAATGAGAAGTCCACAGCAAGTATTTAGAGTATTTTGGGTAAGTAAGCTAAGATTCACATGTAACTGGTCTTGTGGAGATAAAATGTGCTTTTGACTTTGCCCAGTGTAGCAGTAATCAGGACTGGGAGGACAACCCTGATGCTTCTTCACACACAGAACAGGAAGAGAATCACGCTGCTCTTCAACTACAGGAAATACCCTCTGTGCCGATGACGCAGGTCTCAGGGGAAAGCTCAGCAAATTCTGTAGAGGTGAAGCAAACTGTAAACTGTGTAAGTGCAAGGCTGCCTGTGCAAAGCTGTGCAACATATTTCAGCATGGACACACACACACACACACACACACACACACACACACACACACACACACAAATGTTCACGCATTGAGATACATTATTTCTTTAAGTTCTATCTTGTGTTGTATGTTAAAACTATGGCATACAATTAAGTTTGACTTAGTTGTCAAACACAACTACAGGATATGCCTTTCTCTCCCTCAGCACCAGCTTACACACATGCACGCAAACTAGATGAAAGGACGTAAATCTGTAAAGCTGCCACTAGATGATAAGTCTGAGCAGCGAGATTTCCCCCAGCAACACGTCCAGCGGTCTGCCTAATTAGAGCCGAGTGTATCTGTGGGCAACGGAGTCTGTATCTGCAAATGTAAAGGGGATTTGGCCGGGAGCATTCATTCACTCGGCTGTCTGGTGGGAAGACAATGGTGAGGGCTGCAGATTGTATTTCTTGTTTCCAGAGGAAAAAAAGAATAATGCCGGTTGAATATCCCATAGAGATGGATTTATTGGGAGTGCTGGTATTGGAAAAATCCGGTTAGGGACTTAATCAAAACAGAGCAGCAACAGCAGCAGAGACTAAGCTGAGCCTGTAGGCCAGGCCAAACTGAAGCCAGCCCTGCATATCCTGTCCTTTACCTGTCCTCTCTGTCCTCAGAGTGGGTCCACTCCACTCATTTATCCTTTGTCTGAGCCATTATATGAAAGGGCGTCCTCCCTTCCTGTCCTCAAGGATAAGCCCTCCCTCATTTCTGCGTGTGACCTCATGCAGAATATACGAACATTTTTCTGTCTGTGTGCAGAGTTTTGCTGTGAAACTCCAAATCAGGGATACCTAGACCTCAAGAGTTACTTAAGCACTAATCAGGAATAAAACAGAACACATAGAATATGGATATAATACATCAAATGTAAGGCACAAACACAATAAAACTATACAACAGTGTCCAATGATGTTCAGTTTAAGCTTATTTGGTACATGAAGGTTGTGTAAGTGACGTTTTTAAGTTCATTTATTTAATGGTTCTTTGGAACCTGGCGTCCACATGTGTAGACCAAAATACTTAATTTTGCTCTACAAGGGCCTGATATCCCCTTATGAGGACATTATACTCCCACTGTTCTATCAAAGACATCCTCATATGTGGATCTCATTTTTCTCAGAAACAAAAATCAGGTAAAAAATAAATAAAAATCTGGTAATTCTTTGTTTTTACGTTCATCTCGTCCCAATCAGCCCAAATAGCAAAGAGAAATTAAAAATGCATGCCGTGAAAGAGTTCGGGTCTTAGGAGGTTTAGCTAAACAATTTGACTTTCATTAACAGAATCCCAGCTGCTGGCTGCACAATCATTTCATTTTATTATTTTAATACATGGATGTTTATGCATTTCAATCAGAAGTCAGTGGTATGTATCGAATTACAGGATGCATAACCAGTCAAATGTTTTACTACACATCAATGACTCCTTTTTTTATTTCTTCAATAAAATATAAGAATCTTTAGTTGAGGTCATAAAAGTAAGTAATGAAACAATGCGTAACAATGCCAGGTTAACTTATTTCCTCCTATAGCTATAAGATAATGACCAAAAGCATTAGAAGGAGAGAACTAGGTGATTGGCTTCAAATAATGGAAGTTTCCAGACTAAAATCTCACTGAGATGCTTTGAGATGAAGTGGATAGCAGAGAGAAAGCAAAGTAACCAAAGTGCCACACATTTCTGCAACACTGTTTGGACAAATGTTTCAACCAAAGTTTCGTTTAATGTAAGAAGAATGTCATAAGTGTGCTCATCAGGTTTTCACATTGAATCTAGGATTTAAAATTTAATTACTTATGTAACAAGTGTCACCTGGCAGTTTGTTGCTCTCTGCCAGGTGATTGGCTGAAGAGCTGTGAAAAGGTAGTGGGTGTGTGGGGTGAAGTCAGCGCTCTTCTGTGGAAAAAACCAGAGGCAATTAATTCACTCAGGTGCGAGTGGGTGTACTGTCGGTAAGAGACTTTTGCCATTTTTGTTTGGATCTTTTGCTATTGCATGTGCCTATTTTTAATGTGTCATTGGACTTTTTTAGTGTGACCACGAATTTTAATAGAAGAATTGATCAAGCCCTAGATCGACTGCGCGCAGGGAAACTGATCAATATTGTAGGTATATTGAGTGTTTGTTTTAGCTTCATGATTTTGAATGGTTTTATTTTATTGGGTAATATTTTAATTGATAATGTTGTTTGTTTTTCAGCTGTGCTGTCTCTGCTGTCCTTTTTTTTTTTTTTTTTTTTTTTTTTTTTTTTTTTTTTTTGTTCTTTTGATTGATTTGTAATTTTGTTTTGGTTAGTCCGTCCAGCCGTAGAGGCGGTTATTGATTGAGAGTAAGTTTTGTAAGGGCGGACTAACCTCTCTTTTGTTTTTTTATTTTAATTGTTTGTGCCAGTTCTCTTTATCTCTCAGATCACAGGCCATACATAGCACTGATTCCCAGTTGCGCTGAGACCCGAATTGTTTGCAGTGTGTGCCACGATTGCAGTGTCGCTAAGCGGGGTGTGACGGGTTGCAGTGTTATTTCGCGCAGTTTGTATGGTAAGTCTCATGTGCAGCTGGGATATCAGCAGGGTGTGGTGTAAGTCCTGTCTGGAAACGACTGGGAATTTGTATGTTTAACTCATGTAATAAATAAATGATCAATTATTTCTTTGCCCCGTTTACTCATCCCTTGTCCTCGGTTACACTTATTTTTAATTTGTACTCACACTGACACTCACCGGCCACATTACTACATACACCTTACTAATACCACGTTGGATCCCTTTGACCTTCTTTATGATTTAGGATTCGTGTAGATTTTGGCTCATATTCAGTTTCAGCGTTCAAGAAACCAGTTTGAGATGGGCTTTGTGACGTGGTATGTCTTCTTGTTGGAAACAACCAGTGTTGGGACTAACGCGTTACAGTAACTACGTTATTATTGTGGTAACGAGCACGGTAACTAGTTATTATGCCAAAACCAGGAACGCGTTACTCGTTACTGGGATTTAGATAGGGTCGTTACTCGTTACTTCGTGTGGTGGCTATCGCGGAGCTTCCACAGATTCAGTAACATTAGCAAGTGGTGGAGGCCAGCAGGTGGATGAAGGAAAAGGGACACAGAAGGAAAAGAGACCCGAGGCGGCCGTCGGTCCAAGTGTGAACTGAACTTCAGGTAAGAAGTTATGACCTGCAGTCTCTCTGGGTCAGATATGAACCAAGTTTAGGTGGAGTTTATTTTCGTTATTCTGACTTTTTCCGTACTGCGTGCTAGCTAGCATGACGGAGTTTCTATACAGCTGGGTGGGTGCTATGAAGTTAATGATGTTGAACTTTATTTTGTTCATAAGTTATTAGAGTTGCCAACCGTCCCGTCTGGTATTCAGAGAAAATATTAGGCGTTTCTTATTGAGGTGAAAAGGAACAGTTTGTCCCGTAATTCAGCTACAATGAAAAAGGCACAAAGCTGGAGTTATTCTGTGTCTTTACGCTGCACAGCTGCCTCTTCTTCTCTCATCCTGTGCCCCTCCCTCTCCTGTTTCTACTTCAATCATGAAACTGATCAATGATCAGCTTTTCTCTCTTGTTTGTTTATCGCCCACTTTGCGCCGAAAGAGGAAACCAGCGGATGTCGCGCTAAACAACAGCAGCACGTTTAAGCTTGATCAGCTATTGTTAGAATTTATTTAATATTAATTTCTAGTATCAGCTGATGTTTGCTGGAGCCACAGCTGCAAAAAAGCTGCTGGTCAGGATGTCGGTTTGGATATGTGGTGAGAGGGAAACATGAAGATGAAACCAGGAGATGTCCTTACTGAATCATCAGAGCTGAACAGGTGATGGAAAAACAGGTTAACCTTTTAGGTGACATGAATGAGTTGAAGGGAAGTTATGAACTGTTTCTGAGAGACAAATAACCCCAGGATCCTTTTTTAGGTAGCTGACAGCTGGTAACTGTGCAGGTGCGGATCTAGCAAAGTGTTGCCAGGGGGGCAGGTAGGGCATTAACAGGGAAAGGGGGGCACAAAGAAATACTTTTCTTTCTTATTCTCATTTAAAATGTCTCGCTTTTAAAAAAAAAAAAAAATAATTATCTGAATCTTACAACAAACGATTGATAGATTGATGCATATGTACCATCAAAACAGTGCACATCACTGTCACAACAGCGTTTGTTTTCATTCAAAGGCTTTATGATTTTTCCTATAATGGTGGGCCGGTCTCTAGTCAAAATGCCCAGGACGATTTTTTTGTCCCAGTCCAGCCCTGTATGCAGCTCATCTGCAGTCTGGTGTTACCTACATCTTCCTATTCAGAAGGCAGAATTTCCGAGTTCTTAGTACAATCGAAAGCACCACGACTGCAGTTTTTGTGTTGGATGTAAAAGACGCACATGACGCTGTGACGTAGGCTAGAATCATGGCAGCAGTCAATGACTGTCCAGGCGTGGGATTTCTCTCGTGGAAATATGCACATTATCTTTTCCTTTCTATTGGTAGGTGGCACAGTGCACTTGTGGCAAGTAAGCAAGCTAGAAGACTGGCAAAGTTATGGAAGAAACACATTAACAAGAGAATTCTGAGTAAAACCAAAGTTACTTTCCCTAGTAACTAGTTACTTTGAAAGTAACGAGTCACTTGAAGTAACTGAGTTACTTTTGAGAGAAGTAACTAGTAATGTAACTAAGTTACTATTTTAAAGTAACTTACCCAACACTGGAAACCACTATAAAGGGATGGAAATGGTCGCTAATAATCCTCCATAGAAAACCCCATAGTCTGAACTGCAAGTCCTGATGTATCTGTACTTTACAACAAATTTTGCATTTAAGACTCATCAGACCAGGCAACATTTTTGTCGATGCTCTGTTGTCCAGTTTTGATGAGCCTGTGCAAACTTTAGCTTCAGTTCTCTCTTCTCAGCTGACAGGAGTGACACATACGTTCAGTGTGTTGAGCATTGATAGATGCTCTTCTGCATACCTTGGTTGTAGCTATAGACAGTGCAACAGAGGAAAAAAAATCTGACAAGGAAGGGTGGGTCTGACTGTGAAACTGCAGACCCACTAGCTAATGACTGCTCATTAGCCAATGTGTGATTTTGTCGTCTGTTTTGAAACACCAACAAACCTTCAAGGAACATACATACATACATGTATGTATGTATGTATGTATGTATATGTACACATATGCTATATACATATAGTATAATCATTCTAGTACAATGCTATGAGATATTGTAACACACCATTCTAATCTGACATTCCATTTGGGGCTATATTGAAGTAACAAATGTACAAATATATATACAATTGTGTGATTTGTATATTCATAAGACCCTTATGAAAAGGAAACCGAGGGAACAGTTTACCCTGCCCGGGATAGGGTTACCGGGGCCTCGTCCTGGAGCCAGGCCCGGGGAGGGTGCCCGAGGGCGAGCGTCTGGTGGCCGGGCCTTAGTCCATGGGGCCCGGCCGGGCACAGCCCGAAGAGGAGACATGGGCCCATCCTCCCGCAGGCCCACCACCCGCAGGAGGCGCCATAGGGGTCGGGTGCATTGTGTGCCGGGTGGCGGCCAGGAGCGGAGGCCCGGGTGGCGGCCAGGAGCGGAGGCCCGGGTGGCGGCCAGGAGCGGAGGCCCTGGCGGACTGACCCCCGGCTGCCAAGACTGGCAATAGGGACATGGAATGTCACCTCTCTGGTGGGGAAGGAGCCTGAGTTAGTGCGTGAGGTTGAGAGGTACCGGCTAGATATAGTCGGGCTCACCTCTACACATGGCTTGGGCTCTGGAACCAGTCTCCTGGAGAGGGGCTGGACTCTGTCTCAGTCTGGAGTTGCCCTTTGTGAGAGGCGGCGGGCTGGGGTGGGTATCCTAATATCCCCTCGGCTTGCTGCCGGTACGTTGGGGTTTTTCCCGGTGGACGAGAGGGTTTGTTCCCTGCGCCTTAGGGTCGGGGAACGGGTCCTGACTGTCATCTGCGCTTATGCGCCGAGTGGCAGTTCAGAGTACCCAGCCTTCTTAGAGTCCCTGGGGGGGGGTGCTGGAGGGTGCTCCACCTGGAGACTCTGTTGTCCTGCTGGGAGACTTCAATGCTCACGTGGGTAACGACAGCGAGACCTGGAGGGGCGTGATTGGGAGGAACGGCCTCCCTGATCTGAACCCGAGCGGTGCTCTGTTATTGGACTTCTGTGCTAATCACAGTTTGGCCATAACGAACACCCTGTTCGAACATAAGAGTGTCCATAAGTGCACGTGGCACCAGGACGCTCTAGGCCGTAGGTCGATGATCGATTTTGTAATCGTATCAGCAGACCTGCGACCACATGTTCTGGACACTCGGGTAAAGAGAGGGGCTGAGCTGTCAACTGATCACCACCTGGTGGTGAGTTGGATCAGGTGGCGGGGGAAGACGCTGGACAGACCTGGTGCACCTAAACGCGTAGTGAGGGTGTGCTGGGAACGTCTAGCAAAGGCCCCAGTCCGCGAGATCTTCAACGCACACCTCCGGCAGAGCTTCAACAGCATTCCGAGGGAGACTGGGGACATTGAATGGACCATGTTCAGCGTCTCCATTGCCGAAGCTGCTGCATTGAGCTGCGGCCGCAAGGTGGTTGGTGCCTGCCGTGGTGGTAATCCCCGAACCAAATGGTGGACACCAGAGGTGAAGGGAGCCACTAGGCTGAAGGAGGAGTCCTATCGGGCTTGGTTAGCCTGTGGGACTCCGGAGGCAGCCGACAGGTATCGACAGGCCAAGCGGAATGCGGCTCGGGCAGTGGCTGAAGCAAAAACTCGGGTGTGGGAGGAGTTCAGAGAGGCCATGGAAAAAGACTTTCGGACTGCCTCGAAGAGATTCTGGCAAACCGTCAGACGTCTCAGGAGGGGAAAGCGGTGCTCTACCTGCACTGTGTATAGTGCTGGCGGAGCGCTGCTGACGTCGACTGAGAAAATTGTCAGGCGGTGGAAGGAATACTTCGAGGACCTCCTTAATCCCACTGACACGTCTTCCGAGGAGGAAGCAGAGTCTGGGGATGAGGGGAATGACCCGCCAATTTCCGGGGGCGAGGTCACTGAGGCAGTTAAACAACTCCTTGGTGGCAGAGCCCCTGGTGTTGATGAGGTCCGCCCCGAGTTCCTGAAGGCTCTGGACGTTGTAGGGCTGTCCTGGTTGACATGCCTCTGCAATGTTGCGTGGAGATCAGGGGCAGTACCTGTGGACTGGCAGACCGGGGTGGTGGTCCCCATCTTTAAGAAAGGGGACCGGAGGGTGTGTTCCAACTACAGGGGGATCACACTCCTCAGCCTCCCTGGGAAAGTCTATGCCAGGGTGCTGGAAAGGAGAGTTCGTCCGTTAGTCGAACCTCGGATACAGGAGGAACAATGCGGTTTCCGTCCTGGTCGCGGAACACTGGACCAGCTCTTTATCCTCTCCAGGATACTTGAGGGTGCATGGGAGTTTGCCCAACCAGTCTACATGTGTTTTGTGGACTTGGAGAAGGCATTCGACCGTGTCCCTCGGGGTGTCCTGTGGGAGGTGTTGCGGGAATATGGGGTGTCTGGCCCATTGCTACGGGCCATTCGATCCCTATACAACCGTTGCAAGAGCTTGGTTCGCATTGCCGGCAATAAGTCGGACTCGTTCCCGGTGGGTGATGGGCTCCGCCAGGGCTGCCCTTTGTCACCGGTTCTGTTCATAATTTTTATGGACAGGATTTCTAGACGCAGCCAAGTGGCGGAGGGCTTTCGCTTTGGTGGCCTCAGAATCTCATCTCTGATTTTTGCAGATGATGTGGTTCTGTTGGCTTCATCGGGTGAGGGCCTCCAGCTCGCACTGGAACGGTTCGCAGCAGAGTGTGAAGCAGCGGGAATGAGGATCAGCACCTCCAAATCTGAGGCCATGGTTCTCAGCCGGAAAAGGGTGGAGTGCCCACTCCGGGTCGGGGATGAGTTCCTGCCCCAAGTGGAGGAGTTCAAGTATCTCGGGGTCTTGTTCGCGAGTGATGGGAGAAGGGAGCCGGAGATCGACAGACGGATTGGGGCTGCAGCTGCAGTAATGCGGACGCTGCACCGGTCCGTCGTGGTGAAGAGGGAGTTGAGTGTAAAAGCGAAGCTCTCAATTTACCGGTCGGTCTACGTCCCTACCCTCACCTATGGCCACGAGCTGTGGGTAGTGACCGAAAGAACGAGATCGCGGATACAAGCGGCAGAAATGAGCTTCCTCCGAAGGGTGGCTGGCCTCTCCCTTAGAGATAGAAGAAGAAGAAGAAGAAGAAGAAGAAGAAGAAGAAGAAGAAGAAGAAGGTGTGTACATTATTGTACTTTATTGAGCCCCGTGGGGAAATTGCTCTCTGCATTTAACCCATTCACTCAGTGAAGCAGTGGGCAGCCATTGGGCGCCCGGGGAGCAGTGTGTAGGGACGGTACCTTGCTCAGGGGTACCTCAGGGTAGCTGTTAAGGGGAATCGAACCCCCGACCTTCCGATCATGGGGCAACCACTCTACCTACTGAGCTATCCCTGCCCCATAGGGTGAGAGGTTCGGCCATCCGGGAGGGGCTCAGAGTAGAGCAGCTGCTGCTCCACATCGAAAGGAGCCAGCTGAGGTGGTTCGGGCATCTGACAAGGATGCCCCCTGGGCGCCTCCTGGGTGAGGTGTTCCAGGCATGTCCCACCGGGAGGAGGCCCCGGGGCAGACCCAGGACACGCTGGAGAGATTATATCTCTCGGCTGGCCTGGGAACGCCTTGGTATTCCCCCGGATAAGCTGGAGGAGGTGGCTGGGGAGAGGGAGGTCTGGGCCTCTTTGCTTAGGCTGCTGCCCCCGCGACCCGGCCCCGGACAAAGCGGATGAGGATGGATGGATGGATGGATGATTTGTATAAAATATTCGTCTATGCCATACAGGCAATGTTTGTGCAATGTTTCATGAAGACTGGTCCACATGTCTTGTTGAGTATAAGCAACATACGAACATGATAGTATGATGACATGACTAAGATTTGCAAAACTTATTCACTGTATTCAGTATGACTCAAAATGAGTGACTAAGCTCATAGGATCAGCAGGAAAGGGTTTACAGAGGTCAAGTCACAAAGCTGTTTTCCCACAGACATTTACAGGACCGGAAGTCTTTTTGCAATCATAGTTATCGCCATCTGGTGGTCCTCAGATAGAATGCAGCTTTGGAGCGCTTCTGCATCAGATTCATTTTTCGGACCATTTTCTGTAAACCTCAGAGATGGTTGTGAGAAAGTCCCAGCAGATGAGCAGTTTCTGAAATACTCATGGCTGACTAATGAGTGGTTGAGGTATACCTAATAAAGACACAGAGACATTACAGAACATGCATTTAAGTAACTGAAAAAATGGAGATGTAAATAACTTTGTGACCTGTAGTGTTCATGCATCAAATCTGTATACAGAAACAGAGATCAGTTTTTTGTTGTTGTTGTTGTTTTTTTCTTATACTGATAAGACATCTTTTATTGATTGCAGCAACCAAGCCATTTTTGACCCCGGCCTTTCACCTGATGTTCTCCCACGTGTGCACTCAACCCTTTCAGATAGTTTAATAAATACAAACAGCGAACAAACCTCATGTATCTCATTCACTTCAGAGAAAATAATCCACTTTCTGAGAACATATTCATACATGAAACTTTTCTTCTTCACCCACGCAGAAAGTACAGATAAATGTGTTATGAAACACACACTGCATGAACACACCAGTCTATCACCTCCCACCCTATATCCTGGAAAATATTAACCTTCCTCATCTCATGTCACCTTTTTTGTCCTTTGCAAGCACCACGCTCACATGCCTACAGACCCCTGACACATGCACATCGTGAACTACAGGGGAAGCAGTTGCAGACTCGTGTACACAAACACAGAGACACACAAAGGCAGCTGCAGATATCTCAGAGGAACTTCAGAGAATTCAGGGAGTGGAGAGTCATTTTGTTAAAGAGGACCAAACTGCAGGAAATGAGAATCATTGACCCTCCCTTGTGACCGAACTTACAATCTGTGCTTGAAATCAGTTGAAGGAAGAAAGAAAACAGAGAAAGTTAGCTGGAGAAGGAAATGTTTGAGCATCTATAAATAGAAGGCCCGTGTTTGAAATGATTCTGAAAGGCATGCAGTCATTTATTATTCAGCTCATATTGCTCCATGTTTATCATATTAGAAAGAGGAAAAGAAACTTGACTGTAGCAGATCTAAAACTTGTGATCGGCTGCATTTATAGACGTCTACAGCGAGCGAGTATTTGGGGTAATTAAACTAAGATTTACATGTAAGTGGCCTTATTAGCAAATGGATTTCTGATGCTACAAATGTGTATTTTCAAGAAAAAGAAAGAAGGAAAGAAAATTGCTGTATCCTTCTAAAGCATATATCAGTTCAGCTCCTCGAATGCAATACCAGACAATCTAATTGTCTTAGCTCAGCACATATCAGCCATCTGCTTTGTGCACAGTGTGACTACACTCAGACAAAGGGGATTAAAAAAAACGCCTCTCAAACACTGCGTTAACCTTTATTTAAGATTTTTTTAGTACAGCTAACACGGTGCGCATGAGCGTAAGGCATTAGAAAAAACAAACGGTAAACTGTGAGCACGAAGACACGAAGCCTTTTGCACCGAAGAGGTGCATGGGGCCTCATTCATAATTCAGAGGCGTCGCAGCGATAGGAGAGAGGAGGACGCATCTGTCTGCATTACGCCAGCGTTGCCACTGCGTTGCATCACCCTCCCGGGAGGTTCGTTTTCGAGAGTTTGATACGCTCCCTATCAGTTGCGCTCTGGCTGTGGTCTAATTTCAGCCTCAGATAAGAGCCTGTATTTGTCACCCAGCTCCTTTGCCCTGTCACACAGCCTAGAAGTGCTCCTCAGTCTGAAATCTTAAAAAGGAGTGCTGACTGGATGAGATGCTGTATGTCTGTATGTTACGTTTGACTGTTAAGTGTGCAATATCATAAGTAAGAATATCATGCACCCTCGATGCTAAAAAAAACCCATCCCCCCAACACACACACACACACACACACACACACACACACACACTTAGCTGTCTCCCCACACAAAGAGAGGCGCATGTGCTTTATTACACACACACACACAGCTGGCTGCTGGTATGTCTGACCTAGTTTATTTCTGTAGGCTGCTCTAATGGAAGGAGTGAGCCTGGTGTATTATCTGACTGTATCTGATTTGCATTTCTGCCCTGTCACTGGCAGATGGCACCAGAGGTCGAGAGCAGAGCTTTTTTTTGGAGGCCATCTCAAACGCAGCACACACTGCGCACAGATACACACACACACACACACACACACACACGTGCAAACACACAAAGCTTCACACTTTACCATAGAAAGAAACTAAACTTGATGATCAGAAGAGCCGCCTTGCTGCAGGTTCTCAGATTGGATTTAAGTGTGAGTAAAAGTCAGGTGTGATGCAGTGGGTGGAGGCGTGCAGTAACACAACAAGTCCAGCTGTCCACAGAGCGCTGTGCTCAACGCTTACAAGCATGCATGCATGCGAAAAGGTGGAGAGACCAGTGCTCTGAACTGTAGTTTTTAGTTTACACCCTCTGCTCTCACACTATTCATGCTTAATAGGAAGGAAGTGATGAATCACGCTCACTTATTTGTGGTAGTGGTGAGTGTTCGAGTACAGATAGGGCCGCACTCATACATGCACACAAACACTCACACTTTCTCTTTGCCTCCGTCCTCCCACCCTACCCCACCCCACACCATCTTTTTCTCTCTCTCTCGAGAAATCACAGAGGAAGTGAACAGACATGAAACCTCAGCAATTTGTCAGTTTTCTATCTGATGGAAGTCTCTTGTCACGGTTGAACTCATCCAGCACGTGGTATAGCGTTTATTGTGACACCGAAATTGTGTGTTTACATCTCCGCCATTGCGTCAGGTCATATAAGCCATCACTAGTGTCATGTGTTCCATTAAATTTGGAAACAAGAGAAAAAAAGTTTCCGTGTTGCAGAACAAATGGCTGCACGATGTGTCATCTTATCTTGATTTAAACCCACCCACCTGGAATTGGCAGTGTCATACGTGGTCTCGGTGACTCTGCGGCCTTGATCTATTTCATTGTACTGACATTTATTAAATATGTTGGTGGTTTAACACAATGAGCACAGCAGCTTGCAGCTGATTTTCATATCGCCTGTTTTCCTTGTGGAAAAAAAGGCTCTTTCTGATAGGCTCGCTTGTGCACACACATGCATTATACTGCTGCATGCATGCATGCATGTGAACGTGTAAGCTTTATTTGGAGACAGGAAACATCAGGGCGTGCTCTCACTCTCTTTACCTCTTTACCTCTTTCTCTCTTTCTTTCACACACACGTACACACACACATACACGGGCATGTAACCGTTATTTAAGGGCGTGGGGACATTCTTGATCATGTGGTTTCAGCGGGTTGCTTTGCAATTGTAAAGTGTGAAAAAAAAATCTGGTAGGTCTGGTGTACATGAAGACACAGATGGACTAAATGCAAAAGGAAGAGGTTCAAACCAATTAGTTTAAGCCCCACTGAAGCGCTGAGCAAAAGAAAAAAGCTGTCTCTGACTCAGATACGATTACATCGTCATAACTTTGTTCTCCGGGTTCAAAATCAAGGGCCAAGTTCAAACAGAATGCTACTTGTACATTAAAATCCCCCTTTGTTTCTTCTGTTTTTGTAATTTTCTTTGACACGGCCATCTTCTCTCTGACTCATCCCTCATGTCTCCAGTGTATTGTGGTGAACCGCCGTCAAATTTACTCCACTTTTATGTCCTTTTCCTCTCTCGTATCTCGCTCTCTCCCTCTCTCCATTCCCACTTGCGCTGCATCTGTCTCTCGTTAGCAAAGGTTAACCTCCAGTTCAGTGTAGATACGACTTCAATAATGCATATTTCCCATTAAACATGAATGAGGTGGCTTTTTAAGAAGAAAAAATATTGTAAATTATACAGAGCATGCCAATCTTGTGAGCTGAAATAGTTCAATATTTGGACAAATATGCAGGGAAAATTTGATTTCTTGGCCTTCTGGTGTTTTTAAAAGCAATGGAGAAGACCAGTCATTAACTTCCAGGGAGCTAATTGTGTGGTTGGTGCTCAAGTTGAAAAGAAATTGAGTAAGAAATCGTGTGTAACAAAAGTCCAAAATGACCTACTCAGTTTGCACATGCATGCATAATGTTACAGCAGTGCCATTCTTACTTCAGGTAGTGTTTGTGGTCTACGGGAAAGCCACATTGTGTGTCTTTCTCTTCACACCAGCAGTTGTGTCATTTTTACCTTATAGATATGCAACAGTTTCCTGTCTTGCTTAATAGCCTGAAATGAATGCAAGTGGAACTGGCATAAGCCTGTGTGTTTATTTATCATTGTGCGCAGCCCTCAGTATGTACTATGTGTGTTGTCTCTGGAAGCTGTGGATGGGTACAGCCAATGCACATGCCATAGATGTGGATGATGTGTGTGTGTGCTTGGTGTGTGTTCTCATTTGATGGCTGCCACGCTATCAGTGTTTGTTTGGGGTTAAAAGCCCCTGTCTCTGAGGGTGTTAGCGGGGGTCATCTAAACCGGATCTGCTGCAGAATCGTTTGAGAGGCAGAAGAATAATCTGTAGCTGGCTTTGTGCTCCCAGATTAAAGTGATGATGTTTTAAACCTTTCTCACGGCCACAATATGCCTTTGCTTCCCTCCCTGCTACTCACTGAGTGTGTGTGTGAGACAGCAGATCCACACGGCCGGGTTCAAAAAAAGGACACCTTCCACACTATTTATGAAGCGAGGAGCTTTAGCACTTTATCTGAGACGACGCACGCATGTTCTATTCATCTATTAATTTGCCATCAGCGTGGCGTAGCTATAGCGTATCTTCTCTACTGTTTGAGGGGAAACAGCTGCTAATCCTAATCCCCTGCATCTCCCCCCGCGGGATTCTGTCAAATCACAGACCCTTTAAAAAGCTCTGGCTTGCTGGTTTCAGGGCTGGTTGAGTAGCTGGCTGACTGGCAGACTCTAAATGAGAGGATGGACCACGCTTAACCCACTCCCGTGACTGACACCCACTAGGCCTCCAGAAAGTATGTCACTTGTTTGTACATACAAGCACGTAGACACACACACACTCACACTAGAAATTTCCATTGCTCACGGCTCCTCTAGAGGTATCATCCAATACGATGAAAATAACTTCCCTCGTAAACACTGGCAGGCGAGTAGTTTACAGGTATGTCAGAACGTTTAAATAAATGCATACCAAGCTGCAACAGATTAGAAAAAGGGAACTTTTGGTTTACACAAGATATTTGCCGCTGTAAAAGATGTTCTGAAAAACAACCACCGATACCATCGTCTAAAAGGAAACTGGCTTTCTGTGTGGTGCTGTGACCACTTTCTTATGTTTATGGCTGTCCTTTTAGCATACATGGACTGGATCATGCTTTGAAGTGTTACTTTTGGCATTTTAAACCATATCTGCATGAAATCACAGCTTGGGTAGTAAGGTTCACCGATAATTGACTCTGATATTAAATGGGATGTTATTTTTTTTATCTAAAAACGAATTGCACTTTTAGAAAAATGTATTTATTTTTTTACACAATTGCCCCACTTACCGGTACATGTTTCACATTCCAAGGAAATATTTTTACTAAAGCATCTTGATAATCACTGAAAATTTTGAGAAAATTTTCTGTGGACTGTGGAGATACAAGTTTAACTTTTTAAATGGCTAGCATCCCGTTACATCTTGTGTAAAACTAACACAGCATTTAGAAAAGAACATCATACCAACAGTCAAACATGGTGGTGGTGGTGTCATTGTCTGGGGCTGCTTTGCTGCTTCAGGATCCGGAGGACTAACCATGAATTCTGCTCACTACCAGAAAATCCTGAAGAGGACTGTCTCTCCATCATTTTGTGCCCTGAAACTTAAGCGCATTTGGGTACTGCAGCAGGACAATGATCCAAAACACACCACCAAGTTCACCTCTGAATGACTTTTTTTGGAGTGGCCTAAGTCAAAGTCTTAATAAAAACAATTCAGCAAAGAAAAACGCACAAAATTGCTCCAGGGTGATGTGAATGATGGGGTGGCACGATCAGTTATTGGGTTTAGGAGGCAATTACTTTTTTTTAGACAGGAGCAATAATATTAATAATAATAATAATAATAATAATAATACTAATAATACTAATAATAATAACTGTATTTATATATCACATTTCAAAACACACAGCTACAAAGTGCTTCACAGTTCAAATAAAAGTCACACACTGAAGATAAGTGTACACATTCAAACATACAGACGCACAAACACACACAAGCAGCCATACCATTTTGCCAGTTCGATGGGGAGGATGGAGTGCACAGAGGAGCCTTTTTTGCTGGAGGAGTCGTGAGACAACTGTTACAGATGGTTAAACTCAGATACACCCATGAAACAACAGCATGTTCTTGGTAAAGAGAAAAAAGAATTGTATTTGCGTAGAAACTTATTCACCAGAACATTTAACAATAAAGTTTCAAGGAATGTGCAGTCATGTGACGTGACTTTTTGCAGGCCTCTAACTCTCAGAAGACCCTATCGCTCAAGTAAATGCAAATATTGCCAGTTTTGCCAGTGGGTTCCCTCCCTCTATGCTGTAAATATAAATTGACTGGGGAAACACTTGGGGGTTAGATGGGGGATGGAGGGTACATACACCACACATGGAGATTTGTTTTTTGCTGTCCGAGTATAGAAAGTATACTTAAGTAAATTTAACTATCATTACATCATCATCACTAGAATTTAATTGATCAAAACTGAAGCACCAACTTCTGTGATGGTCTATACCTCGGATGAAGCTGTAATATTAGTCAGACTATTAAAAATGCTCCAAAAGGCACACACAGGGAAGAGGTGCAGTTTAATGATTGGAAGTAGTGAAGGTGAGGCTTAGCAGACACTGATTTTACTGATCAGCTGCCAGTTAATGTGGTCATGCTCCTAGCATAACTAACCAGGTGAATGAGTTATAGCATTTATTTGACCCCACTCAGTATTGTTATAAAGGGGAAAGTTATCCATAGATGTGAAAGCTATATTTTCTGGCAGGGTGTAAAAATGCTTTTTAATGCCATGGAGTTGGCCATTTTAACATGGAAGTCTATGGAGACTGACTTTGTAAACTGCTACGCTACAGAACCAATGAAGACACAAATCAAGTGTGGAAGTGGGGGTAACCACTAATTCTGCATCTGTCTTGCAGTGGGACAGTTTGCTGGTTTTATAATTTGCATCATTAATATCTAATTAAACATTTTTTTAGCAGCCTAATACGCCATTGGCTATCATCTGATGGCCATTGTTGGCACCAACTACTGTTTGGGGATTTCATTGTAGCCAGTGCATATCCAGAAAATGGATTTAAAAAATCTGGGCCCAGATTTCCTGTTTGGTGCATGCTTACAGTGCAGTTGTTAATGTTGTCAAAACATAGCTTGAGGTTTTGACACTGTAATAGAGCCAGTGCTCTGCACATGGACTGTTTACCTGTGTGCAGATGAAGCCAGCTGGAAGATGAGTGATCACCGTTCGGCAATGGAAACCAGAAAGTTTACGGTCCTTTCCCTAAAGATTTTGCATATTCATATACATCTGTGTTTGTAGAGAGTGTGTTTATTATCGAGAGACCTTTACAAACTATTAGAGCTTGTGGGTGTCAGGGTTTCCACTACATCATTACAACCTGTCAAGATGTACAGTATTTACATACCCCCTCCCCCGCATATCTCATGTACCGTGAAGCAGTTTCTCTTCTCTGGAACTCCGAAAGTCTGAACTCTGAAGCACCATTTCCAACTTTCACTCTCCAGCACAAACACTAATATCGCTCTTGTCCATCAGCCCTTCTCACATCAGTCATTTCAGATAATGACTCTCAGCTGGGAGAGACACAGAGTGGAGAGACGGTGAGGCTGAGCAAAGAGTATCGGCAGACGTGCTTGCATCTCCCTCCCTTGTTCTTGGTGTATAAGGATGAGATGGGGATGAGGAGCGTGCGAGTAACTATCAGTTATCAGCGTGAGGATTAGGGACTGTCATCAGCAGCCATATGCCTCATATTACCCTCCTGATGACACTAGATGGAGAGAGAGAAAAGAGCAAGGATGAGGCTCGGGGGAAGGATTGCGCCTGCTCTAAGATTTCAGGGTAAAAGTCAGGTAGAGAACAGAGCCTGTCAAAGTAAAGTTTGATATATGCATATACTCTGGCGTACGAACGCACAGTTTCACATGCACAAATTCACACAGATATATGAAGAAGCCCTGCAGCGCGAGCACTTTTCACTGCTGGGTTCCTAAGTGACACACAATGCAAGTTCCTGTTGCAGGGATTTGTGTGTGTGTGTGTGTAGCTCATGGTAAAGCTGATACGCTTCCTTTCATGTTTTTTTTCTGCTGCAGGCTATGAATGTTGACTCTCATTCAGTACACTGGACACATGTGTGCTCTTCATTGATCACAGAAGAAATAAGTATGAGTGTGTGTGTGAGTGTGTATGCATCTTAAGGAAGGGGGAGGGGTCAGTGGCGACAGCAATACAGTAAGTGTTTCCATGTGCTTCTCTTATTCATGAAGACGCACATAAACAGACACACACACACACACACACACAGGCTAACAAAGCATGCTGGCACATCCATGTCAACAAAAACTCTCCCTCAGACACACACAGACACACAAGAGCAGGGCTCGTGTGACTCATTAGGTGACTCGGGTCTTGACAGTAAAAATTACATCTGAAAACATTTACCGTATATTCATTAACAGCTGGTCCAAACTCATGACGAGAAGCACTTTAATGGATTTCACTGTTTCCTGCTAAGTCGTGCTGCTCCATACGTTCCTACAGCTACATGTTTCCAAACGTCTCCTTCTTCTTCCTAATTCCACTTCCTCATTCACCATAGTTCCTGTGTGCTATCGGAGGGGCTATTTTGGGGCATTCACAAGAAGAAGAAAAAAAGAGAAACCAGGCACAGGATTTGCTGAAAGTGAGACGGCAGAAGTTCACAAATGAGAGAAATAATGACAAAAAAATATATTGAGTTTTATGGTGTTCGGAAGGCCCTTTCCCTACTTTGAACGAGTAAAAAGGACAATATAGGTTTAATCATATGCTGACGAATGCAGTGTCTGTTGTGATATTTGTCTTAATCTCCTTTCAAAGAAAAGCTGGATGGGATTCCAGCTTTAATGTGGCGGATTAATTAAAAAAATGGGAGAAGGGAGCCAGCTCGAATAATAATCAGAGTGAATGCATAAGTAATCGGAGCAACTTATGTTGTCTTTATCTCATTCGTACCCATTTGCGCGATGTATGTGGGCTTATATTGTTTACGTGTCATTTCATGAGAAAGAAAAAAATACTTTGATATTGGCACTTACAGGATAGATTTGGGGGAGTTTCGACTCACAGCAGACCACCATGAAGAGGCAATAAGGATGCAGACAGACCATAGGTGTGAGCATGAGCTTGTGGTCTGGCCTGGGCTCATGTTAGTTTGTTGGAGGCAGTGTGTGACTTTTTCATACTGCAGTCATTGTGTACATATAAATATACATATATACACACACACATATATGTATATGTGTGTGTGTGTGTGTGTATTTGAGATTGTGATGGTCCACACGTGTGAGTATGTGTATTCTTTCCATAGCCTGTCACTCGTGCTGCTGCTGAGTCTTTGGTAACTTACAGCGCCTGTGTGTGTGTGTGTGTGTGTGTGTGTGTTTAAGCTTTTGTTTAATTTCTACTTCCTGTTTTATTCTTGGCCTAATCCAAACGCAACACAGCTGTGCAGTCAGCCAGAGAAAGAGGGCTTGGGGGATGGGTTGCCAGGTCCTGGTGAGTGCAGCCATGCTCTACAACTGCTACCAACAGATGGAAGGGAAATGGGGTTACCAGCTTGGACTTAACTTCTCTTTGTAGGCCAAACTGACCCCCACCCTCCCCTCTGTCATTTCATCATAATACTATGCTTAAATCTCTGTATTTTGGTGTTAGCTTCTTTACCTCCCCCTTTTTTCACAGTAGTTAGAGGCTTAGACTGTGGAAGGCCATACATGCCACAAAATAAATATAATTAAATGTCAATTAAAAAAAAGAAAGACATAATACACGGTCTTATTGAGTCAATATTGTGACAGCCTGAAAAAAACCCAAAAGGTTCATGAACATTTGATGTATAATTCTGATTCAGTATCATCGTTTAGACACATCTCGGTGCAGAAGTATTCACCTGGTTGTCATTTTGCAGGTTCTGGGGTCTATCACAAGAGCTCCCAGAGATTTAAGCTGTTTTTTCCCGACTTTTCTCTTTAGGTCCTCCCTGTAACATTTTTATTCACCATTGTACACCATTTTTATTGGTTAAAATGAGTACTGAAGAGCAAAGTTCACTGAATGAATTCCTTAATTAGTCACTAATTATCTAATCTAGGAAGTAAAATATAAATTAGGTACATCTGTTCAACTGCTTGTTATCGCAATAACTAATCAGGGACTCACATGGCAGCAACAGCAGGCAGACATCGTTAATACGACCTGCTGAAGTTTAAACCAAGCATCAGAATGGAGAAGAGAGATGATTTAAGGTGGCATTGTCAGTGACGCCAGCTGTGCTGGTATGAGTATTTTAGAAACCACTGATCTGCTGGGATTTTCCCACACAACCATCTCTAGATTTTACAGAAAATGGTCCAAAAAAGAGGAAATATTCCGTGAATGGCAGTTCTCTGAAATGAATGAAAATGCCTTGTTGATTTCAGAGGTCGCAGGGGAACGGGCAGATTGCTTCGAGGTAAAAGGAAGGCACCTGATACAACCAAGGTATGCATAGGAGCATATCTGAATGCACAGGATGTCAAACTTGGATGGGCTACAGCAGCAGAAGACCACAAAGCTCAAATCATCTCACAGTGATTTCTTGAACATGCCTATGGCAAATCTGCACCAACTACGTGATGCTATCAATACGGACCAAAATCTCTGGAGACTTTTTCCAGCACCTTGTTGAATCTAAGCTATAAAGAGTTAAAGGTACAGTGTGTAAAGTCTCACAACTAGATCTCAGTAAATTGCAGAGTCAACCGCATTCTGTTTTCTTGCCCTTCACAATTCAAGTGCACAGTGTTTTGACACTGTTAGTGGCCATCAGTGAAACCTTCCTTGAAGTGGATTTAACATCGTTGGGAACTTGAGCCTGAAATTATAGGCTATAATAAAACTATAATAAAATAAACTACTGCCCACGCCTTACTTTTAATGGATTAATTCTGAGTTTATGAGAACACATCATGTGTTAGAAGATGTAATTATACACTAATCAATGCACATTTATGAGTACAGCAATCACTTCTTTCTATCACGTAACCTGAAAAAATACTTACTGTACCTTTAAGACAGCTCTAAAGGCAAAATGGGGTTCAACCCAGGATCTTAACATCAAGCCATTAAGCTACATTTGAGATTAACATCTTTATACTATTAGGATAATATATTCAGTTTAATCAAACAACTTACACACACACACACACCTTTTATCTAAGTAGTAAAAAGATTGTACTTCTATAGATTAAAATCAGTTTTTCTCGGGTATGTGAGACAAATATTTTTTGGGCAGCTGGGATTTCTATTTTCATTGCAATACTGGATGTGACCACCTGGAAAAATTAGCACCAAGGTGTACAGATCTCTTAATTATTCTTAATTAATTAGTCTTAGGTTCAGGATAAGCATAAACACATCCATCAATACGGCTAGTTATCCAACTTTGGGAGTCTTTACCAGCTGATTCTAACTGTAACAAACCAACACCTCCGTTTTTCCACATCATATCCGCAAATGCTGTATCATCTTCCATCTTTGTTCTGCTGGATGTATAATGTACTGTTTAATCCACATGTCGGAAGGAAAATTCACATTCACGTTATGCAAAGCAAACATTCCTCCAAATCTCCTGCTTCTCCATTGGTGCCTCACCTCTTGAGAGATGGTAATGTGGGGGAAATCAAACATTTTTTCTGAGGAGCCAGCCCTCAAGACATTCAAATGAGGCAATACATTTCGATTCATATTTCAGGTGCAGTTTCTGGAGTGTTTAAGTGATGAGAGTAGCAATCAGAAGCAAAGAGCTGGACTCTCAAACTTGGCTGAAGTCACGGCTCTTGGTTCGCTTCAGTCTTGTGTGCCTGTGGAGAGCTGAGGCATCTCTCTGGTCTCTCAGCCCAGCACAGCACATTCATTATTAATCTACCAGTCTCTCCCTCCTTCTCGGCTCAGCCAATTACAGTTGGGCCCCTGCGACTGCTGCCTGTCTCATTTGACGCTGCGCTGGTTGGCTTTGATGTCTCTATCAACACGAAAGAGCCGGGCACCGAGTCTTAATAGAGCAGAAGGGGATTATGCGACTGCCAGCCCCCGGGGGTGGAACAATTTTTAAAATATATGTTTAATTCATACTTTATTTTATTATCAGGAGACTTTGGGCCAAGCTTTAGCCAGGGTCTTGCCACTTTCTGCACTGCTATCACAGCAACATGCTTGTTAATCCTATTACCCTTTCATTTGGGGAACCACACAAGCCTGCAAGCAGAGCAGGCTCGACTACCAGAGGCCTCGCACACCTCCCTCCTGGGCTGGCAGCCTTTCCTTCCTCTGCTCATTTCATATGGAGAACGCCTTTATTAACCAGCAGAAGCCACTCCACATGCAGCGCTGATACTCTGGTATGAAGTCGGGCTGCTTTGGCTCATAAATGTTAATGTTGTTATTAGGGTTCAGAGGTCAGTTTGCTTCTCAGAAAAATCTACTGGTACTTGGCAAAAATGTAAAAACCACGAAAGCGAGGTTGCACAAACTCCAATCGGCAGCAATGTTTCCAAATATAATCAACCAATTTCTGCTTTTTCTCACCACTACACTGCCATTAGATGCTCGCAGCTCCCTGGTTCCACTCAGTGTTATTTGTTTAAAGTGGGCTTTTCGCCATCAGTTGAACTTCTAACAACAATCGTTCCATCACTTCCCTAACTCAGGTCCCACTCGCTATTTGCAGCACTGACCTTTAAAGCAGGAAGTTACTGTTAACACAGCTCCAACGACAACCTGCTTTACAGCATTTTTTTCCCTCCCCCTTCTCACCAGGGACAGCGCTCTGCACTAAAGTCCCGTCTCACACATGCTAAAAATTTAGATTACAGGGTCTGGGTACCGTCATTTAAAATTACGACTTCATTTGACAGCAGCGGTGTCAAGTTAGAAGACCGCACTAGCCGCGACGCCCAATGACAAAAATTCACTTTGGAAATTCATTTTCATTCTGCATGATTTTCATTAACGGAAAACAGCAGCTCTATTACATAAAGCTGTGATGTAATTTTGTGAGCATGACTCAAAGCAGCGGGAAACCCCACGCAGAAGAATCTCAAAGCTGCTTTCATTATCAAAAAGAAAAAAAAAAAAAAAAAGACAACATTGCATACATTTATTAGGGATGGACGCCAATTCTAATACATGCAAATTCACCATTGTCCTTGAAATGTAGTGTCAACATTATTGCAAACACTTGTCTCCCTGCTGTTTTGTGTATTATATTTTTATTATCTTAGGATAAAAAAAACATTAACAATTACATGGGATGCCTTGTTCTGCATAATTTAACATATACACAGTGGGAACAGGAATGGCAATGCTTTAGACATCATCACAGCCTCTTTATAACCCCCGCCCACCCCCAACCCACTGCCCGCATGCAGTTTGCACTGCACAAAGGCCAAAAGTCACGTGAGACAGCCTGCAAAGAGCACAAGAAGCATTCACAGTAAAGGAATATAGGAAGGAGGAGAGGATGGAGGGTGGGGGAGAGTAAAAGATGAGAGGAGAAGAGAGGGAGTGAAACAAAGTGACTGCAGCACTGGCCTTGGTTTAGACAGGAGAAGAGCAGCATAGTCCTCGTATATCATTCTAGCTTCTCCCACACTTCAACTCCCATCTCCTGATTGTGGTACTCTTTCCATTGTCTTTGACACGAAAAAGTTTGTTATATATGCATGTATATATGTATATACATATATGTATGTATATATATATAAACACAGTTTTATAGCTACAGCACCTTTTCCCATGGGGCAACAGTGTCAATACCTCGCACATGGTTCATGGTCGTGCCAGAGAGAGAAAAAAACAAAACAAAACAATATATTGGTCAGGATATTTCATCTTTTTTCCCCCTAAAATTGGCATTTGACATGATGATATTCTATTGCCGTCTGGGGGAGGGAAGGGACAAAGGTTCTTCTTTCGAGTTTATATTCAAGTTTTCTCCTTTTTTTCTGCTGTATAATTTCTTCCTTTTTCTTGTTTAAAAAGAGTTCACACTTTTGTGATTTGTGTGTGCTGCTCTTCATCAAAAGGTTCATTTTCCGGATCTGAGTCAGTGGTGTCAGAGTATCGATAATGGTCTGGCTCATTGTCGCTAACGTCGGGGGTGACTGATGTTGAAGTACTAGCCTCGGAGTTCGGCTCCTCCACGGTTTTCGTAAAGTACAACTTCACCTGGAAACCAAGACGAGATGATCACAAACAAGTCTCGTCGCTGCTCTTTTCAGTTTAAAAATGCAAAGTGAACTGACAGCAGATATACGGTTATTCAACAGCAGAAAGATTACAGCACTTACTTTGAAGTTTGGTGAGAAGTAGCGGTTAGCTTTGTCTTTGTTGGCCTTGTCCAAGTCGTTCTTATTAAGTGTCAGGATGAGATAGTCCTTGTCCCTGTCGCTTTCTTTGCTGCTTTCCTTCTTCTCCTCCCTGTAGTTTTCTCTCCAGTTGTCCTTGCACTCGGCACTTTGCAGTTGGCCCAGTCCCGGTCGGCCTGGTCCAGGTCCCTGTCCCGGAAGACCCTGCCCTGGTGGCCCCTGCTGGCTCTCTAAACTGTTAACTGCCCCGTTCTCCATCTTGTCCCCACCCTCCTCTGGTCCAGGGATGAAGAAAGTGTTCACCCAAAAATGAAACATTTTGTCCTGGAGGGGGAGAGGTTACAACAGATTGAGTGAATGAAGTACTGAAAGGAAACTTTACAGGTTTTTGATTAGGTTTCTTTCCAAAATCAGTTGTTCTAGCTAAGGCTGATGGTCCATTTTTTACTGTCAACAAATTCAGAGAAAAGCCAGCCTTGCACTAGTCAGTTTAAGTATTTTTCAACTGCTGTGCACCCAGTACATTTCTTTCTACCAATGCACTATTCTACTCCTGTTTCAGAAGCGTTTGTTAAAAACTGCACCCAGCCATTTTAGGAAATTAGCGAGCATTTAACCAGTGTCGTTTTTAGCAAACACTACTAACAGGAGTAAACAGTGCATTTTTTGGGGTCTATTTTCAGCTGTGGGTTAATATAAATTTCAGTATTTATGGCAGCAGGACAGCGAATGAGGGATTTACCTCAAAATAAACTGGTTGCCCTGCTTGTGGTCCTGAAGGAACATGCCAATGGTGTGCCTAATTGATCTGTTTTTAATAGTTTTTGGGACAAAACTGGCCTGCAGCACAGAGACCCAAGATATTAAAAATACCACATTTTTGATTTTTGGTTTATTTGTGAGAACTGTGGCAATAAAACCGTAATTGCTGGCACCCTGCCAAGTGTGAAAATGCTTAGTCGTCTTATCGTTCTGTGACCTAGTCACTTTATGGCATACAGTGGCTGAAATAAGCTCCTAAATTAGACTGAGCAAATGCAGCCGCAATGAAATCTCCCAAACACAGACAACTAACCTTCTTCAACATCTTATTCTGTTTATGGAAGAACTCCACTTTGATGTCTCCGCAGACTGGGAGCGGCTGGGGAAATTCAAAAAACATATGCTTGTCCTCGCGCCGTGTGTGAGCGGGGTTCGATGTGTGAATCTTCACTTTCAGCTGGTACACCACAAACTGGGGATCTGGAAAAAGTGTTGACGTTGTACAGGGGTGAGGAGCACGATGGGTGAGATTTGTGAGAGGGGGAAGGGGGGAGTGGGAGAGAAGAGACAGAAAGCACAATAAGAGGAGTGAGCGACAGTGGAGGAGGGAGTAAATCAGGAGGGCGAGACAGGATACAAGTGTTATTACATGCGTTTGACAAAAGAAAATGGCACAGCACACCACCACCTCCCACCCACTGAGTAAGTGAAAAAAAAAGTGATAAAACATTATATTAAAATTAAGGAGGAGAAAGGGAAAGTTAACAGGCCACAAAATGTAACACCCAAATAGACCCAGAACCAGAGACACAGGACCCTATTCTGATAGACAGTCATTGGTTTGGTCTTGGACCAGCACAACACGTTGCATTTAGAAGAATTTTAACCCTTTCTTCTTCCTGTCAGGGTGGATGGTGGTGCTGGAGATGACTTCATGTGCCCCTAAGCTTTTCCTTTCCTGCTAAGCAACATGTCTACCTCAGACTGCTCCTGCCTTCTGGATCTCTGGGGCCATATAAAAACAAATGAGTGAAAAAATAATAATGGATGAAAGGCTCATTTACCCCAATGCCAATTCCCTTTCTTGAAGCCCTGAGGGGTCGGCTCGCTCCTGTTTTTAATGGTACTGTCCCCTTAGAGAGAAAGAAGGAGATTATCACAAACAGGGCCTGGCTGGCCTGTCAGGGGCTTGACAGCACAGCAGGTACAAAACACAAGAGCTCTACACAAATATTTACATCTACATAGCTTTTCTTAACAACAACATTCAATCCGTGGCTTCAAAGCAGAGTTGTGCATCTTACAAAAACGTTTGACAAGGCACCTAGTGTGCACATGAGAAACACAAAGAGGAAGAAACAAACGGGGAACTTTGAAATTGCTGAAAATCAAACGACCAAAATGCGTCAGTTTTCTTTGGTGGAAATAAAGAGAGAAGTGTTTGACATTGAGCAGTTTCTAGCAATTAAACTGGTTTCTATTTTATCACTGCAGTGAGCTAAGAACTAGAAAAGCTAGAAAAACAAACCGCAAAACAGAAAAAAAGTGATGCACATACAAAGACGTCAAACTCAGAATAGGGCCTTTTTAAGCAGAGGGTTAGCAGGGGAAAAAAAGAAGGAAGGATCGATACAGTCAGGGGTTTGCAGCACAGTCACGTGTTAGGGTAAAGAAGTCACAGACATGAAGGAAGGACAGGTTGCTTTTTCTGACCGACAGCTAAAAATGGACAAATTCAGATACGAGGAGAGCACAACATCGTATGACTCAGATGCATTTGAGCAGATAAGCAGAATTATTTCACTTTTTTTAACCCCCTCCTCAGGCTAAAACAGAGCACTATTTAAACACTAAAAAAAGGTTTTCTACATGCAGCTAAACACTCTGCATTCATGTGAACATGAAAAATGAAACGCAGGGAATGAAATTTAATTAAGAGTGACATTATTTGCTTAGAAATTTGGGGAAATCACTAAAGTTAGCACTGCAGTAAGCATTTGGTTTTGACGGCTGTTAAAAAAAATAAATCAAACGGGTTGGACTGCTTGCGTTTGTCACTACGTCAACAGGGGAGAACAAGTGCAAATGTTGGCAGACATTTTACAGCCGTCATATCAATTAAACTCTGAGCAAACATGCAGTGATATGTAAATACTCATAACTGAGTGGCTGTTACCGTCAGTGACTTACTGAGTGCTGCGCTATTGTTTGCTAAAATTACTGCCATCTAAATTCCTCTCGACTTTAAGTTACTTCCTGGTTCGGCCTTAGGAAAACATGTAAAACCTGTGCTTATGTAGCTACTACTATAGGATGCGCTCTTCTCTATAGAAGGGCATGCTGTAGTTCTTCTCGATGGTGAGCATAGAAAACGAAATCCTATAAAAGTCTCTCACTAGAGAGGAGCCAAAAAAAATTTAGATTAATGGCTCGGCTTTGCAGTTTTCAGAGCTAATAAAAATCTTAAAAGGCTCCTGTGGAAAAAAAAATCTGAAATTTTTATTAAGACAACCAGTGGGGATCTGGTTCACCGGGATTTTCTGTGAGCAGCAACAAGCAGACTTGATCGATACAAAACCGCCCTTGTTAGTTAAATACAGCACGAAATTCAGCTGTACTCAACAAGGCTATTAAAAAAAAAATAAAAAAAAGAAACAGCAGAGGACAACTTGGCTCCACCACAGATGACCTGCAATGCCCTACGGTGCTACGCTGCAGTGTGTGGGTTAGCCCCACGGTGCACCATACATGCAAGGCCCTCGCTCTGTCTGAACAGCGGTATGCATGCCTACGCCCTAGATTGGAGTTGAAGTTGAACATGAGCGTGACTCACTGCAGGTGCCCCCGCTGAACATAGGGAGAGTCTCGAACACCATTTTGTGGAAGAGCAATGCCACCGGCTTGTACTCCAGCTGGTGCTTCAGTAGGTAGCTGTAGTAGTAGACGTAGCGACGCTGGCTCGGGATCGTTACTCCCTGCAAACAAAAGCAACAATGTTTAATCCAGGGGTGCCAAACATAAAGCCCAGGGGCTGGAATTGGCACGGAAAAGAGTCCACTCTGGCCCACTGGACGGCTTTGAAAAAAATTGAAAGGATGACATGAATTTGAGACTTTTAAGTGTATTTTATAAGTTTTATGGCTTTCCCCCCACAGCCAGTCATACTAAACCACTGTAAATAAGTAACAGATAAACAAATAACAGAAAGCTCCCAATCAGTCACTATCTACTATAGAAATGTATGATTTTAAAGTCGGATTACAGCGAAAAGAAAAAAGAAAATAAATATTTTTCATTTTATAATTACAGGACAGTCTTTTTCTTACATTTTAAGCTCAAAGCAGCATTTTTTAATCATGTAGTAAAACTGAGATGTGTTGATGAAACTACAGTACTATTACTTATGTTAAAATATCTCGCAGATTAAATGTGTAGTGAAACTTTTTTAGACTGACAGAAAAGGGAGTTTCACTGGTTCGGCACACTTAAGTAGGCCGTATCTGCATGTGGCCCACAATGCAAAATGAATTTGACATCCGTGGTTTTGACGCAGATGAGGGACGTAGGATGCAACATGAGATCACCTTCGAGTTTATCCGTTTAATATGTATTACTTCTTAAAACAGAGCACTGGTGCCTGAAATTATGCTTCTGTTTTCTATGTGTGTTCAAATCTTTGTTTTCTATGTGTGTTCAAATCTTTGCAACCTTGATAATTATTAGTGAAAATCAACTCAGTCATCTTGTATGGTCTCCCTCTCTTTTTCTTAGCTTGAACATGAAATTTACTTTCAATTTGAAACCAATTAAGCAGGATGTGGCTCATCAGTCACTGCCCTGCTTGATGCAACTGCTCTAAAAAGTAATAAAGCCTTCGGAATTGAAAGCATTTGTTTCGTGATCTCACCTTCTTGTCCCTTGTCCTGACCTCCCCATAAAAGTCAAGTGCTTCTTGGGCCTCCTGAAATTTCCCACGATGGAGGAGATACGCGCAGATCATGACTCCGGTGCGGCCCTTCCCGGCCTTACAGTGAATGGCCGCCACGTGATTGTCATCCTCACTGAGCCACTGGTCCAGGTCTTCACAAAACGGCTTAATAAGCTCCAGCTGAGGAGGGTTATGGTCTTCGAAGGGGTACTGTGCAACTGAGGTGTGGCGGGATGCAAGCCCACGCAAAGTTGTGATGAGAGAGGGGGGGGGGGGGGGGAGGGGGGGGGGGGGGGGAGACAGTGCAAACAGGTCAGCATAGACAAGGTGGGAAGGGAGATGCTGAGTATTTTGAGAGATCTGACGACCTTGTGCGTCATCAGGCCTTCAGCAGGGCTTTTATTTCTTAAAAACAGCATTTATAGAAAATGTGAAGCAGCCTACCTCTGCAGTTAAATTTGGCAGTATCGTAGTGTCTTTCTGCACAGCTGAAATGTCAAGAAAATCCCCCCCAGAAAACTCCAGTTAGCAATCACACAAGAGGAAGCTGGTAAGTAAACAAGGATGAGCTCAGATGCAAACAAAATGTAGAAACTTACAGGTTGTAGATTTTGTAGTGGTTTTTATGCTTTGAATCCAAAAACCTGTCCGCAGAAAAATAATAAAATCATTAGATCGATATGAGATCAAAGTGCTAGAGCAAAACGAATAAACTCATGTACTGCAGGATAAACTGCATGTTTGTTATATTACCCTTTACCGAGATCACACTTACCGTACTACATCATCTATATTGTTTCTGTACACGCCTTCAAGTCTCTCTGCTGGAAAGCCCATTGCAATGATATTTGGGTAAATATCTGTTCAAGCAGTCAAGGAAATGTACAATCTGCAGGAAATCAAGAGGGAGCTACTACCAAGGCTCCCAGCGTCAGAACTAAAGCTTTTAAAGGAAAGGACTGCTTAAAAGAATTTGCCATTACAGCACAACTTCAAGAATGCAGACATGAGTGAAAGGGTTGAGAAAAGTTTTAGTCCACGCCATTATAAGAGTGTGATTGTAGTTATGGATAGACAGGAGAATAGGGGAGGGGTGCTGGCCAGTATGTGCGTGCATGTTGTGACAGATGGCCTTGACAGTGAGAAGCAAGCAGTGACGGCAGGAGTAACCATGCTCCTGCTTCAGCCAGGCCCACATGTGGGTGCATGAGTAGAGTCTCTGCTCCCTGACCGGCATGTATTTTTAGAACATAAAGTTATATTGGGATGATCGCAAATGTTCGACTTATCTAGTCTGAATTCAGCCAGAGACATTTGAATATCTGCGAGATTGCAAGCGGGAAACATGAAGTCACACATGTAAGGAAGAGGGAAAAAAAGTTAACTCAAAAAACAAATGCGCCGAGCTGCAAATTTGCAGGTGCAGAAAAAGGTGGTGTTTGTGTTTCAAATGGCTCCATATTTCCGCAAGAACGGTGAGGAAAATGTCGTGGCCAATTATATGGTGACATACATTCACTCTTAAAGGCGCACATCAGTATCACATTGCACTGAAAAAGAATAATTTGGTTGGCATGCATGTCTTGAAGGCTCGGCTCCAACGCCTACCTGTAACTGAAGTCTGCTCGTCAGTCTAAGCTGTGGGATTTCACACTTTAACCACTGACTAAAGGGCAACCTTTTCTTACACTTCCTGTGCCACAACGTCAAAAATAGAAAGGCTGAATATTTCTAATTGGATGTGTTTCGTTTTGTCCCCCCCCCCCCCCAGAGTCAAATCACTTTTTAAATGGTCAAAATAATTTGACACACGCATCTGACAGCTTTGGCGAGAAAGCACAGCCGGCAGCCTCTATACAGCCCTCAACTTTCCTGGTGTGTGCAGTGCACATACAAGAACCTGTGGATGTAAAAAGCCCACAAGGTCAACTCTTTTGATTCAGTCTGCATACACACAGCTCATTGTTCAATCAGCAGACCTACAAGTACAAAAAAAAGGTTTTCCACAAACCCGGGTCAACTGTACTATGGCAGACATTAATGCTGTTTCAGCCATTTTTGGGGGAAATTTTCAGCAAAACCCCATCAGAGGATTTCAGTAAGTGCTTGCACGCAACCCCATGCAACCAGGCTATGCACAACACAGGCCTCGTACATAAATTCAAGCCAGCCCTATAGCAAATCTTTGAGGTTATTTGCATACAGCCAAGCTACTTCCTTGAAACTCAGCACAGCCGCCTAAGCTGTATATCCTGTACTATAATAAACCTGTTGATTAAGGGCTCAAAAACCTAATTAGGAGATAAAAACTAGTTTTTAATGCTTTATAATGGGCTACTCTAACCCGTGGATCTACGGGCAAAGTGGGTCCAGTCAGACTTTAACTGATCTTTACAAACCTTCAGGGAGAACTTCAGTCCAGAGCATGGGGGTCTTGGTTTCTGCAGCTGGAAAGAGATTCATATGTTGGACCCCTGAAGGAAGCTCCAAGTAGGAGGAAAAAAAAATCTGATGCTTTAGACACGCCTTTTCTTAAAAGCCAGCCCTGCCTCAGCTCTATGCATATGCCAAATCCACAACTGAGAACGAGAGAGGGGGGGAGATAGGGAGAGTGGGACCCAGCAGGAGCTAAGGTGGGGAGGACAGGAAAGGAGGAGAGCAGAGGAAAAGGGGCAAGCAGAGGGAGGGAGAATTAGGAGTGGGAGTAGTAAAGAAAAAGAGCGAGAGGAGAGGTGGTGGATTGAGAGGGTAAGAGGGAGAGAGCACTCAGACAGCAATGATGATACAAGATCACTGGCAACTCTATTTTAAGGGCAATTCCCAGAACTGTGATACTGCATTACATAACTGCAGAAAGCCCATATTGTTTTTAGACATAGTGCCAAACATGATAAAAGGGATAATTCGAAAGGGCCCACATCCAAACAAGAGGTGGCTTCACACCAAAGAAAGATTCCACTTTTGAGTGGTGTACCCTATTCACACCTGCACAAAGCTGTAGAGGTATACCACAAGAGTCCTGCCACTGACAAGACATGACATTCGATTTACCACATTATAAAAGCAGGCGAGAAACATCAGATCAAATACTGTGAGACACGCCTTTCATCAGCATCTGCAGTCACACATACATCATAGCTGACAGCTCTGCCTGAAATCACTTCACTATGTTTCTATCTATAGTGTCAAGTCAAGGTAACTAGCACTCAGCTCTACATCTGCACTTTCAGAAAAGAAAGAACAAAAAACGCCACTCAGCAAGGTTTTCAAGTTGCTAACAATAACAAAAGTAAATTCGGTACATAAACACTCCAGGCCGCTCAACTCTTTGTATACTTTAAGGAACCAGATAGGGTTGGAACTTCCATTATTGATTAATCTGCAATTTCAGATTCCTACCCCCCACCCCCAGCACACACACACCACCCAATAATAATGTGGAAAAAGTCCCAAAGCCCAGGTGGGATTTTCAAACGTCTTAATTTCTTCTTACAGTAAACTGATTACATCAAGTTTTCACATTTGAGAAGCTGGCTTTGTATTGTTTTTAGTTTGCTTAGAAATGTATTTATGTTTTTATATATATATATATATATATATATATATATATATATATATATATATATATATATATATATATATTTTTTTTTTTTTTTTTTTTTTTTAAACAATAGGATATGATCTGACAACTTAATTCCGCCATAAAACCAAAAATGTCAAACTCTGGGACTCAGAGGTGATCTCAACACAAAGGCATATTAATTGAAACTTTTACCATTAACCAACTTTAAGCACTGTAGCAAATTACATTTTGCATTTAGCTGCCCAAAGTCAATCACTTAAGTTGCTATTCTAGCTTACCACAAGCCAAATAAGCAAAAGTACCAACTTTAGAAGCGGGAATACTGCGCCAGTGAGGTCAGCTATTGTCAGTGTCAGTCCTGCTGTGAAGATTGAAATTTAATTTCTTTTAATATTTTAATAGCCATCTTAACAAAAGGGAAAGGAGTTTTATATCCATCAGTGAACGTTAAACCCATTAAGAAACACAGATAAGAGGGGCAAGAGTACTTTAGCCATTTGCTCGATTGTGTCAAAACAAACGAGAAACCCACCGAAAATTAAAAACCTGGGTAGCAAATCCAGATGTAAATAAAAGCCAAAGATACCCTAAAACAAATCCTAAACGCATCATATATGCTTACGAGAGGCACAGATTTAAAATGATAAATATGGCCAAATGACTAACAATTTCACAACCTTCACCCAGGTTCACCCAGGCTAAATGCCCTGTCACATTTAAACACAGAGACCAATGTCCAGCTTAACAGAGGTTTCCAGCTGTGATGTTAGTGTGGTATTCATACGTGCCGCTTTGACAGATCCACCATCTTTCAAACATGCTGGGTGACAGCAAAGCTGCGCTGTCGGACCAACTAGCAGCTAGCTACGATAAGTAGCAGGGGAGCCATCTACCTCACGTTACTCCACCGAACTGGTTCCAGTGCTCTTAACCAGTGCAGCTAGACCATGTTAGTGACCAGTGGCCCGAAAGCTTTACAAATTAAGAAGGATACATGTTAAGTCCAGGTCGAAACCATCCTCTTGGTATCTCCTTTTGTTCCGACTGACCATTTCTTTTATAATCGACGACATTGTAGCAGGTGACAGGAGTCTATATGGGGTAATCTAGTATTGGCGGTTTGGCCGATTATGTCGCAGTCACTGGGTCTGCTCTCGGTGGCTCACGGCTGAATTTTCCAGGTCCTGACAGAGAAGTGCTAGCCAGCAGTAGCGGTGGCTGTCGGTAGGATTAGAAAGGCTTCCTCTGGATCATAAAGACGGGCCTTGCTCTGCTCCTCCGCGGAGGCCCGACTTTCCCAATCCTGCAATTCGTTTTGCAAACACCCCCGGATAAAATACATGCAGGTGTCCTTAGAGGAAAATACTTCAGAATGCCGTGAAATGTCCAAGCTGAAGGCTCAATGGCAGCTGCCGCGATTGACAGCAAGAAGACAGAGAACTCACCGGTTCTCTAAACCCGTATCCAGTCACTAAGACGTAGCTAGCTCGCTAGCTAACTAGCTAGCTAGCACAGCTAGCTAGCAACAATAGCTAATGCTACCTCCTTTTTCGATCCAAATGCCCCCTAACGATTTAACATTGTCATCGACTGATTGCCAGGAACACATCTGAAAAAAAGTGACAGGCTCCACCTTCGATGTATAGAGACTATACAAAGTTCAGAAATGTGTACAGGCTGATTTGACAGTTCCGTCCCGTGAAATCATCTTCTTTTCTCGCTCCTCTAGCTCCAGCTGAACTCTCAGGCTCCCATCATGGCCTCCACAGAAGGAAAAAAAGAAGGTAGAGCAGGCTGGGATTTTAGAGTATGTATCACGCCGCCTTCATCGTTATAGTCCCACCCGCTTAATGAAACCTGACAAACGCACACGTCTCTAATATGCTTCTACTAATTACGAATACGCGCTGAAAAGCAAAATGCCTACACGAGTAATCGTTCTGACCCCGAAAAGCGAGATAATAGAATTATTTCGTGCTTGTGGCGGAAGGATAAAATGTGTTCGCTTACGACGCTCCCTTCTGTCAGTTATCACGTGTGATGTAATTAGGGAAGTTTCCAACATAATGTCACTTTTCGCGGTTTAAACTGTCATTTCGGGTATGGCAAGTATATCAGTGCAAACTGTCGACCACGAGTTTGCACTGCATTTGCTTTTACAGAGGAAATGCTTATGTGTTGACAATATCTCCATCGGTTCCTTTGTTTTTTCAGTCTTCTCAAAGCAAGTAATTTATACCCAGGTTAATTGCATGATCATGCACTTTGTCTGCAATGACGAACACCACCATAAATAAATAAATAAATGAACAGGATTAAATCTGCATGATATAATTGCGGACATAATAAAGACAGGTGTGCGCAAACTGTGAAGTTAAATTCACAGTTAAATTTAGGGTGCATCCTTCACAATATCGTGTACAGTAGTTATTTATTGTATTTAGAGTTAGAGATGAAACGATCGATCAATAATCCATAGTAAGGAGGGAAATCCAGCCAGGATTTTCTGCTGGTTCCGCTTGCTAAAATGTCACATACAGGCCTATTTACTGGGTTGTTATTCTCAATCAGGGACGTGCAGAGGGGGGGGGCTAGAGGGGCTTGAGCACCCGCCCCTTTCCTGATGAGTGCCCAAAGTGCCCTTTTGTTGAGGCAACTTTTAAATTTTATTTATTTATTTATTTATTTATTTATTTATTTTATGTGTGTGTGCGTGCGGAGTCCTGTCTGTGCCCCTCAACAATAATATTTAACTATTAATCATAGTTTTGCTAAATAAAAGGATCTGGCTTGCATCAGTCACATGATCACATTTAACCAATGATCGCCCTCGACGGCAGAACGCGCTGGTTACGAGCCGGGAACGAGCTCACAAAGAGCACGCGCATTTTTTGCGGTCCGGAGCTGTAGGAGAAACACAAGTTAACTCAGAGACACAGACTGATGCGACAAAACCAGTAAGTAGGTGTACAGCGTACACTGTAGTGTGTAGCACACAGGAGTATTAGCTTATTACGTACACGTTGGTAAGCTGTCTTGTTGCAACTGACTAACTGAAACAAACGAGCGTGCTGTGTGTGCAACAGCGCGACAAACATTACCTGTCCTTTTATTAACTGCACAAGTAGTGCTGGTCATAGCTGCTGGCTACCTGTGTAAGGCTGTCATGGGTCTGTAGCTCTGTCACCGTTTTAGGGAACATATTTAGTTTTAAAGTAAGTTTCTGGGCATTTCCTGCCTTTCTGGAGGGATTATATTTCACTAAAAAACGATCTAATATGCATGTCCACATAATAATTATTATAATTATAATATATTAAAAAACACACGCTGTATTTTAAAGAACATACATTAAGAAGCAGATTATATTAGATTTATATTTTAAATAAGACAAAAGTTGGATTTTACAGCAGTAAAATGATTGTATCTCTACAGTTTAAAAATGTAATAAGCTTTGCCCTGCACAGAGTGGATAGTGAAACAAATGGAATCATCATAAATACATTATTTCATATTTATTACTCCCCCCTCCTCATTGCTTTATTATTGTAGCTCTAGTAATAAATAATAATGTAAGGATGCCCATAGTATATACAGTATTCTGAAG
Organism: Mchenga conophoros; assembly: GCF_057382185.1. Taxonomy (NCBI): domain Eukaryota; kingdom Metazoa; phylum Chordata; class Actinopteri; order Cichliformes; family Cichlidae; genus Mchenga; species Mchenga conophoros. Next base: position 14,791,296 of record NC_140538.1, read on the forward strand.
AAGGTCTAAAATGTCACTGTGTGTGCATGTGTGTGTTTTATTTAGCTGGATTTAAAAAAATATTACTCATGATATAACATTGTGCAGACATGGCTGGTAAGGACATGAGGAGGAAACAGTAGGAGCTGTGTGAGGCTACTAAAGGCAGTGCTATAACATTTTTCTGTCATCATTTTATTTTAGATTAAGTGCTGGAGTTGTTAGGTGTGGATAATTAGATTATAGTTTATTGCAATAGCAAGTTGTGCCTTGTTCTCAGATAGACAGCAAGTGGAGAGTGATATATGAAATGATGGGAAGGAAGGAAGAAGAGAAGCAAAGAGTGATTCACAGGCAGAGCCGAGTTTATGTCACAGTTTTTCGTTGCCTTATGGTTCCAAGCGCTGTCACCAATCTTTGCATTTTGTTATTATCTCATGACACTTGTTTAATCAGCTACCATCTCTCCTGTGGACTTTTTAATGTCTACAGTCTCAGATCAACACAGCCCTGCCCTTCCCATATTAGATTCTTGATGAATGTGTGTTGTTGTTATTCAGCATGGTTCAATGTGCCCCTTTTTAACTTTGAGCACCCGCCCCTTTAAACCTCTCTGCACGTCCCTGTTCTCAATAATGGCTTTGAACAAACAAACAAAATCAAGTTTTCATCTGGGACATTCCGCGCTTGTGTGTGTGTGTGTGTGTGTGTGTGTGTGTGTGTGTGTGTGTGTGAAAATACAGTCAGACGACTAATGAACAACAAAAACAGCAGCTCAATATGCGATGTATTTCATTCATACCAACAGAAGGCACCTTACCTCACTGTGTTTTAAATTTCATGAAAGCTAGAGACAGTTAAATGGATTCTTTGGTCACAGAATGCAACACCCATAAAATGATCACTTAATGTAAGACTGTGTGTCAACATCAGTCAGCATCTGGAAACAAGGAGGCTGGGCTTAGTCCATGTAACCTGACAGCTGTGCAGCTGATAGTCATTTTAAATTAGCAGCCTTGCAATGCGGAACATCTGAGTGGGAATGTGACTTCTGCTCTTAGAGTAGTGCATCCGATTTGGAGTGTTACTGCAGCCTGTATTTAGGAATATGCAGGTCTGTAGGACACCGGAGATTTACATGTGGTCATTTCTCAGTGACATGACATGCTAGAGTAGTTGGGAGATTTTATAAAGTAGTGAGGGTACAGTTCAGCAGATTTAAATGGGTTTACCTGGAACATCGCAGATTAAATGATCTGATCCCATGTAAGGCTAATTAGGAATCTCCTTCTTACAGCGAAGACTAGTTCTCCCCACTGAAGAGCACTTATCTTGTAGCGCTGTAAGCCCTCACAGCTTAATGAGAAGCGAAATGAATCAGTCCTCCAACTTCGCTCAACCATCTCTTAAGTGTAATTTGAAAGCGTCTCATGTTCTCCTTAATCTGTTATAGAAGATCTAGTTAGCAGAGTCAATCCAGAGCCAAAACCTGAGCTCTCTTAATGCACAAAGTGACAGTGTGACTGTTGTTAGTCCGGTTTATTCCTATAAAAAGAACAGCTGGAAGTTTTAGGATAACATGCAGGGATAATTGACTGTCTTTGTGTCCATCTCAGTAAGTAAATACAATATGCTGTCACTGAGTTTAGCTGTTAAGTCGGAAACCAAAACTCGATTGTGCCCTTTTACACACATTTACGTTTTTTTCTCGCCTCTCCACATTTCTGCCAGCAGATGGCGGCATTGCACTTTTGGCTTCGCAGCTCCGGCCGCACCTGGTACCGGACTTTTTTATACCCCCTCACCCCACCCCCAATCCGTTAAAAGGAGTTATCCGGCAGACCTTTAACCTTATATAGCACTGATAAACATGCACTCTGTACAGACAGAAGAGGTAAGTATTGTTGCACAACCAGGGCCACACAGTCACAGTCGGGCCAGAGGTACTGCAGAAAACATTTAAATCATCTTGTTCAAAGTACATATCATCTCTGTGCAATGTAGTCGCTAAATAGTCATATAACAAATAAGTGTTTTTATTATTTCATTTTACATTTATTTTCCTACGAGCAAAGATCCTATAATATGAATGCATATGCACAATTTATGAAGTCACAGAAATCTTAAAGACAAAAAACAACAACAACAAAAAAAATCAGTTTTATAGGACTGAAATTGACCACAAAGACACATTTTATATATATAAATTCCTGTAGTACTTCATAATAATATAAAAAGATTAACATGAGGGATTAACACAATGACATCTATAACATGTAGGCACTGTGTGCAATGATAAGACTACGGCTTTCATTCAGGTGATACAAATACAGTGATACAGTTGTCATGTTAAAAAGGTAATAAAAACTTCAATATGCATGTTTTTTGTCGTGCGCCCTTCAGTGTCTCATGTATGCATATATATAAAGATTTCCTTGTCTTGGAATGTGCTCCTATGTGTACAGTCATACAAAAAATTCAAGTTAGATTTAATTTATTAAAACACATAGCTTAAGGTAATATGCATATAATCACAAAATCTCCCCATTGTTTTACAGGAATGAGATTCATATTTTGATTTGGTGAAGATAAAACTCCCACCGCTGCAGTTTGCACCAATAAAAATCCATCCCACCTTAAATAATCCTAAAGAATAAACTGGATAGTTGCTCATGAGCTTGTTGATTAGTTTTTCTTCTGAAGAGAGGTGTAGTACTCGACCAACACCCTCCAGGCTTTGGGGGCCATAAAACCATCTGGAGGGTACTCTCCGCTCCGAGCCAAGCTCCTCATCATGGTGCCAGAAATGAACTGAAACTCGTCGTGTCTGAGAAATTGTAGAAGAATGGGGGAAAGGGAGTATACAGTGGCAAGGACAGGTTATTAGAAATCAAAATTTGTAAATTCTATAATAGCGCCGTGATTAGATCTCGACTCAAATACCAACTACGACACAAACACATATAAACGCACAAGCCTAATAATTTACAGTCTAATTTTTGTGAAATTTTTAGTTTGGCAATGAAGTTTTTGCCCTAAAAGTGTGTCGAAGGCAATGCAATGTTTTACTGTTCAGTAAAGAACACCCAAATAAGTACTAATGAGCTACTACCCTTTGTCCTTAAAAATGTGCATTCCTTCAACAGCTGGTGAGCGGAGAGCTGCACCAAAAACTGTAGCTCAGGAGTTAGAGCAGGTCATCACTAATCGGAATCAGTCCGATCCCTGACTACAGTCTACATGCCAAGTATCCTTAGGTGAGATACTGACCCTCACGTTGCTCTCAGATGCATTGATTGGAGTGTGAATGTTACATAGAAAACACTTAAGCATGGAAAAACATTCTTGTATGAATAACGAGCGCTCTCACTGCTCAGGTAGAGTAGAGAAGTGCTATATAAGAACCAGTTCACTGAATGAAGAAAGTGTTTCATGTTTGTGCCGCACTTTTTTACAGTTTTATTTTATGTTTCCATGTGTGGAGCCAAACTCTGGAATAGAAAGAGACAGTCTCAACAAGCACATGGATGACAAAGGACTTTATCAAATACCACATGGTAAATTATATATATATATATATATATATATATATATATATATATATATATATATATATATATATATATATATATATGTGTGTGTGTGTGTGTGTGTATATGTCTCTGAGTATATATATAAATATTATATTCTAAATAGAATTGTTTATTAAACCTGAATGCGCTTAAGGTCAGTGATTGTGTGTGAGTGATTCTATAAATAGAGTTATCATATAATTAGTTTTTATTTTAATTTTATTTTGACTTTTTGCTTTTAATTCAGTTTAGTTTAAGTTCCAGAGTGAGTTTTTAATATTAAGTATTTAATATTTACTTAATAATGTTTAGTTTTAGTTTAAGTTTATTGGTTTCAGTCTTAGTTGTTATTAATTATTGCTGTATGGACGACATGTGTCAGAGGTGAGATTTAGAAAAAATTAGAACAGGTATTACAATGAAAACACAACTATTAGAAAGTGGTTGTCTACAAGATGTCCCTTGTATTTTTTTTTCCAAGTCTAGTTTCTATTTTAGTTAATTAAAATGGTTTTTAACCATCTAGTTTTAGTTTTTACTTTAGTTTTAGTTAACTATAATAGCCTTGTTATAGCTCTAGGTGAATGTATGCGTATATTTATAATTGTCTGTCATTTCATATACGGGCCATTAGCTTGTGAAAGGAAGCTGAATATTGCAATCATCCATTAGATATGAAGGAGGGGTAGAATGATATTTTTCAGCAAATTTTTGAGATGCTTATATACAATCAAGCATCGGGTTTTGTATTTTGTTTTAGTAGTGTTTGCTAACTTCAGATTACTTCAGGTGGTTAGTAGGGGAGTCACTGACCGGTCTTTAGGCTGGTGTGAATGGGGCTTTAGCAGTTAATTTTGCATTTCTAGAAGTATGCGACCCCTTGAGGTTCAATATTGACTGCAACTTACAAGAAAAACCTGCAGATCTTTCATCACTCACCGGTCTTTGTCATAGAAGTCCATAGCCTTCTTAGTTTTGTTGTAGGCAGCTACCCTGAAGGGAATGATCTCTACAGAGGTGAGACCTGGGGCCATGGACAGCACTTTTCCACCATGGGTGGGCTCATACAAGTCCTTTTTAGTCTCTGGGTGAGGCATACCTGCAGGATCCCGGCCGACAATGTAAAAGTTTGCTCCGGCGATCATTCTGGCTCTGCAGTGCCACTGAACCTGAAAGACATTGAAGCTGATATCACATGCACCCATATTTTTTAAAACCTTTGAGTGAGCCATAAGCCACCACTGCTGCTCACCTCTGTAGGTCCAGCATACATCATAGGGGAAGGGAAGATGGCAACAATGGTGCTAGCTGGGTCCAACACGCCCTCCTCCAGGACAGCATCATGTTGCCTCATCCTCCACTGCAGAGGCACATCGTCGTCTTTGGTCCAACCACCGAGCGGGTGAAGTAAGAGGACTGGATTTTTGTATCCTCGCTCCAGCAATCGCCGCTTGGTGTCCTGCATGAGCAGGGCGTGACCATTGTGGATCGGGTTACGCAGCTGGAATGCAAACACCGCATCTAAAGACAGAGGAGCATATAATAAAATTAACATACAATAGACACACGTGCTTCATGATCATGCCTTCCAAAATATTTGTCACAGCCAACATGCGAACCATGCCTTTAACAGAACTCAAATACACCCTGATCATAGTGTTTAAATTCACTTTTATCAGAACAAAAGCAACAAAAATGTTGGTGGTGTATGACGACAGACAGATGCATAGAATTTTATATTTTTCTTACTGTCAACAAATCCCATTATACCTAAAAACCAACAATACTGTCCACTCACATTTTCTCCTCCTTCTATATCTATCTATACAAATATATAAAAAACGTAGTTTAACAGTGGGTTTAACATAAAATTTAGCTATACTTTCACACACTTACAAGATCTGCATTACTTGTTAGTTATGTTAATCTGATGTTTCATAACTAGTCCTATAGGGCTTTGCTATTGAAGAAGACTTAATCCTTCCCACTTTGACCACATATTCAGCATTTTTTTAAACTTTTGCACTGGGTGACATTACAAGCATAAAAGAAATAGCATTGTGTTTATTTTAAGTCAGTCCCATGTACATTAATTACTCTTTAGCATACTAAACACAGCCCCCAAAATGCATAATTTCCCTCTGTTTGATGTTGATGTTTTCTATGACAACAGTCCAAAGCTATTTTAAGAAATCACGTGTTTTATAATGTTCTTAGGTGGGAACAAACAGGTTTGGGCTTGGCATGCTATGGGAACTACTGAGACAGACTGTTGGTTTCTTTTTGCTTTGGGCTTGTTAACAATAAGAAAGTACAGGTTATTGTCCACCTAGTGCAGATAACACCATGCTCTCACACCGGTAACAAACCTCAGCATAGTAAAAACACAAAGTGCCAAAATAAACAGTGCATTGTGGATAAGATGAATAGGTAAAACAATATCTGCACAAAGCAATCACATCAAAGTTAGCGGGTGAAAGTAAAAACAGATGATGTCATTTAATTGTTCATTGCATTCAGGAATACAGTTAGCTCCATTAGCTTTTGGACAAAGACACTTCTTAGTTTTGCCACCACACGGATTTCAGATCTAATAATCAAGATGTGATTGGCGTGCAGACTTTCAGCATTTTGATTCAAGGGGTTTAACAAAAGTTTTGCATTAACTGTTAAGGAATAACTACTATTTTTGCAACCTTGCCCAAATTTTCAGAGGCGCAAAAGTAATTGGGCAGTTAAACCATCAGTAAAAACTGGTGCAACCTGTAACCATACATGGTCATGCCATAATGACATGTGAATATCCTTCTGTCTTGTTTAACAGGTAATATAGTATGTTTCAGATCACTTCTGTCATTTGGGTACAAATTAATCTTGTTTTTAGTTTTCCACAACCATGTAGGCTCTTTGACATGTTGCTTTTAGGAAAATCTAATCTGTCCTTCCAGTTCCAAAGTGTAACCAGTGTTGTAAAAATTAAGGAAAACAACTTTTATTGGATATAATTTTGTATTCTGGAGTCATCAACTACAGTTATCTTCTCTGCGGTTGCTCTGCAGTCGCTCAGACCTTTTGGTGTTTCTGAGCAGATTGTTGATCCTAAAGTGTTTGCTATCTCTCAGATAGGTTTATTTTGGGTTTCAGTCTAATAATGGGCTTTTTCACTTGCACCAACATCTCTTTGGACCCCATACTGAAAATTCCACTGAACACTTGGAATACCTCCAGATGTTTTACTTGTTTAATGTGCCAGGGAATAATGAGAGTACAGGCCTGCCCATGAAACTCCTGATTAGCCTTGGAAAATGTGGGAGTGCATATACAAATATGCCTGTAATTGCTAAACAGTTAATAATTGAATACTTTTGTTACCTTGAACTAAAGTCTGCAGTTCAATCAAATTCTGATTGTGTGAAGTAAAATCCACTGAGGTGGTGTACAGAGGCAAATTTACAAAAACTGCCATTGTCCAAATACTTACAGACCTAACTATACTATATGTGCCCATTGATCACAGGACGTGTCACAAAAATCACCATGCAGCTTTAAAGTTACCATTTAATTTTTTCCATCTGGTCCTTAGTCAAGTTTTCTGAAAGACAAAGGGTGTATTGCTAAATACACTGCTTTAATTTTTTTCATGTTTTCACCGGTTACCATAACTGCTTTATTATAGAGAAATATATATGTCATACTGGAAGTTACTGACAACAAACCAAACAAAAAGGCCACTTCTGTATCTCCTGATCGTCACTGTAGTGTTGTACTTTAGATTTTCTCACCTGCTTTCATATCTTTGAACTTCTGCCTGAGCTCCTTTGGAGTAAAGCGGTACTGGTCAAGTCCATCGTTCCATCTGATTCGCTCCAGCACCTCCAGATCCCCACCTACCAGCCAGTCACCTCCTTCCATAACCATCTGCCAAGGATAAAAGCAGAGAACAGTTTTTCATCATTAAAATGTGTGATGCTGGCATGAGAACACCTTCCAGTCTCCAAATTTTTAACTGCGCACAGGTTAATAGCTGCATTATAACCTTAATGTACGGGTGTTGTGGACAAGTAGTGCCCCACTGGCGGGCACTGCGTTCCTCCTTGCGGTGCGCGTAGAACTCGGGGTTCCTGAGAACAGCCACACGTGAACCTTGGTACTCCAGAGCTACCGCTGCACAGCCCTCCAGCTTCTCTTTGGTCTCAGAGCTAACAGGCAGGACAATGGGAATAGACATGTTGATGGCCCCACCTGAGAGAGAAGATGAAGTGATCTTAAACATACAAAGCCAAGCAATTATAATTCTACGAGTGTTTTCCTTTTGAAATACATGAAAATATGAAAACATATATGAAAACAGGTGCAGCATGTTAGGATGCCTGGGTCGTTGACCCAGAGGTTTGAGTTTATTATATTATTTATCTTTTCTAGTCTTTGGTTTCTTTGTTAGAGTTCTTTCTTATGGTTTATGTCTCTGTGTAATCCTTAGTTGCTGTCTCCCCTGTCTGCTATATCCCCGTGTCCAGTCGGTGTCTGCCCTGGTCCCACGTCTCTGTTCCCCCTGTTGTAGTGCCTGCCTGTGAGTCTGTGTCTGTAAGTTCAGTCTGTGTTATGTTTCCTGTTTTATTTCGAAGGTCCTTGTCTTATGTTAATGTATCTGGTTTTGCTTCCCCAGTTTCGTTAGGCTCGATTTGCCACAGCTGTGTTTCTCTCCTGTTGCCCATTCCCTGATTGCTCCCTCTGTGTTTCTCTGTGTCCGTGTCGCGATCTACCCTTATTGAGCTGTGTGTTCTGTCTGTGTAAGTGTATTTTCTAGTCCTAGTTTTGTTGCCCTTTTGAGTTCACGTCTGTCTCTGGAGTCTGCACTTTGGGTCCTTGTCCTGCCTGCACACAGCCGTTCCATAACACAGCACACTAATGACAAACACTTCAAAGAGAAGGAGTGTGATCTCAGAAAGGAGCTGTAATGTCTAATTAAATATAATTACTATTATTGGGCAATGAAGAAATAATCAAAGAATTAATTGGTCTGTCATTAAATAATAATATATTTTACAGTTACTTCTGTGCTTTAAGGACATGCACATTATCTGCTTTAGAGCAATTTTGTATGTCAAGTGGAATAGCATGTGCTCATTTTAAAAATTAGAGGTTCATTCATGCTTTCCCTTCATTCTTGCCTCATTTTAAATTGAACCAGACAATAATTTGTCTGTGTTATTTACACACAGAAAGAGAAGAGAGGAATAGAGATATTGCTTAATTTCGGACTTACATTATGTGTAAAGTTTGTTGCCACAAGTGTAGGCGACTTGTAACAACAAAGATTATCAACATCAACTCTAGTTAAGTGTGGCCACACTTTTGACTCACTTTTCTCTCCTGTTGTTGTGTGTGCGAGCTCCCTTACACCCCTTGCACATATACTCACAGAGTGAGAGAGAGATCTCACTGCCGAATTGTGAATGGAGAAAATGAAAGCGAGTCAAATATTTTAATATTACTGTGAGTTAGAAGTGAAACAGCTGAGATCAAATGCTATGTTATGTATATGTGACGATTGAGTCAGCAGAGCTTCTGTAACTTTTACACGCCATTCACATCAGCCAACCTCGCCAACCCTGCTCCGTAACTTTAACTGTCTTGAGCTGCTGTTGTCCCTAAGCGCTTTCACTTTGGAATGGAATATCTAGGAGGGAACAAATTTCATGAAGCGACTTGCCGCAACAATCGGATCTTATTACAGCGTGACGTTTGAATGCAGTCAGCTCTCTGGAACAACCCATTCTTTCACAAATGTTTATTAGACATTTGATTTTATACACCTCTTGGCAATGACAGTGAAAATACCTGAATTTCAAGATTAAGAGGCATGGCCCAATAATTCTGTTCACATTCATTGATTGCAGTAGATTGCAGCTTGTGCTTTGCATCCACTGTTAGGCTTGTATGAGGCTGAAAGTGATGTGTAAATGTTGCTAGATGTCGCTGTGAACCGTTTGCTTGAACTTGGAGATGGTGTGGACTCCGATCTGGCCCAATGTATGGCTGGACATAAATTTTGGACTTTCAACTGTATTTACACAAGTTTTACAGCTTTTCCTACCAATAAAGACCTCCCCGAACGCAATTCATAATTCAATAACAGATTTCTGTAAGTTTGCACGTTTACTTCTTACCATTTAAGCCAAAAGAATCATGCTAAGAGATTTCTTTCATTTACTTTTTACTGCTGACATTGCACTTCTTTTTCTTATGTTAGAATATCTCATTGATTAAATGTGTAGTTACATTTCTTTGCACTGGCAGAAAGGGGAGATTCACTGGTCTGGCCCACATAAGATCAAAGTGTATGTAAAATTAGTCTGACATCCCCACACTAACTGAATTAATCACAATTCAGCTGCCTAATGTCACTTTTAGGAGCAGGGAGGGGGTGTCTAGATGTTGTAGATGTTGAAAGTTTAAGGACTTTTCTTACCATCTAGGAGATTGCCAAAGTGCATAGTCTGGAGGAACTCTCTCTCTCTCATGAATCCCTTTAGTGGACTGGCCCAGCCCTCGGCCAAAACCTGCACCCACTGCAGATCCAGCTGTAGATGAATAAAACAGCATCGTCAGCAGGATGAAAAGAAAATAACACAAAATACTTGTAAACTGCGATTCCAGTTCAGGAAAGCCATATATTTCATTTGCTGTATTGCAAATTAAACACATTTCAGTGGTATTCACAAGTTAATCTGTAGGCCTGCTCTAAATAAGTGAATAATTTAACAGTGGAAGGATTGACCCCAGTGGAATACGATAAAATAGAGACAGACAATATGAGCTGCAGATTTACAAAAACCATTTCAACTATAGACACAAAGAGTAAAATAACAACTTGGCTACACAGAGAATAAATTCACTTTAAAATACTTTCCCTTTTTAAAATGAGCATTACTGATTTATTTACCTTTATTTTCACAACGTTTGAAACAATGTTTGCCAAGAAGCTGCATATCTGTTAGCATCTGCAGAACACTGACTGACAGTTACGTGAGCATTTCCCTATTGATTAACCAGGGAAAAGGAAATATTTTCTTAGTACACAGTGTCAGCGGTTGGGTGGAGGCGAGGAAGAAGGAACCCAAACGCAGGACTCGCAGGTAGGTGACGATTTATTATAAGGAGTGGATGAACAGAACAAAGGGAGAAAATGGCTGGCTGGACGACTGACTGAAGCACTGACTGACTAACGGAACATACAGACGGAGAGACAACATCACAATAACATCAATGACACGACATTGGACTGGTTGAACTGAGGGACATAAATACACAGGCTGAGTGATGAGAGATTAGAACCTGGTGAGTACACAGCTGAACATAATGAACTAATGATAAACGGGAAGAGGACGGAACATAATGCACATGGACCAAGGCTAACACAATAAAACAGGAAGTGGAACAGGCAGAAGATAAACAGTGAACGTGAACTGAAAATACTGGGTCACCGACCCAGGAACCCTGACACAGTGTCCACACTGCAAGGAACGTACCCATAACTAACTGTCTGGAATGTTTTATACTGACTCTGAGTTCTCATTTGCTATGTGACAGTATAGAATGTGTACTTACTTTTGTAATGCTGATGGTGGGCAGCGTGTTTGCTTCAGCCAGAACATGGTTCACCCTGTCCTCTGGGATAAACAGTTCAGTCACCTCCTCCAGGATCTCATTTGGTACAATTTTCTACATACGAGAAGAAAGTGAATGTTCACAGTTTAATAACGCTGCTCATGTAGGGACTCAATGACTTTTTTTTTAAGAGTTTAAACAGCACGGTTAGTGCATCGGAAGGCTGTAAAATAACATTTCTTTTTAGATTAAACTATACTGCTGGGTGTATGCTGCATATTTTTTGTTCCTTTTGGTGCAAAATGGTGCTTTTTTGCATGATTTGCATTTGCCAAAGAAGTTCGCCTTTGGGCACTAGCTGAGTGGTGCACACAGTGCATCTAATTACAGGTTTACATTCTGAATCAGACACGGCACACTAAATAAATAGCAAATTCATAAGTATAGTATTGGCTAAATAATTTATTTTCTGCACCGTTTGAGTTTACGGAAGCTCCTTTCAATAAAATCAAACATCTGTGAATGCCTTGCCTGATTTTGTTTGATGTAATTCTACACAGCAGGATTAATGTGTGCACACTGCTTCTGCGTATTCATGTTGACACAGCGGGGATATTTAAAAACAAAAAAATCAGTCACCTGTTACCTCAACGACCGGGGCTGTAAAAACACACGTTTACACATTTACTCTATCAGCAACCTTTCCTTTAGTAAAGATAAGACGCTTGGCAACAGAACCAATGGCCTTTTAAATACCCAACAGAATCTTGACTGTGTGTGTGTGTGTGTGTGTGTGTGTGTGTGTGTGTGTGTGTGTGTGTGTGTGTGTGTGTGTGTGTGTGTGTGTGTGTGTGTGTATGTATGTAAAGGTCGGTTAGTGTCTTTTCTACATAGAGCTACACTCTTTACCTGTTTTTCCAGTTTTGCCTTTGTAATATAGATCTACATTTGTACATACATGAAGTGCAAACATATTGCTCATTCACATGCCTTTGAGTAAACTAAACTCTTTTGTGCATTACTCCGAGATTAGCGTGCGTCTCATTTTCACAATCATGAAAATTAAAATGATGTCCTTTGTGTTTCTCTATGTTATTTGCAGCAAAAAGGCCAGGGGTTTTTTTTGGAATGGGGGGGGGGCGTTTAAAAAAAAAGGGAGTCCATATCCTGTACTTAATTTTTTCGTTTTTAATACTGTACTTGCTGAATCACTATTGTTTGCTGCTGTAATATAAAACCACTGAAGTACCAGGTAGTTCATTGCCTCTGGCTAGTTGTTACCAACCACTTCCTTCTCATGTGAAAGATTTCATTGATGGGCAGAGAACACTGAAAGATTGATGTTAATTATCACGACTTATAGTTTGTTTTAAGGGGGTGTGGCCTCCCTTAATAGGCCTCCCTTAGTATATTGAACTTATTTTAGTACAACAGCTTCATGTTTAAATTAAAAAATAACTGATCAAGTATTCAAACTTTTACATAATTTACATAGTGTCCTCTTCATCATCCTGCTGAGAAATTGCCAAGTGTAAATTAACACTGTGGGTAGAGTCTGTGTACACTGTGCTGTGTGGTTTATTCTGCTTTAAAAGGTCTGGAGCAAGTCTTCTGGAACCCTACCTGTTCCTTAAGCAGATCCAACACTTGATGGAGACATTCATTTACAGAGAGTTCTCCGGTTTTCAGAACAAGCTCTGGACGCTCTGGACGTTCGTACTCTGAATCAATCCCAGTAAAACCTGGCAATAAACCAGAGATATCAGTCAGACCCTATCAGCATTAATACTACCTAATCACTTGACTGAGACAGAATTACAACATGTGGTAAACTAGCCTGTAGATATTCATAGGGTCTGGGATGACTTTCATATCTCATAGATGTTTCTTGCTGTGAGTACCATCACACTGACCTTTGATCTCTCCAGCGCGAGCCTTTTTGTAAAGTCCTTTCACATCCCTGCTCTCACACACTTCAAGAGGCGCGTGGACAAACACTTCAAAAAATGGCAGCCCGGAACTTGCGTGGACGCTCCTTGCCTCGTCGCGATCCTGTGGGAGAAACGGCACGGATACATGATTTCAATGCATTTTTGATTCGAGGTCGACTTAAAATCTAGCGTCAACCTTTGTTAGGCAATGATTTCAGTCTTAAATAAACATATGCAGCATGTAACTCTTAAGCTTTCCTCACCTTGGCGAAAGGAGAGATGAAACTGGTGACACAAACGAGGCCGGCATCGGCAAACAGTTTGGCCACCTCTGCAACACGCCGGATGTTCTCCTCGCGGTCTTCAGCAGAAAAGCCGAGATTCTTGTTCAAGCCGTGGCGAATGTTGTCTCCATCCAGTGAGTAGCAGGGGATACCATGGGAGACGAGATAATCCTCCAGGGCAAAACTGATAGTAGTCTTTCCAGCACCAGACAAACCTAGAGGTAAAAGCATGGTGGTAAATAAGCAAATGGATCCCAGTCTAAATATGGTGGAAAAACTATAAAGATTTACCAGTGAGCCAGATGGTGCAGCCCCTAAAGCCCCCCTTGGTGCCCACGACCTGCCCTCTCTTGCTCCGGCTGACGTGGTGGGCCTGGTACACCACATTGGTCGCCTTGTTGAGATTCTAAAAGAGAAGCAGCAGGGGCTCCAAATATATTATAAATATATAGGCTAATATATTACAAGATATAGACCTAATGTATAGGCTCAGAAGCAGACAAAAGGGTATTCAGTTTGAGCGTATTCAGTTCACACACCAAATGACATATTTACCTGGATAGACATCACAGACAAGTCTCACCTGCTGTTCACGATGTCATAGAACAAATAGCATTTGCTTTTCACTGGATCCTTTTAAATTTACTTCCAAGTCATGTAAAGTAACACGTCATATATAATTTTTCAGACTAGACGAATCTGGTTCTACAAGGATAAAGTAACTATGTGGATGTGAATGAATGGAGCTGTAAAGACTTATAAATGGGAGGGTAGGGAAGCTCATGAGGGATGCAGGGAGGGAGGGAGAGGGAGGAATAATTGACAATGTGTCCAGTGTGCTGCCTGTAGCCAAGCGATGATGTGGCAGTGCTCGTGCCCACACGTTCACCCTCTGCACCCAGTCGCCCTTCTTCCCTACACCCTTATGCCTATAATGCCTACCCAATATGAAAGTAGTTTAACAGCTCGAAGGACCGCACAGGATTCCAGCTGCCATTGGATGAACTTCTGTGAAAAGAGCCCTTTTTTCCTGGTGCTAACACAGCCTCGGTTGTAAAAAAAAAAAAAAAATCCTGCACTCTGACACAGCACAAATCAAGGTGTGTTTCAATCAAAGGACATGGAAGGCATACCGCATGTGAAAAATATACAGACCCACACGCTGTGGGAGAGGCCTAGACAAACAGGGCTATTCTCTTAAACATAGGAGCCACCTTCCACTGCAGCCTTGCGCTGCCAAAACACCACCTCATCATGAATACAATGATGGCACTGGCTGGAAAAACAAAGTCCCATCATTCACTATTAAAAGTTGTAATACCTCTTGTAATAATACCATCCTACCTTGATAGTTTTTACCCTCTTTTCATTTCAATCCCCTTTTCATTTTCTCTTGTTGTTGCATTCCTTTTAAAGAATGCCCCTTGTGTAACTCTTCTCCCCTCGCTCCAGTTCAACTCCCATCCTCTTTCTCAGGAAATCACAGGGGATAAATGCTGATAACTATGTCAGCGAATTCCTCAAAGAAAATGACACATGAGTATTTCTTACTTATTTAATTGCTCCTGAGTTGCTCAGCATGGCAATTCTGAAAGCTTAGCCAATTGAATTAGCTACTAAATGTCAAAAGGAGCGACTATTTCGCAACTTCCTTTGAAAAGTGACTTTTTATCAAGAAAGCTGATGATTAATCTTCGTGGTTGCATCAGTGTTACAGTGTCAGTAATGATGCACCCCTTCAGTGGTGTATCTCTCATATGTGGCTCCACATACGTCTGCGGCATTCCCGTGCAGCATCACTCTGGCACTTTAACAGGGGCCTCTTTCTCCCCTCTCTCAAAAGACACTCTATGTTATGAATGAACTACACTGACATGGATACGTTACTACAACAACTGTCCCATTCAGAGTCGAGGCAAGTCTACAAACAGCCACACCTGGCAGGACAGTAAAAAAAAAGCCTGCTTTTCAGAAAATTGCATTTAAATAAATAATCACTCCTAATGAAAAAAAGAAGGGTTTTTTTCTGCACGACCAGCAGACCTTCGTAGTAAGATCGCCGTTTTTAAGGAGGGCTTAAAGCAGGTAGTCTATTAACGTGACAATAAGTTCGCACACATGTCGGGCTGCTGGCTGACACAGTACATTTCGCTTTTTGTGGGGCTAATCTGATGACAGCTTAAATTTCTGGTGTCTGATTCGACCCGTTATCTCCACATCTACTCACTGTGCGAAGCCTCACTCCGGACATTTCGCTCTAGTGTTATGCCGCCAAAGGACTCCTGGACGCCGGACTCGGACCGCTGCACACACGCAGGCCTGGATGTTCGTCGGATGCTGGATCGACTTTTAAAGCAAGAAACTTTGGGCTGTAGTAATCGAAAGAGGCAACGGAGGGGGGTGTTTAAAAGGGACTTTCAAGACACGTAGCACTCCACTGGCCCTGCCTCTCCTCCTGGCCCTCCTCCTTCAACGTTAGAAAAAAAAAGCGGATACCGGCAAACTTCAAGAAAAACGGCACTAGCAACAAAACCGAGGTAAAACCGGGTAAAGCTGGATATATCGACCCAATGCCACAAACTGGCAAGCGTTGGAGTAAAAATCACTCTTACTGAGGCGTCGAGGAAGTCGCTGGTGTCTTCCCATTTCCCCCCACACGTCCAGACGCCACTAGCTCACACCACACCTCACCCCATATGAAAAAAACCTCTTTAAAAAATCCAGTCATAAAACAAGCAAGTAGAAAGTTTCTCCTGGATGGAAATCTATTTTGTCCCAAAAATGGGGCAACAAGGGGTTAAATGTAGCCCACGTTTAATGATTAAATGTAGGGCACAGTAAGGAAGCACCAATGGGAGAATGAGCCTCTCCTTAGAAGGGGTCTTTCAAAGGAGTCTTTCAAAGTTTAGAAGTATCGATAAGTGAGTTCATAAGTTTGTTTAGCAACAGAAAAAGATGTGTAATCAACTAGCCAGACATTTCTAAACCTTACAAAATATAAGCGTTAATTCAATTTTATTTATTTAGCGCCAAATCGCAACAACAGTCACTTTAATATTGTAAGAATACAGAGAAAACAGAGATAACCCCAACAAAGCAGATGTCCTACTATGAGCGAGCACTCTGCAACAGTGGGAAAGAAAAACTACATTTTAACAGGAAAAAAACTCTGGCATGCCAGGTTCAGAGAAGGGCAGCAATCTGCCACAACCGTTTTGGGGTGAGGGCAGGGAGACAGGACAAAAGACAACTTATCTAGCCATTACTATAAGCTTTATCAAAAAAGAAACTTTCAGGCTTAACCAGAGGCTGTATATCTGCCAAACCCAAAGTAGGAGCTGATTCCACAGAAGATGGGCCTGAAAGCTCGAGGCTCTGCCTTCACTCTACTTTTAAATACCCTAGAGTGAAGTGCTCTGTTGGAGTGATATGGTAATATGAGGTCCTTAATATAAGGTGGGACTTGACTATTCAAGATCTTTTATGTGAGAAGAAGGATTTTAAATAGATTCTAAAGTTCGCAACAACTAACTTTAGAAAAGAGTCGGTGAAGGGAAACCAGCATGGAAGAAATATGCTTTCTCTTTCTAGTCTCTGTCACTACTCTTGCTGCAGCATTTTGGATCAACTGCAGTCTTTTAGGGAGCTTTAGAACAACCTGATAATAGTGAATTTCTGTAGTCCATTTTAGAAGTAACAAATGTGGAAAGTAGTTTTAAAGCATCACTCTGAGGAAGGATGTTTTTATTTTAGAGACACTGCAAATGGAAAAGAGCAAGCATACCTATTTGTATAACATGCACACTGAAGGACATATCCTGATCATAAACAACTCCAATATTCATCTCAGTGTTAGTGGAGGTCAACGTAATCCCATCCAGAGTAAGTATCTAAGTAAGGAAGTTTCTAAGATTTTTAGGGTGAGTAAAATAACCTCAGTTTTATCTACATTTAGACACTGAAATATCCATGTCATTCAGGCCTATATGTCATTAAGACATTTCTGCAGTTTAACTAATTGTGTGTCATCTGGTTTCATGGATAGATAAAGCTTTATATCATCTGCATAACAATGAAAATGTATGCTATACCTTTAAATGATACTGTGTAAAGGAAACAAATATAATGTAAATAGAACTGGTCCCAGCATGGAATCCTGTGGAACTCCAGATTCAACAAAGTGCTGGAAATATTCCTGAGAGATTTTGGCCCTGATGGAGTTGTTGCACATCCATGATGCAAATCTCTTGTTCTACTACATTCCAAAGGTGCTCTATTAGATTACAAATAGACTATATTAACCAATAAATTTACAAGATTAGTGACATTCTGCTAGCACAATATTGCATTTTGTGTATCTTTCTTCAGTCTCAGATGACTGCAGGTTTCACCCAATCTTATAAACAGTACATTTGCATAATGACAACTCACCACGTCCAGATGAACAGAATCAACTTTTGGGGATGCATGATTGAACCTGCATCAAGACGTAACATGTAACTTGGTCAAGAGCAGTTTATGTTTAGCGTTTCAGTTTAAAATAGTCCTTTTTATTTTTCAGTCTGGTCAAAGTACAGAATAAATTAAATTTATCATGAGAATGTTTAGGAAGTCAAATTAATGTAACTTTGATCTGGCAACAAACTAAAGTAACTTCCACGTCCCCTTCGTTAGAGCAAATTAGATCATATCTAAATATAGACCGCATTTAAAATTTAAAAGCAGGAATGTTGTTTGAAACTTTAATCAATCTAAACAATCTTTTTTACCTGAAATGTTAGTGAAAGATCAAAAGCAAATAAAATATTTTAACTAATGTATTTACAAGATTAATGATTTTTGCTAGCACGATGTTAAATATGGTTTGCCATACCTGCATTCTCTGACTGGGCGTTTAGATTTTGTTGTAAATTTATAGTACACCTATAAGATGAAACATTCCTTTAAACTGAATGCTTAAAATCAATGCTGAAATGATCCCCAGTTATTGCTATTTTAAGTAACAGTTTTGATCATTGCTTTTAATGTTATACTATGGATAATAAAGAAAAACATAATAGTCACTATATATTTAAGGTGTGTTCACTGATTTACACTTTTAACCTGTGCTCCAAAGAACAAGCAAGACCATGTTCCATTTTTAAAACTGCTGTTAGCTTCTGATTATGTTGAGTGGCACAGTTAATTTAATTTCCCTTTATTAGTCTGTTTTCACTTGTAAATTAGCTAGTTTTATTTCTGTTTATTTTATTTGTTTTTGTGGTCTGCAGGCTGGATGTGGCACCAAGGAAGTTAATCGCTGATATTAAATAATAATCCCAGTTATTAAAAAAATGTGCCACCACTTCATTGTCCATTCACAAAACCAAAAAGCATTTTCTGTACATTTGTATTTTCCTTATTTCATTGCTTAGATGAGTGCTACAGTATAGTTATTAGCAGATGCATCAGATGTCAGCAGAATGAGGCAAAAAATGAGAGCGACAGTAGGTTTGGCTAACAGCAGACTACTTGTTGAATACCAGTTGTCTTTAATGAGAGTTTGCTGAATGAATCCAAATGAGAAGCCTGTGCTATAGTACAAGTAACAGAGCAGGAAAAACAGATGCTGTTTTTTTACAGCTCTGTTAGTGGAGATCATCCATTTATATATCATGATAGACTGAAAGACTGAAAGATGGTTGTTGCTTCTGGATCTCAAATGTGAAGCCAGACTTGCTTAACACATGTATATGTGTATTTAAACATGTATTCTTCTAAATGGCCAGCAGGGAGCACTTCCTCTGGTGGCAAAAAGACTTGCAATTCTGAGAAAACAGCCATCAGCCTCCTTGCTCTGTGGCCTAAACACTCTGCTGATGACTGTATGTGTTCATTTGCCAGTGTGGGGATGAACAAAAAGTATTTGACCAGCATAATATAATCTGCAGTATGATCATTGCTTTAACCATGTAACAGATAGCTTTAAGATGGCCTTAAGATGTTATGCATACAGTTATTATGTTGACCTTGTATTTCAGGTGCAGTTATGACTATTTTATACACAATGCATATCTGTGCTTATTAAAGAGTTGGAGCTTGGTCAATTAATTGGGGGTTGGAAGCTTTGTTCGGCGCGATGTCCGGACAATCTATTGTGCAAGTGACTTGGAGCCATAGAAGGAATTGCAATACATGCTTACAAAACACTTATATATCAGATCATTTTATATTAAGGTTTTAGTAGAGGTTCTTGGTTAAAACATTTATTTAGTAGAAGACATACACATAGTCTCAGTGAGCTTCTGGTCTAGTGAAAGGTCAGAAGTGCAACAGGTGAATTGAGAAAGAGCATGTGAGGTCAACACATACACACACATTAGTTAGATTTATTTAGAGGAGAGATTAGTTATGTCTCGACAAGAAAGAGGAACAATTCACTTTAAGACAAGAACGGAAAGTACCAGCCATGAAAATAGAAGATGATCTTCTGGGTTAAAAGTCATTGTGGTGTTGATCTGATCTATGTATAAAATGTACCTGTGACGCATGAAGGGGCGTCAGTAAACAAACCCTGATGTTATAAAATAATTGTTTGTGCTTTAGTAAGTCGGAGATCACTTGCTGTCGACGTACAGAGTGTTCTTCCCACACGTGTGTATTCATTAAAATCATTGTTTGACCAAGACCTTCTGGACCAAGGGTGGTTTGTACTCTCCCTCCTCAATTGTGAACCTTAACACCAGTTTTAAGCCTTGCTGATAAGATAAAGTTTATTTTGTAAACTATGGTCATCATTAGAGCAAGAAAAGAGAATAAAACAGCATATGCTCATTGGTGAATGACTTGTCAATCATGATTTCTTGGCCAATGGCTGTACAGCGTCCTTCAGTTTTACAGTCTGATCTACCAAACCGTAGATCT
The DNA here is from genome assembly GCF_057382185.1 of Mchenga conophoros. Taxonomy (NCBI): domain Eukaryota; kingdom Metazoa; phylum Chordata; class Actinopteri; order Cichliformes; family Cichlidae; genus Mchenga; species Mchenga conophoros. The sequence goes on from NC_140538.1 coordinate 14,811,576, forward strand.
AAAGCTCAGACCAAACCGTTGCAATGGGACTTCACTGTTGTGGCTTTGCCCAGCTTTTACACCGTCTATAGTTTTCCGTTGCAGAAGCATTATGTTGCTTTTCAGTGAAATAAAAATATGGCAATACAACAAAAAACAAACCACATCTGATGCTTTCCCATCACTAACAAGTGCCATTTTGCTTAATTTTACTGCAGCTGTTTCATTTTGTTTGTTGTACATTTCATGCACTCTTTGCACTTCTGTAATGACTGTTCCATGGACTGGACTATGACTGGATTGTATTGAAGACAACTTTAGAGAAGCTTTTCCTATGACATTTCCAATAGGCTAATAAGCTATGCCTAACTTTTCCTTCTGGCTACCCAAACATTCACCTTCTCATTTATGTCACAGTAAATATTTAATGTGTAGCTATCAAAATTACATTTTCCTTTATTTTGTCATTTAGAAATAAATTGTGATTTTGAAAAAAAAAAGATGAACACAGTGTCCAACCTTTTTATTATTATTGTTTTTTGTTGTTGTTGTTGTTGTTGTTGTTGTTTTTTAAAATCAAACATACAGACATGTTCTCTTTTCATGGACAAGTGAATCTTGGGAGTGACCCCAATCCAAGAAGATGGTTCTTGCCCACAAATGGTAGTGCATTTAAAATAGTTTTTCACTGCTTTACCTTAAAAATAAGACAGAACACTGAGAAAAGTGAGTGACCTTATCTGCAAGTCATAAATGTTTACACTGGAAAAATGGATTATTTAATGAAAGCATTAGGTTGTGTAGTGATGATAGCGAATCTTGCAAAAAACAAAAAACAAAAAACAAAAACAAACCAAACCCAAAATGTTATATACTTTATTATAGCAGCGATAATACTGAAATGCTACAGGAACTTCAAATTCACTTTTTAGGTTTGGGTCTTTGGGTGTTTCAGAGACACTGGATTGCTAGAGTGAAAATCCTGTTCAGAAAGGCCGTGTTGAACAGTGAAATATTCATGGAATAACAGACACATTCTGACTAAGGTAATGCTTGTATAATGCCTTCTTTTCCAGAAAATACTGTGCTTGCCTAAACTTCAGCAGGCTGCTTGAACAGCTGACACTCAGTTTCAAAGTCGCAGCCTTGGAGCAGATCCCTGTAGTGCTGCAAGACATCCTGATAGAGCGGCATGGAGGCCTGATCAGCCAAACCGGGGAATGTTACAGGCTTCTCATTGAGCAGCGGCTGCAGTCTGAGGTCACCTCCCCCGCAATCATAAAGCACCAGGATCAAGTTAGCTGCATAGGGCAACATATGGCTTGTGCGAAAGGAACGGCGGGTCTGTGCAGCGAAGTTAGTTGAAGTCAGCGGTTCGCTGTCATTGAAGAAGCCCAGAAGGGTAAGCAGAGGCAGGAGGGTCTCTGCATGGCCCACCTGGACTGTCACAGCTTCAGCCACCTGCTGGCCTGACCTACAGAATACACAGTTTCAGTGTTGAAATATGAGAACTCAAACAGTCAGTTAATTGGTTTGTTGATTGCCACATGGACTCAGCATTTCTGACAGCCTGTGAACACCAGGTATCTATTAGGGATTGGCTGAGCTTATCAAATATGGGGATTGTGGGGTTATTACCATCTTCAAATACATTGAAGTGATTGACATTAATTTTTAACTGTAAATATGACTGTAGTTTCTAAATAGTTTTTAGAAATAGCATTTAATTAATTAAAAGTACATATCAGGGAGGAGCAGGAAATAGAAATTCCAGCTAGAAATGAAAACGAGTCAGAAGCAAAGGCAAGGCAAGGCAAGGCAAGTTTATTTGTATAGCACATTTCAACAACAAGGTGATTCAAAGTGCTTTGTATACGACATTAGAAACAAAAACAAATAAAAAGCATGATTTAAAATTGATTAAAACAAGCAAACAAACAAACTAATTAACAAACAAACAAAACAGTATATAAAATCAAAACAGATAAAATCAGAATAGATAAAATCAGTAGTTAAATGTAAGTTTTGAAATTTAAGCTTAAAAGTGTGGATTTGGTGCTTTATTCAAATGCAGCTGAGAACAGGTGAGTCTTCAACCTGGATTTAAATAAACTGAGTGTTTCAGCTGATCTGAGGCTTTCTGGGAGTTTGTTCCAGATATAAGAAGCAGAAAAAGCTGAATGCAGCTTCTCCGTGTCTGGTTCTGACTCTGGGAACTGATAAAAGACCGGATCCAGATGACCTGAGGGATCTGGAAGGTTCATACTGGGTCAGGAGGTCATTGATGTATTTTGGTCCTAAACCATTCAGAGCTTTATAGGCCAGCATCAGAACTTTAAAGTCTATCCTCTGACGGACAGGCAGCCAGTGTAAAGACCTCAGAGCTGGACTGATGTGGTCCACTTTTTTGGTCTTAGTGAGGACTCGAGCAGCAGAGTTCTGAATGAGCTGTAGTTGTCTGACTGATTTTTTAGGTAGACCTGTAAAGATGCTGTTACAGTAATCAAGCCTACTAAAGATGAATGCATGGACTAGTTTTTCCAGGTCCTGTTGAGACATCAGATCTTTTATCCTTGAAATATTCTTGAGGTGATAGTAAGCTGACTTTGTTATTGTCTTAATGTGTTTTTCTAAGTTTAGGTCTGCATCCATCACTACACCCAAATTTCTCGCCTGGTTTGTGGTTTTTAGATGTATAGATTGAAGTTCTCTGGTGACCTGTGATCGTTTTTCTTTGGCGCCAAAGACTATTACCTCAGTTTTGTTTTTGTTTAGCTGGAGAAAATTGTGGCACAGCCAGTCATTAATTTCCTCCATGCATTTACCAAGAGCTTGTACAGGGCCTCGGTCTCCTGGTGACATTGTGATATATACTTGTGTGTCATCTGCATAGCTGTGGTAGTTTATTTTGTTGTTCTTTATAATCTGTGCCAGTGGGAGCATGTAAATGTTAAACAGAAGGGGTCCCAAGATGGAACCTTGGGGAACTCCACATGTGATACTTGTCTGCTCAGATGTGAAGTTACCTATTGATACAAAGTATTTCCTGTTTTCTAAGTATGTTTTGAACCAGTTTAGTACAGTTCCTGAAAGACCTGTCCAGTTCTCCAGTTGTTTGAGTAATATGTTGTGGTCAACTGTATCAAATGCTGCACTGAGATCCAGTAAAACTAAGACTGACATTTTTCCACTGTCTGTATTCAGACATATGTCATTGAACACTTTGGTCAGAGCGGTTTCAGTGCTGTGGTTCTGTCTAAAACCTGACTGGAAGGCATCATAGCAGTTATTCTGTTTTAAGAAGTAACTGAGCTGTTGAGAAACTGCTTTTTCAATGATCTTACTTAAAAACGGGAGATTTGAGATCGGCCTGTAGTTGTTCATTTGTGTCTTGTCAAGATTGTCCTTTTTCAGTATAGGTTTTATTACAGCAGTTTTTAGTGATTCTGGAAACACACCTGATAATAAAGAAAAGTTGACGATCTGTAACAGGTCTGACTGCAAAGTCTTTGAGACCTTTTTGAAAAAACTTGTTGGCAGGACATCTAAACAGCAGGAGGAGTTGTTCAGTTGACCTAAGATGTCCTCCAGGTCTTTGCTGTTAATAGGTTGAAACTGTTTCATGGTGTTTAAACAGTTTTTTGGTGGACACAGTACATATTCTGGATCTGCTGTTGATGTACCAATTGCTTGTCTAATTTTTTGGATTTTTTCTGTGAAGAATTTGGCAAAGTCATTGCAGGCCATGGTCGAATGAAGTTCAGCTGCCACTGACACAGGAGGGTTTGTTAGCCTGTCAACTGTAGAAAATAAGACCCGAGCATTATGACTGTTTTTAGTGATGATGTCAGAGAAGTAGGACCTCCTTGCACTCCTCAGTTGTAAATTATAATTGTGAAGTTTCTCTTTATAGATGTCATAATGAACTTGGAGGTTTGTTTTTCTCCATCTGCGCTCAGCTTTCCTACACTCTCTTTTTTCTTTTTTCACCAGTGTGGAGTTTCTCCATGGAGACTTTTTCCTTCCAGAGATAACCTTCACCTTAATGGGAGCAATTGGGTCCATGACATTTAACATGTTAGCATTGAAGCTATTGACGAGCTCATTGACTGACCCTCCGGAAAGGTCAGGTGTTAATGGGAAGACCTGGTTAAAAATTGCACTACTGTGTTCAGTTATACACCGTTTTGTGATCACTGTTGTTGATATATTTGTGTGGGCTGAGATTTTACTTTCAAAGAAAACACAGTAATGATCAGACAGGCCCACATCAGACACAGTAACCTCTGAAATGCTCAGGCCCTTGGAGGTCAGTAGGTCAAGAGTGTGTCCTCTATTATGTGTGGCCTCTGTTACATGCTGAGTCAGCCCAAAGTTGCCCAGAGTGTTACTCAGGTCTTTAGTCCCTTTGTCCTGAGGGTTGTCCACATGGATGTTAAAATCCCCAACAATAATTACACAGTCAAAATCAACACAGAGCACAGACAGCAGTTCACTGAGGTCATTAAAAAAGTCTGTGCAGTATTTGGGAGGCCTGTAAACATTAAGAAACACAACTTTGGATGGGGCCTTCAGCTGTAAAGCCACATATTCAAAAGACTGAAAACTTCCAGGAGATAGCTGCTTACATTGAAATGATTCATTAAATAAGACAGCAACCCCTCCTCCTCTCCTGCTCACCCTGACCTCACTGATAAAACTGTAGTTAGGAGGGGTCGTCTCGATGAGAACAGCTCCACTGTTACTTTGGTCCAACCAAGTTTCAGTTAAAAACATAAAATCAAGGCTGTGCTCAGTGATTAAATCATTAATTAAAAATGTTTTCCCAGCTAAAGATCTAACGTTTAATAAAGCCAACTTAAGTGTTTTAGAGGTATTACTTGTCCCCTCGTGTTTGGGAGCAGTCTGTGGCACACAAGGTATGTTTACTATGTTTAAAGATCTTTTAGAGTGCAGCTCTCTGTGTTTTGACCAGGCCACATGTCTCCTGTCACCTAAAAGTACAGAAATTTTAAAACCTTCTAGTAAACAGGGTCCCAGCTTCTCCTGGAAAAAGTCGCCACTGCCATAATCCTCGCAGCCCGGACCCTCCACACATCACACATCAGACTGCGGAGACAGGGCATGAAGGTGGTAAGGAGGAACTAAGAGCAATGTGACTTCGATTGCTCTGTTGAGGGTGGGGCTCGATGGCGAACCTTTGGCCGCTCTGGTGGGGGGTTTATGGGGGACAAAAAGGGATTGGGCCGGGGGGTAGATCTGAGCCCAGCATTGACCCGCTTCATCATCTCCTCAGTGAATTTCAGGTGTGGGGAGGAGGGAGAAAGGGAGGGGGAGGAGGGTGATGGCCTGTCAGGGGTTTGGGGGACTGGGGAAGATTGTGGTCCCTGGTCCTGGTCGTTGGTGTTGTTGAGAGAATTGGAGGCAAATAGGGACCCCTCTTCTTGCCTCAGATGTCTCTCCTTTCTGAGGCTCTTCCCGGGTGGGGGCAGATGGAGCTCCTCCTCAAGGTTTCTGCTGGGCTTTGTCTGTTCTTGGAGTACTGTTTGTTCCTCTTTATGAGATAACTCCTCGTTTATCTCAGCCTTGGCACCAAGCACGGATGGATGACGTATGGAATAAAACAAGTTGGAGGTGAACAGTTTCACCCCTGACTTGTTAAAATCAAATCTATTTGCTTTAAACAGATGCCTGCGTTCCCAAAAAATATTAAAGTTGTTGATAAAATGCACTGAGTGGTCCGCACATGCTGATATAAGCCATTTATTCAGTGTAAACAACCTGCTGAATCTCTCGTCTCCTCCTCTGACGGGCGGTACAGGTCCACTGATGAATACAGCTGCATTCAGAGAGTTTACAGTATTTAGTAATCTAGTAAAGTCCCGTTTCAGAACCTCCGACTGTTGTTTGGACACATCGTTTGACCCTGTATGCAGAACAATGTTTGTCACAGTTGGACATTCATCTGCAATTTGAAGAATTCTCTCCTTCAGGTTGTTGACCATATCGTTAGGAAAGCAGAGGACTTTTCAAAGAGTTGTTAAAGATCTTTAACAACCAGATAATAGATTAGGGTTCATACATCTGTAACCTCTTTAACAGCTTACTCAAGATGACATTGCAAAAGTCCATTCATTCAAATTCATTGCTAAAAACAAGCCCCAGAAAGGAGGGCAAAGCCTTTGCTCACTCTGATGTTTTAAAACTCCCACAAATCTAGCTGGAGAAATACCCAATGTTGTTTTTATTGTCCTATTATCCTATGGATTAGAAAGACAAAACATAATGGTCATTATATATTTAAGGTGTGTTCACTGACTCACAGCTTTAACCTATGCTCTAAAGAACAAGCAAGGCCATGTTCCATTTTAAAAGCTGTTGTTAGCTTCTGATTATGCTCAGTGGCACAGTTACTTTAATTTCCCTTTATTAGTCTATTTTCACCAGTAAATTTGCTAGTTTTATTTAAAGAAATCAGTATTATTAGCCTAATATTTTCCAGTAAAGATGAAAGGCTTACATATATGCAACTCCTAAAAATAAACTTAACAAAAATTAAGAACAATGTTAATATTTTAGCTCATGTGGTCTGCAGGCTGGACGCCGCTCCAGGAAAGTTTTAATCCCAGTTATTAAAAATTCGAGTTCATAATGATTAAGTGCAACCTTTTCTATAGCTTACTCAAGATGACACTGCAAAATCCATTCATTTGAATTCATTGCTAAAACCGAGCCCGGTGAAGGAGGGCAAGGCCAGAATGTTCTAACTTTTACTAACGTTTCTCACTCTGATGTTTTAAAACTCCCACAAATCTCACTGGAGAACAACAAAATGTTGTTCTGCTGTTTTTTTGGTCTCAGAATTTCTGTGACAGATGACTGCAGTTGCTTGCACATTGTGCTTGGCTGAAAGGTACAACCCACAATCTGCTCACTCTGCAGTCACATTTTAAACAGTCAGAATCACCCACACACATGCTTTAACGGTGAGCGTGTAGTAAAGTTGTTCTCTTTTCAAAACGGGAACTTTACGATTGCATCCTTTCAACACATGTAACAACACAACCTGGGTTGGCTCTTCACTACTTACACTCAGTGGCTGGATTATTAGATACATTTGTTGCATTTTAACACCAATATCTAACTGGCCAATCACATGACAGCAACGTATTACATTTAGGTATTTATACATGGTGAATAACTAACCTTGAAGTCAATAAGCTACAGCAGCAGAAGACTACTGTTGCCAGCTAATAAAAAGAAACTGAGGCTACAAGCAATATGGATCTCAAAAAATGGACAACAGATAATTGGAAAACTGTGGCATGTTCAAATGTCTCTCAGCACAACGTAAGCATTGTTTAACACCGCAGCCTACCTTAGCCTCTGTACATATTTGTACATCTGATGGCTGCTCCCAGCCTATCTCAAATAATCTCAGACTAGTTGAATGAACAAGACAACTGGTTCATTCCACTCAAACGCACAATCATCAGATCTCAATTCAGTGGAGCAACTGACAAATATGCAGCAGTTGTATGATGCTTTAAGTCAGCATGTTTCCAGCACCTTGTTGAATCTATAGCTTCAAGGTTTAAGGAATTTCTAAAGGCCAATGGAGATGGGTGGGGGTGGGGGGTGTTCAACTTAACACAGTAAAATAGGAACTTTCCTAATAAAGTGGTCAGCGAGTGTATGCTAATGAGCCACACTTTTGAAATATAGCGAACACGAGCTCTGCTGTCTTTTGAGCTGATCCCACATACTGTAGTTCAGCTAAAATAATATCCAGCAAGTTTTGCTTCTGCCTGGATTCAGGGCTGAGCAGTGAGTCCTTTTCCCCCAAATATGTTTATTAACATGAGAAAAATATAGTGTAACACCATTTAAGGTTTGCTTACATGTTCTCTTTAGCTGCTTTTTCCAGACGGCTGAAAACATCATGGAAGAGAATGCAGCTTGACTTGCTGTTAATGTCATAACCATAGCTTCTTTTCCAGAAGTGCTTCAGATCATTTGCATACTCCATTACCTGTTGAATAAGAAAGTCAGCGTCAATGCCAATTTTACTTATATAGCACATTTCATTACACATAAGCATGGGCTTATTGTAAAAGTTGAAAAAAATAAAAAGTCTAAGGCAATAAAAACAGCAAAACAAAACTGTAAAAAGGAATGAAATACAAGTTAACATTTACAGGCATGCAGACACACACACAGTTATTAAGTGTAAGGCTGTTAGAATAAAGAACGTTTTGAGTTTGATTTCGAATGTGAAGCTTTAATTGGCCTTAGCTTGGTTCACAGGACAGCACTACAGTAACTAAAAGCAACCTCAGCACACTTAGGTGTAGCTCTGGGAACAGTTAACAGATCTGATAACCTGAGAGATCTAATTGGGTTACAGACAGTGAACAAGTCAGAAATGTCCTGGGGAGTCAAACTATTGAATCCTTCATAAACTAACAGAAGGATTTTAGAGGTAATTCTATATCAAACTGAGAGCTAATGCAATGACGTCAACGCTGCGGTAATACTACAAACACAAAATTAGTCTATGTGCAAATCTGGCATGACTAAACAAAAAGGATAGAAACCTGCTGATCGTTCACTGTGCAGGTGACAGTTCAGGCTTTCTGAGATCAGATTGCAACATAAGACACAGGAATCTCTTTGTGAGGTGAAGTACAGGACACATTGGCAGGATCTTTCTCTAATCTGAAGCTTGTCTCTTTATTTGTTTCTACTTATTTATTCATAAAACAGACTGTGCACATGAAATGCAACAGCTGTGATACAGGGTATTTCATTTAATTTGGCTGGTTTTCTTCTTGTTGTCTAGTTATTTGGTGAATTGGAACAAAATTTGGCAAATTACTGCCACCAACTGGACAAACTTGTTATAGTTTTATTATTCTAGTAGTTGGGGTGTTTGTCCCTTCAGTTAAGGGTAAGAGAGTCAGCTCACAATAATTTATTTTTAATAAAGTGACAGAAAGTTTGCACTTGTAAAGAATTTTATTTAATGATGCTCAGGATGATTCTTATGTTGTTCATTATTTTGTTTTCACCTATGCGTACGCTCTTGTGTGTTTTCAGCCTTGTGTTTTCAGCCTTGGGGCGACCGTGGCTCAGGGGTTGGGAAGCGTATCTGTAACCGGAAGGTCGCCGGTTCGATCCCTGGGCTCTCTGTCCTGGTCGTTGTGTCCTTGGGCAAGACACTTTACCCTACCGCCTACTGGTGTTGGCCAGAGGGGCCGATGGCGCGATATGGCAGCCTCGCTTCTGTCAGTCTGCCCCAGGGCAGCTGTAGCTACAACCGTAGCTTGCCTCCACCAGTGTGTGAATGCGAGAGTGATTGAATAGTGGCATTGTAAAGTGCTTTGGGTGCCTTGAAAAGCGCTATATAAATTCAATCCATTATTGTGTTTTAGTTTTAGTTGTATTCCCGTGTGGTCCTCAGGTCAGGTTGTCAAATCTCCATCTAAGTTTGGTTGTGGTTGTGACTGTGTTACTTCCTGTTTTATTTTGGTAGTGTCTTGTCTCTTGTGTCTGTATTAAGTTTTACTTCCCTGTTTGTTCCCTATCACCTATAGGGCTATACTAATGAAACTACATGATAAACATTTAGAAAAGTTACAGAAAAGATTCTGTTTAATCATTGCTCAGACTTTCTTGTAATTATAAGTTTAGAATATAAAACTTTAATTAATTCACACAAAATTGCCTTGCACTTTGGTGTGGCATGAATGGCAGTGGGTGGAGGTCTTTATTAGTTGGAAAAGCTGTAAAATTTTATACACTTCTTAATATTTTCCAAAACTGTCCATTGGAGTCTTTCCTGGGCTGATTCTGGCCCTCAAAATGTTTGACACTCCTGTTTTAGAGTTTTCTGTCAACTTATTCACTGACTGAATTTTAAATATCTTTTAGATTCTTTGGACTTCCTGTACTGAGTGCATTAAAGGCTGATTGCCTGAGATTAGGTCCTACATCTGCAACAGAAGCTCTATTCAATCAGTAATACATCATTTATCTCTGTGTGTATGTGCTTGATAGCACCCTTAGTAAGAAAAAAATATGGCCTGTAAATAAATTGCCACAGTCTACAAAAATTAAAAGTACTGTGGACATTTCTGAAACTGGAAACATTGTAATCGGGGGTGGGGTGGGGGTGGGGTGGGGGGGGGGGGGGGGGGGTCCATCATGCTTTCCCTACTGTGATACACGACTCAAAGTTAATCTGAAGCACATATTACTGCTTTATCACAATGTGCAACCCTATTCCTGTGTCACCTGTGCATCGACCTCGTCGTAGAGACGACACCATGGAGAGTTCACAGTCTTGATGGCAAACTCATACGCACACAAATAAAATGCAGCTTCGGCCATATCTGCAGGAAAAAGATTAAAACAAAATGTTAACAGTCAGTGAAATCACAGCAGTCAGGAAGCTGTTAGAAAAACAGAACTGAAAGCAGGAAGCGACATATTAAAAATCTTAGGAGCATGGTATGTGTTGCATTTTCTTTATACAACTTTAAGTATGGAAGAAAATCCTGAAATTAGGTAAAAGTTCCAATTTATTTGGGTAATAAAGACAACAAATAATGGAATGGAGAATGGAGTAGTATTTGAAAGACACCATTAAAAGTACAAAAGTACAAATAAACATAATTTAATATATATTACATATATTTTGATAGTTTAATATATATTATATTAGGTAGTTCATTTAAATGGTAACAAATCTAGGAATCAAAGATCATTTCAGAGGTTTAAAAGATTCTCTTTTTTGTAACAAGATGTATACATATTTGGCTTTTTGGAGCATGTAATAAATTTCTGTTTACAACTCAGAAATATCTGAAAAGAACTCCTAAAATATATAATATGATAAAACATGTTAGAGGTAAAAAAAAAAAAAAGGTTGAAAAGTATTATTTCAGTATTTTCTTTTCACATTTCATGTATAATGAAGATGTGAGAGTTAAAAAAGCACAACGCTTCTCTGTGAAATATGGAAATGAACTTTCCAACACTCATGCTGTTTCAAAGCCACAGCTGAATGTTGTCGAAAGCTGCACGTTCCTAAACCGCACCAAGCAGACAAACTTCTACTATCAGCATTAACGCTGAGTGAACTTGCAGTATTATTGTTATTATGTTTGAAAACAGCTCCATCTACTGTGCAAATATCTGCTGTAAGAAGCCCAGTGACCGCCATAAGCAGAATTTCAGAAGTTTTTATTTTAAAATGTTTGGTAATAATTTAGTAATAATTATTGGTGAAATGTAGAAAGTGTTCAATTGTTAAACCCGTGAAGCCAAGATGTGACAAAATTATCAAATAAATGTGTTAATAGACCAACTAGAAATTGTAAATAATAACACACCAGCTATTTCACGGATAAATAATAGAGCCTCTGTCTGTCTGTTCTACATCTAACTCAAAAGCTTTCAGCTGATCTACTTTAAAACACAGTGACTTTAATCCTTGGGAAGTGCACTACTAAGCTGGTGTCATTCTAAGGAGTGACAGATTAATTTTTGTGGCCACACACCTCTGTGGCAATATAAAGATGTCACCAGCTACAATGAGGGTAGTTTATAAATCAACTTTCACTGACTGTGAGATCTAACTTTGCTGTTAAAGACATGCCTGTAACAGTTAGACCCACAGTGGTAACACATATTAACATAACAAGCGGTAGACTTACGAAACCAAAGCGGCCAACTGATGTTTAAGTTGTGAAATGTGCATCACGTATGGTTTTTGACAGTTTCATTACTTGTGAATTCATGTGGGGGAAAAAAAAGTCTACTGCGTCTACTGCAAGTTCTTTGAACTTGCACTGTGTAACGTGGCACAAAGAAATCCTGCACAATATTAACCTACTATATAAACATATATCTACTGTCATATTTAGGTGTTCTGTACTCTAATCAGCTGTAATCAAGTGGTACTCTATATCTATCTATCTATCTATCTATCTATCTATCTATCTATCTATCTATCTATCTATCTATCTATCTATAGCTTAATCTGATTATATGTAATGCTCTCAAAATGATGGATATGATAATACACCACTAACCATCTGTGATTGCACTGTATGGGACGTTGAGGATGTCTGCAATCTTCTGCTGGACCCTCCTCATCTCTGGCCCTTGCTTGAACTTCTCCACCTCTGTCACAGCTGATGGGTTGTTATCAACTTCCTCCAAAAACCTGGTGCATTTATCAAAAAACCTCATGAGAGCGTCATTCACCGCGTGATCAAACTCCATATCTGCACAGAGGAAAGCAACAGATTATAATGAGCAACAGGTTATGCATAAAGGGGCCATCATAATAATCATGGTCGTACCTTTAATATGCCACAGTTCTGTTAGTCCTGCCTTGAAGGACAGTGTGCTGTTGACACACCTGTGCTTTGAGCTGGTTATGAATTTGATGAATCCACCTCGAAGCTTCTCCTCTGAAATCAGTGAGGGGAACAGCTTTGACAGCCTGACAGCCAGGTGTTTGTGATCATTCACACCTTTCTGGACGAGTCGTCCGTCCATGTCCTCGGTGTACCACATCCTCCACTGGTTTTGCAGTTCACGCAGCCAGTTCCTGTTGGAAACATTGCTGCCCTGAACCACGTCGTAAAGCTTCTTCATCTTCTTGACGTTTTTTGTGGTCGGGTATCTGGTTCCGTGCCTTATTACGGCTGTCAGATGGATTTGGCGACATTGTGCAGACGGAGGCTGTAAAATTGATCTGTTTACAGCAAGTATGTCCTCTATGAGATACGGGTTCACTTCCTCATACCTTCCTTTCGTGCTGAAATATTTGGCGATTGCTGGGATCTCTGGGTTCTCCTCTGGATTCACGTCGGTACAAAAACAGCTGGAAATACCGGTTATGATGGTAAAATAAAAAACTGCGCTTTTCCTTAAAGCGGTCGTCATGATGGGTTACTTGTGAGGCCGTGCGCAGACCCGAGAATGACGTCGATCATGTGGGACTGTCCAACCAATGACTTGTAGGGGGAACGATACGAAAATGACAAGCTCTGCTTGTTTATTAATATTCAATGGTGATCGTATAATTTCTGAAAGTGACTGTCCGTCGGTTTCCAAATGTTATTTGATACTTTGAGGAATATTTTGGGTTTTTTAAAAAAAATTGATTTGATAAAAGTAGCTTACTGTTTCACACTAAAGCTTTTGAAGCATGACTACGAGGCATGACTTTTTGGGGCACATCACCCTGATCTGAAGTGCTAGAGTTTTCTCTTCTTGCCACTTAATTAGATTAAAATGATTAAAATGAAATTCTAAACTCTTCATTAACTCCTTTATTTAGGAATGTAGCAGGAGCAAATGATTAGTAAATAATGGTAATGTGTTAAAAATCTCTTAACATCATCAATTAAAAAGGGTTTTCTATAAACAAAAGACAGTTGTCTGCACACACAAACCCACAGATTTGCATCATTGTATCTTCCCTCAGCGTTAGTGCACTGTAATGGAGATCAGAGATTCAGCTTACTGAAAGTCTACACATGTTTTATTGTTTATTGAATTCTTTATTGAGCTTAGCTGATATTTTGGAGGATTGTTTAGGTGACAGTTCGTGGTTGGTTGGTGTTGATGTGTTTTTCAGAGAAGCCTGTTATTTATTCATAAAAATCACACAATAGCACGTGGATTTTATTTATCAGCTTTTTGCCTCTTTTTCAAAAACTTGATGCCACCTCTAGTCAAATATTTAAGCAGTTTGAATATGATGCAAAACATAGCATGCAAAATAGGTTTGCCGTGAAATCTCACCTTAAACATTTGCATCATTGAAACTGCATGTTGTAACAACAGCTGTTTGTTTAGAGAAGAACAGTAATTATTAGCTTCACCACTGCAGTGGTACCTTAAGTCATCAGTCACTATTTAAATGACACTCCACACCAGAGCCGCTTATTCCCAGATTGTGTTGTAATTTAAAAAACAAAAACATAAACAAATGACGACAACAACAACAACAAAACAAGCTACTTAAGCTGTTAAGTAAGATTTTGGATTTAAGATATAAATTTTTTAATGTGCACACCTCTCTGACTTCCCCAAAGTGCTCTGTGAGGGTGTGACATTACTTGAAATTAAAGTCATTTGTGTCAGTAGTGAGTGAAATATGTGAATGTTTGTCTTCTTGGCAGTGACACACCCACAGCCTTGCACTTTTTTTTAATGTAATATACACTGCCTGTTGCCAATGGCATCAGCAAAGGCAGATGCTGGAGTAAGCAAACAACGGTTATTAATTATTGTTGGTGTGTGTCACATCATCACAAATCACTGAAACACAGGCTCTAATCACATAAATCAAGCATGGGAAGCAGAACTGAGACATCATTTGCGAAATACTTTCATGTGTGTTGCCAAAATATGTGTGTGTCTGCATGCTAGGTGTGGTGGTGGGGGATGGGGAGAGTGTCTTCTCCCTTGCCAGGGAATAAATAAGCAAATAAATAATAAATACATTTAAAAAAAAGACATTATCTTCTGCTATTGTTAACCTTTATGCTGGATTTATGACTCCACAGATGCGAACTCCTCTAATGCAAAAATGTCTTATTATTATTTAGTTTTGAATGAATCATATACCATCGGCAATCATGGAAGCTTATAACTACTTAAAGGTTTTTGGGGTTTTTTTCTATAAAAGAAGATTTCTTGAACATTTCGTTAAACAAATTAATAGAAATAAAACAGAGCATATTTGTCCATTTATTTCTTTAATGTCAGAGCTTAAGAAAAGATGGTCATCGCTTCAAGATGGAACACTTAGAAATAAAAGCTTTTTCAGCCAGTTGCGTTTTTACTGTAGGAGCCTATCATTTATTCCACTGTGGAAAAATGAAATAACAAGACCTCTGTTAATATCTGCCTAAACTTCAGCAGGCTGCTTGAACAGCTGACACTCGGTTTCAAAGTCGCAGCCTTTGAGCAGATCACTGTAGTGCTCTAAGACATCTCGATAGAGCGGCATGGAAGACCGATTAGTCAAACCGGGGAAAGTTACAGGCTTCTCATTGAGCAGCGGCTGTAGTCTGAGGTCACCTCCCCCGCAGTCAGAGAGCACCAGGACCAAGTTAGCTGCATAGGGCAACATGTGAGTGGTGCGGAATGAGCGATGGGCCTGTGCAGCATAGTTGGTTGATGTCAGCGGTTCGCTGTCCTTGAAGAAGCCCAGAAGGGTAAGCAGAGGAAGAAGGGTGTCTGCATGGCCCACCTGGACTGTCACAGCTTCAGTCACCTGCTGTCCCAACCTGCCGCACAGAGGAGAAAGAAAGTTTAAAATTAGCTACAGTTCCTGCTGTAAATCTGAAGATAAACTGTAAAGAAAACACAAAAGCGGGACTCTGGAGTCCATCCCAATGCCATATAAAATTGTCCTTTGATGAATGGTTTCTAGTTATGTAAACATAATTGTTTCATGTATTTCTTTAATCAAGGGCATCAAAAACCTACAGGTTATTAAAAGTTCACCTACTTATTCTGAGTGGCCGTCTTGTCCATTCGGCTAAACACGTCATGAAATAGGATACAGCTTGCCTTGCTGTTAATATCATGACCATAGCCTCTTTTCCAGAATTCCCTTAGGTCACTTGCATACTCAATAACCTGTTAAACCAGATAAATGCTCAAAATTGAAACAAGATGTTCAACTGTTTAAACCACAAAAGATTCTTCTGGCTTCTCTAACAACCTCATAAACATCTGCACTTAATATATCTGATGGCTATCTCCTACCTTTGCATCGTCCTCGTCAAAGAGCTCACACCAGGGGGACTTCACTGACCTAATTGCAAATTCGTAAGCACACAAGTAAAATGCAGCCTCAGCCACATCTGCAAGATAAATGTTAAGTGGTTCAGTAACACAGGCTGTTCAAACATGGATTCTTCTCTTCCAGAGAGGTGGCATCCTCACAAAATGAACTAGGAAGCGTTTAGAGAGCATCCTTCATCTGACTGCTCAGAATGAAGTTAACACTGAAGCACCTTAGATGTAAGATATATGATATTATAAATAAGGCATTGCTCTGTTAATACAGATAATAAGAGTGCAGATAATACACTCAGTCTGGTTTTGTAGATACAACCGTATGTGATGGAACTGTATGGGACGTTGAGGATGTCTGCGATCTTCTGCTGGACCCTCCTCATCTCTGGCCCTTGCTTGAACTTCTCCACCTCTGTCACAGCTGATGGGTTGTTATCAACTTCCTCCAAAAACCTGGTGCATTTATCAAAAAACCTCATGAGAGCGTCATTC
This sequence comes from Mchenga conophoros, assembly GCF_057382185.1. Lineage (NCBI taxonomy): Eukaryota > Metazoa > Chordata > Actinopteri > Cichliformes > Cichlidae > Mchenga > Mchenga conophoros. The sequence goes on from NC_140538.1 coordinate 14,827,881, forward strand.
ACCGCGTGATCAAACTCCATATCTGCACAGAGGAAAGCAACAGATTATAATGAGCAACAGGTTATGCATAAAGGGGCCATCATAATAATCATGGTCGTACCTTTAATATGCCACAGTTCTGTTAGTCCTGCCTTGAAGGACAGTGTGCTGTTGACACACCTGTGCTTTGAGCTGGTTATGAATTTGATGAATCCACCTCGAAGCTTCTCCTCTGAAATCAGTGAGGGGAACAGCTTTGACAGCCTGACAGCCAGGTGCTTCAGCTCATCCACACCTTTCTGGACGAGTCGTCCGTCCATGTCCTCAGTGTACCACATCCTCCACTGGGTCTGCAATTCGTGCAGCCAGCTCTGTTCTCCTGAGGCATTGTGCAGGATCATGTTATAGAGCTGCTGCATCTCCTTAATATTTTTGGTCGTCGGGTATCTTGTGCCATGTCTTATTATGGCTGTCAGATGAATTTGTTGACATTCATCCAGTGGAGGCTGTAAAATTGACCTGTTTACAGCAAGTATGTCCTCTCTGAGATACGGGTTAACCTCCTCGTACCTCCCTTTCGTGTTGAAATATTTGGCGATTGCTGGTATATTAGCCTCATCTTCGAACGTCACGTAATTAGATAAAAACCCAGAGGTGTAAAAAACATAAAACACTATAAATTTCCAAAGAAAAGTCAGCATGATGCACGTTTGAAGAGAGCAAAAAAATAAAAAAATCAATGTGACGCCATCAGAAATAGGACAGAGCAAAGTCCAGTGCAGTTTATTTACCCTGATTTCCTCAGAACACATGTTCCAATTCCAAGGACTTTCCATTCCCCTTTGACTTCCCGAGTCCCTTCCAGTCATTACTGATGCGTCACTGTTTCTTTGTCTTTCATAATTATAATTCATTAAATACTCCTCCAGTACTTGTCACTAGATATTTTCATTTCAGTTTTGAACAAACAGGAAATGAAAACATATTTAACGTGAAAGGTTGGGCATGTTTGTTGATGTTTTTATGACTTCTTGGTGCCCAGTATGCTTTGCATTATACAAATTAGGGTTAGGTCCTAGGAGATGAATAAAAGACATTCATTAGCTAGAAAGAAAAAGTCACACATTTGTTAATGCAAAGTTCTTTATAAAATTCCTGTTTATGGTCGATCAGGATTTGGATTGATGTCCTGAAGGCTTTGGTATTACTGATACAGTAAGGTCAATTTTAGAAATAATATAATAATATAATTCATAACTTCAGAAATAATCAAAGACTGACATAGAATTGAAAGTAAGCGTGGCTTACTAAGTAGAGTCCAGTCTTCACCAATAGATGGCCTCAGATGAAAATGAGTGGGGTTGGCGTGTTCCTGTACAACATTGCATTTTTCTCTCACTGTAGTTGTCACTGTTGCTGTGTTTAAATGCTCCGACTTAGCTGGTAAATCATAAATTAAACATGTAAACATTCCTATCTTTTGCTAAAAACAAATATGCTGTAGGTTGTCAATTTTGTTGCTTTTTTATGCTTAATGGGAGTCGTGTGCTGCTGAGTCTCATCGTTGGTCACGTTGCTGTATTGGCATGAAGCGTCATTTTTTAAATTGTGCGATTTCCATTGATGCTTGAAGGCAGCACTCGATGACGTCGTGTGGGGAACTCCCTGCTAACCCGCCTACCCTACTGACCAAAAGATACAGACCACCACATTGCGGTACTGAGCAGTACGAGTCGAGAAGAGGTCCGTAAACATTTCACATTTCAACGGTAAGGCAATTTCAATACAGTTATCTAATGTCGAAAACGAACCTAGCTATCGAAAGATACCTCTTTGTTCCATATTTAGTTGTTAAGTTAACACTTTGGCTTCCGAGTCGTGTGGAGATAGGTTAACCTAAGTTAATGTGTTAACTACAAACTGAAAGATAAACCGCTGTATTGCAACAGCTGCTCTTTTGTGCGACCACTTCTTATCTTTTCCATGTATTTCCAAACGTTGCGTTAGCCCACTAAGCGCTCCCTGGCCTTGTGTTGAAACATTTTTATCGACTCTTCTCGACTAAACATGTCCCGTTATCGTTTATCGGGATTCGGCTACACTCCTCTGTGTGGTAATTTTAACCCGTGCTGGTTATTAATGTGCAGTTTTTATTCCTACACACACACACACACACACACACACACACACACACACACACACACACACACACTTGCTTACTGTCCTCCCAGACCCTCGCTTTCAATACAAGAGCCCAAGCTAGCAGGCTAGCTAGCTAAATACTGAAGACGCCAGCTTGTCTATCTATTTTTAGGTGGTCAGACTATAAGCTTTTAAGCCACACTATACAGAGCGGCTGCTAAGGCCTTGGTGTGAATGAAAGCGGTGTTTTTAGCACGCTAAGTCACTTGAGTCAACCATTATTTGGATGCAAAGCTAAATCTCAGGTGTGCCCGTTACAGAGACGGCGGATGAGTGGGTGTATTTTCCACCAATCTCGCTGTACTACTCTTACTCTTTCTGTGTAAATATTAACCGAGAGAAAAAGATGGTCAAACATTTGTTTTAGCCCTGTGCTTCTTGGCTGAATAACAGCCGCATCTGTTTTGCTTCTCTTAAGAAGAAGAAGAAGAGGTGGGACCTGACATAGCACTGTTTCCCACACACTGCAACAGAGAAGCCCACTTCACTTTAAGGAAACAGAAGTGTTTAAATAATTGTAGCTTCTTTGAAGAAACAAAACCGAAATCTGTTTCATTTGCTGTGTATGACCACCGATATCCACACAGGGCACAAGGAAATGCCCTGAAGACTTTCACCAGTCAAAAGAGACAGTGAACGAAGTGAACAGGGAGATGTCTGTGCCAAGAAACTGTTGAGAAAGCAGCTCTTCACTGCGATAAACAGTGTGACTGCAGCCAGTGTCAAGAAGGCAAAATGTTAAATGGGGTTTATTGTTGTCACTGTACTCAGAGCTTTTGCAGAGAACGCCTCATTGCACAAGGGAAGCATGCCACACATTGAACAAGCATTTGACAAGCAAGAAAACAGATTTTTTTCGTTTAGTAAGGGGTAAAAAAATGTGATTCCTCTAGGCACAGCCATGAAAAACAGATTGGACAACAATACCACCATGAATTTCCTTTTTCCTCGAGTACTGGGAAAGAAATGGGGTTTCCATGCTGTCATTGACTATTGTGTGCCCCCCCCTCCAGTTTTTCATTTTAAATTTAGAAATTAAAAATATCTAACACAGACACACAAACGGTCTACTTTTTGTTTGTTTGTTTATCAATGATGTTGGTTACAGGAAGCAATTAAAGTGTATGAGGTGGTGTAAGTATTATTATTTTTGTTAATGATAGCACCATTGTCTAGGTTTTGACATTGACATCATTTTTGAATCTAACTGACAGTAGCACCCTTATGAGTGATGTTTGCATGTGCCGACAAACTGTTAGTGGAAGCTTAGGGAAATTTTTGGGTCTAGCCTCTGCAGAAGAGAGAGAAGCAGACAGCGGCAGGAAATGAGGAGAGACACAGTTATGAACAGAGCAGGATGAGGAAGACGAGTGAGACACAAACTCCAAGACAGGGAAAAGCAGATAAAAGGGGGGAAGAAGCCTGCATGTGCACTCACCACAGAGTTTTAGTAAATAAAGCCTTTTGTGAAAGATACACTGGGCGCGTTAGCAGTGCATACTGCATACTGGTGTAGTGGTTTGGGTGGATTTGTTTTGTTGTAATAGTGATACCCATATAAAAATTACTTCTCCGTTACCTCTGCAGGGCAGACTGAAATAACGCACTCTTGGGCATAAAATTTAACTCTTGAATTATTCCCCATTAATTAAGTTTACATTTATTCTTCATTCATTCATTTGTCAAAAATATACTTGATGTATTTAATGTTAATAATTTTTTTTATATTAATGTAATATGTGGAGTTAGGGTTTGCTGATGTGTTTAAAGTTTTACTAACAGTCCACGTGACTTTGTGCCAACCAGCGATTTCTGATATATCTGTCGAGGTGATGGAGGTCTTGGTTAACAATTAACACAGCTGTGACAGTGTCGGGGAAAAACGAACATTATGGGCATCATAAAAGTGGACCCAGCACCGTACTAGAGTGCTTTAGATTGTCAGGTGTGCTTGATAAGGTGACTAATGTTATCCTGCTATCCTTACCTTTCTCTCTAGAAATGTAGTAATCTATAGTAATATGCTTAACCTCTTTGAGGATTTTGTTCACAAATTTTAAAGTCATTTCAGACCAGGGGGTGGTGTGTGTGGCAGAGTTTTATTTTGTACTGGCATAAACTATATAAGTTGTAAACTTGTCAGGTGCCACAGTCCTTCTGTCAGTGCTTTTGAAGTGGGGTTGAACTGCAACACTAGGATTAAATACCCTTCATTCAGAATAAATAATTGTGAAGGGCCAAGGTGGTTAGTAACACAGTGTGCAGTCATAGCCAAAATTTTGTTTCTCATGCACATTGCTGCTTCATTTTTTATATAGATTATTTTTGAAATGTTTTCATGATATGGTGAGGTTTAAAGTAAGTTTAAAGAATGTTTAGTGGTAAATAAATTATTTCAATGATTTTATGATTTTATGTTGGTGCCACTGGCTAAACATTTGGTCACATGTGTAGTTTTTGAAACAAATGTCTTTTGTTTTACCTAAAAATGGAAAACCGATCAAATTGTAATTGGAAGTCATAGTTCTGGGCCATTAAAAGAGGTGAGTTTAGCGGAAAAAACTATACAATGTCAACATATAAGGTGAAGTAAGTTATCTAACAGAAGTGACCAAAATTGAGCTAACAAACAAGAGAAACACAAACACTGACACATGATGTAATTATGTAATTACAAAAACAAAACATGAAAGTAACTAAATATGTTAATAACTTTCTATGTTGTGTAGCTACTGGGTACATAACACTATTAATAACTTGTGTTCATGTATAATGGCTTTGACTGGAGTACTGTCCAGGATTACTGTCTAGTGATGGGTATTAAGAACCATAAATTCAAACTAGTCTGACACATGGTCCCTCTTAATATTTATGTAACGATTACTGATTCTAAGATGGAAATTTTTTATTCAAATTTCTAAGCACCCGTTAATAATTGTATTGCTGTCTGTTTACATCATGTGCCTTCTGGTCATAGGCTGGAATTTTCAAAATCCTCTTTATTTTTCTTTCTTTTCTTTTTTTTTTTTTTTTTTAAACTCTATATATCTCACTGAATTATTCTAAATTCTTTTTTGGTGGCTACTTCTAAGTTCACCGCCTCTTTCACTTCTTGTGCTTTTGGTGTGCCACAAGGTTCTATTTTGGAGCCTTTATAGTTTCTGATATATATGGTCCTTATGGTCCACATTTGTTATCACTGATACACAGATGACATTTAATTACATATCTCTTTTAAACCTCAAGATGTTTCTAAGTTCTAGATCTTGCATAGGTGCCAAGACTCTATTAAAAATTGGATGGCTCCCAATTTGCTCTGACTCGATAAAGAGAAAACAGAAGTACTTGTTTGTGGCCCTTGTGAGATTTGTGCCTAAAGTAATGGAAACATGAGGTCCCTTTTGCAAAAGTGGCGAAGAGACCTAGAGTTACACTAAGAAACTTTTGACTGAGTTTCAGCTTGGATGTTTGTGTTAAAGAAAGAAAGAACCTCAACAAAAAACAAAACAAAAAAAACCTAACAAAAAACAAAAACAATTTTTAATTTCCTTGTAGTTTAATTTGGGATATAACAGTTGTATTCATTCATAGCCATTTGAAATGTTCCAAAGAATGGCACAACAGCATATAAAAATGTAAAGATAGGCTCTGGTGGGCTTGTTCTATGTTAGGCTAAAAAGAGTTAATGAAAAAGCAGCTAAATGCTATATACTGAATATAAAAAGGTAGTTGCACATAAATAAGGCAACACCAGCAAAATCAGAAAACTGATAAAAGGACCATTTGTTATATTAATAGGTATGGTTCAGCATATTTGGCTGCTTAACTAAAACACCAGCTTCTTTTGAACAGCCTCTCATTTCTAACACTGCTGGGATTAACTAAAATTAAGGTCTATTGTTTGCTGTCATTATCAAAATGACTCAGAACAAGGTTGGCATTGAGTTTCAGCACTCTTTAAAATCTTCCTAATTAGGGCTTGATCCCCACTGTGTGCTCCCTTTGGGTAGCAGTAACTTAGCCTAGTTTAAACTTAGTTCTGTGTAATAGTACCACTTACACTAACTAATTCTGTATTGTAAATTTTTGTTAATATTCAGTTTCTGTTTTTTATTTCATAGGTTTTATAATTTAAAAAATTAGATATTTATTTGATGACTGAAAATAGTTAGCATATTTGTGCTTTAATATGCAATCTTATGTGATAATGCTAGTAGCTAATGCACGTGTTAGTTGACTTTACATTTTATTGATCAACTGCTATTGGTTTAATTAAGCATTTATGGGCCAAGTAAAATGCAGAGCTTCAGTACTGTTTCTGCCATAATTAGAAACACATGAAATTTTACCACCACTCATATGATGCCCCAGTTTCTTGTGTCCTACAACAGCTTTTAGAAATCTAGGCTAGTAGCACGGAAATGTCAGGAAAGAAATTGTGTCAAAATACAAGATGGCATTTTAATAATTCTGCAACAAAAGGGCAGTGCATAAGTAGGAATTTCACTGGAGTTGATGTGTGAGCTTTAAGTTTTTAGTTGATGCAGGGCCATGACAAACACATGTTGGCAAGCATGATGGGTGGGTCTGTTGGTAAGACATTTTAAGCAGATCAAGCTACCACTGAAGGCCTTTTAATGGCTTATATTTTCCTCGCATACATCTGAGCTGGCTATTTTCCTTTTTGGTTTCTTTCAGGTAGCTCCGGTTCCTCTTTGCATCCCATATTAGTTATCGGACTTAGGGCTGCACCTTACCAGCTGCTTGCATCTCGTCACATGTCGTTATAGCCTTGTGGTGCTTTGGTGGAGCTATTATTTTATTATTTTTTTATCAAGTGATGAAACAGATTTCGCAAATTATGTAAGAAAACTGTTCCTGTTAAACATTTAAACAAAGTATTGTCCTCTGTAATAGCTACAATTTTAGGTACTGTATTGGCATAGGCTGACATGCTGGTCTCTCACTCAGACATCAGCTAGTGTCAGTGTTATGCATGTAAATGCATAGTATAACACTTTTCTATTACATAAAAATGTATAAGAATATTATTGCAGATTGTATGATACGGTGCAGCCTGGGGCTGGGCGATATGGCCTAAAATCCATATCGCGGTATAATTTGAAGCACGTGTAGTAACGATATATATCGCGATATATTCTTTTCTTCTGTATAAGGTATTTTCCACACTATAAGGCACACTTAAAGTCCTTTAATTTTCTCAAAAATCGAGAGTGTGCCTTATGTTTGAATTCTGGTTGTGCTTACTGACCTCGAACCGATTTTGGCGTGCAGAAATCTGTTAAAAAATGTTTTAGTACAACTTTGGTAAGCCGCACTGCTTGATAGATTGTCAGAGCATTACGGCTGCCGTAGTGAGGAGCTTCGCTTTGTAATTTGGGTCCAAAACTCCGTCTTCTTCAGGTCCAAAGTCAAACAAACACTGAGAGTTAAAAACGGTCTAAATTCTTTCATCTTTAATAAAATCATCAGCCTTGCTGCTTTACCAGGTGTAACAATTAAGTTTAACATCCAGGCATCCATGAAAACAGAATTTCTTACATTTAACTGAATTAGAAGTTAACAGGAAGTTAGCTCGCTAGTTTCCACCTAAACATGACATACCATGTTGTGACTGAGAGATTTTTTTTAATTCAAACGTACAGCTCTGCTATCACTTAACATAATATGTCAACATAAATGAAAACAGAAAACTAAACAGCAGTGGCGTTTGCAGGGTTACTAAAGTTGGACTACCTGGTATATAATGTTGTCCTACGTGATTGCTAGCGACACAGCTATGTTAGCATAACATTAGCACAGTGAAGCTGGAGGATGAACGCCAACTTTTTTCCCACTCGATAAAAGTTAACGTGAGGGATTCTGGTGGTTAGAGACAAATGCAATCGCATAGCAGGGTGCTATACACGGGCCAAACTTCAGTCAGGAGAACAACTGAGATTATTTATCCACAATACGAGGTTAGTTATTAATATACTGCAACAACATGGAAATAGAACAGCTGCGAGAGAATTCAACATTAATGAATCAGTTACGGAAGTGGTGGAAGCGCAGTTTTTGGCTTTCCCCATATTTCAAAAGTGCTTCATCTCTTTGCTATGACTGTCACCCGGCATAATTTGCAGATGATAATGGTTGTAGCCGCTGCGATGCTTTTGAACAAAACAGGCATAGCTTGATGACATCATCAACATGCGCTATCGCGATATAGTCAAAATCTCTATTATTGGCCAAATTGATATAGTTTCTATCGTATATCATTTATATCGCCCACCACTAGTGCAGCCTTATTGTAGATTTTAGGCTATTTTACAAGGAAAAATGAACCTAGTAATGTACTTGGGGTAGCTGGTATAACAGTGACCAAAGGCAGACCAGTGCTATGACATATGAAACACAAATTGTGTAGACACAAAGCATTGCTAGAAAGTCAAGTAAGAGATGATTTCCCATTCAGTTTACGTCAGTCGTATAATGAGGAAGCAGACTGCAAAAGATACAGTTTGAGCCTACATGGTAATGAGCTTTAAGACTAATCATACCTATACAATTTTGTCTGGTTCATGTTGCCCTAGCTTCCACATGACTAAACCTTTAACATACACTTTTATACCTAATGGATTAAGGAGGTCACATACATAGTTTAAATAAAATAGTACGTTAATATAGATGAGCAAGTAGCTGTTTTCCTTCCATTTGACCTTCCTTGCCATGAGGATATCAAAAGGGCGCACTGATTGCCTCTTCACGTAAAGACTGTTGAGGTTGCAAAGACCCAGAAGACTTGGAGTACAGTAAGTTAATGATCCTTAAAAGTCCAAAGTCCAGGCTAGTTGAGAATCATCATTGTGCTTTGTTGGCATTTAAAGTGTGCTTTAAATGTTTTACGATTTTTCTAAATGACATGAGCTATCAATTTTCTAGTTTCAGTCAGAAAACATTATTGGCAAGTTGGGAATTTTCTGCCCAAGTCTGCTAGGTCATTGCAGCTATGAGACTCGTCTTTGTAGTCAGATTGTTGATAATATGTAGTCAATGCTGGGTAATACACTAATTACTCCCTGTTGACAAGAAGTCTTCTCTGTGCTATCCCAGATATAATTTATGAAGTGTCTACACCACACACAGATGAACAGAGCATCTAGCTAATTTGTGTGATGATCCTCTGGGGCTGTATGGGCCTATCATCTTTATCCATGACCCATAAAGCCACAGGTGGTTTTCTCATTAGAAGACAGAAACTCTCAGTACATTGGTTGTTGTGACATTCAGCTCCCCCAGAGACTTGTGCAAACACCTATCCTATTTTTGCATCCTTGCACTGTCAATTAACAGATTGATATGAGATAACATTGTTTTGTGATAGCAGGATTTTTAAGGTATGAACAGCATATGTTGTAGGTTTCATAACATAAAGTAGTAAAATAATGATATGGAGGTAATATTTCAACAACTTCAATTGAATTCATTCAAGAGTGAATGAGTTTTGCCTTTGGGCCCTTTGGATTTTAAATCCAACATGGGAAGGAGTAGAAACGGCTCATTTTAATGACAGTATCATTCCATGGGCACTTTGTACTATACCTACAGTCATGCAGTTATAACCACAGTTCATAGTCTGGTCATGACAGTTGTCACTGTCACTGCAATATTATGCAAAACTTTCTAGTGGCTGTATCTTGTTCTGCATTTCACGTGGCTTCTGAAGCTGATTGGGTCACTTCAAGATATGATGCTTGCAATTGTGGTTTTTGCATTTATTTTTGGTCGCATTTCAAAGGGATCATGCCCCTCTGCAACACTAAATACACATTCTGTTATTTTAAGAAAGCAACATCAAGCTGTAGGTTAAATGAGAAAGTTGAGTGTGTTCATGGCATAGATATTAAGTATTATTAAGAAGCAACTGTGCAAAAGCAAGGATGTTTACTTTGGTAGCATGTCTATCCTGATATAAAGTGCTAGGACTTTAAAAAACACAGTCGTCTCCCATTTTTATTTTATGTAGCCCGAGGAGATTATTCATTCCTGAGTATTCACCACTAAGGAAGTTTTAAAGTATAGAACCAGTGTGAATGCAAATGGATTTCTTCTCGTGAATCTGACCTTCTCAGTGGCTCTGTTTCTTAGAAATGGGACCATAGTCGAAGGAGTTGGCCTAACCAAATTAACTCATTCCAATGGCTCTCTGAACTACCATGTGATCACAGGAACAAACAGGGTTACATTTTATCAATGTAATATTTCACTGCAGCCACGTTAGCCCGGCTATGTAAATATTGTCCTTTCATTGTCTATGGGGGTGTTTGTTTGCGTGCTGTAAAGGGATACAGATGAGAGCGTCTTGTTCATTCATTGTTAGTGGGCTCCAAAGGTACAAAAAAAAAATTGTAATCGGATAGAAGTCTTTCAAAATCTCAACAAAGAAAAGGCCAACACCCTTAGATCACAGAACAGGAAGAAGATAAACGATTCATTCCTTTTTAAAAGCAGTTGTGTGGAAATATCATATTTGTTTACTTCCATTGACATAAAATGTTTTGTATTTACATTTACACAAAATTGTAATTGTATCACATGCAGACAGAGGTTAAAGGCAACACAAGCTTTTCACAAGTGAGATTTATTGGTGCAAAGTGGCGAAGTGATCTGCTGGCAGTTTTTCCTCATACTCTTAATAAATCAGTACTTATTCTGAGCTGTGAATATCAGAAAGTGTGTGCATTTCACCACTTACACTGGTGCACAAGTGGCACGGAGGGTGTAAAAAAAAAAAAAAAAAAAGTGTTAGGCTGCATACAGTGCTGTATCTACTGTAGCTCAGAAAGTTTATAGAGAATAGAAGTTATTACTGCGACGTGGCTGTGTGAATCTATGTCAGGTTAGTGAGATTTAAATAATTAAATCTCACTTTGGCAAGAGTTTAAAAAGAAGTTAAAATCTGGAATTGGTGCAACTCTTTGTTTTATTACTTGCCTGCAGTAGCAGGCAACATCCATGAGGGTCTTCTGTCCAAGAGTGTTGCTTGTATGCAAGCATGTGACAAAAGAGTAACTTCATTATTTCTAAATGTGCTTGGTATGGAGATTGGATTGATCACTGCCTAACAACAAAAGTAACTGTGTACCTTCCTCAAGACAAGTCATGTGGCATGCAAAGTCTATAGCCTACAGTTAAATAATTTTCTGATCGAATTATTAGACATCTACTAATGTGTGTATGGATGTAGCTGACGTAGTTAGAAAACTCTAATGCTGTATTTCATTTTATTTTACTTTAAATCTTGTGCATAGAATATAATTAGGACCTTTTTTTTTTTTTTTACTGTGGCTTCTCTTCAACTGCAATAGCTTAGCTGTGTCTCAATGAGAAATAGCTAAATATGTAGCTTAAAAAAGGATTGTAACTTATGTTAGGGGGCAACTAACAGTTTTCATTAGCAGTTAATCTACCATAGTTTAAAAGTAAAGAGCCAAATTGAATAACCCTGGGCGCTGTGAATAAGAGACACTTGTACATCAAAAGCTGAAATCCATTAATTTTTTCCCCTCCACATAATTGGAGTTGAAACACAGAGTGGTTACTTTTATGTTAGTGCTATAATAAAAAAACAGAACTGCAATTTCACCACATTTGATTAATCAGAAATGAAGCACAAATAATTTTAATAACACTAACATTAGTTGCCCTTTTAAAGCAAAGTGATATGCTTGGCTAACTTCAAATAATTTGCACCTACAAAACCTGTGCAGAGTTGTTCTCAAAATAGCTGCGCAGCTGTTGATCTTTTTATATACTTCCACGCTTGTTGCTGCTAGGTACCTTGGCCCCCTGAATTGTTTTACATGGTTTGGAGACATTCCACTCTTCTTGTCATTGGTTAACTGGCCCCCCCAAAAAGGAAAAAAATTTAAATGCTCTGCAAAAAACATATCTACATGTTCCAGCTTGAGTGATCCACAGATAAACCAGCACAGGTGGGTCCGGTTTACTTGTGTCTGTGCACATTTATTTGTGGTAACATCTGTAGTGTGCATCTGTATTCGCAGCCCAAAATATGCAAGTCTGTACTTCTCCTAATTTCACAAAGCTGATTAATCATGCTGGGAAGTTTCAGCTCTCACAAGAGGCAGCCGTTTGTTTATAAATAAATGTGCAGCAAAATTCATAAAATCAGATAAAATATAAACACAATGTGTTTGCGTCCATTCATGCAAACATAAATTTTGCAACACGTAAGAAGGAGTAGTTAAACGCATCACACAGCTGACACTTTAAGCTCAAATTCATTTCAAGCATTTAAAAAGCGTGTATCTAGTGTTGGCCCAACAGAAAGTCATCAGTGTGTCTACCCTGTCAAGTACAGGAATGAATGTCGAGCAGAGCAACTGTGTTTTCAGAAAAGCTTTTTTTGAATTACTGATCTGAATCGACTCTCCGTTCATAGTCTTGATGTAAATGAGTCTCTTGGTCCCACTTTTGGCTCACCAACCAGACTATGGATGGTGGGTTTATGTTTGTCTGGTGATATATTGTTGCTCATGGGTGGTACTGTACTTGTGTTAAAACTATCCTTGTTAGAATAATTCTACTTTTTGTGTGCAACAGAGCTTACATGTGAAAATATGAGGAAATGGTGACATGATCTGCTTCTCCAAAATGCTTCTTTTACAATGATGGTTGCTTCCTTTGTTCTTTATTTCTTTCCATCACACCATGTGATGTATTTGTAGCTGTTAAACAACAATTAATTATTAATTTTATAGTTGAAAAGCATGCCCACATGCTTTTGGCCAGCAAGCCTTAGTTTTACGTGTAATGCTGAATTCCAAGTACTAGGCTCATTTGGTTTTAATGGCTGTGTTCCATTTTGGAAAATACCTGGTAGATAGTCGCTTCAGTTATTTACTGGCAGGATTAGAATGGCTTGTATCAAATATAGAAAATAGTGATGTTTATTCACCATTTTAATACCTGATAATCCGTGCCAGATGGGGAATAGAAAAGCTGACAATATTAGTCCTCGGCTAAAAATTGGACTACTTTCAGACAGTCTCTTCTGAAAAGGCATCATAGTGTTTCACAGCGGAAAACAATAAGTGACAGCGATAGTTGGTTGAAGAACGGAAGAAGGGCTACAGTGAGAAGTTTAAACCCCCATCTTCTTTTTCATCTTTGCACAACTGGCCACATTGTGAAATGCATGTGGAAGTCATCACTTGTGTTGGTGTGGGTTACTGAAGTGATTCAGCCATGCATCAAAGACTTTTAATGAATCAACTGGGTAGCTGCCTAAACCAATAATGGGTGAATAATCTTCATGAAGAATGCATACTTAATATTAAAATGAGACTTACAAACTTGTAACAGCTCATGTGAGTACTGTCCACATCGCTCAAGAAGTTAAATTTGCACAGTTAAGAAAGAACATCAGTTAAGAAAGAACATCAATGGCACAGAGTAAAAACCTCTTAAAACACAGAGTAAAAACACCTCGTCTATGTCTACACAGTTGATTATCTACAGTTTATCTTTTAAGACATCTGCTTGCTTAACTTGTCACATCATAGGATGTGGACTTTGCACTGCTTTATGTGTACGACTAAAGATGCATATACATACATACATACATACATACATACATACACATCTTTGTTGCATTTCAAAATTCACAATAATATGAGGTTGAGGGTTTTGCTTGTTTGCTTGCAATCCTTAGTGTAATTTCTGTTGTGTGTGGAGCGCGCACACACACACGCACACACACACACACACACACACACACACACACACACACACACACACACACACACACACACACACACACACCTTATGCTAGCAGAGAATCCTTAAGTTATAGGGTCACATAACCGTTACAGCCAATGAAAAAGTACCGCACCATACCTAAGTACCAAAATAACTAAACAAAAATATTGTTGAAAGGTGGTATCTTTCAAATTCAAATATAATATTTGTCCATGCAAATACACTCACTGGCCACTTCGTAGGGTCCACCTTGCCAGTAACAAGTTGGACTGTCTTTTGGTTTAAGAACTGCTTTAATTCTTTGTGCCATAGATTCCACATTTGTTGCGAGCATCCATGATGCAAATCTTTCTTTTCATCCCATCCCAAAGTTGCTCTACTGGATTGAGATCTGGTACCATGCCATGTTCACAAAACCAGTTTGACACTAGAAAAAGTTGCATTTCCTGCGAAAATGCTGTGTGAATGCCTTGTAGTGGAATCTGCTGAAAAAAGCAGAAGTAAAACTATGTGCTGAAAGGAGGTGAATAAACTGAAAATTCTGCAGAAAGAAGCAGAAATTTGTACTGACAATAGGTGAAAAAGTTCAACTGTCTCATGAAAAGAAAAGTTGCCCTGAGCAGGGTTTGAACCCGGGCCTCCTGGCCTTAAGGCGGCTACTCATCTCACTGAACCAAACTGGCGTACAGGAAACCAAAAAGTGATTGAGAAACTGACAATTCTGCTGAAATGAGCAAAGGATGCTTTGTGCTGATAAGGGGTGAAAAGGATGAAAATTCTGCTGAAAATAGGTTAATCAGCAGAACTTCTGCATAAAACAGGTATAAAAAAAAAAAGCAGAAGGTTGTACTGAATAGAGGTGAATCAGCAGAGTTTCTGCTGAAAACAGCTGGAAAAGCTGGGATTTGTGCTGAAAAGGGGTGAAAAAAATGAAAATTCTTCTGAAAAGGGATGAAGCTGAAATTTGTGTTGAAAAGGGTTAAAAAAAAAAGTTTTGTTAACTGAAAAAAACGTTGCCATAAGCGGGATTTGAACCCTGCCCTCCCGGTCTGGGAACAGCTGCTCATCTCACTGAGCTAAAACACACCTCAGCCTGGCAAGCAAAAATAAGTGACCACATTGATAACGTGTTCCATTCATTTCAATGGGCAAAAATAATTGCATTAAAAATTTAATATCTCAAAAAGTATAGAGGTTATAAGCCGGCATAAGCAGAAGGAGCAGAATTGTTTAAAGTTTGAACGGCAAAAATCGGTTAAAAACTGTGGGACTAGTTAAGGTGCAAAAAACGTACGGAAGCAACAACAATAAAGAAAGGATAAAGAATAAAGAGAAACAGGCATTCACACAATTATTTGAACTTTGTTGACATGGCACATTATGGTGCTGGGAGCAACCATCAGAAGATGTGATCATAATGGGATGGACATTATCATCAGCAGTACTCAGTAAGGCTGTGGCATTTACACATGCTCAAAGTGTGATAATAAAATTCCCACACAATTACTGGCAACCCAGACTGATGATAGAAGGCAGGACAGATCCATGTTTTCATGTTGCATATAACAAATTCTGACCTTACCATCCATATGTCACAGCACCAAGAGCCATGCCCCGTTCCAAGTCATCTAAATCATCTTTCGTCCTCATTCTGGTACTGTGAACCTTAGATTATCTTAACAGTGTCTACATGCCTGAATACATGACGCTACTGCCATGTGACTCACTGATTAGATATTTGCTTTAAAGGGTAGATAAACAGGTGTACCTAATAATGTGGCATGGCATTCCATTGTACAGGTTACTTTATTAGTTTGAGAATTAGTTTGTTGTTTCCCTTTGCTTGTGTGAGATTATTTGCAAGTAAGCTGATTCATAGACCGAAGGTCGTTCGCACCCAGCTGACTCAGTGACAGCTAATCTCTGATCTGTCTTGCTTGTGAACTGTTAACACATTGTTGTAAATGCTGCTCTGCTTTGCTCCCAGCATGCTATGTCTTCATACACAGCTGGGATGTCACGTAGCTGGTCCGTGGGGGTACCATTAGCATTGTCTTTATTTATTAATTTTTTTTACACTTCTTTTAGTAGTGTTTTGTATTCGTTGGAATTATTGAGTGATTAGGTCAAATTATTTCCCTGACATCAGCGAGAATAAATCTGATGCCAGTTGTTACTGCTTCTGTAGACAACCAAGCTTACAGCCTTTTTATTTGGCCCTGTTTTGCTGGCCTAAATGAAGAGGCCTCTGAGCAGATTGGAGGTGAGATGAGGTACTGATGTGCAGCTTGTTGTCCTGCCAACTGGTCAGTCTGCCAGTGTATTTAGCTGCTGCTGGCCTAGGCTGACCTGGCTGTATGAGGGCATGACTGCTGGCTGACTGCCCTCCTGACAGGGGTGGGGCTGACTTGGCGCTCAGCTCTGACCTTCATTCTGATTTATGAGTTCCTCTTCTCAGCCTGGTTCCCTCCCATCCTCCTGCTCTGTTGACCCATCCATGTGGTAGAGCAGAATTTGTCTCCAGATGTACATCTCTCTCCCAGAATCACAAGCAGGGCCTCCCTGTGTCAGCCGCCTACACCGCGGTGTATAAACAAACTAATGAAATGCAGCAGATACGTGAGTTCATCTTCTAGCTGGTGTAAAGATTTTGATGTTACTATGCACACTACAAAAAGAAAACTTAAGTTGAAGGTAAAAGGCACGATTTACTTGCAGAATGTTATTTTCTCAGAGAATATGAACTTTTGTGATTTTTTTTTTTTTTTTTTTTTTTTGATTGATAATATTGTGAAACAACCTGAATTACTTGGTCAGCTAGCTTGACAGTCTACTCCAGCAAACTGTAGAAATTAGGATTTATCTGTGTTTGGCCCTGTCTCCTCTGCTTATTCCATGAGCGATGAATCCCTGCCTCACACTGTAGATGTTTTCTTTTCTCCTTCCATCTATCCATCACTTTCTCTTTCTTTGCATTTACCTCAGATATGTGAGCCTTTGTCAAATAGTAGTGATTTTGAACCAGAAACCCCCTTTTATGTTGCAACTCAAAAGAGGCACTCCATGACATGTTTTGTGTGTATTTTCACACCCTCTCAGCAGATAAGACTTATAATGTGCTCATGTTTGCATGGGAGGTCTCCCATCAACATCTATTTGAATCTGAAACCCTAACTCTGAATTAAATCTTTGGTGGTTTGATCTGTGGTTTGCAACATGCTGCTCTATTAAACGGAATGCACACACAGGCTTGCAGGTCTGGTCAGGCATCCGGTACAGGCCACACCCAGCAGCAGCCTAAGCCGGATGTCTGCATGCAAATTGACTTAGTGCCGTTTACTAGCATTATGAATCATGTTTTAATTTCTCTTAGGGTGGAGTATGTGGAAATGGATATATATGTCACCACTGCAGTCTGATTCACAGCATTTTATTTTTCACAGGGGTGAAGTGTATGGAAAAAGCTTGGTGAAGGAAGCTGCTGTGACTCACATCTGTTCATCTGTTGGTCCTAACCCTAAGAGATCTTGCTTCCTTCTTTTTCTTCATCACAATAAGAGGAGGCTTGGGCTCCCTCTAGGTGCAAAACTCACCATGTGCCAAAACTGGAGAGGATGTACCACTATCCTTTAAACAGCCAAATCTCTTTTAACCCTTAACCTCTAGTCTGGGGACCATCCTAATCCTCCACATTGCCCGCTGGCCAAAATGAGGAAGGTGGTGGCATGGACAGCAGAGGATGTTTCCCAGTGGTTGAGCAAAGCGGGAATGCCGGAGTACATAGATGCCCTCCAGCAGATGAATGGCCCTGCTTTACTCAGGCTCACAGAAGCAGATTTCCAAAAGCCTCCTCTCTCACTGGTGTCGTCTGATTGTGGGCAGCAGCTGTTGGAGCGACTGGAGACACTAAAGCTAGAGACACACATGGAGGCTCATAAAAACGGCCACGCAAATGGGCACGTTGGTGGAATATCCAACGGAAGTAGTAAGTCCCACAGAAATGGCACATTGAAGGAATTCCAGGACATGATTCAAATTCCTATCCCTACAATGGAGGCTACACCATTCCCTGCTGAGTGGGGGAAGACGGGCATAGCATTCCTCTATGCGGTGGTGTGCTTTGTCACCACCACTGTTGTCATCTCGGTTGTCCACGAGAGAGTCCCGACAAAGGAGCACACTCCACCACTGCCCGATAAGTTCTTCGACTGGTTTGATAGGATAGAGTGGGCTTTCTCCATCTGTGAGATAAACGGCATGCTCCTGGTGGCACTCTGGCTCATACAGTGGATACTTCTCAAGCACAGGTACAGTCACCGTCTCAGTTAGGTGTAAACTTTTAGCTTGTCAAAGCTAAAATTTCATTTAAATGGAAATATATTATTCTTTTATTTACTTTCTTTCTCTTCCCTCTTCTTTTTTTCTCCAGGTCAATAATAGGCAGAAGGTTCTTTTTCATTGTGGGCACACTCTACATGTACCGGTGTATTACAATGTACATCACTACTTTGCCTGTTCCTGGGATGCACTTTAAATGTGCTCCAAAGGTATGAGCATGAATAGTTTGTTTCTTAACTGATTTTGGAACAAATGTTGTCTCCACTGATTGTATTTGTGCATCTATTTTTGCCATGGGAGAGTCAAGTAGTTGCTCAACTTTCTTTGGGTTCCTATTTTGCAAATGCTAGGAAAGCATTTTCATATCTCCTTATTGGAAGCCTTTGTATCAAGAATGAGAAACAAAAAGCCCAAGGGCCAGAATTGGCTGACTGGTCGAAAAAACAATGTCAGGTAATAAATTTGTAGTTAAAGTTCTTTGACACAGCCAAAAAAGGGGACTTTCACTTACCTGTACCACTTGTATGGAAGCCCGTTTCCGCCACTAAAAAAACAAACAAACAAACAAATATCCATAACACGAAATTTCAACTTATTAACTCGAAATTTCAAGTTACTTTTCTCAAAATTTCGAGTTAATCTACGTGAATGAGGTCACTTTCTTGTTACCTGGAAGCATATGGCGCAGAGTAACGCGCACTCAAAACCGGATTGCAAACATTTGGCGCTTTCACGAGTACGTTTGCTGATAGTAACGCCATGTGATTCAGCTAATAACACAAGGATTTCATCATTTTTGAAGCCACGCTGAAATTACTCAGCAATCTGTGCATTCATGACTGGATGTAATACCAGTAGCTTAGCTGTAGCATTTGTACCTGAAGGCTTCAGCTTCCGGGTAACAAGGAAATGACGTCATTCACGTAGATTACTGATTGGCAGTCCTTACTCGAAATTTCGAGTTACTTTTCTCAAAATGTCAAGTAAATAAGTTGAAATTTCGAGTTAATAAGTCAAAATTTCGAGAAAATAACTCGAAATTTTGAGTTATGGATCTTTTTTTTTCTTTTTCTTTTCTTAGTGGTGGAAACGGGCTTCCATTGAGATCAAAGTTGGCTGGATTGGGCCCAAGAGTTTGACATCCCTAAATCAAGGCTTTCTGTGGGGATAATATCTTCTTTTACCTAGCTTAAAATATTATTTTAGGATCATGCTACTAAAGTTTAGGTCATGTAGCCTACCTTGCTCATGTTGACATATTTGGGGGAAATGTAAGATTGATGGCAGATAAGCCACACAGCCTTTCTGCCCCGATAGTGTCGTACACCGTTGCTTTTTGCTGTTATGTAAAAATACCACACCACTTCCTCCGGTGGTGCAGCAAAGCCTGAGGAAGTTGGTCTTCAAATAACAAAGATGTGTTTGTTATTTGACTCTGTATGTTAAAAGAAAATATAAAATCCACATAATATTATGGATATTAACAGATACTACAGCATTACAGTTCTTTTTTTCATGGTTCAAACATCTCAAAGGGATTCATCATGTATTGTTACTTTAAACTTTGCTAATTAAACTATAGTCATGTGAGAAAACCTTTCACAGAATTCCTGTGGAGAACGTAAGCAACCTTGCAGGTTCACTAGCTTGCAGAACCACTTTTAGCAGTAATGACTTGTTTTGTATTCGACTTTATCGGTCTCTCATATCAATGTAATACTAATAATAATGGATTGCATTTATATAGCGCTTTTCGAGACCCTCAAATCGCTTTACAATTCCACTATTTATTCACTCTCACATTCACACACTGGTGGAGGCAAGCTACAGTTGTAGCCACAGCTGCCCTGGGGCAGACTGACAGAAGCGAGGCTGCCATATCGAGCCATCGGCCCCTCTGGCCCAACACCAGTAGGCAGTAGGTGAAGTGTCTTGCCCAAGGACATAACGACCGACCGACAATGTGGGAATATATTGTGTCACTCGTCTTTACAGCATTGCTTTTACTGGAGTTTGTGGACATAAGTTTATGCACAGCTGTTTTAATGGCTGGCCACAGCATTTCTATTAGGTTGATGTCTAGACTTTAGATCCTGCAATGACCCAGTTAGATTCTTTTCCCTTTCAGCCTCTCTGTTATAGATTTGCTGCTGTGCTTGGGTTCATTGTCTTGACCTAATTTAGGTCAAACTGTCAGACAGATGTCTTCACACCTGACATTAGAGCACTTAAACGTAGGCTACGTCCGCACTAATGCGTTTTTGTTTGAAAACGCATCGTTTTCTCTCCGTTTTGGCCTCCCGTCCACACTGAGACGGCATTTTCCTCAAGGAAAAACACAGCGTTTTGAAAACGCTCTCGAAAACGCATACATTTCAAAACAGAGCTGTCCCGTCACAGAGTGGACACTGGAAAACGCAGACTTTCTAAAACGATGACACATTTTAGCCATGTGATGCAGTCATGTGACCAATTAAACAAAGATAGCAGAGGGCATTATACAGCAGTTGTTTTGATTGCTCTCAATTTTGACAGCCCTTAAAAAGATTAATATCAGTTTGTACATGCTCCAGATAGCTTTTCTTCAAATTCTTTAATTCTCACTTGCTTTTGCGCATGCGCAGGACTGGAACGTAAGCGTTTTGGCCCGTTTCAATGTGGACGCTCAACTCTGTGAAAACGAGCGTTTTCAGACCTATCCGGGCTAGTGTGGACGTAGCCAGAGTCAGCTCAATGATTGCAAGGTGTGCAGGTCCTGTTGCTGCAAAATGAGTCTAAATCAAGGCCCCTACACTACTTTGCTTGACACTTGGTGTGAGGTGTTGGTCTTGACATGCTGTGTTTGGTTTTTACCAAACATCTCCACTGCGGTCTTATTTCTCAAGTCCTGTGGTTTGTTCAGATGCATCATTTTAGAGACGAGAGGCTTTCTTCTAAAAATCAAAACAAAAAAAACCCACACCTGAATGCGCCAGACCAGCAAACTGCATACATCTCTGCTTTTATAGGAATTGTCAGTTGCTGATGATTTATTAATCAGATGTATTTGATTAGCAGAACCTGGCTGCTACTACCCTTCTTAATTCCTGTGGAAGCAGTAAGGCTGTACTTACAGTTTCACTGGACTGCATAGGTTCCTGTGAAAACTCCTTTTTCCACACTGTATATTTTGCTTCCAATATAGTCGTTTTTATGAGCGTATGGTTGCAAAAGCTTTCACTTGTAACCAGGTATTTTGCAATTGTCATATCTTCAGTATGGTTTACCTATATCTAAATAATATAATTGTCATAAAATAATGGAATTTGGGAATTCAAAGGAAAGCTAAAAAGCAACGACAAACTTTTACATTTTTGCTTTTTATAAGTTATGTGCACACACTTGCCGATGGCGTCTTACTTTAGAGGTGAATTAATGAACGACTGTGTTTCTTTCAGCTGCTTGGGAACTGGGAGGCACAGATGAGGAGAGTAATGAAAATGATTGCCGGTGGGGGACTATCCATCACAGGTGCTCACACTATGTGTGGAGATTACCTGTATAGTGGCCACACTGTCATGCTGACACTAACGTACCTCTTCATCAAAGAGTGTAAGTTTAACTTTGTCTATGTTGCAGTTTAATTAAGAATATATTGTAATATTTTACTTCTAGGGTCAGTTCCCTTTCTCAAAGTCAAGCTTTCTGTTTAAATCTGATGATTTTGACAGTCCCATAAACCATTTAAAAATGTGTGGGGTTTCCCCCCCCCCCCCCCCGATTTTCTCTGCTACTAAAATTAGCATTAAGATGGACTTATATTATATATCTTCGATTTACCAACTAGCCTTTCGGTTTTAGTGCCTTTGGCATCACATTGATATTTCACACTCGAGTAGATACTGTGACACAACAGCACAAGCAAATGTGGACCCTGTGTAAAAGTGAAGAGGAAGTGTTTCCGTCTTGACATTTTTTTTGTTGTTGTCATCTTAGTGTCAGTTTGTTTATTTGTAGTTTGGTTACATAACAACAGTTTCTGTTGCTCAGCAGGCGTTAACCATTATCTAACCACCCCCCACCCCCATTCCCCCCACCCCCACCAACCTTGTTTACTGCTAACCCAGAATGCGGATGAAATGCTGTAGCTTTTTTAACTGCTTTATCATATTGTGGCAATGTTTTTGATTAAATCCTGGTTTTCATTCGCCTGTGATACATGGCACTGCAGTGCTGGTTGATACAGTGGTGACATCTAGTGGTGAAAAGAAGAAAAGCTTTAAGTAGTGCTGTAGGGTCACACTGACACATCAGTACCAGCTGATACAGGAGTTGGAATTCATAGGAGGAGAAAACAATTTTTTGGTATATGGTTTGTTCTTTCTGGTGTTTTGAACTTATTTTTCCCCCTCTCTTTTTGGTAGATTCTCCAAAGCGATTCTGGTGGTATCACTGGCTTTGCTGGACTCTGAGTGCAGTGGGAATAGTCTGCATCCTTCTTGCCCATGACCACTACACTGTGGATGTGGTTGTGGCCTACTTTATCACTACACGTCTCTTCTGGTGGTACCATACTATGGCGAACCAACAGGTGATTGTACCATTTATGTTTGTCTGCTAGATTTATATTTTTTATTTTTTTGGACAAAGATAATGTCATCAAAGTAAAGATGCCTAATCTTGCTATAAAACACAAAATTAGCAAAATCCTCTTTTGCAATAAAGAGTTGAGCAATGAAACATACCAAAGGTCCCTCTAGGTTCCTATCTATATCATATATTATAATGTCGTCATGTTGCCTAGCAACCACATACTAGTGGGCTAAAATCATGTGTAGCATAGACATGTACTAGAATTCAAATGTGCTGTTTTGGAGTGAATAAAGCTGAATAGAGCCTGTGCTTTAGTACGTAAGTTGTATAGTGTATGTGAGTTATAGGTACCAATACAAGGTCTTAACCTGCCACAATAGGAATTGTGGCTCAGTTGTGATCTCTCCTTTTTGTTGTTGTTGTTGTGTTTCAGTCGCTGAAAGAGACATCACAGAGTAACCCATTCTCACGGGTGTGGTGGTATAGACTGTTCCAGTACTTTGAAGAGAACGTGAACGGCCCGGTCCCCCGGAACTACCAGCTGCCATTGTCGTGGCGAGCGTTGCACTGGAACCACAGCGTGAAGTACAGCAGACTGGACATCCAGTGACCCCTATCATGTTAAAGCAGGCGAGGACTGTGACTTCCATAAGTGCTGTTTTTAACCAAGGAAGATGGCACTGTCCAATGTAGCGCTGTCCTTTCACCTCTAGTAACACCCTTGTCCATATGGGTAGCACTGTGACCCACTTAGTATTTTCTTGTTCCTCTCTTCGTTCTTTTCTGACAGTGTTTGTCAACACAGAGCACTAATTTATTTGTTTTTGTTTCCATTTCAAAGGTAACATACATTTCTGCTTTTATAGTACATCTATAAAGCATTTAAACACTTTTTTTTAAAAACTCAACTTGTTTGTCAAAACGACACACACAAGTTTTCTTTCCCTATCAGCACAAAAGAATAGTCGATGTTGTCATATTCTCAAATTTTTAGTGCAAATGGGTCAATCAGAGGTTTATGTAAGAACCAAAATGCCATAAGTATGTTTTCCCTTTTTTTTTTTTTTAATAGCAGCTTAATTTTTGTAAACTATCCTTGCTGAAACGAGTCAAAGGTGCAAAAATAATTTTTCTAAACATTTCAGACTTTATTTTTCAAAAACAAATGATGTCCAGAGAAGATTTTTAGATTTTTATCTTTTTCAAGATGGATAACTGAGAGCATAAGAATCCAGTGTGGTATAATATGTTTCCAGTGCCTTCTTTTGCTTGATTGTAAGTACTATATGTAATGTGTCTGTCTGCAGCGGTACCTTCCTCGTACCGTGGCGTGGTCACAGTCTCGTTCCCATGAATGTATAAAACAACTACGCCAGCCTTGCCAGAAGATTGGTCTTCCCAAAATTAAGTGCAGAGACAGGACGTATCCAGTTTGGTTGTCAGTGCTCTTTGATGTCAGTTTGTGCTTAGCTGGTTAACTCTGTTCTACCAGAAACAATGACTGTTAATTGTATTTTGTTCATGTCTAAAGCGTTTCCTTTTCACCATGGTTTAACCGCCACCGGCTATGTTCAAAGCCCAACCACTGATGCTCAGTTGCATGCTACACCACATCTGCTAGTTTTACTTTGCAACAGTATCTGGAAAAATCACTCCCTAATTGGAAGTTGCATATGAAATGTCTCTGAGGTGCTGAGTTGAGTTATTCTGGGTCTGTACACGTCTTGTGCATCAATGCAGAATCTCTTCCTCAGGAGATAATGAGCCCCTCTCTTGTTCCCCACACGGAGGTCTTTGTTTGAAATCAGAATTAACCTCATTAGAGTATTGTCGCGTAACCTTTTTGGTGATGAAACGTAGAGGGAAATGTTCAGCGTGACACTTGTGTCGAGCTGAGGAAATGTCAACAAAAAAGAAACTTGAATCAAAGTTTCTGACCATGTTTGGAATGAATTTACCGACTTCGTACATGTGCTAAATCAGGCTGCTATCCAACAGTTTGAGAAGAGTAAGTGCAACACCCAAACAATCCTCTTTCTCGAAGTCACAAACAATGAGACTTGTTTGTGGTTTGTGAGGAACAAACTGAACCATGATGCACAGAGCTGGTGACATTTTTGGCCATAAGCGTGCAAGAATTAACTTCCATGAATGTGAAAATGCGTCCTTATTGATCGAAATAATTAGATTTTTGTTTTGTTTTTTGTTGGGTTTTTTTTTTTTTGTAACTGACTGAATTGTAGAGTATTACACAAAAGTTCATATATAGGGAATCATTAACCTTGCTACATGAATCTGTAACTTCAAATTAAGCTCAGTAGCGCTGCACTAATTTAGTTGCAATATCGGACAAGCCCAAATAAAGCGTGCAACTGGTGTGATTATATTCTTTAAACTTTCAAATGAAGGCAGTAAGAACATACCATTATTTTCAAATCGATCTCATGAGCCTAGTAGCGTTTAATCCCAATAAGAGAGCCTTGATGTTTGAGACAGATTACAGCACTAGCTTCACCTCCTTCTCGTAGCATTGTCCAATCATTTCACTTTTCTAAAGAATCATCAGCTCAGTTTCAAAGAGCACAGCAGCTCCCTTGCATACAGCCATATTCTTGATTTTGGCTTATGCTTGGTCAAGACACAGTTCTCTTTGAGGGCTTGGATAAGAATAAAGGTTGGGTTTAATGTTTGTCAGTTAGTTTGCCAATCAAGTCATTATTTCTTTTTGTTGTTGTCTTGTCCCTCTTTAAATGTCACACTCACACTTTTTTCCTTTTTGTTTGAGTGTTCATACCAGATATTTGTAAGATATTATAAATGAATCTACTTGGGATGTTTTTGAATAAAACATTTTACTATAATGTATTTGACTTGTTTGTGCCTTTTCTTTAAAATTGACTCCCCCCCCTCTTTCTGTGAAATTGTTGAACCTGAACATGACGTCATGGCAGATCTAACTAACATCCAGCAGATGGACACATTGAGCTGGATAAATAAGAGCAGTGTAAGGAGGCCTGGCTTCTGTCAGAAGATGGTTTCACTTCCAGTATACAGCTAATTTGTGCAATACTCTACTGATAAAGTTACAAGGCAGGCTTAAAGTTCTTTCGACATATATTAAGAAATGCCAAAAGTATATTTTCTGGGCCAACATTATTGCGTAAACAGGGGAATAGAAACTTGTGAATATTACAGCTTTCTTTTTTCATTGTAGGTCTTCTTTTTTTACCTTTCAAACAAGTCTCTCTCATGTTTGATGCTTTAGTCGTTCTGTAATCCCGCCTCTCATCCATACAGCTGTTTATTGTCAGCCAATCCAATAAACTGGGGCTCTTTGAATAAACGCACCATTTATAGCTGAAAACGCTGCTGGAAAAAAGGATGTTGTGAGAGCTGAGGGTGGATAAGAGCAGTGGCATTACACACGAATGGTTCAACAATGGAACTTAGTCTGGGGGAAAAGGCTATATTAAGCTAACGAGAGCCATAAGTGTGAGAGAATCTGTGGGCTGTTGTTATGATACACATCACAAAAAAATTGTTTTAAAAGCATTTTCCATTAACATCAATACTTTAGGTTTGGTAGACGTATTGACCTTGTAAGCCCACAACCTGGTTTTACGTTTTGGTTCAAATGTTGCTACATCCTTTGGACGACCACAGGGATTGTTTTTTCCTAGGAAAATAAATAAATAAGCAGAAGCAACAGATTAATAAACCTTTTTTCCTTGCCATATGGTTTCTGGGGCATTCAACAATACGTGTGACTTCCTCTTTTTCCAACTGATTCCCAACCATCAAACCAAAACAAAACTCTTGCATGAAATCTGTCTGGGATGTTCATGTTGGACCATGATTTCTCACAGTAACAACTTAACTGATAAAGTAGGTTTTCTGGGCCTGCAATACAGCCAAAAGTAAAGTTAGCTTCAGGCTTTCACCCCGTTTCACTCAGGATTGAAGTTGTGACTGCTCTCTTTTGAACTTTAAATAAAACATAACCCACAAATTACATCATGCAGATTGTCAAACGACTGATCGCAGTGTTGATCTTTGCCGACTCTGCCCACAACAGCCCCCAGAGGCACGAGAGATCCAAATAAAACTAATTAGATCACATTAGAGTATAAGAGGTCACTGCTAGATTTTTGTCACCTCTGGAGTTTTTTTAATGATGTCTGCTAAAAGAGCAAGAGGTCTTCGTAATTCCTCGGTTGAAAAAGAGGTTGCATATTTATTTTGAGCTGGTTCCTCAGTACACTTGAGACTTTGCTAGCACCCTGGAGAGATCGGGTTGGCCAGCCAAGCCAAACTCCCACACACTACTACTGTACACAGTCAAATGAGGGACAGGGAGGGGAGGAGTGAGCTTGTGCTCTAAACATCTTCTAGTTTCAGCCGACTTCATTAAACAGGCCGCAGCGAGGCTCTCAAGATGGTATGCAGCTTAATGTGTCTGAAAAGGTAATGTAATAACGCAGGTGAGCAGTCTGCAGTGTGGACAGAAATCCTGTAGTGTTCTTAATAACTGTCACCTTACATTTGATTTACGAATTTGGAGGGGTGAGATGCTCGCTGTGTGTGGAATTGCCTTTAGGTGCTTGTAGTTAGAGTCGTTCGGCATTATTTAAATTGTAATCTGTGAATGATTTTCCAGCATGTAAAATGTGAAAATGCAGTCTTTGCTCTGGCATCCACGCTGTGGCAGCCTGCTTTACAATCTGTCCTCTCTCCAAGCTCTGTCCATCAGTAAAACGTTCCTACTCACTGTACCCTCAATATGTGAAAAAATATTTTTAGAGCTTCATGACATCTCCATCAAAAAACACCATCTACTATGTTACCCTAACCCTTGATGACACTGAGCCAAGAGAAACAACAGTTTGATTCATGTGTTCATGGGCAAATTCTATTCTATTCTCAGCAGTGCTGTGGTCTTTCACCATAATACCATACTTAGTCTGTGAAGATAATGTTATTGGATTGTAAATGGAGTTTTGTCTATTAATGGATGGCTTGGAAACTGGGTGGTATGAGAAAAAAATGAAAATAAAACTGCCACGGTAGATATAAAAATATTTAAGACTGCAGTCAATAGGGAGACAGATGCACACACCCCTCTGTTTTTATTTCTCTAATGTTTTCACACTGCATCTGAATACCAATGCCCAGTCTTTGCACAGTTTGGATTTTCATTTCGAGTTTCAATCTCAGGAATCTAGATGCCATCAGTGCACTTCAGGTCCAGATCAAGCTAGTCATACTTGTAATAACAGTACTTATCGTCATCACAGACACCATTATCACTGCTGGCGAGATGTAATGTCATTCACTCCACCGTCAGGCCTCCGCTCTTGTCTCAAGAGGCCAAGGTGACTTGTGCTTAAAAAGACGACCTTATCGGACCTCCGCTTCCCTGCTAAGGTTTATCCTCGGTTCAGAGCATGTTCATTTTGCCACGGTCTGTCGGTTCTCCCAACACCCCCTGAAGACTCTGAACACTTGAAATTGCATTTTGCCATCGGAGAGGTGACTCAGTAACTGGCAGTCATTACGAGCAATATGACAAAGTGGTGATTTTCAGTGGTGAAGCTCCTGACACTCTCTGTGGAGGTCTGAGGCTGGAAATCCAAATCCTGCTAGACTCTGTCATTAAGTCCAGATATCCAATGTGACTTTGTTTCCTCTACCTTCTGCAATCTTGGCCGATCTGGAGTTGTCTCAGAGAATGACATACTGTGTTATGTAACAAGTCAAAAGTCAGTTCACACCAACTGAGGGGACACACTCATGACTGATGGAAACAGTTTTTGTGCCATCTGTGAACAATCCTCAGCATAGCAGACTGAACAAATACAGACATCCTCCGCCATCTTGCCACTTTACCTGGGAGACCGATTTTGATGCATCATCCTTGAGCTGACACTTTGATCTCTGGCTGCTGACTAGTTTGTTTTTATTGAGGGATTTTGGAAGTGGGCCATGTATAGCGGACACGTTTGGGTGAGCAAATGGCAGACAGAGTCCTGTCAGGTCCTTTTAGCCATTTAGCCGCTGAGACAGAGACCACACTGCTGTTGGATTTCTGGTGATTCTACTAATGATTATCGATCACTGTTGTTTAGATTTACTGTTTTGTCCTCTTTTAAACACTCTACTGACATGACATCTCACTTTGAACCTGCTTCAAATGATTTTGTTTGACTTATTTTCACCCCATAAATGTGACACGGTAAATGCGATTGTGTTAGCAAACAGTTGGGCCCTACATATTTTCACACCCGGAGCAGTATTATCACACATTTGAAGTTGTTTTTCTGGCCACCTGTTGAATGCAATATCCATTCTCCTCTAGTCCTCTAGGTCAGCCTTTTTTCCCCCTAGGTATAATGTATTTACCAATCACAGGTTTTTTAAAATTGTAGAACATACTAAACACATATTTTTTTGACTTAAAAAAATCTAGTTCCTATGTGAAAGGCATTATTAATCAAAAATGACAATACTATACTGTCCACTATAAGACTACAGTTAATAACAAGATATTATGAGGGCCCAAATAACTATCATACAGTAGTTTGTGTTAACTCTGGGATTGTTTGTTGTTTGCTATTTATGCATAAACACATAGAAGGATGGAGGAGCATGTTGCGCTCGATTTAAAAGCTTAGAAAGCTTGAAAAGAGTGTAGTGAAAGCAATGATCACGCTGGTTTCCACTGTTAAAACAGTACCATATTTCTTTAATATTGAACCAAAAAAGAGTGCTGGGTTCAGGGTTTAATGGAATTCCAAACATCGTAGTAAAGGCTTAAAAAAAAACACTTCGAACTTTAGATCGTCGAGAGCTTCGGGAGCAGCCAGCAGATCAGTTATTAAGTCACACATTAAGAGTGCTGGCCTCTACACTGAGCACAACATGGCTCAAGGTTCTTCCCAGTGTAGCATTAGTGAAATGAACTCTGTACACCACTTTTTCCTGCACAAAAGCATGTTTACTGTGAAAAGATAATGTGTGTACAAAGTCTAGGACGGAGTTCCACTGATCATTTATGACATCTCCGATGAGATCCAAGGATTTTTTTAGGTTTGTTTGAAAATGGAGATTTTTTTGAACATTTTTTGTTTGGTAGTTGCCAAAAGAAATGATCCTTGGTAAGTAGTCATAGTTCTTGAGAGAAAGTGGCTAATGTATAAAACGTGGTCTTTTATCCCTCTGTCAAACCAAAAAGGTCTACACAGAAGGGAATAAACAGCCTGTAATCTCTTAATTTAAACCTGTAACCTTAATCATGTGACCAAGTGTTACATTTTGGATCAAATTATTGCACTAAAAACCCCTGAGCTCGAATTGTTATGTCACAATGAGAATTCTCATTAGTCCAAAGCTAGACCTCCAGAGTCCTTTGGTCTTCAGAGCTGGGTCCTGGTAATCCGAGCAGATTTATTCCCTCTATATGAAAAGGATAACAGTGTTATGAAGCATGTTAAAAAATGACTTCTTAATTGCAATGTGAATATTGTGGAAAATATATAAAACCTTTGGCCTTTGAATGATTTAATAGGGTTGATGGGCCCCACTAATGATAGGCCGACTGCAAAGACCATCAAAATTTGTCCTAAGAGTATTGGGGAGAGTGACCTCTGTGCTGAAAGCAACTTTACGGGTGAATTAGTAGGAAGAAGTGAATCTTCTTCAAAGTTTAGAGTAAAATGTGTGTGTTTGCTCAGCTGATGAGTATAACAAGAATTCAGGAGAATGATAAAGTTGCATCACAGGCATAGTGAAGCAGGATATCTGACTTTACCCATACAAGTCCTTTTGAGTGGCTTTACCATCACTAGAGGCTTAATCGGCATAGAAAACATACAAGGAAGCAGCCAAGAAATCAAGAGATATTGGACCTTTGGGCCTTTTAACTAGTGTGCTCATGTGTTTAATCACTAAAAAGAGCAGGGTGTTGAAATAACCTGTTGGATTTACCAGATGCTACACGCAGGCCATCCTTGAATAGTATCCAGCTCTCCTTAGCACATCCACGCTCGAGGTATTGTGAGAAGCTAATATTGGCCTTTGTGCAATGTTCTGCTTGCAGGGTCAGGACTTCCTGTAAATGCTCACTGCAAAAAAAGTGAATGCATCTAAATCTAGAAAATGTTCTTTTTCCATCAGTTTATGTTGAGTCAGAATTCAATCCCTGCTTTGAAAGGTCCATCAGCAGGGAATCAATACAGAATGATTTTGAAGTATGGCAGCCAACTGCAACACAAACAGAAAGCTGCTACTGTAGCTCCGCTGTTCCTTTCTCCTGATGATTCTCAGCAGGCTGGTGAGTTGTGTATATAAGGAGATTCTTGGCAGTTGTTTTTCATCAAGCATAGGATGTCAAGCACCACATATCAGACTGAATACTACACATGGATCTTTTTGAAACACCAAAAAACCCTTAAATAAACCACACACCCAGTAGAGAGGGAGAGAGCTCGCTTTGATCCAAGATGACTGTGACTTTTTAGCTTCAGGATGGCATTTGGACAATATAAAAGAGAAGCAAAGCTTTGGTCAGCAGACAGCTAAACGTGGAAATGTCAGCAATAAGCAGAGACTCCACAAAGTCTTATGTAACACTGAATGTGACTGTCATGTTCAGTAAGAAGCATCATTGCAGAGACAATGTAATGCCCATATATAGAGACTGCTGAGGCTTTAAAAGCAACTAAGCATCTGCTGTTTGCGCTTCACGTCATGTGGCTCTGTAGAGCACCAACGCACACGGCTAAGGGAATCTAAACCCAATGTGCAGTCTTTAAATCTTCACGTTGTTATGTTCGTTTTAGTAAATCATCTGATATTAAAGACAACACCATTTTGATGTTTTCTTGCAGCAAAACTTGAGGTTTTAAAAATTCCCTCAGGTCCAATGTGTTACCTTTTTTGTGGCTGTGGAAACTTTACTTTTTCCTTAGCTACATAAAAATAGTAAAAAGCAATAGAAACAAGAGCACTTAGAAAGAGCAACTCCCCCGAAGTGCGAGGGCTAGACTAAAACTTTGATGTTTTGTGATATTTTTATTACAAACGGCTGACATCAGGCTCTATTGTTATTTCATCAGTTGACCTTGGCTGGTAACAATGAAGGTCAAGATCAAAAGCTTAGCCAGCTTAGGTAGTCATGTCTCTCAAGGACTAAAGTTTGAAGATGATCCATAAAAACTGAAGATAATATAAACTTTTTGCTGATTTTCACAGTGATCTGATTTTCTGAAAATTAAATCAGCTCGAGCTGTTATTCATGTCTACCATCACACTGAATTTGGAAGTGATATCTTGAAAACTTTGGGCTCTAAACTGCGAACACAACATTTATTATTACCTTCAGTTTTTATGGATCATCTTCGAACTTTAGACCTTGAGAAGGAGCTGGCTCATTGCTGATTACGTACAAAATGCAATTTCTGTATTTGCATAACAAAGACAAGAATGATACCAACCTTAGAGGGGAGAAGAACCAAATAATGCAGATCAAACAAAGAAAAATCACATCTCGTATGAGGAGATATTAGTAGAAAAAGAGAGAAACACCTATTCTATCGTGTGATGCTGTTTGTCTTGATGAGCATATCCGGGGTCATACGGTTGCCAGAATGGAAACCTACACGGTTGATTTGTCGCAGTACACACAAATCACGTTGTCATGTTCCAGGTGATCACGCCTGGAACATGACAACTTGGAAGGTTTCCCAGCAGCCATGTCTGACTTTTAAGTAGCAATGTCCCGGCGCTCCATCAGGGTGACTCATCGACCATTTACTTTTTCGGCCGTCATTTTCCACTGACAAACGTTGTGTTCACACCCAAGAAACATGGTGGGGTTTTCACTGTGTGTGCAGAGTCATAGACGTCTCTCTCGACTAACGCAGAGTGAAGGCACACTGCTATTGGCACCGATTCATCCAAGCACCCATAAAGAGGAAAAAAAATGCCCCTGTGTTTCTGTTATTATCACACATTTGAAAAATACATGGCTACTCAGCTTATGCATGTTACATTAGTGAGGAGTTGCCTCTGGAAGCCTGTCCAGTTATCCTGGGCGAGCTCCTCTGGCGCCATGTGATGTCAATTGGAAATGAAGAGGGCATCACTGTGGCTACTAGGCAACTGCAGTTCAGGGCAAACAAGCAACAAACTCAAGAGGAGCCTCAGATAAGATCTATCAGTCTTGTCTTTGTTATGCAAATGCAGAAATTGCATTTTGTACGTAATCAGCAATGAGCCAGCTCCTTCTTGATGAAGGATGGATTTCTTAAATCAGACATCAAAGCAGATCGGTACATTCAGCCACCAAAGTAAATTGACAATGTTTTTTTAATTAGTCACTCAGTCTTTTCAACAAGAGAACTTTGGAAAACACTCAAACTCCTTATGGCCACGCAATGACTTATGCCAGTCTGAAGATGACAACAATAGGAAGGAGACAAAGCCATGGAGAAAAACAAAAGATGTTCCAGTGCGGTTTTTAGAAAGATGGCGCAGCAGTCGCAGCGTGTGGATGAGCCTGAGAGGCACAGTGTGGGCGGTTTTCCCACCACATGCTCACAAGTGACAGCTGAGACAAGACACCATGTCTCTACTTTCCCCACTGTTAACACACAGAGCCACAGGCAAATGTCAAGCAAATCTGTCTGTTGTTTAGAACTTTGACTTGCTATTCATATCTTTAACCTCTTAACACCCACCAGGAAGCCAAGCTAATGAGTATTTTTCTTTTGAATGCAATTTTCTGACACTTCCAAATGGAAAGCTTTGACGACAAAATATATGTTAAATATGCAAATTACATATAAAATGTGCTTGTTTAACTTGTACCTCTGGTGAATTTTAAGAAGATCATAAAACAGCTCTACCTTCACATTTTCTGTCCTTCTGTTTTTCCAATATATTTCTTAATGCCCCATCAACAAGTCCCATAAGTAATTTCAGGCACTATTTTTACAGCACCTTCCAGTTAGGGGTGAGAGTAAATGGTTTTAAGGGGGGTGGGGGAGTTGTTAAGTCTGTGTAGTGTGTTGACATGCTGCAGGTGGTGGCCTGCTGAATGTCCAGCTGAGCCAGGAATGTGGAGGCCCTTTGGGCGCAAAGCAGCCAGGATTGCCCATGCAGGCAGTGGAGGGGTTCTCTGACTAATAGTAGCACTACAAGACAGCTATGACAAATCATTGTCTAGACTAGAGCATCAAAGGAATATAGTCTGCATTAGAGCCTCAGACTGCAAAGCAAAATACTACACAGCCAGGTCTGTAGGTCACAGAACATGTCACAAGAGGGGTTTAACTCAATGACAGACTGAGGATCAACATAATGGAAGCAGGCTAAGCTATACCATCTGAGGACCCTTTCTCATAAGGCCCCCCGGGGGTCTCCTACCGATTTTTTGCTGTCAATGCGATTGTCTGTGTCTATCTTTAGCCGCCCTGACTTTTATGAGCATGTTGAAGTGAAGGCATGCCGGGACACTGTTAACTGCCGTCATGATTTCACGTCATCTCCTTCCTTAGGTTAGTCTGAAGTTTGTTTAGTTTTCTGGGTACCCTGCAGAGATAGGCATGCGCCAGAGGAATTTAAGGTTTCAGAAACTCTGTCTTTAAGACTACCATAGGCCACAAGTGCTACTATTCTACTCAGTGGGGCAAAATGTACTTATGCCACGTGCTCTATGTGAGTATTTGTACTTGATTACTTAATTGTACAAATCAAATATATGCAAAATTCAAATCAGAAGAGAAATATTGCAAGTGTTACTTCACATTTCTTTGACAGGTCTGGTTAATGCAGCTTAAAGACAAGGATATTTCTCACAAGACATGATGAGCTTATAGTATATTTATTTATTTATTTGTTGTTGAACTTTTTATCTTGTATTTCATTAAAATAAACAATAGAATTGTAGTTTGGGTATTTGGTTTGACAAGAATACAATTTGAAGGTATCACTTTGGCTGTAGATTGGGTGATGGCCATTTTTCACACCACTGACCGCAAACCAAAAATTGAATCAGTGATTAAACAATAAATAAATAATTTAAAAAAAAATTTTGGTATGAAATAGTTCACCAAATCATTACAACATTTTAAAAATGATAACTCTACCGACTACCAACGGTAGCTACCGACACCTTTGCCTTCTTCACATGCTAATCTAAACATAATACAAGGTATCAACATGCTGATGCAATCCTCTTGTAATCACAGAGGACGTTTGCTTTCAAGCTCATGTCAGGTCAGGATTAATAAATATTCTGAGAAAGTATTCACGCTGCTCTGGAAGCTTTGAAGTAGTGCAGTAATGTTTTCAGAGCAAGAAGGATCTATAGGAGCACAGAAAACCTTTTATCTCACTAAAAACATGTGAGACACTCTTTCTGATGCTGTCAGTGTACAGAGATCAGCCTCCTGTTCATATATTAGAAGTAGACTATTTTTATACACAATCTACTTCTAATACAGTAGTAGTTCATGCTAATAAATACACAATAAAATATCAATTTAGAAATTATGTAACAGGTAGTCATTTGAATATGGGTAACTAGTAATTTGGCCTTATAGGAACTACATATATCACTTTCTGCATTTTAGACGAGATAAGTACCGCCTCTGTGGTGATTTCTAAAATAGCAACAACACAACAAGAGCAAGGCAGTGCACCAACTAACCATTATACCTGATCTAACTGATCTAATCAAAAGCATGTCCGTGGGCCACTGAACAAAAAAGTCAATGTTTGGATTATGACGTTTTTTCTGAATTTTGAAGCAAACAAATTCAGTTCAATTCAAGTTATGAACACCTTTCCTGACTTCAGTCTCAGAATTATGACTTTTCCCCCTGGAATTAAATTTTTTTGTTAGTAATCGGACTTATTTTTTTTCTTAAAGTATGATTAGGATCAAAGGAAGAAAAAAATACTGCCTTTTTTTTCTCAGAGGTGTGATTAAAAAAAAGACACAAAGAGGTGGAGAATGGGACCTGACACTGTGAAGCTTTGCTCTTTTGCCTCCAGATACTATTACATGTGTCATGCTGACATGTGTTTATAAGCAGTAGTGTTTTTTTGTCTTAATGGAGATGCAGATGACATTTCTTTACAAAGTAGCCAGATTTTTTGGGAGGTTGTGAAATTACAGAATTGTGTAATTATTTTATTATTTTTTATATACAAACATACAGAGTGTTGATTTTGCTGCTGCAGAGATGATCAATCTGGTTAATCTGGGTAAAATGTGCCTCATTTTTCAACAAGCTCTCACAGCTTCAAATATACTCTAAGAAATGGTTGAAAGGACTATTAAGGGGATAAGTCAATGCTTTAAATCTCTGGTATTTCACAGTAAATTCAGCTCAGCGCTTGTGAAAGCTTTGTCCACACAGCTGCAGACTTCTCTCCTGACCCTCGAAGAGGATAACAGAGATGGTTTGGCCCAAAGCCTGACATAAAGCCCCCCATATGTTATGGTTTACACTCAGGTCAGAACGTGTTGTCTCTCAAACTAGTTTCCATTAAGCGCATTCCTTGCAAACAGCCTGATAATGGCACTAGTAGGTCCCAGCTCTCCAGCGTTGTGACTCATCACTCAGGTGTGTTTACAGCTTACTCTACAAGAGAAAGAAGCTTCTCTGGAGACAAACTACTGCGCTTTGTAAAACATGTTTCGAGCTCCAAGGAAAAGTCATAGCAAGTCTACCGCTTAGGCATTCATCAACCTCAAATGTGACGCAGGTGACGACATTTTTAAACACCAACTCAAACAAACACTCAGAAAGACAGGCAAAGGCAAAGAGAGTGAAGCAGAATTTCTGTATGCGAATTAAGCTGGGGATGTCAGTAGGGTCATTTCATTTCACACAGAGCCATTAATTACATCCCACCTCTGCAATTATATTAGGTTTTCTTTTTTTGTATTTTGCTTTAGTGCGAGGAGAAATGATGGACATTGGTTGTTTTAAAGCCAAAGACATAAACAGCAGCTTACGTAATATGTCTCCTTTTACTCACTAACAGGCAAGTTCATTGGCCATTACTCTAGATGGATATCAGTAATGTGATGAGTGCATGGATTCAGTCCTTCTGGTTTTATAGCGATGACCTTAAAACAATAATAAATTGTTTCATTTGCTCCACATTAAACAGATAAAACCTGCGTATCTGCTTTCTAAACCACCACATGCCTCGATGCAGACAGAAGAAGAAGAAGAAACTCAAAAGTACACAGTCAGTTTTTCTGTAATGACAAGAACTGTTATCACTGCTGCTTAATGTTAAAGTCAGACTGGCATAAAGAGCAATATGAGAAAGACGCAATGAAACTACCTCAAGTAGTAAATATCTTTGTTTTATGGTGCTTATATGTCACATTGTATGATTTACTCATGAAAGCAGCTCTCGACTATACTTAAGGCTCATTTACGTTGTATGAGAAAAATGCAAAAGGAGCCACATTCATAAGTCTCGTGTTTTTTTCCTTCTTTTTCTTTTCAAATAGAGACATGTCAGTGCTACAAGTGGGAATTATTGGAGAAGCAGAAAATAATCGTGTTTTGACTGAGTTAGCAGAGCAGCACAGCAAAGAGAGGCTGACAAAGGAGTCATTTCAAGTGGATTTGGTGAAATGGACCGGTGACAATAGCTGTCTGTATATTTGTATGTCTTCTCCTCGTACCGTCTGCCCACTCTGCTCAAGTGAACACTTGTAGAGCCACTTATTTATCACAACTAGAAAACCTAACAGACAGTAAGAGATTGTAACCAGAAGAAATTATTATTATTTTTAGCTTGATGTTTGCTAGTACCACTTCTCATAGATGATGCTCCACTGTCAAGAGGTTTAGGATAGAATCAGCAATGGTGCCCGATTGGCCTCAACAACAAGAAAGCAAATATGTGTGTAGCAAAACACATTTGTTACACTGTAGCTGCTGAGTGTGTTATTTCTGTGGTAACTTTTTTCCTTCATGACCTTGAAAACACTACACAGAAGTGCTTTTTTATCTTGCTCCTGTATGACAAAACTGTTACAAATCACTGCTAGTAATTGATTTTTTTTTTCCTTCGCAGCAGCAAAATTATGTATTTATCTTCCTGAAATGTTTTGGTACTTTGTTAAGTTTAACTTAACTGTCTGTCTTTGCGATTATAAACATACGTTTATGTTTCAGTGACACGTGGGGCCAACATTTAAAAACAAATGAGACTGCCTCTGATTATTTTAGGACCTCAGTGGGTTACTCAGTGTTATGCAGCACGTGTGATTGCTTTTCTCTCTTGTGTTTTACTACTTACAGCTGTTCTTTTCCCTCCTGAGCTTCTTCTCTGCAATATCAAACTGGAAATTATGTTTTCTTCATCTGTCTGTTTGGACAGTGCTTTTAAACTCTTAGAGTCATCATAAATGTGTCTGGGGTCATCAGTATTTACAGTGTTAGTCACCCAGCACACCTGGTAGATCTTGGGAATGCAGCATTCCAGCCAATAACTCCTGACCTGCTGTTCACCTCTCGTACACATTTTTTTCTGTCTTTTCACACCCAGCGCATTGTGACTGTCTTCATGTCAGCACTACAGTTACCTGTTTTTAACAGTTTTCAAACTTTATTGGTAGAGAGATCAGAAACAAACTGACAAGCGTAAGAATCTACAGTATGTGCGGATGTTTTGAACCACCCCTTGTTGCTTTATTTATGTTAATTACAAGGAGCTAGTCCTTGGATCGTCCATTTTCTGGGAATGTTTTTTTTCCTTCTGTTAAGTCATTTAGACTGACCTATGAATCATTCAAGCATAAAAAAGACACCTAACTCAAGGGATGAACCGGTGCTGCGTCTACACATAATGAGAAGACAACTTAAAGAATTATTTACATTTTAAATTGTACTTTGTTACTAAAAGCTGGTTGCAAAGACAGATGACTTGTTCTCATTTCTTTAGTTGGATATATGAAAAATGTCAAATATAACACATTTTGATGGGCATAAAATTGTATTTTTGCACAAACAAGGTGATTTCCAAAGAGCTATTAACAGAAAGCTTGGCGGATCTTAGCATGGTGTGACAGTCTGTCCTTAATTTGAGGAAAAGTGGAGAACAAAAAACGTGTTGGCATAAACAAATTAAAAGAAACTATCAGCAGGTGAAATGTATGCCAAAGTCATGTCCTTAAGAAATATCTGGCTAAGACCTGACATAGGAACCGAGAGATCCCTCTGGCCCTATCTATTGTGCACTGACACCTCATCTCAGTGGAAGGGTGCCTATCCAAAAGCCATTCTGGAAGAAGGGAAATGCCAAATTACACAAGAACTGGACTGAAAATTGGAGTTAACAGTTCTGATGGAGTGATGAAGCCAAATTTGAACATTTTGGTTGTAAAAGTGTAAAAGGGAGGTTAGGGGAGGTACAACGGTGAGCGTCTACAGCCATCTGTAAAACGTGCTGGAAGCTCTGTCATAGTTTGGGCCTGTATTGCAGCCAGTGGTGTTGGCGGTCTTCTCAAAACTGCTTGAGTTATGAAGACAGAAAAGTAGCGTCAGATTTTGATCTAAAATGCAATACCATCTGGAAAGCTTCTGATTGGCAACAGCTTCATTTGCCAGGATGACAATGATCCCAAACACACTGCCAATGCAGTAAAAAGCATACCTGGATTGAAAAGCACACAATTGAGCACCATCAGTCATGGATTTGACATTATTAAAGTGGTGTGGGATCATCTTGACTGAGAATAAATGAAGAAACCGCCCACATCTAAAGAAGAGCTTCGAATGTCCTTCGAGAAGCCTGGAGAACTATTCCTGAAGACTACTTAAAGAAAGAAATTTAAGATAGTTCAAGCTGTGTTGAACAATAAAGGTGGCATTACCAAATATTGCCTTCCAGGCTGGTAAGTATTGTACAAACTCTGTATTAAATAATATTAAATATTAAGTAGTGAGGAAATTTCACGACTGGACTTGTTGCACAGGTGGCATCCTATCACGGTACCAGGCTGGAATCCTCTGAGCTCCTGAGAGTGACCGCTCTTTCACAAATGTATCTGGAAAAAGTCTGCATGCCAAGGTGTTTAATTTTTTAGACCTGTGGCTATAGAAGTGATTAGAACATCTGAATTCAATGATTTGGATGGGTGAATGAATACTTTTAGCAACATAGTGTACTTTAAAAGATTAACTACACTATTATTTGACTGACAGGTTGATGTCAGAAGTCATTGGACTACTTAAACAAGTAACTGTTTTTTTCATCTCTGCACTGAAAAGAAGCTGTAGACACAACATGAACTATCTTTACCTATAAGGCTATTTTCAAACAATGATAAGGCACACTTATTCAACACTAGCACCCCATTATAGCTGTCTCTCTGTGCACACACAGAATATAAGCCTGGCTTTAACTCTCTGTAAACTCTGGCTGGTCATATCTGCCGTTTTGGTTGCTTCCTTTTGTGTTAGGAAGCAACTGTAAAATGCTCTTGTCTTGTGCTATTTCTCTGTGGGTTGATCACATGCAAGTAGTCATGTGATCCACTGTAAATATCAAGTACTGACTGTAACATCTTTAAGAATTTCTTAAACAAATCACTGCACCTGACTGAGTATACACTGACACACTGATCAATATTAAAAGTAGTCCTTATTTACAGACCTAGCAATGATACAAAAACACACAAGAAACACACCTTCTCACCGATCTGATTTTGACAGTACTAATGCAAGAAGGCAGGAAGGAAGTATCACTATTGCGTTTGCTAAGTCAATTTCCTGCGCTCTGGTTCAGTCCATTTCCAGTGTGAGCCGTGCGATCAATCTGCAGCTCTGGACATGATATCATGTTACATTGCGATACTACGTTGAATACAACATGAAGTTGCCATATTGCTGCTGAAGTGTATATTTGGCGGGGTATTTTACAGGCCTGGAGATGCTCAGAGAAAGATTGCTCCGGGCTAGAGCATCTCTCCTGCCCATGATGTCTCACTGTCTTTTATCCTCTCCCTGAGCCTGTGCCACCTCTCACGGGACCGCAGACCCAGGCAGGCGGCCAGCTGGTGGAGGCTCACTGGGACCACCAGCAGAGACACGAACAGCATAAGGGGCTCAAGGGGGAAGACACTCCATGTAACAACACACTGCGCCTACCATTGCACTTAGTAATCACTTCTAAGGTTTCCATACAGGCTGCTGGCATGATCACTTTTGTGTGTCTGCAGGGATTTTAGCTTTGTGAATAGTTACATCAATCTTTTTGTGCAAACGTGTGTGTGCGGGTGATAATGATGTGAAAGCATATGTCTGGATATACCCAAGATGCCTCTTCTCTCGTATTCTTCAATGTGCAAACTCTGTCTGTGTGTGTGTGTGTGTGTGTGTGTGTGTGTGTGTGTGTGTGTGTGTGTGTGTGTGTGTGTGTGTGTGTGTGTGTGTGCGCACACGAGTGTATTACAGGAAAACAGTGACTAATGTCTGCCCTCTTCTCTTCCGTAAGCTGATCTGTCCCTGAGGCGGACAAGAGGGCACCGGATTTTCTCTTCCAAGAGACGCTATAGAAACGCTGCAAAGACAGAAGCACATGAACCCTTTATTACTGCGCGGGCACACTCAGCACTCATGAACTCAGTGACGCCCATGAGCGGCCGTTCTTGTGTGCCGTAAGAGCATCCATTTCCGAGTGCCTTAAGGTCAACTTGGCCTCCATTACCTAAGCCACAGCATCCAAGAGAGATGACCCATGTAGTGCTCAGACAACACAAGCTGAAACTGGTAATGCAGCATTGCTCCCCTCCATGTAAACATGGAAAAAGTGGCGTTGGGACAAACAAGAAAACCTACACAGTTCAGGCTGATGATGTCTATACACATTAGGTTATGGTAGCAGTATGAGATCAAAGACACTTTAATTAAAAACTAATTGATGATGCTCTGCATATTTCTTTATTTTCAAATGCATGAATGTCCTTTTTTGTGAATAGGAGGTCAGTAGCAGTCTTTCAGTGCAGTCATATTCTCCATTCAGGGGCACGGAAGGTAACACTTATTTTACCACTATTATAATGGACACAGTATCTGCTGCATACATAATTAATCGATCACTGTTTTCCACATTGATAACAGCATGACCCTGGTTCTCATCTCGTCTTTGCTGCTCACAATTACTGTGAAACATGTGACACACTCACAGAGCTTCAGAATCAGAAGTGCATCATATGTGCTTCGTGGTTAGAACCACTGCAATCGGGCCCGATAACTCTCAGGATAGTTATCAAGCCAGGCAGGACTTACGCGGTTTATCACAACTCTCATATGGATACATGAGGGTTTGCAACATGTTAATGTGGTTGTTATTCCGCTCCAAGACTCCTTTGAAGAGCTGCAGCTTAGATGGGAAAGTAATTTTTGAATAATGCGCAATAAAACTCCTCAAAAGGTTCTGCAGAGCCACACTTTCCAGCAACAAGCACTCTGCTATAGCCCCTAAGAGCCGTTTGGAATAATAAGAAGGCAAGCAATAGTCAAGGGTGAGACATGTTGAACTGCGCCGGCAAAGTGAAGATCTGTTCGCGCTATTTTTAACTCAGAATCTTAATGAAACAACCCCCTAGCACCCATGAGCTCCCCTCTTCTTTCCCACTCAATGAATCCATTCAGTTGAAACACGCTCAGGCAGTAAGATGAAAAATGGTGCTTAGAAATGGCTGTCCAGCTTCAGTGATTAATATTAGAGTGAGAGAAGTGATGATCTATTATTGAACTCCCAGTCTTCACAGTGCAACCAGGATAAAAGTGATAAGCAGTGGTGCCACAGTGTGTAATTACAGATTACTCTCATCATTAGAGCAACCCACTTTGGAATGTGTGTTGTAATTAACTTTAATTTAGGTGCAAACTCTTTAAAAAGCCTTTATTCATATCTAACATTGAATCAATTGCTATTTAGATAGATAGATAGATAGATAGATAGATAGATAGATAGATAGATAGATAGATAGATAGATAGATAGATAGATAGATAGATAGATAGATAGATAGATAGATAGATAGATAGATAGATAGATAGATAGATAGATAGATAGATCGATCATACCGGGTCCACTGCCCCGTGAAGCGAGTGTGGGACAATTGATTTTTGAAATAGGTTAGGTCAAGGAGGTGATGTGTGCGCTTTTGTCGCGCAAAGGGAGGGTCGGGGTTGTGCAGACAGATGGTAAACAAATATTTGACAGCAGCCAGCAGCAGCACTGGGCTTCCTCTGTGGTGTGTTTGCAGGGTGAGCGGGCTGAACTATACAGGAGTTGTCTCGGCTCTCCAGTGCCCAGTTCTGCGTCCTCTGAGAGGAAGAGCTGCTGTAATTGGTTTCTCAATGAAGGATCATCAGCAGCTCCCCGGAGGCTTGGTGGACTGTAGCGCAGCGCTGCTCCATCAATCGTCCGTTTCCCGGATTTGAACGCTGCTTTGCTCTTTTCTTCTGAAATAAACAAGTGCGCAGTGAAGGGGACTGTCGGAGCATCATCACCCTGCGCGCTTTAGACGGGGATCTTTTGTGATCTCTTTTTTTCCTCCCCCAAACCTGCTAAACGAGTATTGGGAGTTAATCGTTCTGTCCACCTCGGGGAGAATATCGACAAAGTTTAACGCAGATTTTCGCCATGAGTGATCTGGAGGACGACTTTGCCAAGATCCTGCTGCTAAAGGAGGAGAGAATAAGGGACTTGGAGAGGCGGCTTGCCGATCGGGAAGACGAGATTCAAGAACTGAAGAGAAAATTACACAAATGTCAGTCTGTTCTGCCAAGCGCTCAACTTATTGGACCCAGGACCCGCAGGGCGCAGGGCATCTCCGCGGAACCTCAAACGCACCAGGACCTGTCAAGGCAGGCGTTTCGAAAATATGCCAAGTCCGACTGGTAAGACAGTTTACGCAGGCGGTCGTACTTTATTGCTCTGTTATTGCGCCCATGTGTCTGCTTTGTGTCCCGTCTTAAAAGATTTTCTGGGTGTTTTTCTTCTGAGTTTATTTTTTCTGGTCATAAAAACTATTCATCAGCATTTCGTTACGAGGATGTACAACTCTGTTTCGAGAGGAGAATACATGTGGCGACAAAAAACAAAAACTAGAGGCTCAGACACACACGGCTCACTGAGGCTCCTCTGTGCTTTGTCTCCACATAGTGTTTCTGTCTCTTTATGATCTTCTTTTTTTCTAAATGGGAGACTCAGAGTTTTGCCATGAATGGACGAGCACTTCCATTCTTGCGGGCCGATGACGCAGCTCCAAGGCAAGCTTTAGAAAGAGCTCCTAATTGATCAGATCCATCATGGCAGCCCCACGGGACACAGACAGGAGGAAGTGCGATGCATTATTGGCTTTTAGTAGCTGGACGCTGAGGACCCGAAGTGCATGTCTGAGGATA
Organism: Mchenga conophoros; assembly: GCF_057382185.1. Lineage (NCBI taxonomy): Eukaryota > Metazoa > Chordata > Actinopteri > Cichliformes > Cichlidae > Mchenga > Mchenga conophoros. The sequence continues at coordinate 14,872,212 of NC_140538.1, forward strand.
TTTAATACTCCATTAGAAAACGCTTTGTTTGGCCATATGCTTCCTTCATCACCTTCAGGTGCTCGTTTTAGGTTCACAATCCTTATTTTGAGGATTTCATCTGAGGTATGATGTCTGTATAGATAAAAGAAACTGCATTTTTATTTAGTCCTACTCTGCTTAGTTTGGTTTTGCTGTGTTTACTCGAAAAACCAAAAAGTTAGCCAAAGAACTTTTTCTTTTAATTTATTCTCACCTCATTTTCTATCATCAGAACCCCATCAGAATAAATTACTTATTACATTGACATCACACACATGCACAAGCAGACATCAGCCTGTTGACTCGCTTAGTGCAAGAAACAATGGGGTTAATAATATTAACATGGCTAGACTATTTCCAATCTTCATTTGCATTAATAAACTGCAGGCAGGAAAGTCCTCATTTGCAGTCATCAACGGATGCTCGCTGCGCTTTCAAAGGCAAACAACCGCAGGGAGAGCCCCCAGACAAACAAACACAAGACAGCCCAACTTTAGAGGGATGAAAAAGTTGCAAACGAGCTACATTAAAGTTAAAAATAAAGTATCTCCATCAAATTGTCAGCCTTCCAGTGGAAGCATGGCTCGGTCTCAAAGTGATCAAATTATGAGTTTATTTTCAGCTGCTGAGTAACAGTAAGTGCCACAGTAAGGCTGCAGGAGTTGACAGACGGGAATGTGCCCATGCGCTCTGAGGATAAACCGGAAGTAAACCTAGAAAACGTGCAAAACGGCAGTGACATGAAGTCTTTGTGCTGCCGGGGTCTGGTGGAAGGCGCCCACATGAGCTGCTGGGGGTCTCTGACCCCTCTGTGCGCCGCAGAGGAGTAGGAGACGGTGTGACCCCCCTCATCCACCACCACCACACACGCGCACCCCACTGAATCAGGACGTGGCACCAGGCGGCGGCCCGCCCCGCTCCTCAGATTACTGCAGCATGGAGCTCCGGATCCTATTTCTATTGATCCGCATAGGAAAGGGGCTCACTTGAATGGCTAGAGAGGTGAAATTTAAAGCGCAGAGGTGCTTTGAAGGACAGTGGGAGGGCTTTTTGTTGATGGGAAGATGCGGGGCTCCAACATCGAACCTGAAATCTCCGGACGTCTGCAGTTTCAGGTGCTATGAAGCAAACTTTGCTGCTGCTTAAGCTCTGTGGTCTGCCCCCATCCCTTAACAAAGATAATATAAACCATGATTTTTTTTAATTAGCTCAGAGAATACTGCGCTACATTGGATTATTTGTATGGTTTTCTTTTGTTGTGGTTCAATGAATGACTTAAACAGAAAGTTGGGTTTGCTGGTTGTTGAGCAGGTCTTCCTCTCATGTTCAACTTTCACAGATTACCTCTGTTGTGCTTTGTAGCTTGCGGTTCAGGTAGTAGAGCAGGAAGAGCAGGGTTCACGGTTCACTCCATGGCTTTTCATATCGAGCATCCAGACTATGCTTGGGTCTCGTGCTTTTACAAGGCACGAGACCCAAAGTTGCTCTCCATGGCAGGCGAGTTTAACAGCCTCTGTTTAGCAATTTAAGCACAGTCTGAAGAACATTTTTCATGCTACTATGCAGTTTCAATACATTTTCATTTGATCTTTGTAAACCCCGATTACCCATTAAAAATCACAGACCTACATGTTATTACTTTGAGTGATATTACTAATATTAATTCCTCCGATTAATCGCATACATCCCCCAAATCCTACATTTTAATGCTCTCATGATCCAGTATCACTCACTACATGCTGATTTAATGTCCACAATCATCCTCAGCCTGGAGAGCAGTGCCATGCCTCATTCTTGATTGTCTGCGTTGATCCTTTAAGCCGCCACAAGAGGGCAGCTGAGATCTTTTTATTAGACCATCTGTCTCCATTTCGGTTTGTTTACATGTTTTTTGTCGGGAAAAATATGTCTTAAACCACCGCACCAAAAACACCTATCTCTGCAGTCCGAGAAATCTCCTCGCTTTTGTCCTCACTGTCAGCCGGTGACGCTTCATCCTCTCAGCACAGTAATTGCGATTTCAGCCTCAGTAAGTCCTCATCCTATCAGATTGTTCTTGGCACTTTATCCTCTTCTGAATTTGTCCAGAGAGCAGGAGGCCAAATGCTGTTCGCTGAGCTTCGGATGAGTCATTGGGATAATGTGGACAGGCACCAGCGGCGCTCGGAGTGCATACAACACCAGATTAGATGAGAAACGCGGAGCTGCGCCTCATTAGCTCTGACATTTTTGTGTGTGTCTCTGCTGCTGCTGTTTGACACTTTTTTTAAAAATATGAAATTTAGCAAACTGACTCCATTTTGCAACAAAATTTAATTCAGAAAAGTGTTTGGGGAAAGTTTAATTTTCTTCACACCCAACACAACATGAAAAACAACATTCAGGTTCAAATGAAATATTGAAAACATCTTCATTCATATTTTTACACCGAGGTTCATTAAGTTTTCCATCACCTTCAACTTCTATTAAGGCTCCTGTGCTCATCTATTTGTTACACGCAGCCTCAGGGTGAGATGCCGAGGTATGATGACATGGTTCTTAGAGCAGTGGCTTCATGGGAGACTCTCTCTCTCTCTCTCTCTGGAGTGGCAGACTGCACTGTGCTTCAGATTCCTGTAGGCGCCCTTCTCGCCATGCGCTCTCACCGGGTCGCAGCCTGACGCACTCGGGGAGGACGGTCCTCCGCTGTCACAGCACCGTGGGAGGGAGGGAGTGAGCGAGAGAGAGGGAGAGAGTAAACTTTGCATGATTGTGGCTGAGACGCTTTCTGTGCTTACCTTGACGATCGCGTGCCACGTTCTTTTTAATCCCCAAACATCTGTTTCTGACAGACAGAATCAGCCACAGCAGAGACAGGGGTTCCTTCCTCTCAAGCTTTTCATGACGAATAAAGTTTGTGAGCCGCGTGGCAGAGCAGAAAGGATAAAGACTCGGCTGCATACCTTGAGATAAACTTCCTGGGAAGTCGCTCATTGTCGCCGATTAAAATGGGCACCTTGCGCGACCTCCAGTACGCGCTCCAGGAGAAGATTGAGGAGCTGCGCCAAAGGGATGCCCTCATCGACGAGCTGGAGCTGGAGCTCGACCAGAAAGACGAGCTTATACAGAGACTACAGAACGAGCTGGACAAATACCGCTCCGTCATCAAACCGGCGACCCAGCAGGTCCACAAGCAGAACGACTTGCAAGAGCAGCAGCGAACGAAGAGGCAGGCAATTTCGGCCGAACCCACTGCCTTCGACATCCAGGATCTTAGCCATGTCACCCTACCGTTCTACCCCAAAAGCCAGCAGTAGGTGTTCAAATTCTACCCACAGTCTTTATATTTAATATGCTCGATATTTTTGCATTCACTGTCATGCTTCCGTCTGAATTGATTCAGTCTTTGTCACCTTTTCGATTCTTGTGCGTAATGATGCGTGTGGCGCAGCAGGTACTTCACCTGTAGCGCACACTGGGATAATGAGGCAGTGCTCTCCACGTACTCATGCGCGCGCACCAAGAACACCCCCCCCCCCCCCCCCCCACACACACACACACACACACACACACACACAGCGGATGTTTTTGCAATGACACGATATCTTCAACTATCAAAATGAGACAAATATTAAAACCTCAAGAATCCGTGAAGCTGTCCCTAGTGACGCCCATGAGCAGGATTATGAGCAACATAACGATCAAAAGTTGACTGTACATAAACTTGATCATAGTCAAATATGAGGGAGAATTTGCATGCCATCCCGGTTTGGAGAACTGGTGGTGGGGACTCTGTGTAATGTATCAGTGCCTGTTTTATACAAGCTGTGATCCTGTGACAGGCAGTCTTAACAGGCTCTCTGTGCATGTTTACCTTATGATTTCTGTCTTTCTCACTCCCTCTGTCTTTCCAAACTCTTACGCAAATACGGCTCTCCTGCTCGACGTGGTCTGAAACAGGAGGTCTGGATCTTAAATGTAGGCTGGCACTAAATTTGCCTTCTGTTGTGAAGTAATCCATCTCTCTGTTGGTTTAAAGGTTGAGCTATTATGAATCAACACTCCCCTGGTTGACAGGGAGAATATTTACCTAACATTTCTTTAAACATATTAAAAACTGCACATATTGAATTTAATGAAAAGAAAATATTGCCCTAAATGCTTAGCGGGATACTCGAGTTCCCAAAAATAAATAAAAGGGATCATTCCTATGGAAGTGATTGGAATATTACGAGTCCTGGAGCTAAGTTATCTTTTTCTATTCTCATATTGATTTTTTAAGCCTAAGAGGAAAAAAGATTACAGCCTTCAGATTTTACAGTGAGATCAGTCACGTCAGATACGAATGTCATTATTCGACTGACACGCAAACAAACTCAACAACAAAGATTTCATCAAAGAAGATTCAAAAAATGAAGGGATTTATTTATCTGAGCAGCAAAAAGCCATTAGTCTTTGTTATACCTGTCAGCTCCCTGGGTTTGTGAAAGCACACAAAACGCTCTTTTCTTATGTGTATTTTTTTGTTTGTCTGAGATCCTGAACACTGGTTTGGAAGGTTAGCTGAGGAAAACACCAGAGTGACCAATTCTTTTAATAACTGGCGTAATTCTGAGACTTCATTAAGTGATTTTCTTGAGACTCTTGTCAAGACTTTTAGCACTTTACTTCAAAAAGTGGTTGATTATCCCGTGATTTAATATTGGAACAGATCAGAGAGAATCTCCAGTTAAGAAAATATCAATTATGATGGGAAAAGACTATTTCAAGATTTCAAAAGAAAGAAAAGATGAGTGGCAGCGGTTTCTTAAATAATTTCTGATGATGATCCTCAAAGGAAAGCTAAAAATTAACTCATTACAATGAGGCTGTTTGAACTTCCATCAAGCCTCTCTCAGCGACAGCTTCAATTTTCCATTAAACGTCTGCCACACCTGTTCACACTCCTCATTTGTTAGAGAATGGCATTTTCTCTAATATTGCCCTTCTAATAAGCATAGAGATGAAAAAAATAATAATTGAAAAACAGCCAGTGTTGAATGCAAATGACTGTAGTGTGTTTTTGCGCTTGTTCTCTTATTAGTTGAGCACTGTTCTTATCTTACTCAGGCAAAGATGTCCAAACTGGTTGGACATCTTTGCCTGAGTAATTTGGAGAAGTTTATATTTTTCTGTAGAAAAGCAGTTCATTTAGATTGAGTTTGTTGTTGTTGTTTTTTTGTGCATGTTAATTTATACTGTGGGCTAAAACAAGTTCACTAACTCTTTATTTTCCTTTGTTACTGAAGTTTACTGATAATATCTGTTAGATCTGGCTAAGTGTTTGTGTTTTTCTTTCATTCTCCCCTCTCTTTATCTTCTTTACAAGGCCCATAGAGCACTCTTTACTCGTATGCTATCCATTCTTTTCCCTCTTTCTGACTTTTATTTCTCCTGGCCTCTCCCACTTTTCTGCCATGCCTTTTTTTTCCTCCTTAAAGAGCATAGTTTCTCCTTTTAAGGAAGACTGAACTTGCTCAGTCTAAACTTCTGTAGTGGATGAAAGAAAATATATCGCTCTCACAAAGGAGACGGAGGCAGATGTTTTCATAAGGGTTGGATTTGGAAGATGTTGCTCAAGAATGGCCACGATCATGTCTGCCCTAAATCTCCTGGGTGTAAATTGAACAGAAATAGGGTCAATGAGGCACATTTCCAGTGGACTGGAGGTCAGCCTTGGAAAAAAAAAAAGATTTCCAGCTAGTTCCTGTTGAGCCTTTTTCACACATGTACTGCAGGCCTGGACTTTTGTAGATGGTAGATGTAACTGACATACACTACAAGTTAAAAGTTTGGACACACCTTCTCATATAATGGTTCTTTATTTTAATGATGATTTATGGTGTAGATTCTCACTGAAGGCATCAAAACTATGAATGAATACATATGCAGTTATGTAGCAAACAAAAAAGTGTGAAATAACTCAAAACATGTTTTATATGTTAGATTCTTCAAAATAGCCACCCTTTACTTTGATTACTACTTTGCACGTTCTTGGCATTCTCTCGATGAGCTTCATGAGGTAGTCACCTGAAATGGTTTTCCAACAGTCTTGAAGGAGTTCCTTGAGATGCTGAGAACTTGTTGGCCCTTTTGCCTTTACTCTGAGGTCCATCTCATCCCCAACCATCTCGATTGGGTTTAGGTCAGGTTACTGTGGAGGCCAGGTCATCTGGCGCAGCACTCCATCACTTTCCTTCATCGTCAAATAGCCCTTACACAGCCTGGAGGTGTGTTTGGGGTCACTGTCCTGTTGAAAAATAAATGATGGTCCAACTAAAAGCAAACCGAATGGGATGGCATCTCGCTGCAGGATGCTGTGGTAGCCATGCTGGTTCAGTGTGGATTCATCAAACCAAAGCTCAGATTTCCACTTGTCTAATGTCCATTCCTTGTGTTTCTTGGCCCAAACAAATCTCTTCTGCTGTTGCTTTTTCTTAGTCGTGGTTTTGTAGCAGCTATTTGACCATAAAGGCCTCCTCTGAACAGCTGATGTACAGATGTGTCTGCTAATGGAACTTTGTGTGACATTTATCTAGCCTCTCATCTGAGGTGCTGTTAACTTGGTATTTCTGAGGCTGTTGACTCCATGAATTTATCCTCAGTTTTCAGATTGACTGACCTTCAGTTCTTAAAGTAATGATGAACTGTTGTCTGTCTTTACTTAGCTGATTGGTTCTTGCCATACTATGAATTCTAACAGTTGTTAGCTGTGTACTAACCTGACTTCTGCACAACACAACTGATGGTCCCAACCCCATTAACAAGGAAGGAAATTCCAATAATGAACCCTGACAAAGCTCACCTGTGAAGTGAAAACCATTTCAGGTGACTGCACCATGAAGCTCATTGAGAGAAGGCCAAGGGTTTGCAGTGCTGTCAACAAAGCAAAGAGTGGCTACTTTGAGGAATCTAAAATATAAGACATATTTACAATTATTTATCATTTTTTGTATGCTACATAATTCCATATACTGTATTTTGCCTCATATGTTTATGTCTTCAGCATCTATCTACAATGTAGAAAGTAGTAAATGAGAAAGTGTGTCCAAACTTTTGACAGGTAAGTGCAGTTGTATGTGTGAGTGAAAATGTCAGATTCAGACCTCAAGTGGTCTCTACCAGCTCACAAAGGCCATGTAGCGTCTAATTGCTCCCAGGTGAGAATAGCTCAGGTCATAGTGAAACCACTGTCATTTGTCATATGTCCTGCCACCTGCGCACCCTACTCATGCAGCATCCTCACCTAATACAAAGGAGTGCTGCCAGCTCTGAGAAGCAGATCATCTTCTGTTGCACGCTACACGTGAGCTGGACAATATCCTGGCTCGATTCTCCTAAAATTGTTTAAGTTAGTCTGTGAAAATGCCTCGAGTTAATTATGCGTAAAGTGTGCTGTCTTTTCATAAAATGAAATCTATTATGAAATATCAGTCCAAAAAAACTGCGCTTCACACCATTACTATGCTCCTTTCAAACTAATGAGATCTTCTCTTCCTGCAGACAACTCCCCCCCCAAAAAATTACAACTCAAGGAGCAAGGAGTCAGATCTGAACATAGATTGTGGAGTGGGAATAAAAAATAAGTGCAACACCTCAATCCTCCCTGTTTAAAATTCGCACAGCAGCATGTTTAGACTCTCAAGGGCAGAAACAACTTCTTTATAATCCAGGTTGCTCAGTTAGAGCAGCTCCATTTACGATTCAAGTCTATTAAAAAATCCAGTGGATTTGGAAGCTTGTTAGCCTGAAGCCTCTCGCGTTGGTTGGTTGCTCTTGTTATTCTGTAAATGATCTAAAATTTGAGAAGAGATGACACGTATAGGGATCGTGGAACATCTATAGGAATGCACATACATGATCTTTGTCTTTAAGATTATAGAAATCCAGAGGCCACATGTGAGAATTAAGGTTCTTTTGTGTGCTTTCAAAAAACCCCAAAACGTTATTTGGGTTTTCCAGTGAAATACGACACGTAGCTAATGTTGTTCTCTGGTAATTTAGTTTCTCACGTTTATATGCGAGTGTGAAAAGCATCGCTGGTCGGAATCCACAGGCTTCAGACCCTAATTTGGTATTCATGGTCATGAATGAAAAGCACAATTTATTAGAGCCCCGCTAATAATTCAGCTGGTGTAAAAACAGTGCAATAAAATGTGCAGATGTTGGTGAAAGCTCAAATGGTAGCTGCTTCTGAGAAGAGACTGGCATCGCTCTTTTAAGTGTTTTGGCATTTAAAAAAAGAAAAGAAATTTGAAACAGCACCACTGTCTCATCCCAGACTCAATAATGTGTTTGAGGATTTATTGAAGAAGCGTTTGAGTGACCTTAAAAGTTCAGCATAAAGAGAAATAAAACACTCATTGTGCAGTGAAACATGGCCTCATATACACTTGAATCTGCAGAGGAGGTTTGTAGAGTTTGCTGTTCCAAAATAACAGACAGGTTGAAAAACATAAATCTGAAAGAAGTAAAAAAAAAAAGGGCACTGTTGATGTTGTAATTTGAAGTTTTGTTTATGCACTTTTGTTCCTTGGCGAGGACTTTGCTGCAGGCTGGCAGTGGAGAAGAGAAGCCTGCGTGTTGTGGGAGCACTGATTCATAAATGCCTTCTAGGTTATTTGCCCTTTTAGCAATGAGCTCTCCAGGTGATCAACAATGCACTAAGAAATCCGTTTCTGAAAAGGGCACTGAGCACAAAAAGGCAAGAGGCAGTTCCCCAGTGCCTTTGAATACTACTTGCGGGGCATAGTGGGCTGCTTTTGTGGATTTTTTTTATGAATTAGGATATTGGCCTCTCTTCTCAGTGTGAGAGGTCTCTTTAATGGTTTAACCCTGGTACATAACCTCATTCATTTAGCTGCCAGAGAAGCACATACACAGCGTGCAGCTGAGCAAATGGAACTGTGGCGATGCTTCGGTGAATGAGTGATCTTGACTCGTTGTTCGCGATCTGGCCCGCGTCAGACTTCTTTCAACGCGTCTACCTTTCTCAGACAGTCACACTGATGCTTGCTTTCAGGTTTCAGATTTGCTATCACCTGTTGAACAAATATCTCTACTCTCCTCTGGCGCTGCATCCACTGCATGCTGCTAGATTTAGAAGATAATTTATCAGGTCTCCTTTCATAATGTCGCCTGCCTCTCCGTTTGCCCTGTGTTTCCTTTCAGCCCACCTGACAAGCACTCTTGCACCTTGACAACCACGCGTTAGCTTTGCACTTTATTACCTTTTCTCCCGACAGTTGCATAGTTAATGCAGAAACTATTTACCTGCGGAATGCCCTAATGACTCTGCAAACCGAAAGCCGAGTTGGCTTTCAGAAGTAAATCCCTGAATGGAAATAATCTGCATCCATTAGGCATTGATTTTGCTATTTATTGACTTTCCTCAGAATTTTCAGGGGAGGGAGGCGGGTGAGATGGTTTCACCTTGACATATTTGAATTGAGGGTATGTTTTTGAAAAGGCGCTGAGTCGTTAAAGCTAGAATGAAATAGCCTTGGAAATAAGAGACATGCTGAACAGTTTTTATTTGAGATGTGCGCCTGCAAAACCTCTTATTGTGTCTCATTTTGTCCTTCTGCAATGAAGAATGCACAAGTCAGTGCTTGTACAGTGACTGTCTCACATTGCTTGGCTTTGCCTCCAGGTCCAAGGAACTGATAAAGGAGGCCATCTTGGACAATGACTTCATGAAGAACCTGGAGCTGTCGCAGATCCAAGAGATCGTGGACTGCATGTATCCTGTCGAGTACGGGAAGGACAGCTGCATCATTAAGGAGGGCGATGTAGGCTCGCTGGTGTACGTCATGGAAGGTAAACGCACACATGCATGCTGCTAAAACGGGTATTCTTAAAATACTGTGAAACCACAGGTACAATGATTCTAAAAAGACCGTTATTATAAAACTTTGCCTAATCTATGAAGAAGTGTACATCTTATAAACCATTATAGCATTCACAGAGGATAAATGAAAGGGACTTATGTTGCATGATTCACTCATGTCACATCGATGTCATTTTGTGTGCTCTGGTGTGCTTGCCGAGTCCGTTTAATTAGGTTCTTTTTAGTAGTACTGACCAGCATGTGGTTCTTTTTTTTCTTTCATAAAACTAAGAGTTGGTGACAACAACAGCAACACAGCGTCCACTGTGGCGCTGATGGGATTTGTGAAAGGGCAAGCGATTCAGCGGTGAAACGTTCAGGGAGCCATCATCCTTTACAATAGAGTTGACCTCAGGGAAAACGGCCTCAGTTAGTGCCTGCCCAATATAATTCATTCCAATGCAGAGGTAAATCTGGACATTCAAAGGCTGAACTATAGAATGAATATATTAGTATTTAACCGCTCGACTCCTTGTAACTTCACTTTAAAACTCGGCTGAGCAGTGAGAAGCGAGGCAGTAACCAAGAGGCAGTGAGCATGAGTCTTGTGGGCTTGTGCGGACTGTGGCATTTAAAGGATAATATTTAACTATGAAGAATGAATCTAGAAAATTGATTGTTTGCTCTATTGTGGGCCACCGACTTTTATAATTGTGCTAGAGAAACATTTCCCGGATCCCCATTCGGCCAAACATTGTTAAAAATAGATTTGTGGGAAAGGAGGACTAAAATAAGAAGGCGGTATTTCAAAGAAGGAATTATGGAAAAGAATTCAATTATGCCACAAATCTATAATTCTGCTTGTTTGTCTCAAAACTCAGGCAGGTGGGATTTGTCATGTCAGGAAGAAATACCTCAGCTTTTACAGAACTTTCCTTCTGTTTCCCACAAATAAAACCCTACTTACTTCATTCAACCTAAACTAAACTGATTCTCTTTGTATATGATTCTGATAATAGCTGTGTACTGTCCAAAGTTTTATATGGTGACTTCAACATAAAATAGAGTATTTTTTCACTGATGCCGAGCTTACATAAATGATCGGAGTACTTCCTCTATCCTAGCTCACACCCCCGTCATGAGAAAAAAAACACCACTTGTTGCCCTTATCTGTATCTCTGATATGTAAAGAGTCATACAAAACATATGCAAAACCCAACAGTGGACTATACACTGGTAACCAGAAATAACAGTGGTGCTGGGAAAGGGCTGGGTTGCTGTAACAACATTAGGAATTGTATTTTTTCATCTCTCTTACCTTTAATAAAAGAAACTATATGTGTGATAAACCACTGTGGCCTTGCTGAACACAGGTCTACAAAAGTCTGCGGTCACAGTCAGTAGATTTCACTCTGTCCCTGACGAATGCTGTGTGCCAAAGGTGTGAGGTCACAAATGAGCAAGCGCCACACTGACTTGATGAATAGGTTCCTGTCGAGCACAACTGAAAAAAAAAAAAGAAAGATACAAATCTGTAAGGGGCTTTGTGGGTTCCTCTTTGACAGCGATAGAGGCGAAAGCTGCGATGTAATTGGTAGAAGGGCTTCAGTTCAGCGGTGTCACACTAATATTACATGTTATTTAATTAATTAATTAAATTATTTTGCATTTTTGAATCCTTAGGGTAGGCTCAACATATTTATCTTTAGTGAACATTACTGCCTCTCTCTGACTTCCGTTCTGCTCTATGATCGCCTTTCTGTTCCCCTCTCTCGTGTCCCAGCGAGTCCTTTGCCAGCAGCTTTCACCCCGACTGTCCCTGTCCTTGATCTATTTTGCATAAAAGCAAATGTTGAAACCAATAGCTCAAGGCGGACGACTTTGTACCAAGGTCTGTAGAAGCCCGTAACGGTTGGTGACATTTTAATCCACGCTGACGGGATGTCGGTGTCTTATGTCAAACACATAGCTGCATCCACTCAGCGCTGTTCGTCATTTTCCTGGCAAATGAAGTGTTCGCCGCTCAGGCAGTTGTGTCATTTATTATTGAAAGTTGGCAGGGTAGTCGTTAATGTTTTGCCACAGGGCTGACATATCCATTATGCATCATATAGGGATATGAGGCACAAGTAAACAACTCTTATGCCAATAATAACAATAATAACAGTGGTAATATGAATGATGCATTTAAACGTCACTCCTAGTTTATAGTTGCTTTAACTATGAGGGCGCATAACTTGTTTCGCCTACTAGTTATAGATTGAAATTGCAGACAGTTTCACAGCTTCCCAGCTGAAACAACAACAGGACAGTTATCTGTTGTTGCAGATGCACCTGATAATTTGAGATGAGACGAAAATAATAAGAGCTGCAGACACAGAATGAATCCTGGCATTGGCTTGCCTCTATGATGAGTCTGCCTGCTTAGCAATGGCTGCCTTCATGAATGTTTGTTGCGCTCAGCTCACATCTACCGGGCTATAATTGACATCAGTTCTCTTTTAAAAGCAGTGATTGCAACAGAGACAAAAGCTCGTGTTTCCATGGAGATGGGATAGATTTTTGATTGGCTGTGTCACCCGCAAAGACCCACACAGGTGGATTGTAATGATAATAACTCGCACAATCACGTCCAATTACTATGAAGTATTTACTTGAGAGGGGGAAAAAAAGCCATTTGAGTTCTTTCATAGATTTCATTCATCTTAATCTAATGACTATGTGTTTGCTGCAGTAGGAAGCAGTGTTAAGTAGGTTCTTGCATTGCCGTTTTGTCTGTCTTTTTATTAGGTGGAGACGTGGAAACTTTTAAACAGGTGCAGATCAAGGACTTCAAGTATCGCCTAATGCAAAATGGAACAGAGTCTAGTCTCTAGTTTCCAGAATAGAGATTGAATCATTAAAAGCATTTTATTCCCACATTATCAGATACTGTCAGATGGTGGGCGAGGTGACGGCCCTCTTTTAAGGGACCAAGAACACTCCAGCGCATGTTTCGTAGTCTAACTTTGATTGAGACTGGGCACAAAAAAAGACTTGTGTTGTTTTTGCTTTTGTTGTGTAATTTTTGGGGTTAAAATGTGGTTCTGGCATACTGACAAATGATGCTTTTGTGGGACGTGTCTAAATATAACTCCAATGGGTCCTTTACAAGGATTGCTAAAAGACAAGATGAAATCTACATCACCAAAAACTTTAAAAAAGTGACATTTTGTACAATTTCGAGAATACAATTGTTAAATTAAACAGTTGAATAGTGGGCCACAGCAAAACTAAAGCAAAGACTATTAAGATCACATGACTGGCTTACAATGTGAATATTGATTACTTCAGCTGCCAGGTGAGGGATTCTTCAAAGTGACATAGTAAATGGTTTTGTGTTGTTCACCAAAGGTCACACATGAATCACGAGAAGTTGCAAACCTGCCAAATCTGAAGGTTACCTGTGGTTTCTAAGATTAAAGATATTTTCAGGGCTGCAAGTAATGATTTTTTTTTCATTTATTGACTAACCTGTCAGATCTGGTCTCAATCTGTCATTCGGGCCACAAAAGGTGACATAAAGTCCAATCTCACCACTGGTCCAAAAATCTGTAGACTTGCAAAGAATAGCTAAAAGAAGACATTAATTATCAAATTTGTTGCAGATCTCTGTTGAACAGGTGCGCTAGTTTAGATATAAGTCTTAACATGGTTACATTTAATGGTTTGGTGCTTAATGGAATGGTAAAGAATTGTGTTTTTCTTCTGTGATTGCACATAATTACTATTTGAATTGAATTACAAACCAGAACAAGTTTCCTCCACTTGGCAGCTTTTATTAAGACAACAAAATATATTCAACCTCTCCTTACTACGTTTCATCTTGCCAACTTTGCATTTATATTTGAATATTACTTAACATTCCTTCTTGGTCTTGCATCTTTCACCCTGTCTGAGAAACAAGCGCATCCAAGGAAAAAAAATGAAAAAAGAGAACGAAGAAACATTGAAACATACGTGGCAAAGAATCTGAATTATGTATTTTTTTTCCTCTATCTGTCATCTTTTAGGTACAACTAGATGACTGCCCTTGCTGTATATTTTATTAGTTTTACTGAGTGTTCATGGATCGCAGACAGAAAAGTGAGGAAAGTGAGGGGAGAGGTAACGTTACAGTAGACTCAGCTCCAAACCTGGAGTGCTCATGGTACGCTGACAGCTACTTTGACAAGCTAACATAGTCAAGGCAGCACTTGATGCACCGTGTGCCATTTTATTCAGGTGGATGTGTTCAGGGGATTTCACAGCGCACCCAGGATTTGACATTTTCTCTACACAAATACGTTACGCTCCCAATTATTTTATTTGACCTGCTGTTAGGCGAGGCAAGTAGAATATCCTGACAGATCAAGAAAAAAAGAATGTGTTTAAGTTTAAGTGGCATACTTGAAAGCCTGAATAAGACAGAAATGAACAATGTGCTGTTTTGAAGCTTATACCGAACCACTTCTGACAGTCACTTCTTTTTCTTCTGCTTTTACTGAGCTATACCTCAGAATAACAATGAACAGAAATGTTTACTGCTATGGCGAGACACTAGTTTCTCTCTACAGTAGAAGCATCTGATGCTTTATCACTCCTTATGACGTGACATTGGAAATCGATCTGTTTGCATGTAGCGTTAATGAAACATTAGCAGCATAGAAAAATGAGAGACACAGGTTTCTGTCTGCATTTTAATTTTATGGCATATTTTATCCTCCCTTCAGCTTCTACTGACACCTTATCGCCTCTCTGGCACACTAGCTCACATGCTGTGTTTTTGAAACACGACGTGAAAACATATCACTCTAACATCTATTTCATAACTCGTAAAATCATAGCATCACGTGTGCCTGTTAACCTAATAATCGTCTTTAATTAACTATTTAGCTGACTAATTAACCACAAGTCAAAATGATAATAATTGATTGAAGTGCTTTGGCAGGCAAGCAGAAGAAACAGCATGACCAAATTGAAGCAAAATTGGGCTAAAGATAAGTTAAACGTAAACAAGAGTAATAATAATGACCAACAAGAAAAAGAACAAGAAAAAAAGCACATCTGTTGTGAGAAGCAATGTAAACAAGTCTCCTCAAGCAAGTCAAGCAAAAATGAATGGACGTAAGAAACAACCAGCGTACCAGCTAACCAAGTAACATGCTGGCCAATTTCTGTAGGACTCTCAATTAATTATTATTGCTGTCTGAAAGTTAGACAGATGTTACGGTTTAGGTGACTTTATGCTGCGCGATAGCCAGCGGTCCTCAAAGAGCTGCTCTCTGTTCTAACTGACCAATGAGGCAGAGATGAGGGAGATGGACTCCTCTTTCATTTTGAGCAGGGCTTAGAGACGTAATCACCAGGGGCACCTGAGTGTGACTCAGTGTCACAGGTGTGAGAGGACACAAGATCTAGGGCAAATACTTTCAGTATTACCACTGCTTTCAGTGCTTTCCCTACAACTGCTAATACCTTCAGTAATGACTAAAGAGGCTACTTCTGGTCATTTTAATTATTTGCATATTAATGACGTAATGTGAAAATACCAAATGCATTTGGTCACAGAAACACAAGTGCACAAAGCCATTGCACTGCATTGTTGCCTGGCAACTTAAATAATGCAGACTTAAAATTGTTGCCGCTGTTGCTGTCAGTGCATCTTGAGGGAGGGCAGCTCAGCCAAGTAAAATGTGGAGGAGCACAAATTTTGGTTTGATTGCCCCCTGAGAATACAGCATGAAGCTAATATTTGATGCAACAACTGCTACACTGAAAAGCAGCCAGTAGTAGGTTAATAATCAAACATAACACACTGCTGAGGCTCGTGCACAGCCTGAAAAGGCGTCTTTCAAAACTCAATATTCAACCATTTGGGTGTATGTGCACCCTCCTTTTGTAGCACGACGTGCAATGCAATCACTGACAGGAGACTGAGTTGCACATATGTGCTATCAGCTCTCATGATAACTTTAATGAGGCTCTCAGTGGAGGTTTAATAAGGCGTCATCTGGGGAAAAGGTTAGAGATTTGTACTTGCAATAATGTCCAAAAGAACTGTCAGTCCTGTAGCTTTGTACCTGCACATTTAAACCATCCCCCAAATCCCCCCGCCTATCAATACAGGCATAGAAGTAAGTGTAGTCAAGTATGCTGCACGATATATGTGTAATAACAATATTCTTTGCGACTGCTGTGTTATTATGTATTATTTTGCTTCTTCACTTCACGGATGGCATTGCTGATGCAATAGCGAGGCATGAAAAATCAAGTCCTGTGAAAGAGCCTTCAGAAAAGTATTCCTCTTACAAACATCATTTTATTCATAATTTAAAAGCTGACATTTTAATGGTGAATAAAGCAGATTCAAAACTTGCTATACAGCAGCGCAACACTGTAAATGAAAAGCAGTGAAAGGAGAGGGCAAAGAGGCACGGATGTGGGTTTAAAAAACTGCACAAAATTCAGATGGCTTGCTGATTTTTCAGGACGGTGTCTATCTACTAACATACAATAGATTAATGATCTGAAATACGTCTATCAAGAAGAATATAACTCTGGCTAATGTGTAATTTATGTGCAAATAGTGCGATTGAGTGTGTTACAGACTAATAATCTCATCTACGCTGAGCTGAGCACCATCTGCCCTGAACACCAAATGAAAATATTCTTTCTCTGGCAAGTGTCTTTTCTCATTTGCCCTCCCTGCATCTAAGTGGTTCCCTTTGCCACTTTCTTTCATTCTCACGTGTTCTCACAGAGACACAGACACACTGCTAAAAGTTATCTATTCAAATGCTCCTACAAGAGACCAGACACATGCACATTTCCTTCTATCACTCCTTCTCACATTTTACCAACTTTGACCCCAATCTGTCCACTTGTCACTACGCCTCTCCACTTGTCCACAGCTTCTTTTTCCTGTACTGTTTTTTCTCCCTGCTACTCTTCACCCCTTCTGTCCATCTTACCTTATTTTCATTCAGCCATTCCCTCTATATTCTCTGGGTTTTTTGTTATCTTTCCGATTAGTCTGTAAAAGCCTTTGTTTTTTTCTCCCTACTTAGAATAGGAATTGATCCTCATTTTAACTCCGCTGAGGCTGATGAATCCAGCTCAGAGAAAGAATTAGTGAATAATTTGTGGATGATCTCTGAGCCTTTATCCCCTTTGTGGCCAACCCCGCTTCGAGTGTTCCTCATCTGGAAAGACGATGAAAGCAGAGTCTGTGTGTGACATAAGAGAAGCAGAGAAGGAACCAGGTGGTACTGACAGAGACAGGGAGGAAAAAGGGCTTGAAAGCCTCCGATGAGATGAATATTATGCAAGTGCTTGAAATTACATTCATGTTGGGAAAAGGAAGGCAGAGTACTGTAAACTTGTTGCTGTAAAAGGATGTCCATGTTTGAGAGTGCATGGGGAGGTGGTGGTCATCAATGATGGAAGAAGCATGTGGAGCTTTAAATAAAAGTGAGAGCAGAAGTACTGCGATTTAAGCAAACGTATTACCATCAAGTACTTCAAGTAAGACTTTAATAGTTATTTAAACTTTATTGAGATGGTTATTAACATTTATAAAGTTTGAACGTTTGCCTGCATAATCATGGTTTTCTTATAATTTTACCATCTCAGTCTAAAAGTTCCAAAACGTTGCCACAAAAAGCAAAAACCTTGCTTTATTTAATAGCTGTGGCTCTCCTCCACATTGGTAGGAGACATCTGACTAAGATGTTTCCTGGGTGCTTCCTAAATGAAGTCTTCAGGGCATGTTCTACTGTGGCAGACCAGGACATGCTATAGAGATTTTATTTCAGGTGGCTTGGGAATGCCTCCCAAGGCATGTGAATTCCAGCCATTCAAATAGATGGATGGATGGATGATAGATTGATTGACGGATTGATGGACTGATTGAATAACTGCTACCCCCTTCAGGGCTGTGTCCCTGTGCACCTCTGGACTGCTTCTGTCTGGATTGTTTCCTGGAAGCCCTTTTCTGACTAATTGCAGTAGTTGATTTGCCTTTTTACTACAGCTATAAAAGAGCTAACAGAGAGAAATATTAACTTATGTGTCAAACTTTCCCAGACTTGATGTGGAGGGTTTATCACTGGTGTTAAGATCCAGGTCTCCCACACAGCAAACAGTAGATCAAACAGCATTCTTCAATATGAAAGCCTGTTTCGTCCCTGCCTAAAGGAGTGAAATCTGAAGATTACTTGTAGTAGTCGTTGTTGGTGGGTTTTTTTTTACTTTGGCATTGCACATTATGAATTTGTCTCCAGGGTAAGCTTGGTGAGCTGTCCAAGGTGTATATGACCCCTCACACTGCAAAAGCGGAGACATGATCCAGTCTTGTTGCAGCCGTGGATAAAAGGTTAGGAAAATGGATTTATAGATTGACAGAGTACAATACTACTGTAATGTTCTTCGGCTTCTCAGAAAGAATATTTGCTGCAAACCTTACTTGTGATGCAGATTCTTATTCCATCGCTTGTGCTCACTCACAGTGAAGTTTTTTGGGCTGACAAAGCAATCATCGATTTCCACCCACTTACTCGAGTTGGCTCTCTCCGACTATCTTCACCAACACAGAATTCAGTTTGTAGGAGTTGCAAGTCCAGAAGTAAACCATAAAGAAAGCAGTTTAGATTTTTAGACATTTTATGGATGAAATCAATCAACACAACTGTTTTGGATTATTGATATCAGTTCAGTGTTACTGATAGAGCTAATTTTAATCACTTCATATACTTATGGGTAGCTTCAATAATAATATTGAGGATTTAGTAAGACGTTTTAGTAGAAGAACACATTGGCATAACGTGGAAAACTTTAAATATGACTACATCAGAGTTTTTATTTATGTACCGTACTCAAGTAAATGTATTTAGTTACATTTCACCGCTGGTGGTCTTGGAGTATTGCTGAGTGTGACAGGATAAGCTGTGTTTGTCGAGGTTCAGAATCAGGTTACAAAATGGGGCACCAGTAATCTGCTCTGCTACAGTGACAGAGTAATCCTTCCATCACCCCGAGACTAACACATGCACACACATGGGTGTCTCTGTGAGTACACACACATCCACACTGAAGCAGTATATAGAAAAGGCTCTCTCCGACTGTCAACCATATTGCCACCTGTGGATTGTATCACTCTCTAGTGTGTCATTGTTAACTCACCTACATGAAGAAGCCTGTGAGTTTAGGAAAGGCAGATTCATCAGTCGGTATTGGTGGAGTCAAGGTTCAGAGGACTTAGAGTAAAGGGTTTATTAAAATTTTGGTTCACTGCAAACTTTTTTTTATTGATTCCCCTGAGTTAAAATGTATTTCTTTGTTCTCCTTTTGATCTTTGATTGCTTTTGCCAATTACCCTCTGCCTCGACGTGGGAATTCCCAGTGGTTTTCTGCAAGGTACAAAGCAGTGTTACAAACCAGCTTTGTGTGTATTCTGTCTGTTTGTGAGCTTTAATGTTCTGTACGATAGAAGCAAATGGCAGTTTCTCAAAAAAAAGCCTAGTTTTAAACTTGAATACAAAGCATTTTTGTAGATTATCTAAGATGTTTTCAAAGTATTTTATCAGCCAAGGAGATTAGACAATTCACAGCTCATCAAATGCCATTTAATCTTTTAATAACCAGATAAAAATCTGTTCGTCCACCACTTTGGTCGAGAAAAATCTTAGTAAGTGCCACCCAACAGACAACAGGCACCATCTAAAAGTGTAAATACAAACAGAATCCAATGATCTGCAAAATATTTTAAACCCCACAATCAACCAATTACATCGAATGCTGGCGAATATGTGGCTGTGATATCAGTAATTTGTTTGAAGAAACTCTGACTGGGGTGCAAAAGGCTGTTAAAATTATGTAATAAAAACATAGAATACAAAAAAAGCACTTTAATTCGTAACATGACTGGATATTAAGAGTAAAAATAGTCTCCTGGAGAGGCTGAGTCTTTACTAGGGACAGAATATGGAGAAATCTCTGCACACAAGGTCCAAAGCTGAAATACAACACTGAACAGCCATGACCTTCAGGCAGCACTGCAATAAAAACAGAAATGATTTTGAAGTGAAAATCAATGCACGGGCTCTGGAACACTTCTAAAAACTATTGTCATTGAACACAATCACTGAATCCACCTGATCAACATCCAGAATTCAAGCCACCTTCACTGGCCCTGATCTGCTTTGAGCTCTAGCAGTAATAAACTGGGCTTTGTTCTGCATATTTAAACTGTCTGAAAAATTACAGAGAGCGCCTCCAACTTGGCTAACAAGAGGAGCACATGGGAACACAAGAACGAGTTATCCGCACATCTGCAAAGTCACCATTAATGCTGAACAATGGAGTCGCATGTGCTCCATCTCCTGTTTGTACAAATTTTAACTGCATTTTTTACTGTAATAAAATACTCTCTGTAAACTGGCCACACAGCAGTCCAGACAGATAACAGAGGTCTTCATCAGTCATGCAAAACCAAGAAAGACTAGGTTTGCATAGACTGATAAAGACCAAGATTTGCATTCCCTACAGGTTCCAGGTCAGGCAAAAATAAAAGTGGTTTCATGTTTTTAACCAGTCACAGTTTAAGAACCGGACATTTAGGTTGATTTCAGAAGTGTGCTGCCAGGCGGGAGAAAAAGAGGAAGACCCTAAAGACGATTCATGGATGTAGTGAAGAAGAACATGTGGAGGTTGGTGTGACAGAGGACGATGCTAAGGATAGGGTGAGATGGAGACGATCTGCTGTGGCAAACCCTAAAGGGAACAGCTAAAAGAAAAGGTGTGTATTACTTATGCAGTTTTCTAACAAAAGAGTTAAACAACAGACATAGGGAATACGTCACAGCCAGGCAGAGTGGAGAAAACTACTTATGTTACTCAGGCTGAGTTTTGATTCGACAACTTGTTAATTAACATTAAATTCTGAATAGCAGTGAGCCATGAAATTGATGCTATTGAGTCAGTTATTTTCTTTCTCTCTCAGTAATGGTGGTTTTTGGATTTGGTCATAAATTTTACAACACATAAAGGCCTCCATCTGTTATCCACTGAAAAAACCTTTGGTGCACCATGGCACCAGAAAAATAGGATCACATAAAGCAGCAATGGGAAAACATTTTTTTTCAAGGCTACAGTGATTGGTGTCCTCAGATTCTAAATGCTGGCAGAAATTTGTTCAAGGAAGAGACAAGCCCCATGTTCCAACTTTTTTGAAACTTCAGGTGTTTTGCAAAACAGCAAAGTTTATGTCACGGCTGGAATGTTTGAGGAGCATGGACCCAAAAGCACATACACAAGGACTAAAGTTTAACAAAAAGCAAGCTGTTTATTTTGGCTGATAACTAGCCCAAAAACAAAAGCACAGACGAACAAAGGTGAAAAACTAAACATTAACCTAAACTGGGGAAAAACTAACGCAGGATATGGAAAAACTCTGTTGATAAACCTAAACATGACCAGAACATGAGAAAACTGAGACGAGAAAAACATGACATCCATGGAACATGAGGTGAACAGATGACCTGACACTGAACTGAGGGAGACAGAGGACTTAAATATACAGAACGGTAATGAGGGAAGTGAAAACACCTGGGGAAAAAGAGCTGATACAAATAAACCTTAACGCCACAGGGGAAGTACAACTAAACACACTGAACAAGGAACGCAAGACCTTTCAAAATAAAACAGGAAACATAATGGAAGGTAGACATGACAACACAAGTTTGACACAAGAGACAGACAGAGGGAGGGAGGGAGAGAGGGAGAGGAACATAGAGGAGAGAGACACAAGGGGAACCTACAAAAACAAGGAGGCATAGAAGAAACATAAACCAAACTCAACTATTCATTCACTCTCGCATTCACACACTGGTGGAGCTACGGTTGTAGCCACAGCTGCCCTGGGGCAGACTGACAGAAGCACAGATGAGCCTACCAGTAGGCAGTAGGGTAAAGTGTCTTGCCCAAGGACACAACAACCAGGATGTCAAGCCCGGGGATTGAACCGGCAACCTTCTGGTTACAGATGCGCTTCCCAACCCCCTAAGCCATGGTCACCCAAATAGCAGAACTTAACATTATCACATAAGTAATACACAATACAAAATAACTCAACTATGCCCTCACCTTAAGAATACCACATGAATTTAACATAATATTAACATGAGAAATCAACAATACAAACTAACACAAAATGCAGCCCCTGACAATTTATCTGTGGCAAAAGACATGGGGTCTTTGTAAAATAAAGCATATTTATCTTTGTACCATCACCCATGTCAGGTCTCAGGTTTTTATGCACGTGTACATGTGGCGATACAGTATGTGTAATTTGGTTAAGCATTTGTGTGTCTAACACCCAAATGAGACTTACAATGAATCCACATTAAATAGCTTGTGTCTCCTGTCTGGTGAAACGGCAAGCTACTGAAATGAGAGCATACCGTGGAAATGAAAAGGGCCCAGTATTGTAGCAGTTTGCATGCCATATTAATCTGTATTCCGCTGTCAGAGCTGTCTAATTAAGTCCAGTCTGCATAAAAGAAATGCTACAGTATATTCACACGGCAAGGATGCTAACTGCTAATTACAAGGCGGTGATTTGGTGTGTGAATATAGAATGATCATTGTCACTAACCCCTGCTTTCAATCAGCTTGTCAACATAGTTGCAATAATCTCAGTTTGATGAGTAGAAGAGTAGCAGGGATGGAACCAGGGCTATTATGTTTTAATGAAAACACAGAAGGGGGCTCCAGACAAGTGGATTTAACTGTCATATCTGAGCTCACATTTCCCATTATTACCGCTGAATAAAAGTAACTTTCAGTGTGAGACTGCAAGATTAAGAAAGTAGACATGTGGCATTACAGTATGTTCTTGCAGAATCTCCGTCTCCAAGGTAAAATGATGTAAAAAGGGTGAAACCAACTGTCCTCCATGTCATGCTGGCAACACACTTTTTAGTGGCTTTAGGCCTCTTAGTCGAATATAAAATTGCAGTGTAATTTTCAGCAAAAAATACTAAATGCACTCCAAATTATATTGTTATGTCCTGACATTTACAATGTACTTCTTCCGAATGCTTGAGGTGCAATATCCTCATGTGATTCAGTAACTATAATATACTCAAAAGCATCCAACTGGTCCTTAAATGTAGGTAACACAGAATAAGCAGGATTCAGCACTGGTGACTGGGGGATCTTTCACTTGGGGTAGAAGGTCTGAAATGTTTTAAAAACTTTTAGGTTCCTGCTCATGTTCAAAGATTTCTGTATGTTCAAAAACATACCTTATGTTTTCATATTTTTAGAGAAACAACCCCCCACCTAGTGCCAGTCTTTCTCCCCTGCTGTGCCTCTGTTTTCTCCTGCTTTCTTTGTGTTTGCCTTCTTACATTCTCAACCAACTCTCTCTGCTCCCCCCTCTCCATTTGTCATTTCCTTTTGTTCTTCTTGTTGCAAAAATCGTGTAGGTTGTAGAGATGGACCGATCCGATATTACGTATCGGTATCGGTCCGATACTGACCTAAATTACTGGATCGGATATCGGAGAAAAATAAAAAATGTAATCCGATCCATTAAATATCACGAAAGCACCTCACAAAACTTGCAACACGCCGTAACTCGCCTCAGAACGTTAGCACGTCGGGGCAGTATGCATCACGTGATAGAGCGGCTGTGGCATGCGGGACCTGTCGGTGCTCTGGATAGCATGTGGAGCTTCGCTAGCAACCCGGCATTTCATCTCCGACAAAGTTATCCCGAGAGAAGTAAAGCAAGTGTGTAAGTCCATCTCTGAATGTTTGTAAAGCATTCCTGCATTAAGCTTAACAAACGATATATGGAGCGACTGCCTCTTCTTGCTGCTACTTCAATCATGAAACTGCTTAACGATCAGCTGATCGGCTTTTCTGTCGCGAGTCCGTCTCTCTGGTTTGTTTTTGGCCCACTTTGCACCAGAAAGAGGAAACCAGCGGCTGAACAACAGCAGCACGTTTAAGCTTGATCAGCTGTTGTTAGAATTTATTTATTATTACTTTCTACTCGAGGATCTTTTTCTACGTAGCTGACGCTGGTAACTGTGCAGGGGCGGATCTAGCAAAGTTTAGCCAGGGGGGCCGATAGGGCATTAACAGGGAAAAGGGGGCACAAAGACATACTTTTCTTTCTTATTCTCATTTAAAATGTCTAGCTTTTAATAAATAATTATCTGACACCCAAAGTTTTAATTTGATGCAAAATAAATAGAAGTCCATTACTGTATATAGTAACTATTAAGTCTAATATATATACCCTAGTAAGCTATAGTACTTTTTCCTTTGGGAAGGTACCATCTGTGCAGTCTGCAATTTTGTTGAAGAAAGATGTTGAATCTATTTAATATTTCTTGAAAAATAATTGATTTCTGTGCATTTTTTTTTCACACTGCATCAAATTAAGGTTGGTTACGTCGATTAAGCATCATGAGGTGGAGCGTGAGGGGTGGTTCCCTATTTTTTATTTATTTATTTTTGTTGTTGCTGGGAGTTGGAACCCTATTAGTTAGGCTGCTTAATATTTATGCTAAGTACTCTTTAAAATACCAGAATAGGGAGGATGGTGTAGGTTTAAGTTTATTAGATTGATCAGTATTGCTGAACTATGAAATATTTTTTTTTGCATACAGGTATAACAGAATAGCTTTAGTGTAGTTGTTGTTTTAAACTTGAGTATGAACTTATACAAAATGCAGCAAGATATTTAAAAAAAACAGTTTTGTTGATTAAAAAACACTATATCGGATTCATATCGGTATCGGCAGATATCCAAATTTATGATATCGGTATCGGTATCGGACATAAAAAAGTGGTATCGTGCCATCTCTAGTAGGTTGTACCCAAATATGATCCAAATAGCAGTGCAAAGCTGTTAACTAATGCATCATGAAGGTGATGAATAAAAATGAAGGTGAACTGAGTGTACTTCAGCCTCAACAGCTGCGAGTTAGTCAGCAGAGCTTTGATTTAACTTTACTTGAAATTTCTTTTTACCTATTTAGCTAATTTCAAGAGAACGGAGAACAAGGAAGTCTTGAAGTAAAACACCTTATGCAACTAGATTTGTGATTTTCAAAGCGTCTCAAATCAGGGCTGATTTTGGCATCACCTCCTACAACAACAGCATTAGTGGATTGCTATCTGCAATCTCCACCCTCCGCTTTCAAAGCTAAGGCTTCCAAAGCTGCAGAAGGAAACCGCAGCACGAGTTTGCTGAAAGAAGGCTGATAATAATCAACACGCGTCGTTTGTGTCGATGATGTAGTTTCCAAAGAAGGCTGTAGGATTCAGGGCAAGCTTTTTAGACGTGACAGCTGGAGGCAATGACAGAGAGAGGGCAGTTGACAGGCTGTTTAAAGGTGTTGTCAGAGTTGAACTGTATTAAAGATTTACTGCACATTTCTAGCTTACAGCATGGTAGAAAGAAATTCTAGCAATATTTAATAAGCTGTATTCCTCATGTAAGGCGTCATGCTTGACTTTAATATTGCTTTTTGAAATCTGTAGAATAAAATCGGAAAGAAATATACATCCAAGAGTCAAAATGTTTGAAATGGTGGCACAGTGGTGTGGTGTGATGGCAGGTTGGTTCTCATGTGTGGGTTCCCCGCAGATACTCAGAGTATCTTTCACTCTTTCACAGTTCAAACACATGGATTTTAGATTCTTGGTGATTCTAAATTTGTCGCCAGTGTGACCGCCTCTCTATGTTAGCTCTGTGAAATACTGGTGACCTCTTTAGGGTATACCCCACCTCTCGCACTATGACAGCTGGGATAGGTTTGATCCCCACCTTGACCCTGAACAACTATCTTATATAATGCCTCTCTGACCAGCATGAGGAATGAAAGTAGACAAGTGAGCAAGCAAGAAAAAGAAAGGGAAAACTTTATCTCTAAATTGCCCGCAGTTTGTGGTTAAGAAAAAAAAAACCCTTTGCCAACATACAACCAAAAGCTGATGGTGTAGCAGGTTTGAAATACTTCCAAAGTACTGAACATTTCTTCAGCGTATAAGATATTTTAGCTGTCCTGATACCCTTATACTGCCAGCCATTCACAGTTTCTTCAGCTACAACCTCTTTTATTTAGCTTCAGGATGCGATTGGAGTGGATCCCAGCAGGATCTATTTGGCCACATGTTAGTAAGGTCAAGCATAAAGCTTCAGCCAAGCTGCAAAAAACAAGGCATAGAGTCTGGACCCCTATAAATACCACTGAGGATCGCTAAGTGCTTTGCAATCTTCTCTCATTACATACTTATTTTAATACGTTTCCACAGGTGGTTGTGATATCATTAGATAAATCCACTCCCTGTCTATGTGATGGCATTAGTATTGAGTAAATTTTCATAATTAGGTAAATATTAGGCCCTAAAGAGGGGCATATGTGGGGATGGGACTGGTCTGATTGACAAGCCTTTTTTTTCCCCTTTCCTTTCGTATGTTTTCATTAGATCAGTTGTGATGTAATGACAGTTGTTATCTTTTGTGAGTGGAATAGGCAGAGAGAATTTTGATGCTTGTTAGCATGTTTAATGAATTCTCTGTTTACCAAAATTATGTTGTACTTTTCAAAGCTGGACTATCAACTCTTCAGACCATTCTAATATTATTATTTCTTTTTATGTTTTTTTAAATGTTTGTTTATTCTCATACTGGATTCAAACCAATTTCAGTTGAGTTATTTTCCAATTTAGATTTATTTATGTAGCACCAGATCTCAACAACAAAAAGAGAAACCATACAGTTTGACATTGTTAGCTATTTCCGAGTCCAAAACTCCTATCACTTTTTAAAATCAAACAAACTCTGAGGCACTACCTAGAAATTGTTTCACCTCCAGTACAATGACCAGTGTGGCTGTTATCTCACGTGTTACAATAAAGTTTAATGTCCAGGCATGCGTGAAAAAAAATTTACATTTAGCAAAGTTACAAATCAGCAGGAAATTAGCTAGTTTAGCTAATTTAGCTAAGCTAGTTTTGACTTAGAATGATAAAAAATGTTCTGACGGAAGAATTTGTAAAAAAAAGCAAAAGCAAAACTAAAATGTACAGCTCTACTACGACTGACATAAAGAAAGATGAAAGGCTAATAAACAGCAATGTTTGGAGGGCTGTTGTAGTAAGTAAACGTCTTTCCTGTGGTTAGGCTAATATAAATACATTAGCATGTAGGCTTTGATCCCAAGCTTAATGTCGAAGTGAAGTGTTCTTTTCTGAAGACATCAAATAAATATTTTGTATCCAGGACACTGTGAGTACATGTGCTATAGTCAACAACAGGCCTTTAAAAACTTTACTTAAGGATGTGTCACAAATGAACAGTGCAGATAAATTCTATTATTATTTATTCTGTTAAATAAAACAACACACAGAGGATTAAAAAAAACATTAAAACAGTCTCAATCATCAGATTTTTGGATCCAGAAACAGGGTTGATGTGTCATCATTTGACAAGTGGCTAGAGAAATAACAATCCACATGTCACCATATGAGCAAGAAGGCCTAGTTGGCAATAATGGAGAGATTAAATTTTTATTTATTTATGTATTTTTTACCAGGGTAAAAGATAGAACCGGGCTACCTGACCAGTTTAAAGTGTCAATCCCCTACTTCTCTCCACTACTCAAATTGAATAGGTCCTGATTCCAACCAGAAAAAGGTTTCTATAGGGCTTGAAGCCCTATAGTAGAAACTCAATGTAAGAAAAGTAAAAACACCCGCGACACATACGGTATGAAATGAAACAAATTTGAATACTGTTATTTGCAGTTAGGCTAAGTGCATGAATATAATTATGAAATTTGGACTTTTCATGTGGACTTTGCTTACATGCATATCTGTATCACAGGCACAGATGGAAGTAAATTACTGGGAAAAATAACAAAAACAATGAGGAGTCCACTAAGATTGTGGTTACTAGCTAAAAATAAGTGAAAACAGGCTTGGGTTGGGAGATATAGAACGAGCCATATTCCAGTAAATCAAAGTCACAGTGGTGTCCTCTTAGAATAAGTCAACACAGTGTGCTACTTTCACAAAATAGCTTTAATAAACTGACAAGCAAGGGCTGTAGACTAGTTATCAATGGAAATGGAGTTTCTTGGATAACTCAAACAGTGTGAAGGACATACAGAACGTCAGCTTCTATTGATGGCATCCAAAAAAAAAAACAACAAAAACCTTGCTCTTCGGCACAAAGCTGCAAAAGAACATGAAAGGAAGCAGAATGTTAAGTGGATCATTGCTTTCACATAGGTCAAACATGTTTGGCATAAACCTGGCTGAGACTACCACAGTAAATGCATCGTCTTTAAAGTGAACCACGGAGGTTTGTGTGTGATGATACGGGGCTGCATGAGAGGGAAAGGTGCTGGGGAGATGAAATTGATAGAGGGCAGCATGAATGCTTGCGGATGTTCCAAAATACTGGCAAACAAACTGAGTCGCAGTCTCCAGAAGCCTGGCAGGAGAGTAATATTGGAGCCTGATAGCGATCCAAAAACACAAGACTGCCAAAATCAAACAAGGTGGAAAAAAAGTGAAAAATAGGACCTGGCAAGTGTGCCGGCTGGCTGAATCTAATAGAGCACTCTTTGGTATTTTAAAAAGAAATAGTAGAGTAACAAACCCCATCCAAAGGAAAGCAGCTGAAAAAAATGGCAGAACATCCTTCCAGAAGTCTGTGGTGTCCTCTGTGCCGAGGAGGTATGAGTCTGTCATCAGAAAAGAAAAAGCTGATCATGCACAGTAGTGAATAATAAAAAAAAACAAACCTTTGGAGTGCTGATTTTCTACTGTGAATCATGTGTTTAATATGTCTAAGCTGTTTTAACTGATAAACAGTACTGGAATTTCATTTTTAGGATATATTGTACAGGGGTGTGCGCAGACCTCTTGTACACTCTGTATCTACAGATAAGCCACAGTGTTAAACCCACCTGCCTACCTCCTGCTGCCAAAACAGCTGGCACTGACACAGGATATCTGAGTATGTCCTGTGGTGTCTGGCAACGAGGTGATGGCACCGGTTCTTTTGGGTTCGATGGGTTGTGGGCTGAATCAGGCTTGAGCTGGTCCATTCTGCAGATTATCGGCTGGATTGGGATCTCATGAATTTGATGGATGAACAGCTGGAGCCTTTTATCGTGTTTCTCTAGTCACATTGTCCTGCCGGGTGAGGCTGCTGCCATCGGGAAATGTGTTTGGCATGAGGCTGTTCTGGTATGCAACAAGGCTGACAGGTGGATGTACCTGACAAAGTAGCATCCAAACATTTTCCAGCATTGTGGAACCTGTGGTTGCAGCTTGCTCATTAATCAGAATACAGCACTACAACATCACCAGGTGGAAGGCACAGTTAACCACTCATTTTTTGAAAAACATCTTAACATTTACAAAAACAGCATCTTTCTTTCTACCTCCTGCATTGTTGTTTTTGGCACTCGCTCTGTATCATCCCGTTGCTTGTATTCTTTCAGCGACAGTTATACACGCAGCGATTTTCCGAAACAAAGCTTACGCTTGTTATTTCTTTTGAGCGTGAAACTAGTTTTTTTCTTTCTTTCTGAGCCTTCCTCTCAAATTATTAACACAGCTCTTGCTCTTCTTTTTCTCTTCGCCTGGCTTTGTTTGTTTTCGCTCTTGGCTTACATCCATATTTCATTCTATTTTATTTTTTAACTGGGGGAGAAAAATAATGCATGACTTGACACGACTGCTGCAGAACAGCTAGTCAAAAATTACTGAACCTGACTGCATTATTCAGCTCGATAATCAGGAGGAATTTACTTTTAATTAGGCCTGCTATTAATTAGCTTTTAAAGCAAACACAATAACTTTAACTTGTAGCTTTTTCTCTTGGAACAGAGCTTTAGTAATGAAGTCCATTTCTTGCATTTCTCTATTTTCCGATTGATTTTTTTGTCTTATTTTTCACAAGAAGGCATTTGGTGTTTTTTTTTTTTTTAAGATTTCAGGATACGGGCTTAAAGTAAAATAAATAAATAAAAAAACCAAGGTGAAAATAAATAACTCAGAGCTGACGCACTACTAAAGGCTACCATTTCAGGCCGTTTCAGTGAACTGCAAATTATGAACTTTTTCCAAATAGAAAGCAGATGGTGATGTCTTTTAAAAACCTGGAATTTTCTAAACCTCTTTCATTCTCTGTTGAATACATCCCAAGCTTGACCAAAAAAGAGAGCTTTTCGCTTTAGTCCTGTTTCTCCCGCGGCTGTTTCTTTACCAGACCATTAAAACCGTCAGGCACATGGTGGCTGTTTTTCATTATTGCCCAGCTGAAGACCGAAGTGACAACTTGAGTGTTGTACCACCTGAAACTAGTCTTAGTGCTCCTCCATTGCTCTAATGGACAGGCAAGCACTGTGTAATTTGACCCATAAGCAAAGCCGGAAGAACAAGGCCCATCATGACAGGATGGTGGTTGTATGCTGTTTTCACTGGGATTTGAACTCCCTCACATCCTGTTTCTTAATGTCCGCTCTGCGTGGCTTGAAAAAAAAAAAAAGTCAAGCGGTATCCTGCGCCTGACCCCTGAAACTCAACGTTATTTTTGTCCTCGGTGTGAAAAACTCCATGTGAAAACAATCACATGTTCATTTTCTTCAGTGTCCTCGAGTAAATGCTGTAATAGAGAAGTGTGTGCGATGTGTTTTCTACAGGTGCACAGGCAAGTCAGCTTATTACAGAAATGCATTTATCTTTCGCCAAAAGACACATTTCTTAATATAAATGGTCTATAATTTGGTCAGATATTTTTGCAGACCACAGGGGACAATTTAAATCACTCCTGTTAGAGGGTTCGTAGGAGCACATTCATGCTGTGTTTTTTTTTTCTTTTTTTATCTGTGAGGTCTTCGTCACCAGAGTGAGATAAAGTCAGTCTAAAAGATGGGGCACCTTTTTAATTTGAAAAGCAGCCAGAATCCCATCTGATCTTGAGCCAGAGGGAAGTGTGCTCCTAGGTCTGTCCTCATGCCCTGCTATGTGGAGCGCACTGCTGTGTGCATTCAAATGAACAACCATTACCACAGCTACAGAGCCTTAAGGGAAGAAGACATGCTGCGATAAATCGATTGTTGTGCTCAAAGTAAGTTTAAAATGATGATCCAAATGCTGATCTGAGACAAGAAGGTAAGAAAAAAAGGGCTGAAATAAAAAATGTCCAGATTTGCCAGAAGAAAAAAGAAAAATATGCACATAAACACCCCAGACTGAATAAACATGTCCAAGCTGAACTAGTTTAGGGTTTGGAAAGCAGAGTTTTCGTAAACCGATCAAAAGAAAAATTGCACTCTGGATTCAGCCTTCCCTAATTGCACTGGTCGTTCCAAAATTGGCAGCTTCCAAGCCAAACAGGTCCTCTGCTGCAGAGAGTTTCTTTGTAATAAACATAATTAAGAGCGAGACAAAAAGACAACAAGATATCAATTTGCAGGAAGCTGATTAAACTTGTGCCAAACAGAAACAGAGATCTGTTGAAGAAGACGGGCGAAGCACATATTTGCCACTTTTACGCGCTGTGCTGCTCCGATTAATTTCGTTAGCACGTGTAAATGCCAGACCGTATTAAATCAGCTCCCATGTAAACAGCTGACTCGAAGTCAATGGTTTCAGTCGCATAGTTCAAGTAAGAAAAGTCAAGCAAATGTCCAACAGATGTAAAAACAGCAAAATTAATGATAAAAAAAACCTTCTGCGATGTGCAAAGGGACACGAAGAGACATGCATGGAAGGAGGCTGAAAAGCAGACTTGCTGACGTCTAACAAGGAAAAAGAGGATATAAATAAAAACACACACACACGGAAACTGGTTAACAAGCTCAAACAGGAAGTTACTGTAACAGAGAGAGAGAGACACAACATAAACATAAATAAATGGAGATGCAGATAAGAAAGCACAGACAACACTCGGGGGAAACCTAATGATAGTTAACTCATTGTCCACTCATGCCATATTTGATTGCCTTTCCACACAGCACACTGGATCAATGAATGTCAACAAGTATGTTGACATTGTGGAGTACCACATTGATATGATATTGCCAGTCTGGTGGGAGAGTGTATTTGCATGTGGTGTTATTTGATTGAGGTTTGAGTAGCACTTGCATGAGAAAGGTGAATTTCAAGTGTATTTGGAGCTGCTGTGAAAGAGCAGTGTGATAAGACAAGTTTTTACTACGCACAAATGCAGGGAGTTAGCTGGACAGTGTGCTTGTCTGTGCACACTGGGATGCAAGGGGCCCCTTGGAACGAAAGGTTTCTTAGAATAAATCATTTGTGTATTTCCAATAAATGAATAATTGAATTACTTAATTTTGTAGCAAGTCCCTCACAGCCTCACTTATTGAGCTGTCCAAAATAAACGCTGTGTTTCACTGCTCATCCTTCTCAGGAATTAATTACATGGTTCTTCACAGGAAATTATTAGATTTATCCTTAGTGGAGGTTTTGCTACCTGACGTATGCTTGTCTTTGTCCTTACATGCACTACTCAATAAAAGACGTGCACACAGATTGCCCATATTTGCACTTAATAAAGTTCTGTGTCTTACATCCTTTTATTCAGAGCACTAGTTATCTGTACAGGTGCACCTATTACATCATTTTCTCCCTATACACGTCTGCAGACACTTTCTTTGTTTGCACTCCAGCACAGAGTGTCTTCCCACTGAACTCCATTAGCCTCCTCTACTGCTGATGGATCAAAAACCAGGGGATTTTTCTTCACGTATTGTCGTGTGGCAAGGCTCAATAGATACTTTAAAAGGTGTGTGCGGTTAATAACAGACAGATCCCTCCTTCGCTCAGAGACCAAGATAAGCTGTTTCTATGATAAGATAGAGGTAACAAACACAGTGTTGCCTTTGGTCTTCCCTTACGTTTCTCAAATTCGAAAGACATGGCAGCTGCTGTGAAACTATTAGCAGTTTTCTTCTAAAGTATTCCTCTTCCATTTTCTTATCTCTGACACCCAGGTATAATAAGGGCTTAGGAGTTTTGAGAGGTGACAAGTCATCGTTACCTCAGCACAGTTCACTGATTAGTCTGGCACAGTTTTGTTAAGCTCGGTTGATCCTCAGTGGCTTTATTCCAGACGTAACTCTTACACAGAAACAAGCACATTATTTGTGGTCTTTATAGACTTTGTAGGGCTAGATTGACACTACAAACACTTATTTCAGCCAAATTAAGTTAATAAATGTTTACTGCGAGTTTCTAAGTTCGTGGGATGAATCCTCAATTCTCCAGGGTTTTTTTTGAAGGTCTTTCAAAGTTTTTCTTCGGCCATTGGCTGCTTTTGCACTCATTTTTAGCCCAGTCCCTATAAGTGACCATTTTCAGAGGAATGTTTTACGTTTTTCAAGCCACTTAACACCGACCTATGACTCATTCAGGCATTAGAAAGGCACTTAAATTGAGGGTAAACTATTGCTGTGATGACGCATAACAGAAAAAAATGTATCTTTATGCATTTTCTTTCCAGTTCTTTAGGTTAATTTAAAAAAATGCCAAATATAGCACAGTATGACTGACATAAACTATTTTTGTACCATTTCTTGAGATATTAGACAAAAACTTGGCATGGTGTGCAGTATGTCCTCAACAAATGTAAGGAAATTGGACAAGTGGAGGACAAAAGAAGCAATGGGAGACCTAAACACTACAGACCTAAAACTCTACAACAAATTAAAAGTAGCTGTATTTCATGTCCTTAAGAAATAGGGGGAAAAAATTGAGTCTGGCTGTCAGTAAGATGTTCTTAAGGAAACAGAGAGAGCAGGATGAGGTTTGCCCAGTTACATAAGAACTGGACTGAAATCAGTGGCAGCAGGTCTGATGGAGTGACAAATCCAAATTTGAACATTTTCAGAAGAAAGGTACAACAGTGAGTGTGTAAAGCATCTGTAAAATGCAATGCTGTATGTCAGCTCTGGGCTGCATTTTGTCAAAAATTATCGAGTTGTGTAGAAAAGTACCATCAGAATTTGGATCTGCCATGCAATACTATCTGGAAATGGCTTCATTTACAAGTATGACAGTGATCCCAAACACACTGCCCCTGCAGTAAGTGCATACCTGGATAGAAAAAACACACAACACTATCAGTCATGGATTGGGGTCAAAGGAGCTTGCAAAGAAAAGCGTCTGGACTTCTTTAAGTTGCTTGAAGATGTTTCACCTCTCATCCAAGAAGCTTCTTCAGTTCTAAGGTCAAATGGTGGGGAGTCCCAGATTTAAACCTAGTGGGAGTGTCCCCCCACAGAGGGACAAAAGGACCCCCTGATGGTGTGAAACTGGGTGTGGGTCCCAATCAGCCAGGGTTTCAGGTGAGCTCTTTGTGAAACCTGGCCCCACCTTATCATGCGAATTCCTGAGGTCAGTCATGGATTGGCTTTCCCAAAGCCCAGGCCTCAGTATTATTGAAGAAGTGTGGGATCATCTTTATTGGGAACAGAATAAATGGCAGCCAACATCGAAAGAAGAGCTCTGAATGTCCTTTAAGAAGCCTTGAGTACTATTCTTGAAGACTTTGTAAGAAATTTCACTTGCCTGTGAAAAACACTTACCTAATGGAATTCAGACTGGTTGAAGAATAAAGGTTGTGATACCAAATACTTTTCTTTCGAGCTTGTTAGAATCGCACAAACTCAGATTTTGCCAGTGTTTGAGTAAATCGCTACAGCTATTTCCTGTTTTCCTACTAAAATATAAAGAAACGAGCAGTGGCTCTAGAGTTTTGCACAGTACTTTAGAAGCAGTCGTTTCTTTCATGTGTGCTAACTGGGGAGCACAGTTATCACTATCACTGTCACTTCACACTCTCACAAAAAGGAGATTCTGGGGTCAAAACAGGTTTTTTATTCTCTCTCTTGGTGCTCCAGTCCAAACACATGCATGCTAGGTTGATTGTGTGTTTCTGTATCTCACCTCTTGCCCATGTCAGCTGGAATAGGCGCCAGCCGCTCCGTGACCCTGAATTTAGATAGGTAGCTAAGGAAATGAGTAGATGTGTGCTGAGAATCAGATTTCAAAAGTCTGGCAGTGAGCAACATTACTTTGACACCATTTGTACAAAACATTTTTAAGCAAATCCAAGCAATTTTTTGATCAGGCAGTCGGCTTAATATCAAAATTGTGCCTGCTACTCTCTGTGAAATTCACAGTTTATACATTTAGGAAAATGAGAAGTACAGGAAGTAGATCATGAATTCACTCTGAAAAAGAAACTCTGCACATTTGTTTTTCAGTCAGTCTAAGAATCCTCTTATGAATTCTTAAGCTGCTTATAATGAAGCATTGCACTGTTAAAAAATATAAATGTGGCTTTAAAAGCAAGATGTCATTTTTTTCCCCCCATTTCGAGCTGTTTCTTCTTTTGAATGGAAAACAAGGAGGGTGCTACTGCAAGCTCTGACTGAAAAAATAAGGCTGTTAAACAGGGACACTGGAAATAGCAGGGGAGCAGGCATTAAGATGGTGACACATTTTAAGAGCTAAAGATTTTCTCTCCGTGTAGTTTCATGCTGGGTGTTAATGGTTAATGTATTGTTAGCCATAGTGAAAATGTGTGCTATAGTACCAATAAGACAGGAATAAGTACAAAATGAAAAAAAGAATGAGCCCTGGAATAATGAGAGGTGTTTTTTGAGGCCTTTTGTCAAATGCGGTCATGGCCCGCTAACAAGATAACGTGTCAAATGGTTATCTTTGTGCTTGCTCTCATCGTCATGCTGTATTTCATCAGTTGCCTAGAGCAGACTTTAGATGTTTTCTCTGGGCTTTTGCTCTGTGAATCAGAGTTATGGTCCTGCTGGAATGCTGAGTTTTTTCAGGAAAACATACATCCTTGATGAGGCTTGTCTAAACACAGAAGCAGGAGCAAACCCCTCCAGTCACAGAGGCACAGAGGCTCTTACAGTGCGAAAGAAAAATGTGTTCACTTATCTGAAGCTGGTAGTTATGTCTCCTGTTGTCTAGAAATCTTTATTTGATACAGTTAAAGCAATAGGGTGCTATTAATTTTCATGATAATGTTAGTTTAAAACATGCATTTGTTTTGTAATATACAGCATTTGGCATTTTGTGTAAGTTACTTCCTGTTTTATTTTAAAATGCATGACAATTCAGTCATTGCTCTGTGCATATATACTCCCCTGCTTCGCTTTTTATCATGTGCAGTTGAATGTTCCAGTTAGCTACAAGTTTATGAGTGTTCTTTGTGAATTAATATATATAGTTTTTTCATATTTTCAGACTTTCTTCAAATGTGGACATACGGTTTTGCACTTTTACCTTCCCCAACAATACTTTTTTAAATTAAGTGGCTAGAAAAATCTGAAGCTCACTGGTGTCACTCGAACTGGTCTCTTAAACAGGACCTACTAAGGAGCTACTGAGTGAAGGGTTGGGTCATGGAGTAATGGTGTAGATCAGAGTGCTGACACTTAAATAATGCTGTTTATACACCATGAAAAATGTCTTGGACATTGGAAATGTAGTGTTCCTGTGTTTTGGACCCAATGTTTTGTGGGGTGTTTTCTTGCCTCTGAATTTTGGTTTATTATTACCATTTTATATTTTGGTTGTACTCTATTAGTTAATGTTTGGAATTCCTGGTTTTTAGGGGTGTCTTTTCTTTTGTATACATAATATGCCTCTATGCTTTGCCTTGTTACTTTTGTATCCTGAGTTTTGTTGTTATTTATGTTTCTTTTTACTCAGAGTTAATCTAGCCTCCTTGTATCTTGTCACCTACTCTTTGTGTAAGTGTTAGGTATAGAAAGTTTCCCTTTTATGTTACTTCCTGTGTTATTTTACCACTCTCTTGTGTCTAGTATTTAGTTTTTCTCCTCCTGTCATGTTCTTGATTTTTTTCAGCAGTGTCTTGTTACCCTGATGATTCCACTTCCTTTTATTGCCTCATGTGTGTATTAAATAGCCCGACTTTGCTTTTTTCTGAGCGACTCTGTCATTCTTGTGCGAACCTGCAATTTCTCTGTTATTTTGCCTTACAATCTTTGTACTCTTTGAACTCTTTTGTACTACAATTAACCGCCATTATCTTGCCTGTTTTTGAGTCCTTGTGTTTTGGTCTTTTTGTCCTGTGAACTGTGATAGTGAAGTGACTTTGTGGGTCTTTCCATGAAGCCTGTGCCACTCATGTAGAAAAGTATGTGTTCACAGAAAACTACCAAATCCAAATTTTTTTTGCATGCAGCCAGCAAGCATTTTTCTCATTATTACTAAAACAAATCAATGCAAATAGTAGGAAGCAGAGCTACATTTAGCAAACCTTAGTGTAAACAGATCAAAAGGAATTCAGGAAACTGAAATCAATTTTTATTGCAACAGTTTAACCAAACCTCTGCATTTGAAATGAACTTGATAGAATCATGTTCATGGTCAATCTTTAACATGCTGGAGAATGAGACAATAGTGTGATTAGCAGTAACATCATGTTTGTTGATTAATTTCCTTTGCTCTGGCAGAACACTTGTTCACAGAACACAGTACTAAGCAAAACTACAGGATGAGATACAGTATACACCTAAAATTTAATAGAAAAACAGAAAGCTTTGTAGCCAACCATGCAACCATTGTTTAATTAACCATTAATCCTACTAGATGAGAGGTCAGATTTGGACAATGATCATACTAATCCTTACATACAGGATTATTTGTGATTCTGTTAGTGGTGGTAACATAAGCTGACAGGTTTGTAGAGTTTTTTGTTTTTGTTCATCCACAGGCTCTGGCATGAGTCCGGGAGTAGTTTGAGATGCATGCACTGCAAAATAATCATATTTTTTTTCTAGCCGAGTGAGCATTCAGCCTGGTTGCCCCTAAAAAATGTGATAAAAACCCTTAGACATCTATCAGCCACTCCATTTCATCACTGAATCGCTATTTGCAGCACATATTTAATGTAGTATTGGACTTACAGATTTGGGTAGTCAGGCAAGAAAATAAGTGTCAAATTTGAATATCATTGTTACTAATGGTTTATTTCCATTTTTGTGCATGTTTCAGATGGGAAGGTGGAGGTGACGAAGGAGAGCCTGAAGCTCTGCACCATGGGGCCAGGAAAGGTGTTTGGAGAGCTGGCTATTCTGTACAACTGCACCAGGACTGCTACTGTCAAGAGTGAGTCTCCACAGACACCCGTAAAAACAGCCAAAGTGCTTGAACGTGTCTGTGTTCAGTGTACACCTGTTGCCCAGGTGACAGATAATATCCCGTGTTCTCACACAAATACACGCATCTACACACATCCACTGAAATCTGTTTGCTTGTTCTAGAGGATTAGGGGTCTTTCTGCTTCCAGCTGTCATTCCTCTGTTGAAATATAGACAGGTATCACACTGTCACGATATGAATGAATGTTTGGAACACAGCAACAGCATTGTGCCTTGTTTACAGTGAAATATCAGCAGTGGGTTTTTTTCACAATACTCCAGTGAAGTTTCTTGTGAAGCAGGTGAAGTGAAATGTCAGGGTTTACCGAGCCTGCTCTTTCATGTGTCAAAGCTCCAGCTATGAGGGATGCACAGGGGGTGAGTAGGTGGTCTATCAGACTCGTGATTGAAATTTCAGTTTAAAAGAGTAAAGACTGGTGTCTGAGAGAAGACAGGATAGATGGTTTAATCACATTTGAGAATTAGTGTGTTATAAAAGTGTGTCAGGATGAATTGTGTGTTTAAGTAGGGTAGGAAACAGATTATTATAGATTATTAAAATTTGATTTGAGATCTTGTTATAAGTTGTATTTGAATGATGGACGTAGCCTCTGAGGCTGAAAAATGAACCCATTCCAGGAATTCCTTAAACCTTGATTCTTTCTCATGGCCAGCAGGGGGTGTATCTTCTTGGTACAAAACAAATTCTACAGCCCTGAACTTTTCTAGGTATTTCCCAGCGTGGGTGAATGTAAATGCAAATGCAAATGTCCGACACAGTTGACACAAACGTTAAAAAGTCTTTAATGTGTGTGCTCCATAGTACAAAGTCCCTTTGATGAGGGGAGAATAGCTCAGATAACTGTCCAGTGAATCACATTCAGTCCATGTTTAATAAAACCAATCTCCTTTTTTGTGCTACACGTGAAAAGGGTAACTTTGGATAGTGCCCAAACTTGATTCTCCCAACAATGTGCAGAGCTGAAGTGAAAAAGTACATTTGAGAAAACAACCCATCTGCTCACTTAGTCTATGACCTCAGTAAACAGTTTCCTAATGAGTTTCTCAGAAACAGTTTAAAGCCTAGACTAAAACAGGCAATAAAGTAGTGTATGCTGTCAGGCATGTTTTCTTAACTTTGACAAGGTGCTACTACATGAGCATGCAGTGTTCTCAGTTTCTGAGTCACTTCTTCACTTCTTACTCATGAGCTGTTCCTATGCACAGTCCTCCAATTTCAGAGGCCCAAAACTAAATCGACTGGCAAGCAGTTTAATGGCCTGGTGAGACCTGTTCCCTGATTATTACAAGACAAATCAAGAAGATAAAAGATTCGGGAGTTTATTCCAAGGGTTGAACTTGTATTTTGTATCTGTCCCCTGGAATTCTTAATTTATATGATATGAGGTCCAATAAGATGTCAATCCAAGTGAAGGAGACTGAAAACCCCAACAAAACAACAAATAAGCTTTATCATTTGTCTTACCACTACTCTATCCAGCTGCTCAGATAAGCCTATCACAGTGAGAGAGTAAAATGTTAGGAGTGGCCAAATCAATATAATCATAAAAAGAATAAATGCACCTGGCAGCACAGTTACACTAAAGTCTAGAATACCCAGAAGACAATTAAAGTGGAGGATCACAGAATTCTTTCTATGGTTAAGGAAATTCGCTCAAAACATTGAGCCAAGTGAAGCATATTCTGGAGCATGGAGGTCTTTTAGTGTCAAAGACTACAACTAAAACATGCACATGAATGGAAATATACAAGGTTTAGAAGAAGACTTTTCCAGAAAACATCTTAAAGAGCCTACATAGTTCTGGAAAAACTTTGGATAGCTGAAACCATTTTTAACTTGTATCAGGCTGATGGGAAGAAAAAAGGAGAGAGAGAAACAACTCCTGATTTAAAGCATATCACGTTTTCTGTCAAAACTGGCGAAGACCATGTTATGTTATGTATGGCTGGTAGTGGAAGCTGATGACTAGCATTTATTGATGATATGACTGAAGTAGCAGGGTAATTTTGAAGTGTACAGGACTATACTCTCTTTTCAGATATAGCTGCAAAATTGATCAGACTTTGCTTCACAGCAGATATGGTTAATGACCCAAGGCACATTCTAAAAGCAACCCAAGAGTTTCTCAAGGCAAAGGAAACAGGCTGATAAAGAGCTTAATTTGTCATGGAATAATAAGGGAACAGGCCTCACTTAGCCATGAAACTGCTTGTCAGTCAATTTTGCAATTACCTTTGAGCCTCTGAAAATACGGGACTATGCATAAAAATGTCTGTAATTCTTAAGCGGTTAACACGACAATTTTATTAAACCCCTTGAATTAAAGCTGAAGGTCTACACTTCAATCAGATCCTGAAAGTTTGATTTAAAAGCCATAATGGTGGAAGCAAAATTACAAGTTTCCAAACGAACCTAACTGTATTTACCGTTTATGGGCCTGGTAGTTAAAGTTAGCGTCCACATAAAGACGGTTTAAATTTAAATAAATAAATATAAGACAGTGTATAGTTGCTTTATCTAGCAAAAAGGAATATAGTGTATTATTGCTCAGATATGGTAAATCATTTTATTTACCTTGAAAATGCAGTAATTGTAGTAATTGCAGGCTAGCTGATGTTTCCCTGTGCATTTATTTATGAATGAATGAATGAATACAAGGGTTTACTCAGGCTTGTACTTGAGAGTTCAAGTGTGAAGGAAAGAAGGTTGACGATGGTGGCTACTAGGTTGCACGCCCTGTGCTGACCCCTCTTATGTCCCGTGATCCCCTATTTCTAACCAGCCAACCTGATGAAACTCCCAGCTCCTGTTGCTATGGGAACAAGTGCCCATAGCAAGATGAGCCATCTCTTACGGGTTAAAATATTCCCCTTCCTGCTGGCGACAGAGTGTCTGCTTTTTTTCCTTTTGTATATATTCTCTTGCCCACCGGACTGTACTTCCTGCCACGATCTTAAGAGATGTACGTCAGTGCTGCTCAATAAAAACTCACACATGGAACAAATGATGTAATTGTCTACATAGACAGAAGTGTGTTTACAGTCTAACAGGGTCATTGGTACTGTCTCTGAGAGTTGCTGTCTTTGTTTTAATATATGTCGCTACGCATGAATGTAGTGAGGAATTCAGCTGCCACACTGGCTATTAGAGCCGACAGACTCGACTGGAAATCGTGCACCTGCTAGTGCGCATGGAGATCCCGCTTCCAATCAGCAGATTTAATTTCATCATTGCATGGAACCCAGTAGGAGGATAAATCCTTGAAGCAATTTCAGTTTACGTTGCTTGGTCTCCTAAGTCATATGCATGATTAAATACTTCTTAACAGAATTTATCTGAGGAACCTGTTAATGTTGACTCATGGGAGCTCATCCATGAACTGTCTACACCTCTTTCCTTTTACTGTTACTGCTAACTCACAAAATAATGACACCATTGCCAACTGTGATAATGAAGAGATTCCCAGAGTCTGGCACCTATTAAGAATTTCAGAAACAATTAAGAGCCATTAGGTGCAATGATTCGTTTACAGAAAATGTGTGCAATTATGACAGTTCTTTCATCACAGTCAGACTTGTCAAGATAAACCCAAGGATTGCTTAAGATCGCTGACATAATAAATTATTGCACATGTTTTATTCAGGAATTTAGCTGCATTTAGTTTTGCATGAGTTTCCAATAAAACTGACATGTGTTTAAATTTCACTTGAATTTCAATTCGGAATTGAGAATAAAACTTCAAAATACCTTTTGGGCTTTTTTCTTAAGCCTATTTACATACACTCATAGGAGCAAATCAGTAATACTCAGTAAAATCAATGGGACAGGTTTTATTCATTGCCTTTTATTTAAAGAAAAAAATATATAAAAATATGAGGGGAAGTGACGTTAATTGGCAGCCATTTGTGCAGTTATGGATAATTATATGGATCTATTGCTAAATCTGGACAATATTGTAAGCGTATCCAAGTAATAGCATTGTTTATTTTGTTTTTATTGCTGTATGATCATGATTACATATTCCCGGAAGGGCCAATGAGGACATTTCCATCAGTCCTCCTGCATCTTTAGGTGATTTCATTTCTGATCACTCAGTGGCACTCTCACCCACCCCTACAAAAAAATAAAAAATAAAAAATGGATCCTGTAAACTGAGCATTTCAAGTAGCACTTACTCCCAGGCTTTGTAGTGCCCCAATGAACTGCTAAAATCAATATGTTATGTATACTTTCAGGATACAGACACTTATGTGTGGAGCTATGGCCACATTTGGGGTTTGGCTCTGCCAGTCAGGACAAATGAGGTGGGATTTCACATGCAGCCTGAGAGAAAAAATGTTGCCTGAGAATTTTTTTATGAAACAGTCCTCTTGCAATCAACTCTATATCACATTTAAAAAAAAAAATTATATATATATATATATATATATATAACAGCAGCTGGGCCAAGGCTGGCTGACAAAGAAATAGAGGAAGAAAGGGTTAGGAGTGAGAGAATAGACAGGTGATAAACGCAGGGCAGCAGTGACAGTAAAATGAGGGAACCACTTCAAGGAGGCTAGACAAATTCTCATCTTGTGTCTGCAGACAGGAGAGAGGAATTGGAAAAAAATGTTTATAGCATAACAATGTAAGTGTTTCTTGAAGACAGCATAACAGGACACCATTCACCATGGTTTGGCATAAAACAATTGAGCAAATTGCAGAGCTCAACAGTACAGCACTGAAAAGAAGAGGAGGCAAACTCAGGAGGAAAATTGTTATGATTCTCAGATAAATGAAAATGCGTAATTAATCTGTAATATTCAAAACTGGATGCCTGAAAACGATGTCAAAATATTTTGATAATAAGACTGCAACAAAAAGCTATGCTTAGTATTGATTAATATGTCTCAATCTTTCTCAACTGATTGCAGAGTTCAAGGTGACATCGAATGTTTTGCTGTTTGCAACCCCAAAAATTCAGTTTACGATGATATGAAACAAAAAAAAGCTTCAGATTTTCACAGGAGTTTTTACATTCTGTTTAGCATGATTTCAGGAATAGCTTAGTTAAAGTTTATTTGTTGTGTTGTTGATTTTCAGTAGAAAAAAAAGCCAAAAGTGCTCTATATTCAGGCTCTAAAAGACTATTGGGAATCTTGAAATTGATTCAGACCAGTCATCTGAAAGAGTGAGGTCACTACTAACATAATCAGTGTGACTGATTATCTGTATGCTCCATCTTAATGACACTGGTGGAAAAGGCCGTATCAGACGTCATCTCAAAGACTCAGCTGTGCTCTCCACTTACAGTTATAACGCACATGAATGCTTTTGCATAACACTGGATAATATCATTCTTTTCAAATAACAGTTATATAATAACTAATTTTGAGAAGTATCAGGGTGCATAAATCATTTAAAGGGTGCAGAACAATGCATGTGTGCAAGGAACGATACGTACAGTGGTGCGTATTTGCCGCCATAGTATATGTCTTTCTAAAATACCTCATGCAAATATAATTAATATAAATATTAAATATAAATAATATCTCAAACATGGCACTGCCATTTTTACATTGGCTCTGCCTTCCTTTTTGCTTCTTCTTAATGTTTGAGAAATAATAATTTAAAGATACAACTAAATAAATTCCATCAATCCATCTTCTTACACTTATCCGGGCCCGGGACGCGGGGGCAGCAGCCTAAGCAGAGAAGCCCAGACCTCCCTCTCCCCAGCCACCTCCTCCAGCTTGTCCTGGGGGAACACCAAGGCGTTCCCAGGCCAGCCGAGAGATATAATTTCTTCAGCGTGTCCTGGGTCTGCCCCGGGGCCTCCTCCCAGTGGGACATGCCCGGAACACCTCACCCAGGAGGCGCCCAGGAGGCAGCACCAATCCGTCTGTCGATCTCTCGCTTCCTTCTTCCGTCACTCATGAACAAGACCCCAAGATACCCCAAGATACTCCCCCACTTGGGGCAAAACCTTGTCCTCGACCCGGAGTGGGCACACCACCCTTTTTCAGCTGAGGACCATGGCCTCACATTTGGAGGTGCTGATTCTCATTTCCACTGCTTCACACTCTGCTGCGAGCCATTCCGGTGAGAGCTGGAGGCCATCGCCTGATTAAGCCAACAGAACCACATCATCCATGAAAAGGAGAGATGAGATTCTGAGACCACTGAAGTGAAAGCCTTCTGTCACTTGGCTGTGCCTAGAAATTCTGTACATAAAAATTATGAACAGAATCGGGGACAAAGGGCACTCCTGGCAAAGCCCATCACCCACGAGGAACAAGTCCAACTTATTGCTTTTGACTAGGGCTGGGCCATATCATAATGTTGGGCAACGATAAGAAAATGAAATATCGCGATAGAACATGGGTAAAACGCGCATGCGCAGTGCCTTTGTTTTCATACGCACATGGTGGAAAAAGCGTGCCAGCGACAGAGAATGAGAAGAGAGAAAGCGGATCGTTGAATGAAACAGATGAACCAGAATTGGTTTGTAAAAATGCTTTAGTGGTGTGGAACTGGTTTAGCTTTCGTCCGTCAGATACACAACAAAGCACTATTTTTGGTAGCGCATGCTAGCGGGCCATCGTTATTACCGTGTTTATTGGAAAATATGGCACACTTAAAATCAATCCTTTGATTTTTCTGAAAATCGACAGTGCCCCTTATAATCCCGTGTGCCTTATGTATGAATTCTGGTTATGTTTTCTGACCTTG
This sequence comes from Mchenga conophoros, assembly GCF_057382185.1. Taxonomy (NCBI): domain Eukaryota; kingdom Metazoa; phylum Chordata; class Actinopteri; order Cichliformes; family Cichlidae; genus Mchenga; species Mchenga conophoros. The sequence goes on from NC_140538.1 coordinate 14,917,093, forward strand.
AAATGATTTTATGTGGTACACAGCGCTCGAAAATCTGTCAAATGTTTTAGTACGACTTTGCTAAGCTACGAACCTGCACCGCTTGATGGATTGTCAGAGCATTACGGCTACCATAGTCAGGAGCCTCGCAGAGTGATATGTACTGTGCTTCAGCATAGTATTACAGTATTGTGTGTGTGTATATGTCATGGTCCGTGATTTTCCCGGGTCGCCTTTTGTTGTTATAATAAAGTGTCATTTTCTGCTAACACTTGAGTCTGCGTTTGGATCCTTTTGTGCGCGCGCGCCGCGGCGCATGACAGTATAACCTCTTTTTACGTTTTGTGGATATTATACATGGTTATGCTGAGGATATGTCGGCCAATTTCCGCTGGAAACGCGTTGTGGTTAAACTGTCAGCAAGGAATTTGCATTTGCACTGTTAAATCTTTATATAACTTTAATGCACATAAAAAACTGTTTAAGTGAAAATACGTTGATGTTTTTTTTTTTGCACTAATAAAGTTGTGGAGTTGTAAAGTATTTTGTCTAGTGTCAATTATATCGTCAGTTATATCGTTATCGCAAATTTTCAAATGTATATCGTGATAAATATTTTTGGTCATATTGCCCTGCTCTACTTTCGGCAAGCTCTTGCAACTGTTGTATAAGGATCGAATGGCCCGTAGCAATGGGCCAAACACCCGATTGGGGCCCGGAGCACCTCCTACAGGACACTCCGAGGGATACGGTCAAATGCCTTCTCCAATTCCACAAAACACATGTGGACTGTTGAGCAAACTCCCATACACCCTCAAGTATCCTTGAGAGGGTAAAGAGCTGGTCCAGTATTTCATGACCAGGACAAAATCTGCATTGTTCCTCCTTTATCTGAGGTTCGACTAACGGACGAACTGTCTTTTCCAACACCTTGGCATAGACTTTCCCTGTGAGGCTGAACTAAATAAATTTAAAGACTAAATATATAGGCCTCATGTTTGCCATCAAGCGGGTAACTGTACACAGCAAATTCAAAAGTGTTAAATTTTTTGGTGTTAATAGTCTCCTTGCAAAAGTAGAGTTAATTTTACTCTAAGTAGAGTCACATTCTTTTAATGTAACTCTGAGGTGTAAAATGATAGTAGTTAAAATCGAGTGTTAAAAATGAGTGTTTCTCTGTCAAATCTGGAGGTGTTAAAATGGAAACATTAACTCTTGACCTCTTAACTCTGAACTCCTAGAGGGGCTATGACACCAACAGAGTAAATTCGCAGACTCCGCCCTCAGCACGGCTCCAATCGAAGCTGAAGTGAAGCCGTTTCAGAACATTTACTCTACATATTTGAGTTGTTTGCCATGCTTGGTAAGTCATTTTTTCAAAGATTGTTTCAATTGTTATTAGCCTTTACTTCTGTGGCTCTTTGGAGTTGAGACAAAGCTATGTGAAAGGCATTAGCCATGTTGCTCGCTGATAGCATAATATTCTGTTTTAGCTAGCTGAAAGGTATTGTTTGCGGGCAAATACCACAGCCTTGAAAAAAAGCTTGCATGTGAATTTTCAGTCAAATCTTTGGTCAAATACACCTAAAACAATGTCTAGAATGTGAAATGTTGGTATAATGAAAACGATCGCCCATAAAAAAAAAAAAACGAGCAAACAGCAGTAGCAGATGTCCTGACTGGATTCTACGTTAGCATAGATCCCTCCAGAGTTTTGTGCACACGGTTTAGGTAAAAATGAAAAAGGTTGAGGTTTTACATTTAGTTCAGTATTACCTGTTGCCTGTGTCCTTGTCTTTTGGGAAAATACTTTACACAAGTAATGGCTCAAAGAGGATTCCTTTTTTTTTTTACTGTGCTGCAATTGTTTACTGGATTATTTGTGCCATTAATTAGTCTCAACTAATTTTTATTCGATCTCCGCACAGGATATGCTTGTGAAGATGGAATATGGGGGAGAGCAGAAGTGCGTTGAAGTTCCACAAAGTGATGAATGAAGGACATGCATATTGTATTGAAGAAATAAGTGTTGAGAATGCTGTTATTTGCATTTACCATGTCAGACCTTTTGATAAACAAAATTCTAATGAAAGTGAGAACATGTATACTGTTACGTCTTTCAGAAAATGTTTTGAAATTGTGGTGCACAGTTCAGAATAAATGTTTTTCAAAAACCATTGCATCTTTTTAGTAAATGTTTATTTCCAAAAGAAATTTCTAGAAGTTCAGAACAGGAAAATTCCCGCTTTTTAGAATGAATTAGAAGATAACTCTTACGTAGTTAAACTAAAATACTCTTTGAGAGTTAATATATAAACTCTTAACACCAAGTGTTAAATTATCAACTCCAGACAGATTTGGTGTTTAACACTAAATCAGAGTTAACGTACCAACTCTCCAAAAAGAGTTAAATTAACACTCTCTGGTGTGGACCCATATAGACACTTTAATAGTGTTGAAATCAAATCCGACAGTGTTAATTTGGACATGCTGGATTTGCTGTGTACCCCAGTGGATACTTTCACAGTTACAAGACAGTACTTTAATGTTTAAACTAATGCTTAGAAAATTTAAAAACAAACAGAGTAATGTGACTGTATATATATCCACAATAACAGAGTAACTAGCAGTACTGGTGTGCGGATCGATATTGAAATATTGATTCTTCCGATACCAGTAATTTATGTTCTAGAATTGACTCTCATATTAAAATATAGATATTTTAGTACTTTGGGGTAAATTTGTAGTTTTTCATTAACAGAAACACCGTGGAAAGAAACTATATCATTCGGATCGTCTAAATTGGAAGGAACTACTTCCTCTTACGCCTTTCACATTCATATGCGAAATATAAATGTATAAATGTGTCGCAGCCCCTGGCATGCGCACTCACAACAATGGCTGAGTGTGAACGGAGTCATGTGAGTCATATGACCGTTTTTTTTAAATTTCTACATGATAATTCTACATTATTAAGCAATATGAACAAGTAGTCTGATGTCCTGTAATCATTATGAAGCTATATTATTACGATTACATAATACAATTATATACAAATACAATGAAACATTAAGTTTTTGTACAGAGTATCGCTATCGGATCAATATCGTCAATACCACTCTGAATTTTACTTGGTATCGGATCGGAAAGGAAATCAGTGGTGTCGCACATCACTAACTAGCAGCCATGATAAAGTGTCAGAGCTTTGGCCCGATACATCTACATGGTGAACTACATATTAAAATAGGCGTGCAAAAAGTTAAAAATAGACATTCATAAGAAAGAGGATACACTTTTGAAATACTCAGCTGCTACCGCTTCAAGTGCTTGTAGTTTAAGCTCTAATTTGAAACAGAGCATGGACATCAGTAACTCCGGGCAGAGTTGTAGCCTGACATTTTTTATAGAGGTGACCAGGCTGAGACATCACTACCTTCGGGGATGACACATGAAATGGATGTGTTGTTATTTTTTTTTTTCTTTCTGTCTGACAAACCCCTCTAGGTAAAATTGCTGTCTTTTGGTGACTCAATCCTGTCGTTTCAATTGAATTAAACAGCAAGGAGCTTTATATTGTAAGTTAAAGAGCTGCAATATTAGAGCGAAAACCCCAACGATAAGACAATCCCTTATGAGCAAGCACTTAGCTAAACTGTCTTTGAAGAGGAAGAGACCTTAGTTATTATGTGCTTATGTAGGCGTGACTGACATTTAATGTACTGATGTTGGCTATAGTTATTTAAATACTATATTAAGTGCTGTTAAAATGTGCCCAAGCAGGGGCAGATCCAAAAGGGGGGCACAGGGGGGTATCAACCCTATAGAAATATAATTGTCCCTCCTGCCCACCAGGCAGAGTACCTTTAGACTTAAAACCTGAGTATTTTATTCTGGTTTAATTTATTCATACTTTAAGTATTCCAACGTTATTCCTTTGCTCATCTATATTTTACAAACACCATTACAAGAAAATCCAGCCACTTTAAAATAAGACTGCTTATTATCATTTCAAAAGAACACATAATGAAGACTTATACTGAAAGGCTCATCTGAAGCAGCTGTGGCATTAGAGTAAAAGGATTAATAACCACTGATGCACTCTGCCTTTCTAATGTATAAATGTATTACATGCATATGTGTAGATTATATGCCGGGCTTTAGATATTCATCTCAAAGTGACATTTCTTTTCACTTAATCTTCATTAGCTGATTTTTTCCTCTTCCCGGCTAATGTGGATATGAAAAAATAAAAATAAAAGCACAAATCATAATATGATAAAAGATTTTCATTCCTCATGAATGACAGCCAAGCCTGAATCTGTCCTTTAAGATTAAAGGCTCAGTTTTCACATGTCTGTGTGTTGGGTTTGTGGGTCTTTGATTGTTTTTTCTCACCAATAACTTCTGAATGTAGAACTCCAGTGATCTTACTGCTAGGTGTTTAAGCCTGTTTACATGTCCTTGATCATTTTATTTTTCAGCAACAAGTGGATGAATTATACTCTGTGGGGTTCATCTCTGTGTGCAGACCTTCTGAAAGCCACTTTAAACACATAAAAAAGCACAGAGTTGCCTAACAGTGTACTCAGTGGTGTTCAAATTCTAGTGTGCATTTTGACAGGTGCTGTGTTAGAGGTCAAACTGTCTGCACACAATACAGACAAAACAAGACAGTCAGCAGGGGATTAATAATTAGCGATTTTTGTATCCGTTTTATGTGTAGTGCTAAAAACAGCACATGATAATGGAATTACATATAAAATATTAGGGGGCAATTTTCTAGAGACTTCTGAGAATCTTGTGAAAGAGTGATAGCTTAGCTGTATAACAGCCCTTCCTTCCGCCTCGAGTGAGCAAACAGTTGTCCTTCTAATCAGTCTGCATGTGAGTGTGTGTGTTTATTAGACTGTGCCTGCACAGTCTCAGGAATCACCCTCTCCAAGGTGAGTGATTCTTGTTTTGGCAGAATGAGATAGCTTACAGTGTGTGAGTATTTTGACTTCTTCTGTAATTGTTTCCTGTGTTTTTCGTCTCATATTTCCACACCATTTCTTTTTGTGCACCACAGAGAAATACCAACAATGCTTTCGCTGCATTTAAACATTTCCCACATGGCACGGAATATTAAGCGTGGCATCACTTGTTTTCATTTCGTCTTTATTCAGTGTGTTTTCGTTGTGATTAAAATCAACTGGAGGCAGGATTTAAAAGCACCCGTGCAACAGAAATCGTTACTGGTGTGCATTTTGAGAGCACGAGTGAGAGTGCTTTCATGTATGGTAATTTTTCTATAAGTCCTGTTTAATTCTAAAACACTGACACAGCTGTGATCAGTCGACTCGGCAAGTATGTTTGCATGCTAATACAAAGATTATGTTGGACCAAGTGTTAGCGTTGGCTTTTCAATAATTCTTACAAATGTTAACAGCATTAGCCATATTTGGCATCTAAGTGAATAGCTTTGTCTTTCTGGGGATATATTACAAGCATAGTCATTAGTTTTTAGAAGTAGTAGCACATAGCTTCTCTCTTATTCCCTTTCCCAAATGTTTATAAGGTAGATGTAAGTGCTACTCTGTTCTCCGTAGTGAGCTAGACAGGTTTCGATGCAGGACAAACTATAACCTCATTCATCTGTGCGGATGTTTAGACATAGCTAGCTGTTATAGTCTTTGCTATCGAGGCTGCCTATTTTTAGTAGTTGCTTGTATCTAGTAACCAGTGAGGTTATGATTCTGTTGTGTGAGATAAAGAAACACAGTTAACTGAGAGGGCTAAGTGTTTGGTTTTTTTTCTCTTAAAATGTTTGTCTTATGTAGCCATGATTTTAAATTTGACATATGATTATGGTTTAAATATAATTTCCAAATATGATAATAGATTAGTTGCAATAAAGCTCAGAAGATGCAAGAAGCAGAGGAAGTGAACGTGGATGAGTTTAAATACCTGGGTCAAAACATCCAAAGCAACAGTGTGCAAGAGAGGTGAAGAAGAGAGTGCGGGCAGGGTGGAGATGAGTGTCGGGGGCGGTTTGTGACAGAAGGGTCGCAGCGTGAGTGAAAAGGAAGATGTTGGTGAGACCTGCCTATGATGTGTGGTTTGGGGAGGTTGGCAATAACAAAAAGGCAGGAGGCAGAGCTGAAGTTTCTTTGATTTTCATTGGGATGGACAAAATTACACATGAGTGTGGCATCAGAGGGACCACTCAGGTTGAGGAGTTTGGAGCCAGAATTAAAAAGACACAAGATTGAGATGGTTTGGATGTTGAAGGAGGGATAGTGGATATATTTGTTAAAGGAAGTTGAAGATGGAGCTGCCAGGCAGGAGGAAATGATGAAGACGTTAATGGGGTTTGTGGATTTATTGCAGGAGGACAGGCATCCTCTGCATGTTTATGTGGTGGCACGCATTAGGAAACTAAACATGAAGCTTTAATCACTTCCAGCTTCACACTTTTATCCGTGGCCTCTGCTTCAACAACTTTTCATGATAAAAGTTTGAAATAATCCTTTCTCTTATGCTGGGCCTTGGTGCAACCCCTCCATTTATCCACTGTCTGAAACAAGCTGTTTTAGCTTCTCCCCCTTTAAGGACACATTTCCCTTTGAGGCAACTTTCTGAAATTGAAGGTTTGAACAGCATGTGGGATGGGTTGCATTGCTCATAACCATAGCTGGTTCATATGTGCATCAAACAGAACTGAGAGTAGAAAAAAAATTTGGAAGAGAGTGTTTAAAGTGTTTAGTATAAAAATTCAGCTTTTGGCTCCCAGGGATTGAGCATATATAAGCTGACCTCAGTATTTCGGGCTTTGGTTATGTTTAATATAAGCACACACAATATATACACTACACCTCAGCAAGGTTAGGCGATGTTGAGACGCATAATGTGCAGAGGTCACCGACTTTCTGCAGAGTCAATTGCTACAGACCTCCAAACTTCATGTGGCCTTCAGATTTGCTCAAGAACAGTTCATATAGAGCTTTATGGAATAGGTTTCCATGGCTGAGCCGCTGTATCCAAGCCTTACATCATCAAGTGCAATGCAGAGCGTAAAGCATGCCGCCACTGGACTCTGGAGCAGACGTGATGGCAACCTGATGGAGAAGTCAACACTGTGACAAGTGTAAAGTTTGGTGGAGGTAGGGTTATAGTGTAAGCTTGTTCTTTAGGACTTGGGCAGGGCCCTTAGTTGCAGTGAAAGGAACTCTTAGTGCTTCAGCATACCAAGACATTTTGGACAATTTCATGCTCCTAACTTTGTGGGAACAGTTTGGGGATGGCCCCTTCCTGTTCCAGCATGACTCTGCACCGCTGCACAAAGCAATGTCCATAAAGACATGGATGAACGAATTTGGTGTGGGAAAAATTGACTGGCCTGCACAGTCCTGGCCTCAACCTGAGAAAATAACTTTGGGATGAGTTAGAGTGGAAACTGCAAGCCAGGCCTTTTCATCCAACATCAGTGTTTGACCTCACAAATGCACTTGTAGAAGAACACTGAAAAACCCCATAGACACACTCCTAAACCCTGTGGAAAGCCTTCGCAGAAGAGTTGAAGCTGTTTTAACTACAAAGGGTCAGCCAACATCTTATTAAACCCTATGACTTAAGAACGCAGTGTCAGTCAAGTTCAAAAGACGATTGAATACTTTTGGCAATATAATGTATTTGACAGAACATGAGGATACTGTTGAATTAGTTAAATATGACCTGTTATCTTGTTTTGAAGAGGCTCTTGGGATTTTTTTAAAAATAGATTGTGATGTAAAGTTTGTTAAAATATGTTGCTCCACATTGTTTTCTGAGGCAGAGTGTCGCTTTGAGGTTATGTATCCTATAGTGCACCGAAATATGGGGTAAAATATGGACCTGGTCCACTGCCAAGTTATTTCACACTTTAGTATTTGAAATTGGAAAGTGAGGAGAGACACACATTTGCTGAAGATGCTACACGCTGCGTTGAATACAGAGGTGACCTCAGAGAGCAATAGAAGTATGTTTATATGCATTCAATCTATAACATGAAGAATTGCTACACCTCTTAAGAGGAACAACAAACGGGGAGGGTGTTGAGCCTGAGCACCATCATTAGGCATGGCTGGAAAGAGAAGGATGGATAACAAGGGTCCTTTGAATCACGACAGCAAGTGAGCACGTTCTTAACAAGGAACGCAGAAGTGCCATCTATTGTGCTGCTGTTTTTCCTGTCTTCTGTGCTTCAGAGTACTAATTAAAGGTGCATCCATTGACAAAGGCATATAAATCAAAATAAAAACGTGAAATGTAAAAAGAAATGGTAAATGACCGGTATAATTTATGCAGGCATGTGGAAAGCAATTAGACAGGCAGAAAAACGTAACACAAATAATTGTGACTGGCAATTAATAATGAAATGAAAGGGGGTAAGACTGACATGTTCATAATAACGTCAAGCAAATTATTTTTTCTGTAAAAGTTAAGGCGCTATCATCTCATGGCAATGTATGCAGGCCACACTGTGCTGGGATAAAGCATTTCATTGGATAAATGAAAGAAAAGGAAGAAATGGGGACACTGAGAAGAAGATGGAAAGAATGGCTTTGGCAGATAAAATTCCTGTGGGACTGTGTGGGGAAAAATCTTCTCTGTTTCCATGGCTGCCATGGTAACACTGTTGCCAGAGTGCAGCAAGAAACGTGATGGTGAAATGGTGAGGCTGGCTGGGAAGTCCCCGCCTACCTGTTTGAGATCACAGTTGCTGCGATGGGCGCTGTGTGCAGTTTTACCCTGACGTCTGTATCCAAAACTTGACAGCGTGACTTCTTTCAGTTGAATGAAGCCCTCTGAATTTTGACGGACAGTGTGTTAATGGACGCCCGGAGTTTGTGGTTGTTTTTATGTGTGTTTTGATTATGGGCCCCTGCTGGTGTTGTTTTCCTGACTCTCTGTTGGAGCGCAGGTGTGAGCCCGGAGCTAGATGCTCTTCTTGGGTTCTAGATGGCTTAAAAGGTTAAAACGCCCAGAGAGGAAACCTCAGACAGCAGCATTTAGTCAGAAAGAAAACAGCTCTGCAGGTGTGACTTCAGACAGCTGCTTTTCTTGAACATTTTTATCCTAATAGTCTCCTGTGACATTATAGGCAGGCGGCGTCAGTGTTGCTTCCAGGGAATTTTGGCTGATTGAGGACAGCTTCTACTTGTTTTGCGTTATCCAGGTCACATTTGCATCACTTCTCTTTATTATACAAAGAACTAATTTGATTTACCAAATTAGTTATTTGCTGCTGAAGTTGTATGACAGTGTAAGTTCTAAAAATGGCATTTTGAAAAGTTTCTTCAGATGGATTATCAGCACAGAAAATCACAGCACAGATCAGATTTATAAGCTGCTGCTTTTATTTCTCTGCACAAAACTTAGGGAAACCTAAAAGCTAATTGTTCTCAGAGCAAACCAAAGCATATGACTCATGCCCTTGCTTATGTTATGGTCTAAGTAGTTCTATGAGCATGTTGTCTATGGAAAATAAATTTTAAAAGAAAATAATAAATGCGGTCTACAAAATAAAAGCCGACCAGTGTGGAGCAAAAATTCTGCTTTTAAAGGTGATTTATGCAGAGAGGGAAAAACATTTTGGAAATGACAAAGTGAATGACCTAAATTTGAATATATGTATCTGCCCAGATTAAACACAACCATCAAAAAGAGAGGATGCATCTGTTGCCCCCGTGTGCTGCCAATCTGTGGAGTTAAGCTATATGGGTTTCCCCTGGGTGATGCATTATCCTCCCACAGTCCAAAGACTAACTGATGATTCTTAATTGGGTGTAGGTGTGTTTCTCTCTGTGTTAACCCTGTGATGGACTGCCAGCTTGTCTGGGATGTTCCCCACCTATCGCCCTCTGGGCTTACACGGGCTGTTTCCGCCCCATGATAGCAGTAAAAAAAAATGGATGGACAGTAAAAACATTATTAGGCATTTTTGAATTATTGAACCAAAGTTGAAGTTCTTTATCTATGCATGAAAATTAGTCTCTGGTTGGAAGATATTCAAAAATTTGTAGAAGAGGTAGAAGATGAGAATTAAATATTAAACTGAAAAGTATGTACCGTTTACATTTTTAAAAACAATTCATAGGTTATAATGACAAATGGAAGAAGGGTGAGCGGAGGTTTGTAGCAAATGTACTTGTCAATCATAGAGCCAAACAAATAATAATAGTAATAATAATAAAGGACATGAAGACTATACATTTCTTCACCCATAAGCTTAATTTGCTCATTAGATTTTATTCCATGTAAACAGGCATAGCCAACATGTCTTCTCCAGCAAGCTTCAATCAATTTATATTTTAAGGAATTTTATATCTTTTCTAATTAGGCAAATGATTATGTATGTTATGTAATGATTAACATTTAGTTGGAAATTTGGCTCATTTGGCCCAAATATATTTCATGTGAAAAGTGCTGCTAATAATCCATCCATACATACATCCATCCATTCTTTACTACTACAGATATCTATCTCTCTATAACAGAGCTTACTGGGTTTTTTTTTTTCAATGGCAGGTAAACAAGTGCATTTAAAGAGGGCGATTAATCAGAAATACAACAAAACAGTGTAAGAACTAAAGCTGCCCTGGCTGCTACTAGCATCGCAATAAACCTAACCAGAGGGATAATACATCTTATGAGTTTACCAGTATGTTTGAAATAGCAGCGCAAATGGAGTGTGCAAAGGACTGAGGGCAAGATAATTACACACACAGAGTTGTAGAGAGTAAAGCTGTCATTTAAATGTTTAGATGTTATAACAGTTAAAACAACGATAATTGTTTTTGTTTTTTTCAGATAGGCTGCCCAAACAGAGAAAGACATTTATAATCTTAAGGCAGCTCATTAGTTTGGCTAATGTTTGTATGATTATACTTTTCCCCCTATAATGAACAACTTCTTCAGAGATTTTACAGGACGTGAGCAGGACTCCTGCAGAGTAAAGACTCTGCTTATCAAAATAATTGCAGTTTCATCCAGAAAAAAAAGGAGGACGAATGGTTTCACAAATACACAAGGCAGACTGCGCACACACTTTCTGCCATTCAGGCAGTCTCTCACACACAAACACATACAAGTACTCATCACAACATTCAGTCAAAGAAGGAGGGGTGGGTTTTGAGAGGGGTGGGGGGATTATCACTTGGTATTTTTTTCGATTGATATTTTTGGGTGCAGGGAGTCGATGTTCCTGCCTCAGTGGGATGCAAAACATCAGGCTCGACTGACAGAAAGCCTTATGAATTCCTTGTTGTTGTCAGAGCTAATGTAATAATTTTTGTGTACATTCTAAAATTGTAACTCATTCAGTGGGAAATTATACTGTGTTGTAAAATGACTAAAATAGTTATTGTTATGTCTTTCTCTCAGGATATTTTGCTGCCTGGAAAAAAAAATGATATTCCATTGTGCAGTTCAGAGAACTAGCTATATAGAGAAAAGTGTCTGATACAACCTGGACAACTGCCTAAAAATAACTTGCTGATGAATAGCAAACACACTTCATTTCCTCCATTTGATTTTCTGCAGCGGGGCCGACTGAAATTTATCAGGTTATTCAAACTGATTTCCTCTGCGGCGAATAATTTATGGTTGATTGTCTGTAATGACGAAGGCAACAAACAATTAAAATTTATATCGCGAACGAACGAAAAAGCAATTTACACAGAAAAGGTTGTTTCCTTTTATCGGAGTTCAGAGTGAGGGAATGAAAATAAATATGTATGCAGTGACATCTGCAACTTATGTAACAGCACTTGTGTCATCATGAGAAATCTGTGTAGAAAAGAGGCGATGAAGTTATTTTAAAGAATGTGTATGAGACAGCAGACAGATCTTAAATTTGATGGGGTTTTTCATCTCTTATGTGAGATACTTCATTTTTGCATTTTCTGAAGGCACTGCTTCCTCCTCACTGCAGGCTTAAGGTTACTGCATGTTTGTTCGGCCTCCACCGTGCACACCTGCCACCAGTGATGTTTGTCAGCACAGCTCAAGCATATGACTCATATCATCACTTTCATCCCATAGTAAGCTCCTCTAAAATCCTCTCACTTTGTCTAGTATATGCAGGTAGCCCTTTAAGTAGTTCCAGCATCTCTGTGATGATCTGACTTCCATCCGTCAATCCATTGCCAGTCCATTGCAAGGCTTATACAGAGAGACAGACAACCATTCACATTCACTTTCACCAATTTACGGTGACCAGTTAAACTCACTTGCATGTCTGTGGACTGTGGTTCTGTAGTCAGAGAGAAAGTTTCTTCATTAACTTGTTAAATATTTAGAAAATTCAAAAGTCAACCATAAGGAAAGACACAAATTCAGGTATAGCTACTAGCAGTTATGTTCCAAAGCCTTCAGTGATCCCTGACCTTTTTCTTATTACAAACATTTATGCATTAATGGAAATATTATCTTGACAGCTTTGGAAGTTGTTCTGCCTTTGTTTCTGACGAGGAAGTAGTAACCTTTTCTCTCAACTTTTTATCTAGAGCTATCGCGTGGTTAAGGTTTATATTGGCCAATACTATGCTCTATTACCAAATACCCTCAAAATCAGTGAAACATTATAGCTGCTAGATGGGCAGAACAAAATGCCAAGTGCTCACAGAGCTCTTGGAACAAATATAGACTTCTTTTCCTCTGATTAATCTAAACATGGTTTGGAAATAGTAAGGAATGACAGTGTCATCCGTCATGACTGACTGTCCACATATACAGCACAGCCCATCTAGAAGCTGTAATACGTCTTTCAAAGAGTATGATGAGGTGATGAGATCACAGGCTTCCAGTTTAAGATGTCAAAGTTTTTAGTGTATGTACCAGAAGGTTTACTGCTTCGCTTCAGGCACAAATACCAGGAAGCCTGCAAAAAGAGAGACAACTTTAAAATGATATAACAGAATACTTAAAGTGAAGAAACGCCAGTCATTTTAATTTAAATGATAAACAAACGTGATCAGTTGTGCCTGAGGATTAAAGCTTGGAGGTGAGGTTTGTTATGAAGATGAAGTGGTAAATGTTTTCTCTGTAAAACAGAGAAAGATAAAGTCACGCTTTTAAGAATACTCCTCTTCAATATCATGACTCCCACATGTTTAGGTGCCAGACGTACTTTTTATCTTAATAAAAGACAGAGATAGCAGAAAATAAATGTATCGTTCTTTTAAAAAGAACAAAAAAAAAAAAAAGATTTGCTCTCCTCTGGTTTCTATACAGCATGGGGTGAGTGAACATTGTGGGTGGATGGCAGGTGGAATGAGCTCAATATTTCTCAAGCAGCTGCTGCTCCAAGTCTATAGACTCCCACATGACGCGACTATTGGCAGAATTGGCAGCTGGAGGTCGCCAAGCCAGTCAGTTTTCTGTGTTGAGATTCATTGAAAACACAGTGTCAGCCTGCAGTACAGACACACAGTACTCCTGCTTCTCCTGCACTGCTGTGTTCCTTTATGCCACTGTAGTGATAACTAGGATTTTAACCATAATTATGAGTAGAATTCCTCTAATATTTTCTTATTCCCTAGGCTCAGTGACATTGTCTGGCATAAATGACCTGTCCTGTTTTCTCACGCTCTAAAGAGCTCATCTAGATGTAATCAGACTCGGCTGATGTTATTAATGACTTGGGGGGGAAAGAGATTACACTCTTCCACCCTGAAGCCTTAACAGCATTACTCTCATAAGACTTGTAGGAAGACATAAGCAGTAGACCTTACGTCATGTTGGGATTTTAACTGTGCCTGTGACTACGTGTGAGTCAGTGAAAAGAAAATCATTAATCTGCATGTTTGGGTACGCAAAGACAGGGAGTTAAGGAGAAAATGTCAATGACAGAAGCATTTTTAGAGTCATGGTGAAAACCAATTCGATTGCCCTCAAACCCAAACATTACCACAGCATTCCTGCGTGGAAATTCTTATGGTGGGTGCTCTCGCTAATTAGTTTAGAGACACCGCTTATTCTCTCAGAGCGGTATAACCCCAGGTTGATTATCTACAAGTGCTAAAATGACACATCGCAGGCGAGCACGCCCTAATATCCCACATGGAAGCAAAACCATATTATGATTATTATCTCCCAGGTTTTCCAACACAGTTTCTTTGCAGTGTGACAATAAATTGATTATAGGTATGGTAGCGATGTGAAACTGCAAGAAGGACAAGCAAACAAATCTGTGTCTGTGTATACATGAGCGTTGTGTCAAAATACACATCATCATCATCTGTCCTGATCTTAATATGGCTAGAAAGTGTAGATTATAAATGCAGATTTAACACAAAAAAGAAAGAAATAGAAAGACAGAAAGAGAAAGAAAGAAAGCTAATTTTAGCTCTTTTTCTGTCCAGTGCTGTTTACATGGCCCTTTACATTGAGCAGTGCTTTCTGCAGATATATTTCCTGTCACACTTCACTGCTTGAAACTCTGGTCTAATCTTTAAGTACCACTTTCTTATAGTCCTGAGGTGCTTTTGGACAGGAATGTGGATTTTCTGCAGTGCCAATAGCTAATGCTTTATACTTGATACTAAAACAATTCAAGACTACATTCACAGAAATGGAGAGTTCTGATTTTCCCAAACCCTAGACTGTCTGGCTATGGATTGGTCAGATTCATGACCAGATTTCTCATCATATGTTTATGTATAATTTAATGAGGCAAAAAAAAAAAAAAGATTACCCAAACAAACACACATGGAGCATTTGCATAATGCCCCAGGCTGAAATTCAGTTACATTGAATTATGGCTATGCCAAGTGAATGAGTCTCTCCGCTGCTTATGTGCTTTCTCTTCTATCTTACTGGCGGTATCCATACATGTGTTGTTTCTCAGAGTTTTCAAGCACAGATCCACCTTTTTGGGATTATGCATGCCAGAGGAGGTAGTTAGCCAGTTTTGCAAATCTTCACAATCAAAACTGTTCATCTGTTATCACAAATAATTGAAGGGTGTGGGATTACAATCACTCCATCAAAGAACAGGAAGGAAAGGAGGAGCATGATCGGATGATAACGTCCTCAGCTGTGGGCCAGGAGGGGCGTAAATGGTCATCCTTTATTCTGAGGTCGGATTGCATTCAGCTTAGAAGAGCTTTGAAGGGCAAAGGGAGATATGTGTTCAGCAATATTCAACAGTATGTTATACTGAGGTTAGCAGTTTAGTTTAATAATAAAAAATATAGAATCTAAAATCTTTTAATTCAAAAAATTATCAATACATACAAAAGCCAGCTACTGTATAATTTTAGATACAGTGCAACACAAATCAGCTGTATATTACATATATGTGATCTGCACCAGCAAATATGTCTTTTTCCCCCCTGTGTAAACCCACACACTGGCAGATTGCAGGTTTGTGCATGTTGAGAGGCCACTTCCACAGTGTTGACAGGACTCAGTTTTTCACAAAAGCAGCAATTTTACCACACTTGATCCCCACATCCGCATATCCTGGAAACTGTGCCTCCACTGTCTGCATGACAGCATGTGTGCTCTGGGTGTCAATTGACACACATGAAATAGTCCACAAACACCGCCTTTGTGGTGTATTGAAGACAATGTTTTCAGTGCTTTTTTTTTGGATGCTTAGACACCATATTTTAAACTTCTCAGAACTATATCCACTGCAAACTAGAAGAGAACAGACGGGGATTTCACAGATGTTGATATAATCCAAGACTATGATCACAATAAGTGGGCCAGATGACATAACAGCAATGCATTGACTGTAGCAACAGGCTTTTATGATGTACAGTCTAAATTTACCTATAGGCAGTCATTTTTGTCAGGTCAGAGAACTGAATTGAATTCAGCTGTCCACCTCTTGAATAAACACTGCTGAAGCCATGGTGAGCTGCGGCTAAACTCCTCTAAACAATTCCCAGATATCATCCTTGCATGTCTCCAGTACAGCCTGGGGAGCTTTGTGCATCCAGAAAGCGGTGAAGCTAATGGTCGACAACCCATGAGCATTAAGACATTCATCTTCACCCTGAGTACAGGATAACTAGCTCCCTCAGTCTCACCGCAATTTAGCCAAGCCTTCAAATAATAAGTTTACCTACTGCAGTCTGCTGCGGGCCTCTTACATATCTTATTTCCCAGTGCCCTATACTCCCACTTACTGCAAAACCACTCTATTGCACAGTGGGCAATGATTTCAGACTTCCCACTCCTGCTGCTGCTTATGGGTCAGATTAGAAGACTATTCTAATAATTTCTCTTTTGACCTATTTCCATATGCCAGATTTGACCCGTTTGCGGTCTGCTTTGGAGGCATTTGTCCCCACCTCATGAGCACATTACCATCTGGATAAGACACAGTTTCTTCCAAATATGGTTAAAATGTTATATAGTGACACCTTTCTTCTTACAAGAAGAATCGCAGTGCTGTGAAAAAATTCTGTTTATATTTTGCCATCAAGGATTAAATCCATGATGCCAAAAATTTATCGAAGTGTACGTGTTTATGTGAGTGTGTTTGCATCTATGTGAACAGTACTGCATTTGTGTATGTGTATTAATAAATAGACATACCTGTGTGTTTCTTTGAGTATATACATCTTAGGTTTAATCTGTTCTTGCACAGTATGGTTACATAATTATAGACATGTGTTTCTATATATATATTTTTATTTCACGCTGTGTGTTTAGGAGGGTTCTACTTGTAGAAACAGTTTCTAAGTCTCGAAGTAAAACAGTGTCAGGCTCTGTAATGAGGGCACCTCTCCTGTGGTTTGGCCCGATTTTAAATGGCTGCTAAACTCCTGGTTTGCAGATTGGTGGTGAATGTGAGAGTTTATACATTTGTGTATATATGGTAAATAATAAATGGACAGATACTTACATATTGACTTGCCTCTCTAGCAGAGCAGTCAAATCACTTTCCATTACACAACTTGGTCGCCCGTTGGCACACAAATGAAGACAGGCTTTTTATTCTATGCCTTTGAGAGCTTTGTGTAACATTCACACTCTGATCTGATGGATGGATCAGGGACGACCTGGGGTTCAGCATCTTGCCGAAGGACATTTTGAAATGCAGACTGGATGGGCCAGGGATCAAACTAGTGACCTCTCAATTGGTGTCTAATGTTAATGAGAGAAATTAAGGTGTGAGGAGCAGTCAACTCTCTCTCTCTCTCTCTCTCTCTCTCTCTCTCTCTCTCTCTCTCACACACACACACGCACACACACACACACAATCGTGTTTTAATTTCTTAGTAGAGACATCTAATCGACATAATGCTTTCCCAAGCTGCTTCCCCTCAAAAATAAAAATGAATGCCTGATGCTAACCCTTGGCCTAAACCTAACCATAACCTAATTGTAAGTCTGACACTAAAACCCCACTGTGAGTCCCACAAATGCCTTCAAACTCATGGGGAGAGGCATTTTGTCCCCATAACGCTGTTGGTCCCCACAAGTACACACACACACACACACACACACACACACACACACACACACACACACACACACAAAGAGATGCCCTAACTAAAGTAACATTATTGATTATTACCCAAATTATTTTTCATCTTTCCCTAATGGTTAATCCACCAGTGAGCTCTTTAATTGAAATTATATTTTTGATGCAAAAACATCGTCATTGTTGCTATTCATTAAAAAAAGCAGAAAAAACAGTTAATACATTATTATTTTTTGATTAATATGTAAATTGACAGTGATTTTCTTCCATTCTTGAACAGACAAATTAATTTTAGTTAAAGGTTATGCTTTATTAATTTCTAATTTGTTAGAGAAGTCCAGTATGCTAGCTCGAATGTGGGTATAAAAATCTGAATTTGGGTCAGTAAATTCATAAACTTACATGTTTTTATCACTTACAGTTCAACAGCAGTGCAAAGATTGATGTTGTATTGCTGCAAGTGCCTTTGTACTGAAGTCACTTTTTTTCATCATCCTAATAATCTCAGCCATTCTCAGCAGTTCTTGCCTAACTTGTGATGTGTACCCTAGCAATTTTCCTCATATAAAAACACTAAAATCTATAAAATATTCCCCTAAAAAAGCACACTGTTTTGTTGACACAAAACGTTAGTTTCCTGTGTGTGTGTGTGTCTGTGTGACTGTGTGTGTGAGTGAATGCATATCACATTTATTAAGTGTCACACATACACTGTACGTGTTAAACTACTCCTGCAGTGACACGTTGAATCCTTATTAGCTGCAGACGCGCTGTTCTGCAGCTAAGCCTGCACACTGACTTCTCTGTTAGTGCCAGTAAGTGAAAAGTATTTTGTCTCTAATCAATAAACACAACACCGTTATTAACAAAACTTGATCTTATATCTTTAAATCTCTGCACAGAAGGGTCACACTGCATTTTCAGGCACACACATACACACTGATAAAATACTAAGCCGATTGTTATCTGATGTATTCTTTTCTAATGTTACCACATGTCCCTGTGGCCGGAGGGCTCCCTGGAGATTTACACTATTTCTGGATGGGCCAGATTGTGGATTTCTTTCTCTGTAGTGCTCATAATCAATTGCACGGCTGCACAATTGAAGCACTGAAGTCTTTTCTTGCAGAAGATAATGATACTTGCAATCATGAGAAACCAGTTGTGAAATAATTATCAGGAACTGCTATTTACAAAATGAAGTATTGAATCCTGAGAGTGACTGCACAATGTGGCCAAGCTAGATGAAATCTGTGTTTTTTGGGGTTTTTTTTTTTAGTTTTTGTTATTAATTTTCTGGCCCAACAATTCATTTCTTCTGTGAAACGGGTCTGAATGGTAAAATATAATGACATTCATTGGGTTAGAGGTCCATTGCTGTGATGAAATCCCTCATGGCCTGGTTTTCAACAGAGACTCCTCTTCATGACAGGGATCTGTTGAAGTAAAACATATTCAGATCAAAAGTGTCTACAAAGGACTTCAGAGAAAGAAGCGTTGAAGCTCAAAGCACTGAAAATGTCAATGACAGGCCTCAATCAATCAACGGCCAGGAATAAACATGGAAAAAGTGGAGAAAAATTCAATTTGATGCTACTTTTGCTTTTTGAAGGTCTAGATATTCTGCAAAAGTTCTGTCAGGTTGCATGTATTATTCAAAAAAGTGTCAAAAAGCATTGCATTGTACTGCATTTGTGCCATCTCTTACACACATCAGAGTACCCATGGAAAGATAAAACAGCTGAAACCACTGCCATCCAAAGACAAATCATCTTAGCTCACCTTATCCTAGTCTCAGAAGAGCTGGATTCTCTGTGGAACAGAGCTCTGTGGTCAAATGAGGCATATTTCTAAAGTTTTTAAGAAAAAACTGCATGCCAACATGTCACCTTCACTCCATGCATTGAAGCCTCAGGGCTTGCGCATATTGCAATCATTTCGGAAACAATTAATTGAGTCTAAACTGTTTCGGTAGGAAGGGTATTGGGATAGCTGCTTGTAATTTCAAAGTTGTAACTTTTGTTTTACAGTTTGATAAGTGCCCTTAACACAAAGAGCAATCAGTAACTCTTAAAGTAAAAAAAAAAAAAAAAAAAAAAGGGCATTCACATTCCTGACCTTAAACCAATTAAATTCCTGCAGCATGACCTCAAGCAAGCCATGCATGTGAGGCATTCCAAAAATACCAATTAACTCCAAATTGCTGAGTAAAGAGTAATTGTGCAGAATAGCTGCTATTTGCTGTTTCTAGATTAGAGGTTAGATAAAACATTTGGATGAAGATTATTTCCACTAAGGTAACTAAGCTTAACAACCGATAAATTGCTATAGCTAGTTAAAATTTACCAACACATACCTCAACACACCTACATTTCCTTCCTCATTTCAAGTGAATACAACATTTGTGATAATCATGTTGCACGCACAGAGCATGAAGCTTTTGCAGGCCTTGCATTATGTGTGCTGTTTTATTATTCTAATTGCTGGAGGACGAAAACTGTCTGCCACGACATTGCTAATGTTCATTTTAATCATGTGTGTTCTTCTTTCCAGCTCTAACAAATGTGAAATTGTGGGCCATTGACCGACAATGTTTTCAGACGATCATGATGAGGACGGGTTTAATCAAGCACACAGAGTATATGGAGTTTCTGAAAAGGTAAGGAAGCAAGGCAAATTTTCCAGCAGCGGCAGAAGAGTGGAACAGGTCTTTGATCTGCAAAGCAATGAATGAATTACCAAAATGAATTCAGGAAAATGTGTGTGAGCTGTTTCGCAGATGATCCCTTACTCCTCCATTTTGCCAATAATTATATAACTCAGCAATTATTTCTAGTGCAGCATAGGGAATGTCATTCAACATACTAGAAAAAAATCTTGTAACTGTATCACCATCATCGTTTTCAGTACTTATCTGTATCAGAGGGCCCTGACCAATAATCACTTCTCTATTGCCAAACCTATTAACACTTAAAAGACCTGCGCATGCTTTTTCGGGGTCCTGCATGAGGTATAGGATAAAAGGAAGAGGCATCAAAAGACAGCCAATGATCAAAATGCATGAGATGCAATTGCCTTTTAAATATCTCTCACTCTCTCTGCATTCAGCTTCTTTTTTACTGTCATCCACTTTGAGCTTCATCAACCCAGTTATTAAAATTATATCATACCTTCACTCTGCTGCGTGCACCCCACACTATTTTTTGTTTTTTTATCATGACTTTTTTGGCAGAGTCGGTATTTGATCTGTGTCCTCTCATCCATTCACTCTGCCACAATTTTGTATAAATCTTCCAAATCACGAAGGCACATGTTCTCTCTAAAAGACTTTTCTCCCGAGGAAACCTTGTGAATCACTGTGATCATGATCAGGTTCTGTCAGTCCTGAGAGAGATGCAGTACGAGCTATTTTAAGTATTGGGCACAGTGCACAGGAAGGAAGCTTTTTACAAGGTATTTCTAACAAGTGCAAAGCAAGTTGTATGTCAGTATGTTCCAAAACAATCAATTCTGCTATTGTAGAATTTACTCAACTATGACTGTGCAACTTCACAGTGTACAGTAATGGAAGTATAGTTACTTTAAATATAATCTTTAGCTAAGGCTCAATGTTTTGGATAAAAACAAACAAATTTTTTTTTTTTAAAAAAGGTAGAAAATGTTGTCTTTAACAAATTTAATTAGATGCAAATTTTGCAACATAGACACAATGCTGGTATACATTCAGGTTATTTAAAGCATATTTTCCTCAGTGAATAATTATTTGAAGAAATCTTTTTTTAAATTTTAGTTTAAAATGTAATTTTTGAACAGGAAGTCTCTTTGATAGTTTCAGTTAAACCAAAAACATTTTGCAGCTTAACTGTAACGACTGCTTTTTTTCCCTGCTTAAAATAGGACAGTCAGTATCCCTGCAGTCACAAAGATATTGCAAGTCAGCAAAGCTTTTGAACAGCATGACTTTTTTTCTTTTTTTAAGGACAGTCTCCCGCTGGTCACTCAGAATAAATTCATTTCTTATCTGGAGTGCAGTTTCATGATAAAGCCAGACTTTAAGACAAACACAACCAAGAATCTATTTTAACCACATATGGAGCCCTATTAATATTTCATCTAAGATGTAATCTATTTTAGTGATATCGTTTACTAATAAAGACCGCAAACATTTGCAGTCCCTCTGCTGAGTATATTAGCACACACTGTTCAGTATAACAGCTCTTGCCTGTCAGGAGGACTTATGTAACAGTCCGACTGATAGACTAAGTAAATATTTAATAGGTGTACGTACTGGTTGTTTTGGGATCCCTTGGTGTGTTTGGATTGTAAAGGGATACCTGGGGGGAGAAATCTGAGATTTATAACAGTGTTTGCAAACTCACAGCACACAGATAATTATGTTCCTGTTTAATTTCCTAGAAACAGATCTAATGAAAGTAATAAACACATATTGGTCACCGTGAGTTTTGTGCCCACCCGTTTAACTGCTGTGAAATTATAGAATTATTCTGACAAACAGAGAAGAAGAAAAACGGGCAAAGAAAGCCCCACGTTGTGCACGGGGGAATTGAGCGCGCTTGTGAAGATTGTTTTATTATTTTTTCTTTACATGTACAGACAGGTGACAAATGAAAGGAAAAACAAAATGATATGTTTAAGTAAGATGATGAGCCAAAAGCTTAAATCTGCATTGATAATGATTCTGAACAACTCTGAATCTCTGGTACTTTACTGAAGGGATGAGCTGCATTTTTTCAGAAGATAATTCCTTTTGATGTTTTAATAATAATGCTATAGAGAGCATTGTCTAACATATTAGTCTCTGTGGATAGTCTGGTAACTATGAAGTGCATAGTACATTAATTATTTTTATTCCCATCAAACCATTTAGTGTTTTTGTATTTCTCAACCTAAGTGAGTTTGTCCTTTAATTCATTACCTGCCTGTGTTTTAAGTTTCTTATTGAGTCGCTCCAGGAAAAGTAATTTCAAAGCTTAGCTTTTTTGAAAAACTCGCCCAGCTTTAGAAAATGCACATTTCTATGAACTGATGTATTGTGGGCTTTTATTGAGATCTCTGTCCCCTTTCACTTCAGATAAAAGTCCAGCTATCAGGAAAACAGTACCTATTTGTAGGTGTTTACAGGATTCTAATAGAAAATTGTTTAAAATGGTATGCTTTATAACTGCACAGTCCCTAAAGCATGGCAGATCCACGCTTCCCCACAGGCCTTGTGTAATTACTCAGCTGTAACATAATTAAGCTGTTGAATCAGAAATTTACTGCGACAGACGCCTTTTGTTTGTGTCAACAGCTTCTCAGCTCGGGGGATTGAAACTCTCTCTGTTGCATGTACAGTAAGTGTCATGTGTTCATTGCTGAGCTGGTTAACTAGTGCCTTTGTCGGGGAAGCAGTAACACAAGGATCAGCACAGTGGCCGTGACAAGATGGTTTAGATTACTGTAATAAAGCATGGAAAATAAAGGGGGAGGGGAGATGGAGAAACAGAGAGGCAGAGCGAGAGAGTGAGACGATACGGGGAGATAAGCCCTTTGTTCACCAACGCGGGGTTATTTTCTCTCCTCCTTGATAAACATTAGGCTAGTTTTATTTAGCAGGGTTGATAGCAGGCAGCATTCATTCAGGCTGCCAGGAAGTAATGGAACAAACACTACGGGCTCATACTGGCGTATTCAACCGTAGGATGTGATGCCCAGCTGTGTAACTACTCATGCTGCCCATTTATGCTGGAAAATAGTACTAAAATACAGGCCATACAATAGAAAAATACAGATTTTGAGTGTTCCTGCTGCCTATATCTGAATTTGTTTGTTGGTTCTCAGATTAAAGTCATGCTGTGATTGAACAAAGTATGTCTAAAAATAGGATGAAAAAAATAATGATACCACACAGGAAGCAATAAAAAGCAAAAACTTGACAGTCACATGATAGCATTTAGCCAATAGAATAAAACATTAAAAATATGCTGACAACTAACAATTTTAGAGCCTTTATTTGAGTGCATGTTTTGTGTTGGACCAATGCAGCTGTTTTATGTTCTGCTTAAAGTGGTGGAAAAACTAGCAGAAATAAAAGCAATTCTTTCCAGGAAAACTAACATCTAGTTGATGGCTTGTATAACAAGATGGATTTTTGTTTTTGTTTTTCTAGGTTAAACTGAATCATGCCATGAGAATGAAGACAATTTGATGCTTAGTTGAAAGAGAGTGTCTCTGAGCTCTTTGATTGCTTATGTGTATCCTATCCAAAGGGCACCTCAAACAAAAACAGTCTGAATCCTGGAAGTACTCCCACTCAAATCCTCTATTTCTGGTGAACTTTTGTTGATATCCACTGTTGAAACAATATGACATATTTGGAGAACAAACATTTGACAAGGAGCCTACAGATAAAATGAAATACTTAACACTAATAGAACATTTAGCTTTGGCAACAAGTCATATTTATAATTTGTAATACTGTGGCCAAGGAAGTACACCCTTGGCCTAAGAAGTATTACAATAGTTTCTTCTTAAACAGAAATAACTCATTTAAGTAGGCGTTTTTTTGTGTGCATGCACCAGAATCAAGACACCCACAATTGATCTTTCACTGAGGCTCTCCATAACTCACCTTTTCTTTGGTGAATATGCTAGCGTGCTTAGGATAAGCATCCTCTTGAAAAGGGCAGTTTCAGCTTCAACTTTTGGACAGATGGCCTAGCACATTATCTTAAAGCACTCTTTCATTTGATGCAAAACTGAATCAGTGAATCAATCCCTGGAGCAGCAAAGCAAATCATAACAATTTCAACACTGTGCTTGAAAGATGATAGACAGCTTTTCTCTGTGAACATTCTAGGGCTGCATGACACGTATCCACTGTACCCAAACACCTGCACTCTTTTTCAATCCCCTTACAGCATATGAATGTGTCACCTTCATGTCTGAATGAGCACCCTGGCCACTTTTCTGTAAAAGTCAGGAGAGCAGTTCAACTTTTTCACACTTTGTGTCCCTTTCAGCATGTCTGAACAGCACATAATCACCTTAAATGATGAATATGAGTTGCACAGCTCACTAAAAACGTCATTGTTCAAATTCTTTGTAGCTTGTGATAAAAGTAAGAGATTTTCAAGGCCCCAAGTGCAAGTTGTCTTTTGTACATTTAGCAAATATTGCCCTTATAGGAGATCCCAGGTGCTCTTCCTGACTGTGTAGGTATGTCTGAATGAGCCCGAATAAACCTTTCAGGAACATTAAGTTAAAGTGACTTTTCTCTCTAATGTTATTTATGTTAATGCAAATTTATGCAGACTCATTGTGATTGTAGGCACATGCAACCAACAAACCTGTCAAATGTTTCATGAAATTTTTGAGTTCTTGCTTTTTTAAAAGACATGTAAAATATGAAAATGACAACTTTATGTTTCAGGGGGGTTTTTTTCAAAGACGATCAAGATTTTTCAAATTTATTATTTATTTTTGCTCACAGCTTCCAAAAGGATATGCTTTCTTCCCTCAGCTTTATACTAAGCCTCCAGCTACACTGCTTCCTACAACTTTTTTTTTTATCTAGAAAAAAACAGAGGGCTAATTAGTAATATTCACTATGCGTGAAGCTGTGTATTCTCTCATATAAAAGCCCTTCTTTTTTCTTCTGCAGCGTCCCCTCATTCCACGGCCTACAGGAAGATATTCTGAGCAAGCTCGCTGATGTCCTTGAGGAGGTAAGTACCTTGTTGTGTGTGACATCTGCAGCCTACTTCTGACATGTCAAATGATTTTCATACATTCAGACTCTCCTATTGTGGTGAGAGGGGGGGAGGTGAAAATGATTCTAGAGGATGTGCACAATAGAGATTATTTTGGGTGCTAGGTGGGACAACCTGTACACAGCTGGGACTTCAGAGTACTGCTGCTCTTTGGTACCTGCTCGGTGTGAGATGACTATCTAAATTTTTCACTTACTAGGGGAGGAATTTCTGGAAATCAGTCCAGTAGAAACCATTTCAGTCTTCTCACATGAAGACATATATATATATATGAGAAGGATAGGAGGATCCAAGGATCGTTGAGTGCGAGAGGAGCTGACCTGAAGGATAGGATCATGGCCAAGCTTGAAACCTGGATCCCCCATAGCCGGTTACCAAGACTACGTGAAGTACCCTCAGAAGGTCTGCTAGATGATGTTAATGCAGCACTTCGGACGATACCTACAGCTACCATTACCGAGACTAACAAGTTGATCTACAATACGGCAGCAGTGATCAGTGAGATGCTTGGCTACAAGTTGAACAGCCACAAGGGGCAGTACCCTCCATGGAGAGGGAGGCTAGAGGCTAAGATCAAGGTAGCACAGAGGGAGGTTCGCCAACTATTGGAGTTGCAGAAAGGTGCGATGAAGAAGGTGTGTAAGAAGTACAGGAAACTGTCCATACCTGAGGCCTTGGAAACTGCCAAGCAACGACTCATAGTCTTTGCCAGCCGCTTAAAGAGGTACAACAGACAGATAGAAGGCAGGAGAATAAACCAGCTGTTCCCACAGAACCAGCCGAGGTGTACTCTCAGTGGCAAGGGAACAATATGAGAACAGCACCACCAAGGCGGGAGACGGAACAATACTGGAACAGCATTTGGGAGAAGGATGCAACACATAACGGCAATGCTCAGTGGCTAGTGGATCTGAGGGCAGACCACAGCAACCTCCCTGAACAGGGTCCAGTAAACATCACAGTGGCAGACATCCAAGAAAGGGTCTCCAATATGAAGAGTTGGACATCACCAGGCCCCGACATGGTTCATGCCTACTGGCTGAAGAAGCTGACTGCACTCCACGAGCGTCTGGCAGCACAAATGAACCAGCTGCTAGTTGACGAGAGACACCCAGAATGGCTAACCGAAGGTCGGACGGTCCTGATCCCCAAGGACCCCAAGAAGGGACCGGTCCCCTCCAACTACCGACCAATAACCTGCCTCAGCACCACGTGGAAGCTCCTGTCAGGCATCATAGCAGCTAAGATGAACAGGCACATGGGTCAATACATGAGTGGGGCACAGAAAGGGATGGGCAAGAATTTTTTGGAGTTTTTAATAGAGTTTTTAGTTGGGTAGCATCCAAAAGCTGACAATTATACATTTGTTTATGAAGTCTAGAAATTAGTTCCAATCAACATGACAAGCAATCATCCATGTAGCGCTGCACACAGACTAATTTTTGTTTAAACCCGTGTTTAATTGCTGTCAAACACTGAACTACTTTTAATATCAGTGTCAATTTATTGTTTCGTACCATTTGAAATTCACTAAAAATAACAAACATAACAAATAAACAGTACATTGTATTTATTTTGAAGCCTCCACTTCATTTGTAATTATAGTCATTGTTGTTATTACTTAAAATGTAAATGTTTGCAAATATTATGCAGAAACGCAAAATTATTATACAGTAGATAATATGCCTTAATATATGCGACAACAAGCTAAGAATAATAAGAATAATTTATATTTTTTAAATATATAGCAACAATTACGAAAATAAAATACAGTATATAACTGTTTGTAGGTATGTGTGTTGATAACAGAAATATTAGTTCATGCATCTCAGCTGATAGCTGTTCAGTAGAAATGATATTTGTTGCTATAGCTGAAACATGAACAACATTGCCCTGAAAAGCAGTTACAAAGCAAATATTAACAGATGGGATAAAAATCATTCCAGAATTTATAACCTCTAAACCTAAAACTGACCTCTACAAGTGAGAAATGTAGGAAAATAAAGATGTAGAGACGATGAGATGAGAATGCACCTGTGAGTTAACATTAACATCAGCGATATTTTCCTTCACTTTAATATATCTCATGAATAAAAAAAACATAAAATAGATATTCATGTAATAAATAATAAGAACCTCCAGTTTCCAAAATAAAGAAACCGGTGGGATATATGACTCTGAATGGATTGTAGTCCTAACAAAACATTTCTGGAGGTTCAGAAATATGTGGAGAGTAACGGGAAAAGATTCTCCGAAACAATATCACAAGATGAAAGGCAGGGATAAATTAAACTCTAATAAAGAGTAAGGAGACAGTTTGTCTACGACAGCAAAGTCAATAAGAAATATTGCACGAATTTATAGTTTACAAGAAAAAAAAGATGGAAAAATTGAAAATATCAAGGTCCAGTACGGTTTTGAGTTTTCTTCCCTTTTGACTGCAGCTGTTGACTTTACAAATGTTTTGCTAATAAAATTTTAGGTTTGGCACTGATTTTTATACCAGACACCCCTCCTGATGCTATCCATTTATCTGGGCTGCACCAGCAGTCAGAGCACACTGTTTGTGAACTTGGGACCTTTTATGTGCTAGCTAAACATTCTAACTATCAAAATACATTCAACTTTCACGTCTATTTATGCTGCTATATTTTTGTCTAAGGAATGCTGGATAAATAAAATGGTGAGGAAACCTGTGAAAGTTGGCAAAAACATTGTGTGCTTCCATAGTGTAAAAGGTTAGCATGTTCACCTCATAAGCAAAAGGTATGATTCACAGTTGGGAGGAAGTACAAAGCCAACTTTGTGCAGGGGGTAACAAGCTAGTGTACAACCCAGGCTGTCCCAAGCCTGGATAAATGGGAGGGTTTCATCTGGTGTAAAAATATGTGCCAAATCAAATATGCAGATCAGCCTGCTGCTGGAAATAAAAAAGCACATGGAAAGACGTTTCTGCTTGTTGATACAGAATTTTATGGCTAACCTCGCAGGAATGTTGTACTTAGGTGAACAATAAAAAAAATCAGGTTCTAAAGCAAAGCTAGCAACAAGTTAAGAAAGCTCGAAATTCTATTGAATCATATCAACTTAATATTTTGTGTTTTATTTATTTATTTTTACAGTGTACAGTGTATA
Organism: Mchenga conophoros; assembly: GCF_057382185.1. Lineage (NCBI taxonomy): Eukaryota > Metazoa > Chordata > Actinopteri > Cichliformes > Cichlidae > Mchenga > Mchenga conophoros. Next base: position 14,945,443 of record NC_140538.1, read on the forward strand.
AACAGAAAGAAATGCTGCTAGGATTAACGCTACAGACAGCAGTCTTGATTTGATCAAGAATAACTATTTTGAAATGTAGTTATTTACACCATATTTAAATTGAAAACCAAGCCTATGTGGTGACAGGTGGCACATCTGTGGTGATCCACGCAGCCTTGTCAAAGAACCTTTCCATCTCTTTGATCAAATCACAACTATGTAACGGGCACAAACTGTCTTGCTACCATTTTAAATTATGTGTCATATTTCATTTGGCCCATTCAGGCCAAAGCAAATATCATATTTCACTGGGTCACATATTGATTAAATCAATTATCCTGCCCTACCGCTTAGACTAGTTATGAAAGATTGCTTTGGTTCATGACTGAGCTTTGGTTATTTGGATCTATTTCTTTTTTTCATCTCAACAATAATAAATAAACCTGAACTAACCGACGCATAACGACTTCAACATGCTGCGGACTACAAACTGTTTTCAAATGACACACGGCAGACAGGAATGTCTCTTCCTTAAATAATACACAGCAGACAGGAATGTCGCTGCTTAGTGTAAGGCGTTAGGCACCTTTCCTGGGTAAAATTGTGTGAGAATGAAAATCTGGCAAATGTCAGTCCCACTGTGGAGTCTATTTATGATCTAACAGGAACTATTGAGCTCTGTCTTTTGTCTAGACTTGTGGCCAGATGTGCAGCATTGTGTGTATTTTGCTGGAGAAACAGTTTATTGTCCTTCTGTTATTGTTCTGGATCATACAGCAAACATCATAATTTGATATTCAATTATTTCCATGATGCCAACTGTTATATAAAGTATTTAGTATAACCTAAGAAACTGGCCTTGGAGAAGAAGCATTATCTTCCTCTAGAGGTTTTCAACACAAGCCATGAACGTGAGTGTGAAAGTCCTTATCTACATGTGTGAGATGGAGCCTACTCAGTTCATGCTGCAACCATTCCAGCACCCACAACCCTGAATAGGATTACCAGGTGTAGAAAAAATGTGATTAATGGACGGATATTCTGTATTAATTTTTTTCTCAGGAAGGAAATGTGATTTCCCTTCATATTCACTGCAGAAACATTCATTTATTCATTCATTTTCTTTACCTGCTTTTTCATATTCAAGGTCACAGAGCATATCCAAGCAAGTAGTGGGTGGAAAGAAGCAAAATACCCTGGATAGTTTGCCAATCTGTGATTTTTAACAAGAAAAAAAGATATCTAATTGTGATTTATATCACTGCACCCAATTCAGGTTTTCCTCCTCTGAAGAGTACTTTTTGTCTCTGGTGAGAGTGTTTCACTTCCAGTATAAGAAAAGAGACAAATTAATTACATTGAACCTGAACTCTTCACTTCACTTCTCTTCTCTTCTCTTCTCTTCTCTTCTCTTCTCTTCTCTTCTCTTCTCTTCTCTTCTCTTCTCTTCTCTTCTCTTCTCTTCTCTTCTCTTCTCTTCTCTTCTCTTCTCTTCTCTTCTGACAGACACATTATGAAGACGGAGAGTACATCATCAGACAGGGGGCCAGAGGAGACACCTTCTTCATCATCAGTAAAGGAAAGGTAAGGACAGTGCGGTCCAGACTACCACCAAAACAATCATCAGCTGACATCACAATGCAGGGCATCGTGGTACATGGAGAATAAAAGACCCCTATTTTTTGATAGAATGGGGTGGAATTTTTGGGTGGAAGTTGGCTGTCATCAATCACCATAGGTTAAAGGAGAAGTCAGAAAGAAGCGCTGCCTCTTTCATCATCTCTTTCAGCAGCGACGGGGGTATCTTGGAAGGAGAATGGAGTCATTTGACTCCACTTTTCAGTAATCAGCACTGAGTTTCACACTGAGCACTGTCCTGTCTGGCTTCAACACTGTTGGAGTGCTTTCACATACTTTTCGTGAACATGTTTTGATGCCAGGATGGCTGCAAGTCTCCCTCCTCATTTTCTCTCTGCTTGTTGTCTTCATCTTCTCCATTCATTTCCTGTGCTTCCTTCACAGCTTGTTTCCTGTCTGTTACATCCACAAGCTCGCATGCTGTTTGTTTTCAGCAGGTATGACCACAAATTGATCAATCAGTGACACCTGACAGGGTTTTATAATGCTCGTCCAACAGTTCGCGTCCTCTAACCCCTACTATCACCTTGTTTTTTGGTTCGATTAATAATTTGGTAGAATTTGTTTTATCCAATTATGTTTCCTTCGTCTGGTCCCTTACATCCACAAAATGTAGATGGTACATGGTTTGTAATCTCACCTATACATCATTTGTATCATTTATAAATTGGGTAATGCTGTAATAAGAATGTGTTAGTAATATTTTAGTGCTTTATAATCCTAGTATTTTCCAGTAGTTCACATATGTGAGATGTGAGTGCTTTTGTTCCGTCCTGTTTTGTGTCCTTTTTCTTTGTACCTTACTTTGGCAGTAAACAAAAGCTGTAAATTTCACAAGGTCAGTAAAGTCACGTTGCACAACAGTATGGTCATGGATGTGTGGGTGCAGGAATGAACTCACATACATACATACACACCTGACCTTGTCAATGCTTTCTGCTTAGTTATTTCCACATCGCTCACTTTGGCTCTGTGTAGTCTACTTTACCTATAGGACTTTCATCCAGATTGGACGTCACCCAGCGCGCACACAATCACACTTTGTACCTCCTGTACTTCCTTTCTTTGTTTTGTGCCTGCTCCCACGTGAATAATTACGCTGTCACTCAGGTGTAGACAGTGCGCCGGTGCAGGATTTGCTGCTACATCTGTGCTGACTAATGGATGAAGACAAGATCCTTCAATTGACGAAACAATCGCCTTCATTCCCTTCCTCTAAAATCTACTCAGCTGCCATCACTTTGATTTGTAAAGTTTTCCGGCCCAGCAGAGCCCCATCACTCATGTTTCTTCTTGCTCGTGGCGCTTCCCAGATTCTTCATGGTGATGACAGTTACCTGTTTGAAACAGACTTGCGTTACAGTAGTGCTTCCTTTTTGTTTGTAGCAATGTGATGAACCTGACATTTTAAGACATGATTCCCTGTCTTGTCTTTAAATTAAAATGTTATCCATCTTTTTTTCTTGCTACACATCTACATGACATACATTTTCACTATTCTTCTCCTTAACTTTCCTTTCTGTTTTGCTAGGTTAATGTAACCAGAGAAGACTTGCCCAACGGAGAGCCTGTCTACCTCCGCAGCCTCGGAAAAGGAGACTGGTTTGGAGAGAAAGCACTGCAAGGGTAAGAGTGTTCCTAATAATTCTGCCGCTTCCAATTTATATCTCCCGTCTTCCATTCTTTCACTGCTTTCCTTCTAATTTTCACTCCCAACCTGTCTTTTATATCTTTTGTCTTAGTGTTAACTTGGCACTTAGCCTCCAACTCCTATCAATCTCCTTTCTTTCCGCAACTCACTCTTTTGAACAGCCTTGATAACTTGGCAAATGTTTGGAATTGCTTAAAGCTAGGCCATATTATGATAATTGATTTACTCTAGCTGTTCAAGGCAAATTTTCCACGCATGAAAGAAGAATTATTTCTCTGGACCGAAGGAAGCTTGTTAAATATGATATGAGAAAGAGTTTAAATCCACATGTCTTTTTTTATGCATTTCAGTCTATATTAAGGCGCGTTTTGATCCACAGTTGCTACTGTGAGCATTCTAATTTGTTTGGTTATGTAATAATTTTCCCATCTGCGTAAACAGCAACAACTATCTGCAGATGCAGCTATTTCACCTCCAGCCCCTTTTTTGAAGACCGTATAAATAAGCGCACATGCAGTGACTGTGGCACATTCATGTTTCTCAAGTTCTATTTTTGCCTAAATCGAGAAGGGGGTATGTTTAAGTGACAGCGGCGATCCCTCACAACAACACCGAGTGACAGCCTGTCTGTGCTATTTTGCACACACTGATGTCACTCAGAAAAACAACAGGGAAAAATCATTTATTGGGAGTAGGGTGGTGTTTGTCACAAAAGTATGCACTACCAATTCAAGTCTCATTTCATTTGAACAGTATTATCTAGCTTCTTTTCCTCTCCATTCTGTTATCAAGGATATGTCCATGATGTCCTTGGCTGTATTAATGAATTTCTGCACTCTTTCGTGAACATTTGCTATTAGCAGCTGTAATTCACACAGTGTATGTCGACTTGGAACAAACAGATATAAAACGAGATTACACACTTCTAACATTACACCACTTTGTACGTTATAAGTCTGAACCAGCAGTGTGGATTCTAGCTGTGAAGATGTCCCACAGGTCAGTTTTAAGTAACTATATTTAAAAATGATTCATGTCTGTTTCTAACATTTGGTTTGCTCAAAGTGCTCAAATACTTTCACTGTAGACACTTAGATGTTATAACAGTATTTTATAAACCTGGCGTCAAGACCGTTGTGCTGAAGTGATATTTTTACCCTGCTGTTTGCTCTTCCTTGTCAGGATTGCACCTCTCCATGGACAATGGATTATTTAACATCAGGGAGTGAAGAGATGGAAAATAGTCTGAAGTGTATTATGTCTATGAGGGTCAGGTAGAAACAGAGAAGATATGCGTTCATGCATGCACATTTGAGTGTGTCCATACTTAGACAGCAGAGTTAGAAAAATAATGAAGATGTCGCCATCTTGTGGCTGCTGAATGTGAAAGCCACATAAAAATCAGCGCTCAGACTCATCGGCACTTGAAAACACAGACCGAATCAAAGCAGCGTGCTGTGGAAAAGAGATTTTATGTCAAAATAATAAATATAATGTTTATTATTAAAAGAAATAATTTCAATCAGGTTTTGATGAGTTTTGATGGTGTGCCAACATATAAAGATAAGGGGGTTTTCCTGACTGCACACATTTGTCATTTGTTTCTATCGTGGCTAGAACAGAGGAGTTAAAATTGAAGATGCCTTAATCCCGTGCTTTATCAAAGTATCACATGACCTGTGAATAAATTAATGTAAACTTAAATTTAAATGAAAAGTCTTTTCTTTTAGACATATAACAAGTTAACAAGGGTTGTCATTGGCCTCCAGGCTGCACTTTGAGAACACTGGCTGCTGGATGATATTCAGACAGCAGCTTGAATTGCACAGATGGTTGGGCTTTCCCTAAATGTAAAAGCTAATGACTAAAAGATAAAAGATGACAGAGCATTAAAATGCATGTGGGACATGTTAGGCATGGAAAGCTTGATTTCTTAGGGGAGGGACACGTCTGTTGTTGTTTTGAAGTAGACATTTTTTAATGTTTTACGCACATGCATTAAAGCTAAAAGTGCTGTTTGTTGAGTAAGAATCAAACACAAAGCTCTAACACATCATGAATGTAGCAGCTATTCTGATTTTGAGGAATTCGGCGACTTCTTTTAAGTGCTGCTAAAATTATGTAATGGAAAAAAAAAGTTTAATCACCCTGATGATTTTCACCATTTAATAATTAGTTATTATTAATCTCTGGGTCTCTGGCACAGCGTGTCTTTTGTCCCGTCTCCTCGCCTCAACCCCAAACAGTCGCAGTCAATGGCTTCGCTTGCCTGATCCTGGTTCTGTTGGAGAGTTTTTCCTTTTAAAAGGAAGTTTTTCCTTCCCACTTGTCACGGTACTGGGTCGTGTGACCCAGTGTTTGAGTTTTATTTATTTTTTTGTATTCATTTTCAATCTAGTTAAATTCTAGGTTGCTGTTCAGACCTTATTTCTTAGTTATTTCTGTCATCTCTGCCTGTACTCAGTCTCCGTGGTTCCTGCGTCTATGTTTCATGTCTATGTGGTTATGTTAAGTTCATGTCATGTTTTATCTCCATGTCTATGTCTCCGTGTTTCCTGTTTTATTTTGTAAGAGTCTGGTGTTCTTTGTTCATTGTAGTTAGTGTTACTCTCCCCTGTGTGTTCTCATGTGTCTCCACTTCCCCTGATCACCTCATGTGTGTATTTAAGTCCTCAGTCTTCCTTTGTTCGTTGTCGTGTCGTCTGTGTACCTCCCCTCTGGTCAAGTTAGGTGTTTTTCAGGAGTCTGTGCAGTTCATGTTTGCCATTTGGTTTATGTTGTTTTTCATGCAGCCGCATGATGAGGTTCCGTGCAGGTCATGTTCATGTCTGTTTTCGTCACGCCATTTGGTTCACAGTTTCCATGCATCTGCACAGCGTTCTGTTCACGGTGGTCATAGTTTTTCCTTTCAGTCAGGTTAGTGTTTTTCCAGTTTAGGTTTTTGGTTAGTTGCAGTCTCTCCCTGTTATGTTTTGTCTACTCCATTCTGCATCAGCCCAAATAAAGGCTCGCTTTCAGTTTAAGTTCACTCCCGTCTCCTCGCCTGTGTTCGCGCCTGGGTCCACCACACACACTCTCCACACGGTCTGCCCCCGCTGGCCGTGACACCACTGTCACCAAGTGCTTGCTCATAGGGAGCTGTCTGATTGTTGGGGTTTTCTCTCTATTATTATAGGGTCTTTACTTTACAATATAAAGCACCTTGAGGTGACTGTTGATGTAACTTTAAATTAATTTAACAGGATTTAATTGAAGTGCAGCATATGCTTAGCATTAATATTATCCATGATTCATTACTCATATCACTCATTTGTTGGGAGTGAGGGTTTTGCACATGGACTATACAGCAGGATAAATAGTCAGTGGTTATCACAATATACTTTGAAATGTTGTGCAGTTTTGAAAGCTCTTCAAAGCATGCTTAAGAGCATCTTGTGCTTTGTTTAATCAAGAGAAACACTTTTGTTCAACAAACTGCTATCTCCGGCTCACTGTCTCTTGTTATAAACACCTTTTGTCTTAGAGTGTCTTGAGCTGGAGAAGCTTATTTGACTATACCTTTGATGGTCAAGGGTGTCTCGCGAATTGAAAGGATGGAGATGCTGGCCATCTTGGAACTAGGCTTTTGATCAGAGGGCTCTTCTGCTGGGCTTTCTAATCTTTCTAATTAGGAGTTAACTGTGCATGTCCTTGCTCATGAAACTCAATAGCCTATACTCAAAGGCTACTCTGTCCATCTGAAGACGTTGCCTTTGATCTGTGAGAACAACATATTTACAAATCAAAGTCAGTTCCCCTGCCAGCTATAATGGTTTGCGAGAGCTTGTGTGAGTGCTGGCGTGAGATGTGTATACGTTAAGGCAGTAGAACAAATATCAAATTATTCTCTAAGGGGCTTGCACATCTATAGGCCCTGAATGACTACAATATATATGTACCTCTTCGCAGTGATGGATGTTCTGGGAAGAGACGCACTTCGAGGGTGATATGTTGTTTGTACTTAAGGAGAACATATCTGATATCACATTCCTCATGTCACTGTGATGTGTTAACTTTCATTGGAGGAGTTGGACCATCACCTGCATAGACAATGTGTGACCTGACCTCCAACTCCTGAGTGTATTTTGTGTGGGTATGGTTGTGGGAATGTTCCAGCTGAAGGTGCTATTTAAAAAAAGAAGTCTGATGTAACTGGGAGAAGTTTGATTGGTATCGGTGTCAGAACACCTTCAGACCAACAATAGCGCTCTGATAATTCACTGTGAGAGTTTGTAATAGTGTGGATATGTTGCCACTATTGCACAAAATCATCACTTTCCCTTCACTCCAAGCCTCATTCTATTAATAGATTTCCCCCGAGTCACCGCTTTAGCTTCTATCATTCATTTAGTATTAACTACAATTCTGAATATTTTACATTGCTTTGTCTACGTTCTCTCAAATTTTTCACATTTTGGTAACTATACTATATACTTTTTTTGTAGCTGCTGCTTCAGAAGCACTTTATCAAAGCAAATCCCATGTTGCTTTTATTTCTAAATCATTATTTTAGGGAGGAAAATCCCTTTGTTGTGTAGCAGTGCAGATACGAAGAAAAAAAAATAGTACTGCTTCTTTTGTTATTTCCCACAGGCCACAGATTTTGTTCTGGGTGTAGGTAAGGAAGCACTCAGTTGCTGCTGGATCCCTGCACTGCACTGCACTGACAACAAAATGACTAAATATTTAAGAATGTGCCAGTCTGGCAAACTGTGTGTCCAAGCAGAGATTTGACAGTGTGAAATAATAAATAGAAGGCCAACCACAAAAGGTTTATTTTTGCACAGGCCTCAAAAATAAATGCTCTGTATGAGAAACACAAGCTCTGAGTGTGTTTATGGCAAGCTCAGACATCTGAGACTTCCCACATTATCTTTGTTAAAATAATCAAACATGGGGTGTGTGGTCCGTGTTTTTTTTTAATAACAGAATACTGTAGCCCATGACTGAAATATAACTTCAAAGGAGACAATTCATGCACCAATAAGGAAGTGTTTCAGAGAAATATTTTGATTTCAATAACTGAGGAGCAGCGTCCTGGAATACTAGGAAAATATATTCATGAATGTAAAAGTTGTGGCATGCATTGAAAGTAGGTATAGTCTTTGTTATGCAATTTGTACTTAATGGGAAGTACTGTAGCTGCACAGATACTGTGGGACTCATTTAGTGTTGAATAATGAAAATTGCTTTTGGAGTTTCACACACACTATGTTTTAAGATGCAAGTGACTTACAACTTTTTCTTAATCCAGGTTAAATTTAGCATTTTTAAGTCATCAAAAGAGACACCCGGCATACAACCAGGCATTTGTTCTGCCCAGTATTTGTTGTTGATTTGGAAGCAGACACATTCATATGTATATGTTTCGATTTATTCACAATGTTCTGTCTGACCACTGATACAGGTATTTGTGTGATTTTGTGTTTCTTTTTAATTTAAATCGGTACAGACAGCTGTTGTGGTAAAGAGGGAGCTGAGCGCAAAGGAAAGGCTGACAATTTATTTATCAATCCACGTTCCTCCCCTCACTTATGACTATGGACTGCAGGAGGTGACCAAAAGAATAAGATTTAACAATATAATTGGCAGACACCCTTTGGAACTTGCTCCAGGGTGACAAGCTTGATCTTTCGGGTAGAGACACTTTTCACATCAAAAGAACCAACTGAAGTGGTTTAGGCACCTGGCTGGGATGCCTCCTGGATGCCTCCAAGGTGATGTGTTTCATGCATGTCAAAGCCCCAGGACCACACCCACCAGGGAACACCCCTGAAAAACTGGAGGTGGTGGCAGGGGAGAGAGAGGTCTAGGTATCTCTGCTTAGATTGCTCTCCCCAGATTAGAGGTATGTGGATAAATAGATGCTGTATTTGGCCTGCCACTTGTTCTGCCTGACTCCTCTGCAAAAGAAGTTGCTACTTTAATCTCAGTGAGACTTTTTATTATTCGAATAAAATCTATTTTTTAACTTTAATAGACACACACACACACACACACACACACACACACACACATATATATATATATATATATATATATACATATATATATATATATATATATATATATATATATATATATATATATATATATATATATTAGTTTAAAATATGTCGCTCATAGGGGGTCATATGATTGCTGGGTTTTTCTCTGTATCTATTATTGTAGGATGTACTGCACAATATAAAGCGCCTTGAGGCGACTGATTTGGCACTGTATAAATAAAATAAAATTGAATTGAATTAAAATAGATATATATAAATATATCTCAAAAAATACCTCAGCCACAGAAATTAAAGCCTGAACCATTAAATAATTGTCACAAAATTCTCATTTTATGAATCTGGAGTGTTTATTGAACATTCTGACAGTGTTTTTTTTTTTTTCTTTTAGAGAAGGCATTAAATTTTATTCTGCATGTATGACTTTTAATTTAAGTCATTTTTACTACATGTATTTTTGTGCAATTTATTGTTTAAACATTTATTCAGGTTTTTCACTAAAAGAAACACACACACACTGATGTTGTAGAGGTCTTACTTGGAACATTTGGTGTTGCAGGGTTAAGCACAAACCAGTGCCTGCATCCTCCACAGTCACCTCTAATTCTTGACCCAGTCTTAACCTGGCTTTTATTCTCCCCCACCCTGCCCATAGCTACTGCCCCACTCTATGCCTCCAACCATAAATTATTTTCATAACCCCTTTCCCAGGACACCAGATCACTGTCCAATTACCATGTTCATTTCAACTGTCTACTGGAAATCAACACCACAGGCTCTTGTGTAAGTCCAAAGGACATTCCAGACACAGCATGCAGCTGCTTTTAGTGTGACACTACTTGTGGAAATGTGTGTGTGTGGCTGCTTTCCAGTGCATTTCGTCTTGTGCCACAATTAACAAGTACTGAGCCATCTTTGGCTTAGGCTCAGCTTAGGCTCAGCAGTGTGAATCACACTGACAGATATTGTTTAGGGATTGTGTTTCAAATAGAACATTGCCAGTATCACTACCATGGCGCACAAAGTTGTTTTCCTCAGCTATAGTCGAGCAGCAGGGGACAGGTGTAAAATGCTTCGTCTAATATGAAACCCTTGAGGTCTCTGAAGGATGATTCATGCTTACATAAACACTTTTTTTTAATATAGCCCGTGGCGTTATGTTGTTTCGTTGTATCACCATGGTTAGTGAATGACGCATACATTGTACACTTCCTTTTATGAGACAAGCCTTTGTAAAACATTGTGTACAGTTGCTCGTTATAACTGCTGAATTGTGTGTAATTCTAATGAGTTGACCTCATTTATCTTACCTTGACTTCATCCACTCAGGTTTCTCTTCATTTTTGCTCATGCTCTTGTTAAACTGCTTGTGATTGGCTCGTCTTCTCAAACAGAAGGTTTGAACACTAGGTGGGTGGGGCTTTTGTGTTCTAAGGTAGAGCAGAGAGCACTGAGAAAGCCATACTAAGGATACATGTTCAGAAACTGTGTTTAGACAAGTTTGAAGCTGGAGCTTGCTCACAGGGACTACTTGCACAGACGCTGACCTCATTATTTGAAACTTTGGTCATGTTTAATATTAGCATCAATCTTTGTAGCACTATGACAGAAAGATCAAATGTTTTAAAGACAAAGTTGGATATAATGGACAAAGTTCGTTGAATATGGAGGTGCCAAGCAGGAAGAAAACAGGAAATACATGGATGTGATGAAGGAGGACATGCAGAGGGTTGGTGTGATAGAAGAGGATGCTAGGGATAGGGGGAGGTGGCAGATGATCCACTGTGGTGACCCCTTAAAGGGAGCAGACAGAAGAAGAAGAAGAAAATAATTATACTTTCAAGGTTTTCAAATCATTGGCGGTTTGAGTTACAGACCACTATTCTTTTACCCATTAAACTGCTTGCTAATACTGCAAGTATGTCTATGTCAATTGTTTTGAAAAGTGTTGGGGGCAAGCAGGAGAACAGGTGGAGAAGTGTTGGCCAGGGTATTGCATTAAGAGCATGGATGGAGGTCCTTGGAGCTTAACAGAGGTGAATGAAATTCTGTAACACAGCTAGCTTGAGAGCCTCAGTTCTCGTCTGTTAATATATCCCTAGCCTCCCTTCTCCTCTGTAGTCCTCACCTTTCAGTGTTTTTTTGTTCTTCCACCAGCTGTGACCTTTATTCAGACGGGTCAGCAGCAAGAGCGAGGCAGAGTGTGTGTGAACATGTGCGTGAGCATGTGTGTTGGGCGAGGGGGGGTTGTGGATGTGTGTGTTTGGACGAGGGAAGGCAGCAGTGGGAGTTCACATGGCACGAGGAGGAATTGTCACCTCACTTCATTGAAATAGGTTGCCATATGTCTTTGAGTTCAGACCAGGCACAGACAGTGTTTGTCCCAGGCTAGCTTCTGTTAGTGCCCCAGCTAAAATGAATCGACTCTTTTTAAATCTAGAAAGTAGACAGTTTTTGGCTTTTGATTTGCTCCCTTCTGGGATATTATAACAATCTTATAACCAAATCTTCAAATCTTCTTTCTATTTTATTTTATTGCTTTTTTTACTTATGGATACAGTTTGAACTAATCTGCTTATGGGAAACCACCCGAAGAATTTTTCATCTGGTTTACATTTTTTAGTTTGTACTGAAGTGGATAACACTATCCTCAAATTGGAAACTTTTACAGAATTACTACACAGGTGTCCTTTGTTAGGGGGGTGCCCTGGGCAGTGCACTGGTTCAGATTTAGAGCTAATCCCTGTGGGGCTCGGTGTGGAAAAGAATTTTCACAGTAAAGGATGGAGTCTTGGGATACGGACTCAGAGGATTCGTGCGACTGGGGTGACTCGTCCGAAGAAGGACTGTCATCAGAGGAAGATGAGCTTGATGTCAAATATGATATAGAGTAATGCAAATTCTGCAGTGATATGTTTCCTGACAGTGAATTTAATGTATTTTTATTATGTGTCAAGTTTGCATATGAAGTGATATGACAGATTTCAATCACCTCCATGATATGGTCTTTAAAATGAATGAAAATATTATTTTATAACTGCAACACACTTTTTTAGGATTTGATCAAAGTTTTAGTTTTGAAGTTGTGCCTGATTGTGTTGTGTGTTCATTTTCTCCAGGGAGGACATCAGGACAGCCAGTGTCATTGCTGCGGGCGCAGTCACCTGTCTAGTCATCGATCGAGAGTGAGTATCAATAAAATCAATCCTCAAGGGAACTAGTGACTTTTCTACACCGTCTGTACTCATTTACATAAAAAAAATGGAAGCAGCAATGAAACAAACCTACAAATTTTGATTTTGCTGAAACATCAATCTGAGGCCACTTCTCCTCATTTGTGAGTGACCACGGCAGACGTACGCTTGATTTAGACCAGTGGTTCTTAACCTGGGTTCGATCGAACCCTAGGGGTTCAGTGAGTCGGTCTCAGGGGTTTGGCAGAGCCTCCACCATGACATGCATAGCTCATTTTGTGCACCAGTAAAAAAATCACATTTTATTTTCAGTAAAGAGGGGTTCAGTGAATGCGCATATGAAGCTGGTGGGGTTCGGTACCTCCAACAAGGTTAAGAACCACTGATTTAGACTTTAGATTGCAATGAATCTTTGCAGTGCCAATTGACGTAACCGTAAGCGGCTGACATCGTCATCAACATTTATGGTTGTGTTTCTGGTGCATTATGCACAATTCAATAAATTTGAGAAAGAGGTTCTGTATTGGGTCATGACTCAAGTTAATTGGCGTATCAACCTTTACAAGTGGCCACGACACATTTAGTTGGTGTTTGGCTCAAAACATCAAGGCTTTCCAAAATTCAATAAATTCAATAAATGTGTAAAAAGGTCCTATACTAGGTCATGAGTCAGCCTAATTGGTATCTCTTTTATATTTTAGAGCTTAAAAGGTGGATTTAAACGACAAACATTAAATTATACATTTACAAACTTTAATATATTCAGAGGGTGTGCTGTTGCAGCCATATTTGGTTTGGTATGACCAGTTTATGTTAGCTGGTGTTACATAATGCAAGCATTTGTATTCTGTAATACAAATGTTATTGCTTAAGATTGCTAACTTCATGAGTCTTCCTTTCTTGTTTTATTGCATTACACTGCAATCCAAAATGTACGATTTTAGTCTCTACAGGCACTGCATGTCAGCCGATGTTAAATAGTTCTGCTCTACATTAAATTTTAGAGATGATAAAAGTTACAAAAATGTAATCACGCCATCATCTAAGCCTGTTCAGTTTCTATGTTCAGGGCTCAGCTTGATTGTCATGTAAATATTTTCCACACACAGAACAAAGAAATTAACTTATTTGCATTTGCTTTGTTCAGTTATGCTGGAAAATCAGGTGTAACGTGTCCAGAATCCAAGAATTTAAATATATGCTAGATGCAGGAATGACTAACAGCTGCTATTTTCTCCACTGATTTTTACCTAATCACCCCACAGCACAACTATGTTTGTCTGAGCTCAAACATTTGCTATTTTCCCCCAGTTGCAATAATGCAATTTGACATTTAATTACAGTGTTTATAATGTTTAATAATAAGATTAAGCTATTGTATATCTGAAAAAGTTCATAACCGCTTACTTTGTAAGGAAACAGCCTGTCTAGTAGCATCGCTGTCTCTTGCATTAAAAAGAGACAGGCTGTGTGGGGAGAGGAAATGGTATCAGCTTTCCAAGGGGCTCCCTGTTGCCTTAGGGAACACAGCAGGCACAAATGGGCCATCCTCAAAGCTAGCAGAGGGGATAGTGAGTGAGTCATCCAGTGCAGGTGATTACTGCTGCCTTTCATGCAAGCAGCTAATGCTGCCACGGCCCACAACAAAAGTGGTTCAGTGTGTGTGTTTGTGTCCCTCAATCAGGCTGGTTTTGGTGCAGAATATTTGTTTTTGAATCTTTTGGTATTCTGTGCCCTTCTGTTTATTTTCTTGATAGCCGTGCATGTATGACGCTTAAAAATCAAACAGTGTGCACGCTAAGAGGTAAAATAAGGATAATTACAGGAGCCGTGGGAAAGCGAGAGAGAATAAAAAAAGAAGCAGCAGGGATTTACTGGCTCAGTCCAATAGACACTGTAAGCAGCAAAAAATTTAGAGAAAAGCTCAGCTCAGAAACAGCCCTAGCTAGCAGGCATTATGGTCTCAACAGGAGAAAACACCAGATGCAGTGCATCTTCTAGCTGACAGCTTGATGAGCCCTGCTTGAAAAGTGTCAGCTAGTTGTTCTTCCAGGATGTTTGGAATCGTTATTTTGCATAGAAACCCATACTTCAGGGAGAAATGAGGCGAAACACGGGAGTTATTTTTCATGTACCAAACCTCTCAAGAAATTTGGAGGATTTTATTTCAGCAAGTTATTATGCTGTGAAGCTTATTGTTCTGTAGATCCATCTAATATGCTCTAACTTATTCTTTAACTTTCAGAATTTGCACTTTTCTTCTTATCATAATTAGAAATACAGAGGAATAAAAATATGTTGTTGCTCTGCTTCTATCACCTAAATCACATAACGGATTTATTTAGTACTGAAAAAGATATAAAATATTGTCATGGGAGGAGTTTTACCTTGCATAATATCAAATGATTTCTTTATCACTCAACACAGTGCATTTTAAATTTTTTATTTATTCTCTAAATATTCATGCAAAGCGTCTACTTTTGTCTCAAAAATCTCTCTCACCCACCATCTGCTATCACACTGTTTTACACCTCTTTGGGGTAGATGTGTCTTCTCATCTGTCTCCTCGTCTGCGATTTTTAGAGGCTTGTCTCTAAAAGCAGACTGATGAATATTTAATACTAACTGGGAGTGTGTATGGCAGATTGGTCATACTGTGTGCCAGCTTCTTATACAGATATAAGGTGCTTTGTTCCCTGTAACATAAGCTAACAGTAACAGATTCATATATTCTCATAGAACGAATCAGAATATATGTATCTTTGTTCCTTACACTTATGCTCTGTTACTTAGACCTGCATTGTCTGTAGATTTTCAAGCAAAACAGTGTCAAAAATTCTTCACCAGGTGCTGTTTTAACTGTTACTGTCTGTGTTTCAGTTCATTCAAGCACCTGATTGGGAGTTTGGAGGATGTATCCAGCAAAGGCCATGAGGATGCTGATGCCAAAGCCAAGTAAGACAAAGAAAAAAATCATTTATACTCAATGTGACTGCCTAGCGCCTGCAGTGTTTTGCAAAGAGACATGCTGGCCGGCTGTTAATGCTTCATGCCGTTACTTCTGTTATATAATAATGCAACACTCTGTGGGAAACAGAAAGCATGTGCTATAACCTTCACCTCTATTTCTGGAGGAATTAATATGTACTTTATCTTCACTATGGGAATAAGAGAATGGCTCTATAGAAGGCACTTTGGCATTGAGGTGGGAATCTAGAGGTTCTTTTAGCCATCTCTTGGCATAATCTGATACCCCACTGATTCAGCGCTATGTTGAGAGTCAAGGTGAGTAGAAACAAGAACCCAGTAATGACAGTTTACAGGGAGCCAGAGAGCAGGAACAGCTTATCCCATATGTAGATAGATTTAGAGAGACAGAGAGAACAAGAGGGTGACAAAACAGACTAGACGTCTGCCCGGTGCTGTGGATTTCTAGCTGAGAGTGCCAGTGATCTTTTGCAAGTCAGTGGCATGTTATCAGCATAGCAGTCAAGAGCAAAACATACCACCCGGGTTGGAAAGAGGCAACAAGAAACCGATGGGTATAACAGGGGGCGTATAGTGCCCTACCTCTGGCTTTCGGCCCTGGCCAGATCTACTTTATGGCTCCACTGATGATTGTTTGGCCTGCCAGTAGATCTATGATAATATGATAACATAATATCCAGTGGCTGTCAGCATGAAATGATGATCAACAAAATATTGTTGTGTTGTATTAGCAGAAGCCTTGGTTTTACGATCCAAGCCTTTACAATGACCCACCATGAAGGGTACGGCATCTTGTGTGGCAAAATAAAAAGATAGGAGAGAATTACAGTGTTCTACATTATCATTCTATCACCTAGATAAGGTACCCGAGTTAATTAGGTCTATGTCACACAGTGTGACTTGCAGACAGCTTAAAAGATTCCTTAAGCAAGTTAGATTTTATGCAAAGGAGTAACAAGTTGTACTTTTGCATGACAAATGTTTATAACTTTATCATCGAGCCAGAACTTTAACTCAAATTAGACCCACTCACCTTCTCTGCTCTCTCAAATCTGTCTCATCACCCTGATTAGGGCAGCTTTCCCTGCTGCGTGCTGTGTTGTCTCTTGCTGGCACTCCCCACTCAGCAGAGCACGTTTGCTTCTTGTTGAGGAAAGCCTGAGTCAGGATCCCTCTGAGATGGAAACTGTCTCTAATTGGTCACAGTGGATAAGCATATTTCAGTAGTGCTGTTGCTGTACAGGAAATTACAGCTGCTCTCTGCGGGGCTGACAGGTCTTTTCTTCAAAGACTAGCTCCCTGTCACATGCTACTGTATATGCACACATTGTTTTTGATCAAGGCCTTGTTTCTCTGAGAAGGAGATGCTACATTCTGCACACTGCTACTGCATTCATAAAAACTTTTATGTATTCTGAGGTGAGGGGAGAATTTAAAGATAAGACAAAGTAAAAGAAAAAAGCTGATTTTCTCCAGCGATGCAGACTTAACAGAAAATGTCTTATAGAGAAATCTGAAATTACCCTTTATTTTTAAAGGAATAAAATCATCTAAAAATAATCTTCTGCTTCTTGTCGTTAAAATTATATTCGTCATTTAAATGCACCAGTTTTATTCCCCACTCTTTGCTATTAAAATGTTCTAATTGCCCTTTCAAGCAGCTATTTTCACTTACCTTTAATCAGCAATTTGGGCCCTTCTGGTGAAAAAACCCTGAATAACTAAAAATCTATGAGAAAATATGACCCACTATGACTCAGTGGGTCCTGTGTCTTTTGGGAGTGTAGATGTTCAATAAACAGGAATCACCCATAAATAAAAGTGACATTTAAGTCTGGTTTAAGGTCAGAAGTGCTTTCTTCTCCTCTTTCTGCTCCCCTGAGTCAGTCTGATGAAGAAGAACTGGGGCAAAGTAAATGAGGATAATCGTACACACACTCCCACACAAATACTGACACACACTTTAGACACACGGGGATTGCATCATTTTTATGACCTCATTCGTTCAGTGATACAGATTATCACCCACTGGGGTGCTACTTGACCTGCATAGGAACACTTTGTAATGCTGAGCTTGTAATGGATTTTCATGTTAGCAGTTATAAGTAACATCTTATTGCAACCTCATAATGCATATGCTGTCCAGGAAACTGTGTCAGATGCTGCTAAGCTCTCTGTGTTCACTTTTATTCAAGGTCATGGTTTAGACATCTATTTAAGGTGGATGTATGGTTTCAGTCTCACTGGATCTTCTCTCTGGTATCATATTCCAGTTTCCAGCATATCATGGCTCAGTTATAGCGACAGACGAGTGTAGTTTTCTGCTTATCTGAAAAAAACTGTATTGTGTGTCGCTGCTTTAGTGAATATCTCCACCATTCATTGATTCCTACAGAAACTGTGTGTCCTTGATTGAGACATTGTGTTTTGCCTGTGACAAAATTATTCATTACATTGCAAAGTAGCTTAATGGTTTTGTATTGTTACCCGCTTGAAGAAATGTTCATCATCTGTAGAGAATAGAAGAGACATTTATTCTTTCATTGCTTATCTAATAGAAAAGGGGCTCGTTTTGTGCTTCGGCTGTGAATAGCACAGTTTTTGTTCGTCAGCGCTTTGATACTGACTCCTTATAATGAAGCAACACTGCCATCTGCTGGTTGTATGTTTCTATTACTAGTCAACCGTTTTAGCAAGTGTAAAATTCTAAAGTGTAAAATTATATCCTTACTCTCATTTCTTCTATATCTTGACAGAATTTGCAAAACACTCCTTAATTAACTGCACCCAGACACATCCTAGTGTGTCATATTTGATGCGTGCAGTTTTTTGTGGGTTTTTGAGACATCTATATCATCAGAGTGATCCCCCCCCACCTGAAAAACCTAAATAAATTGTACATTTTTAAGCAATTTTTCAAAAAGCCAGATAAAAAAGCAACTACAATACAAATTAAAATTCATATACTGAAATTAAAATGTAATAATTTTTCAAACAAATTTGTCAGATGGTTCAATAAACTCTTTAATTTTGAAAAATTTGTAATTTTCCTGCAATTATTTTCTATTTCAGGCTTTAAAGGGTTAACAATACTGCACCACACACACTAAACATGTAATCTTGGTTACTTGTCTCCTTTTCTTAAGCAGCACTTATTTTAGGATTTGGAGTTTTTCTGGGCCTGCATCCAGGTCAGGGTCGGGGAGAAAAGATGAAAGGATAACCTGCAAATCTCCCATGATAGTGATAGTGTATACATATACACAAATAAACCATGAGTGTCCTGGTAACCTGATGTGTTTCTGAGAAACATCGTGCTCAGTAACCTGCCAACACGTGGCACCAAAGTGTCCACTGCTGCGTAGCTTAGGGAAAAGGTTTCCAGTGTAACTGATCTGAAACAAGTACAGTTAGGTTGGTTTTTTAACACTTGGAATAGCCAGATAAGCTAGAATGGCATAAAGCAAACATAATTTGACATTTTACTGATTACATTCAAACCTGGAACAGTTTTTTCTGAAAGTGTTTAACCTACATTTTTGTAAATAATCTTAATCCCTGCAGCTCTGCGAAAGAAGGCTGCTGACTTATCTAAACACGTCTTCTGTGGAGGTGTTTTTTGATAAGACGCTGTCTACATAAACATACAGCTGAGATATTTTTGAGAGAGAAGAGGCCTGACGTCGAGGCGATAGTCTGTTATGAGTGACCCAGAAAGGCCTATCCAGGCTTGGATCTGTCCTAAGCCCACTGATCCAGAAACTGAGCTGATGAAACTCTGTCTGGATCAAACAATAACCAAAGAAGACACGGGGCATCTGGGGATAAGGGGTGGACACGTGGAAACAATCTCTACTGCCAGCATGCTGGCATGTTGTGGAGTTCAGTGGCAGAGCCAAGGCATGTCTTCTGAGCCAACTGAGTAGTGAGTAGCCTGTGTCACGGATGTCCCATCTTTGTTCTTTCCTATAAAGAATGGGGACAAGCTGGGGACAGTTAGTCTGTGATCAAAGAGAGGTCAAAGTAATTTGCCAGAAGACTAAACTCAAAAACATCCTGTTCATGTGCTCATATTTATACTCCACATCCTCAACAACATCCTTGATAGATTACTATGAGTTAAATCCTCTAAGATTTGCAAACAAATGAGCTCAAGGAGAGACGGATATTTTGTCTCAGGTTGTTGAAAGTGGATTATGTTTTCTTTCATCCTTCATCTCATCTCTAATCCTGTTCCCCTTCGTTCTTTCCTCCCCTTTTTCCTGGCCCCACAGGTATGAAGCAGAGAATGCGTTTTTCTTCAATCTAAACCTAGCTGACTTTAACATCATCGACACTCTGGGGGTTGGTGGCTTTGGACGCGTTGAGCTGGTATGAAGCGCTGCAGTGTGACATTAACATCAATATTCTGGACTTGTCTGACAAGCTGCACACGTTGCTATTTGAATCTCTCTCTTTCCCTATCACTGCAGGTTCAGCTCAAGAGTGATGAGAACAAAACATTTGCCATGAAAATCCTCAAGAAGCGGCACATCGTCGACACGAGACAGCAAGAGCACATTCGCTCAGAAAAGCTCATCATGCAAGAGGCCCACTCGGACTTCATTGTTAGGTAGCTTCTTAACATTATCTTCCTTCAAATGCTCAATAAAGTTTGCTTATCTTACTAAATGTTTAATTCTGGTGATCAAAGTAAGAGTTATTAAAAATGACATTCCCTATTAAGACTTATTTAATGAACGTGGCCACAAAAAGAGCCTGTCATCATCACGGCTTTCTCATTTTGGCTTGGTTTGTATGTAATATGGCGTGGCTTAACAATAATAAAGAACTGCCTGAACAAGAATAAAGATGGGTGATACAAGCATCAGCAGGCTAACAAAACACAGCTGCAGCAGTAGTTAGGAGATTTAGGGAAACTGTGCTACCAATAACAGATGGTTCAATAGTCACCCTTGAATAATGAGGGCACGCACAATTTGCTTTCTATTAAGTACTTCTGACTTGGCACAGAGACTATCTGTGGAAGTGTTTCAGAAGTCATTTTTCTGATGATGTGGCACAAGACTGCACAGTTAAAACATGAAAAGGAGCATGACAAACACTGGCAGGGCAATCTTTAGTTGGATGAAATACATTTATTTATGCCAATTTCGGTCCAGCTTCATTGGTGTGCTTGTGGCCAGGAGCACCCTGGTACTGGCTATAAAACATGAAGGTGGGAGAGCGCTGATAAGGCGATACAAACAGTTCAGGAAGGTTTTAATAGAGACGAATGCTAATTTGTGTGCTGGAATACTGAATGACAAGATAACTCACAGGCTTGAGATGCGTGGCCCGGGAGACGTTTAGCAACATGACAATTTAAAAAACACTTTGTTTGGAGAGGTTTGTCCCCTCACTTGAATCCAATTAAACACTGTGGGAGTGTTTTGCTGTACACCGTTTATTGTGGTTTACTAAAATTATTTATGTATATTTTAACAAACGGTTTAAATACTGAATTATATCAAAGGAAATCCCTGGCCAACAACAGACTGCTTTATTTCAGTATTATCATGTGTTCAAAATAGATTATAGGATATTTGGTTAAGAAGATGAATTCATTGCTTTTTTTTTCTGCCAAATAATAATTGTGTGGTTATGAATTTTACAGCAGTTTGTCATAACAAACACTTCTGTGTGTTTTCAGACTGTACAGAACCTTCAAGGACAGCAAATACCTCTACATGTTGATGGAAGCATGTTTAGGCGGAGAACTGTGGACCATTCTTAGAGATCGGTAAACTCATAAAGGATTAATGTCACACACACACACAATTATATGGCAAAGAAAGGTGTGGCAGTTAAGTTAATTCTGGTAAAATGATATTTGAGTCCCGCTTTGACCAACATATCTAGTGATTTTATAGCTACATTATAGGAAGTGTATCACATTTTACTATTTGATGTAAGTTACAATTTTCATCTTCTTTTGTCCTGCTGTGTTTACAGGGGTTCATTTGAGGACTCGACCACCAGGTTTTACACAGCCTGTGTAGTTGAGGCTTTTGCTTACCTGCATTCCAAAGGCATTATCTACAGAGACCTTAAACCAGAGAACCTTATATTGGACCACAGGGGTTATGCCAAACTGGTAAGAGATCAACATGGAAACACAGAAACCTCTAACTTGGATGTTTGTGTGTTTTTGAGAGATGATGCAAGAAAAGACAAATGCCATCTTTCTCTGATGTATGTGAAATGTCAAAAATCATTTTGAATACTGCCACACAATGGCTTTAAATACAAGAGTAATCACAGTGTGAAGAGAAGTATAACTAAGGCTATGCTAGGTTTTGTTTTTTGAGGTACACCAACATTCCCTTTTCTCATCATGGAGAAACCAGCTTGTCTCTTTTGGCAGAGCAGCCAGCAGCTACTCAGCTCAGCTCCAAACCCACCAATGCCACTATTTCCACCATTTTCATTCCACCATTAGTATGCATAAGAGTGAACATGATCTGATAGGAACCAAAATACCACGAGAAGGATTTTAAGTCAAATTTTTCTTTGCCTGATTATTACAATCTGACAACAAAATCGTTGTTTTCTTTAGGTGGACTTTGGCTTTGCCAAGAAGATTGGGTTTGGGAAGAAAACGTGGACCTTCTGTGGGACACCAGAGTATGTAGCACCAGAGATCATTCTGAACAAGGGCCACGACATCTCAGCTGACTACTGGTCTCTAGGAATCCTTATGTTTGAGCTCTTAACTGGCAGGTACTCACAGGCCCGGGCTTGTCCTTAACAAACTTGTTTATGAAGTTTTTGCGGTAATACGTGCAAAACTTTTTGGAAATGTTGAGTCACCTGGTGAAAATTAAAATGTGTCAGCTCATTGCACAATTTATACAGATTACATAATTGTCCACACTTAAGCACGTTTTACTTCAAAGTAATATGTTGGCCTCTGTTGTGTAGTCCTCCATTCTCTGGCCCTGATCCTATGAAAACCTACAACATCATCTTGAGAGGAATCGACATGATTGAGTTTCCAAAGAAAATTACCAAAAATGCTGCCAACCTAATCAAAAAGCTATGCAGGTAAGTGTTTGTGCCTGTAGACATTTATACATAGTAATTCATTTAAGTGGTCTGCGTGCTGAATCATACATTATTTTTTCTACTTCAGGGATAATCCTTCTGAAAGACTGGGAAACTTGAAAAACGGTGTCAAAGACATCCAAAAGCACAAGTGAGAAAACGCATTACTCAGTCCAGACATTTGTATTAATTTGCTCGCTGCACAATGATGAAGTAATGCTATTTTTTCTTTTAGATGGTTTGAGGGCTTTAACTGGGAAGGTTTGAAGAAGGGGACACTGACACCACCTATTATCCCTAATGTAAGTGCACGCTGTGCCCGTTTTGTTTTGTTTTATAGCCACTCAGTTGTTGCTTATTCTTTATGTGAAAGATTATTTTGTGTTTCTACCAGGTCACATCAGCAGTTGACACAAGTAATTTTGACAGCTTCCCAGAGGACAATGAAGACCCACCTCCTGATGACAACTCCGGCTGGGACGTTGATTTTTGAAGTCCTTCTCTTCTCTTGAAACCAGAAGAAACTCTTCTTTTGTTGGCTTTTAATGGTTTGGAGGTCATTAATGGAGGACATGGCTGTGTTGTAAAAAACAAAACTGCATTAAAAATGAAAGAGAAGATATGGAAAAGAAGATTAATAGTTGGATGGCAAACCCTCTGGGTCACCGATATGCCTTTATTTCACTGTGGCTCTGGATCAAGCATTTATAACGGGACTGCTGTAGCACTTCTCCGGTGTTGTTTTACACTTGGGTCTAAAAGGCAAAGAAAGTGCAGGGATACAAACACACACATACACACACAAATACAACAGAGGCTGATAACGGAGCCAGGTTTTCCCATGTATCATGAAGAGATGCTTAGTGGATGGATGAATGTTTTAAAGTTTGTCGAAGTTTTGCTTCGACGACTAGAAAAAGGAACTATATGTTGACAACCGCTCAAAAGAGGAAGGGGATGGTTATTGGTTTTGCTTTTTTTATAGATTCATTTTTCCGCTATAGTTAGTGAAATATTTGGTGGACTCTGGGAGGGGATATGATGATACTGCAGTTGGTCCCTGGTTATCAACATGCAGCTGCTTTCTGCAATCTGTAATGCTTTGTAGACATCTACACACTACAGATGGCAAGTGCAACTGGTACCAAGTGCTCACGACTAATCTGAATGTCACAGATTTTTCTTCTTATTGAAAAAACACAATATGAATGGTACATAGTATTTGAATTTACGAGATCTATTGTCACACATGAACGTTACCGGGCTGAAATCAAATACTTAGTACAATTTATGTGAGATTAATCTACCTTGAAAAGCACAAACACAGTGCATTCAGTGGAAAGAGATGTGACTCTTAAAGTGCCCTCCTTAAAATTTTAATGAATCACACACCGGCACACGTGAAATGTCAGCTAGTATTTCCATGAAGCAATGTGTCCTTATGCACTTAAGACCATTAACTGAGAAAATCCACAGTTATAGCTCATTTTAAGCTTAAGTCGAGGTCACACTTTTCTGTTCTATAATAGGCTTTAAAAAAAAATCATGCATACGAATGCTTCTCTGCCTACATCCATCTTCAGTTTGTTTTTCAGTCACTTCTTGAATCCACCCAAACCGGATGTCCTCTCCTGTATAGTACTGACATAACTGTGAACATGGTTTTGATGTCTTTGGTGCTGTTGATAAATTATAATAAGCGATGTTGAGATGACAGTACTGGTTCTTTGTTTTTGTATTGTGATTTCTTTTGTGCTTGATTACTTTGTAACGTACTTGACAGCATTCTTTAGAGAAAATTGGAGACTTGTATAAATTTGTGAACTTGATCGATGATTTATCACTTGTGGTATTGTCGAGGTTTTTAAACAGGTTTCACCAGTTTGAGTTCAGCCATGGAAAAAAAAAAAATCATCCTTCTGTTTATTTGGAACTCAGATTTACCACATTTGCATTATCATAAGACTATCTTGACTTAACATAATCGTGTGGGAATCTTGACGTGTCTCCTAGAGGCAAAAAGAAGCTAAATAAATAAGGTTATATTTTGTGAAATCTCAACTTTGATCACCATGATCTCTCGCCCAGCTCGTCACCTCTTGCGTCCAAAAATCAGAACATGAAGTCAAAAGGAATGTAAGTGCCTTAAGTCAATGGCATATAAAATTTACATCACAAGACCTTTTCGATGCTGCATGAACACATATACACCTCAAAAACGTATGTGTCCTCTTAGATGGCTGCTTTTCATCCTTTCTTATATCTAATAAATACATTAATCACCACAAAGAATTTCTAGTCATTTGATGGCTGACAAAATATATGAAATAAATTTCCTGCTTACGCCTTTGATTTATGTCACGGGAACATTTAAAATGATTAAAAGCTATCCTACCTGATATAGCTGCAATGACATGCTTTTCTCCACATATCTAATGTGATCCTTTGAAGTCAATCACTACTGGCCTGATACAAAACACCAGTGAGCATTAACCATGGCTCAGAAAGACCATCCATCACTTGTTTCAGTCAGTAAATTTGAGCTTTTAGAGACGGCAAGAATGATTTGCAGTTATGAATATTTTGCCAATACAAATATGGAAATATTTTTATCACTGTTGACAGTCTTTGACAGAATGTCAGCATTAATCATATCTTATCACGATTCAAATTCTCTTTTCACTGTTTGGCTCAAAAGCTCAAGTCACATTTCACCCCACTAGCAGGAGAAGTTTGCCTTTCAAAAGCTTTCTTATCCGTTGTAGTTTACGGTCATTGTTTGCTTGTGTCTAGGCAGCAAATCTATGTGGTAAAGCTTGAAGAAACAGTTAAAATTCATCCTTTTGATGATATTAAACATGTATTGCAAAGCCTTTCTAGGCAGAAAGTTCTGAAGGCAAAATTCTCCTATGTGCATTCACCCCAGGAAGCCAAACATACATATTATATGAATCTATTGATGGAGAACTAAACACAAGAAGAAATCTTAATTCTAAACCATAAGTGTTTTACTGTGTCGGGGGAGGGTGGGGCGGTATGTTTTCACAAAGCCTTATGTATGTCATATCTTACCAAACCACTGGTTTTCAGTTTTTATTGACTGCCTTCTGCAAAGTTACCTGATATTTGCCTTGTGTTGTTATTTTTCTGCTGTAAGTTATTTTGCAGAGTGCCACGTGTACGATTTTTAAAATTATAGAGTAAAAACAATACTTTTGAGTCGTGTGTGCTGTGTTCTTTCAAACTTGTGCTGTGCAGAGTTCGCTGTAGTTGCCACAAGGGGGAGCTAATGGTAAGACTAAAACGTCCCTTCACGCAAGTGCCTCAGCCTCATGTGAACCGCTTAAAGTTCCCAGATATCTAATAATCACTCCAAGAGTTTAATGTCATCCACTTAGTGGTAAGTGCGGATGATTCAGCTTTTCTGGCCTCCGTGTTGTTCGCACAACAAATCTGTTTGGGGCACAGCGAAATGGCTTCAGCCATAACAACAAGGTGACACTTCTGTAAGATCAAAGGGGATCAAAGTGCATCAAAGGAGCTCACCTTACCAGTACTGACATTCAGTAAAGTGGAGATAAAAGCTCTACTTCAAAAGATATGCAGCAATTCAAATGCGCAAAGTGCTAGTGTGTTTGTCAGGTGTCTATGGCGCATCGCTTATTCTACATACGCAGACACATTCTCACACTCAAACTTCGGATAAAGGCTCCGTGACCAGCAGATGACGTCCAAGTGCTAAAATATCTACAAGGAGAAACTTAAGTTCTTGTTTTTTATTACGCACTTCAGCATCTGAAGGGAGCTCTTCTTGCACAGCGAAAACTGACTATTCACACACAGAGTGCAAAAAGTTTTGAAATCAGTGTCACTAAAGGTTTAAGGTGAATAAATAAATCATAAGAGCTCACGTCTCTCAGGAAAGGGACGAGAGATAACAACTTAAGGACAAACACGGAGACAAGTCTACTGCGACGTGGGGTTATCAGCAGATTCACGTGGAAAAACAACATTGAGACTTAATTTGAATATTCTCAAATACATTTCTCCTTCTAGAAGTGGTGGAGCCTAAAGGGTCAAAGAGCAGGGTAGATCAGAGTCCCCTTTAATCTCAAAGTGCCAGTCAACCCTGAAAGGCCTCTCCACGGAAGTCCATTAATTCGGCAAAGTTTTCACACCCCTTAATGGTCTGCATATCCTACACATTGATGTCCGCAACTGGTGTAATCAAGCACACGTTGGGGGATAATTGCCCCCTTTGCAATCAGAGGGATCAAATGAAGTAGTTAATCGACTTAAGTAACTTCAATCGCTGTATTCACACAGCCAAAGGGCAGCCAAAGGATGTCATAGAAACTGGAATAAGCAAACGGCTTCTACAAAGATGCGCAGGTAAGTTGTCAACAGCAAATCAAATGTGCTACACATTTAGAAAAACGTCATTGTTTTTATTTTCTAAAAGTATACCTATAATAGTTTGAAAAATATACTACCCGCCTATTTTGATAACTTCACAGTAATTGCGAAAATTAAAATAAGTGATCAATAAAATGGAGAAAAAAACTCTTCCCGATGTGTGATTTATGTGTTTAAAATATATTTTTTTATTTTGTCAAATGTTGTTGAGTGATTGTTTAAACAAAGAGTGATGAATTTATGAGTAATATTTTTAAAACACATCGAAAAAATATTAAAGAAAACATTATTTGTCATCTGTATTTTTTTATGTTTTTATTTATTTATTTTATACTGACTGGATAGAGTAAGTACTGACTGGTGGTGGTGGGGTTATTTCCCGTGTACGACACTGTGTGATGGGTATTCAGACAGACTTTGCAGGTCATTATCATCACAAACACTGAAACGTTGTCCTGTGCAGGGAGCAGAGATGGCCATTTCCGTACAGTGGGTCTCTGTTTGAAATTCCACCCCTCCGCCTTTGTAGTGCACAGCGAGGGGCGGGAAGACAAACAGGTCCACATGTATAAAGAGAGATCACCCCAGGACTGCGAGTCAGGAGACCTCCAAACATCGTTCCGAAACTCTCTGGAAACTTTAGGATTCTGGATTCAAGGCCGTTTTGGACTTTGTCACTCTTCTTCTCAAAACAAAAGGAACATTCTTATCGTGTGTTTGCCGGAGAATTTAAGAAAGGAATCATGAAGATGCCTTCAGTCCGCGGCTTCTTGGCTGTGTATCTCACGCTGTTTGGATACCTTGGGGACGTTTACGCGGGCACAGTCCTGACGAACTCCAACGCGATCAAAAACCTGCCCGGCGCCCCGATTGTTAAAGATACCGATAGTGTCAGTCCGAGTCCTCGAACATCACCTTCTGGTAGCATGGGACACAAATTACCCGCAGACACCTTGCAGGTAATTAACTCAGCCGTGCGTAAAAGTCAAGTCTGTGCACCACAATAGTGGTTCGCTTGTATACGTTGTCACAGAAATCATAGCAATATACTTCCTGAAATAATATTTTTGTTTTTAATCATATATAGACCTCAAATGTTTGCACGGATGATGAAGAGTGCGGAGGTGAGGAATTCTGCAACGATGCTCGAGGCGTCTGCCTACCCTGCCGTAAGAACCGAAAGCGTTGCGCAAGGGACTCGATGTGCTGTGCAGGAAACCGCTGCAGCAACGGTGAGCTCATTTCAAATCAGTAATGACTTTTGGTTTTCTTTTAGTCATCTTGTATCTGTATTTTTGTTTTTAATTTCACTTTTTACTTATTATTTATATCTTAATTAACTAAGGGCTTTTTTCTGTAGTGTTAATTGCAAACCCTTAATGCAGTTATTTATTTTCCTCTTTTACCTTTTCAGGTGTTTGCCAGGCAAATGACTTAGATGTCGCAGATGTAGCCCTCACAACTGGCTGGCACACACACAACAGTACCATGGAGCATCGAGCCAAGAAGCCTCCCACTGCCCATAGCAACCAGCCTCATGCTGTCAAAGGTAAGTGTGCTGTTAAAAATCACTGGTCTTATCTGTTGGGTTCAAGTAGCAGCAGTAGGAAGTTTTCAGGGAGGTCTGTTCCATGTAACATATTTTCACTTTGTTCTCTCCCCCCCTCATCTTCAGGCCAAGAGGGGGATGCCTGCCTGAGATCTGCAGACTGCTCCGAGGGTCTTTGCTGTGCCAGACACTTCTGGTCTCGCATTTGTAAGCCTGTTCTGACAGAGGGCCAGGTGTGTACGCGCCACCGCAGGAAAGGCAACCATGGCTTGGAGCTGTTCCAGCGTTGTGACTGCGGCGAAGGGCTGGCCTGCCGACCAGAGAAAGGAGAGCGAGATCACACTGTCAGCAGGACTGCAGCCCGGAACCTACACACCTGTCAGAGACGCTGACATGAACGAGTGGACGCACACAGAAAGAGAAACCTGCACATTCACACGCCCAGCAAAACCCACAACTCAGTCACAGACACTGACAAACACTTGCATACACAAGAGATGCTGACACACACGCACACACACATGCACACAGACACCTAAGACTTTCTTTCCTGCCAAAGTTGTTGACAAAAACACATCAGCCGAAAGGGTAGACATGATTCCTGGAAAAGTGATACACCCAGAGGGATACAAGAGTGCAAGATGGACTGAATCAATTCCCTTTCAGCAGATGAGGAGTCGGAAGTTAGGAAGTGACATTTCAGAAGTATTAGGAAGATCAATGCATGTCATTGGTAATGGCAGAGCTGTTTTGTTTCTCTTTTTATGGAACTTCATGCCACGGTTATTGCAGTAAATTACTGTATTGTACATATTTCCCTGGATGTGGCACTTAAATGAGCTATTACATTCTGTCAACACCAGTATTATAAAGACATGGTGCTGCATGCATTGTAAATGTGTTATATATAAAGTTTTATAAGAAATGTTATCTATTGAAAATTTGAATATATTTGTTTTATTAAATGTCACGTGATAATCTTAACGCAGTCTTTATATTCCTCTTTTTTATATTTGAATCTACTGCAGTAAAAAAAAAAGGGGGGGGGGAGGCTTTATGTAGGATTTGTAGAGGTTTCTTGCAAAAGTTAAAAAATAAATGATTTAGTCTTCATATAGTAGCTGGTACACAGAAAAGTAACAACTGTCCCCTTCTGAAAAGCAAAAGTTGTTTGAAGGATGTCTGCGGTGCTTAACCTGGCCCAGGATCACTAAACACAGTTGTTACAGGAAGAAATACACAGACCCAAAAAGACTTACAACAAACATACAACTGTAATGAGTTACTACTGGAGCCTCAACACGTCAGGTCCTGCTGTGAAAGCAGAGAATGGTCAATCAAGGCTATATCATCAGATGAAGGCAACCCACCATATCAAATGATGCCTACAAAGAGGTAATAACTAAGTATCTGTGTCCTGACGAATGTGTTTGCCACCTACACCTTTGGTGTTGGCTAGTTTCTAATTATGATGCTCCTGCCTTCATGTGCAGCAGAGCAGATAGCTGGCTATCCAAGTTAAAGCCTTTAATTATTTCATCTTACTCAATCTACACAAGGCTTCATGAAATGAGGTGCACCACAGCACTTTTTCTGTGATGCAACAACAACAAAAAAAGTTCTCAGTCTCTCCAATTGCACAGCACACCCCATTTCCTGGCTGTTGCGCAATAGATGTGCTCTAATATGTAGGCTATGAATCCACTCAAATACACCTTGGTACCTGTAATTAGACATGTTTAGATTAGAAGATGGTGAGGAAATTACTATACTTTTTGTTTGATTCTCTTGTCAGATCAAAAGACGCACAAGACACTCTTGATATCTGACCGAGCCAGATAACCTCTTCATCTGTTTACATCCACAGACATTAGCTTGAAGTTTGTCCAAAGAAGACAAGGTGAGGTTTACTCTGGCTGTCATTGAAGATTAGTGGTGGAAAAACAAAACCATGGGCTCAAATCTTGCACTAAGGTATTTGTGTGGCTCGCTCTAGTTATTTACTTTAATTTTAATTTAGATTTACCTCAACCTTTTGGAAAACAGTTTTTTATGTATTTAAAAAAACATCAGAAAACACGAGAAAGCTCTCATTTTGATGGAAATTAATAATAGTAAGATAGTATAACAGAGCCAGAAGCCACTTTCCCAGCATAACGAGAACAGTGCTTATAATCCTACCTACTAACTACACTACTCACATTTTCTATGATTAGGGTATAGTAACTTTGTGGTGCTGCCATTTTTGCTGAAGTAAAGGATCTGGGTATTTGTTCCACCACTGCTGAGGATAGGCACATTGACCAAGAGGCAGCCAGACTTTCAGAGAGACACACTCCATTTAAATAATTTAGCGTCCATTCTTGAGAGTAATTAAGAATAATGGTAGCATTGTCAGCAGCACAATATACCATGCAGGCTCAGCCAAGTCATGTTTGTGGGGGTCCTGGAATCTGTGAGTATGTGTGTGAGCCTGTCATCATTACACCAACCACAGACTTACACAGGCCACAGGCATGTGCCCTAACTCAAGGAAGGCCAGGTTGTGTGTGTGTGTTTGTTTGTGTGTGTGTTCACTTTACACAGGCAGCTAAGGAACATTTAGTGGAGTCCGGAGAAACAAACTCAACGTCAGCAGCGCTGAGACACTGTCACACACAAACACACACGCACACACAGTCATGTCCCCACATGCAGCTGAACAGTTTGTACACATTTACAGCAGCGCACATGTACACACAGACTCGCAAAACCTTGTAGGGGTGAAATTTCGGGTGTGAGACGTTTGGCGTAGCAGCACACTCGCCCACGCCGCGGCATCCTAACCAACAACATTTGCTGTTGTCATACCACAAGAATGAATCAGCACGTCCACTGGCATGCGTTTTCATGCTACTGTATGCTTCCAAAAACTGGAAACAAGTAACTACAGTAAACATTTATCTTAACAGAACAAATCCAGGCTGCAATTCATGAAAATACTGATTAACACTTTTCATTTCTGTTTACGCGTTCCTGTGTGTTTGCACAACCCAAACATAAAGCGAACTCGAGCATGATCTAGGCAGATAGACATTCTTCAAGTCTTTTAATAAAACTTCATGGGCAATAAAAACAGAAATGATTTGCTTATCTACCGTCACAATCTAAAAAGTATGAAAAGCTTTTATCTGCCTGAGTATTTGGTATATCAACCATTGTTATTCTAGCTCTGCTGCCAAACACCATCGACAGACATCCCCGAGTTAACAAACTCATGAGTGAACCGTCAAGAGATGAAAGGGTAAAGAAATGAAGCAGAGTACACAGACGGAATGCATGTTATTTTGTCAGATGAAAGAGATGGCATACTTCTGGAATGAGCATTCGGATCAAACCCAAGCTCTTATGTAAACAACATTTCACAGGGAGGTGTCAAACTTCTGGGTGCTGGCACTGATCACTTCATAGGAGAGAAGCACAATGCTCACTATTCATCTTTGTGGGATGACAATCAGCCGAGTTGAGCAATAAGTGGAAATCTCCCTGTCCTTGGGAAATAATAATTAAACAAAAGACAACTCATTCAGCACAATGTGGTGAGTGTGTGAATGCAGGTGGAGAGCAGGTTTGTTCCACTTATTTAACTCCTAGTTGATGTCAACACAGCAGGGGAAACAAGGGTTTTCACAGAGTGAGTTGATGACATGCTGTTCTTTGATTGGGTTTCATGTTACGTTCCAGGTAATTTACCGGAGACAATTGTTCTCGCTCACTTATTTATATATTGCGTTTCACCTCTCTTAGCCGATCTTCCCCGTGGCATGGATTTGAACCTAATTTAAAAGCATAAGCATTGTTTCAGAGAGTGAGATGAAAAGGTCACCATTACTCACGTTGCTATGTTAATGTTCAGTGAGGATCTGATTTGCTCAGTCTGTATAATGGCTCAGTCCAGCTGGAGTAAAAGTAAGACACTGACTATCTTACGACTAGGAAAAATTGGTGGTTGCTGTACTTTTTGTTTTTCCATTGAAGACCAAATGCAGATTCCCAGGATGTTGCAGTCAATCCTAATCTTAATCCATGAGCCTCTCTTTGCAGCAGGAGACAACAACTCAACTGGTTCCTAATTAGTTATATTACTATATAAAAGCAAGGTTGCAGTGTGCCTATGTCTTTTTAGGTTAAATTCACGTCCTGCAGCTTGTATGTCCCTATTTTTCAATTCAATTCAGTATTACTTGAACTGAAGTTTTCTGTGTATGGAGTTGTGATTTGCAATTTTTTGCAGATTTATTACAAATATTAACATTATTACACAAGCAGATTTACTTTTCTTTGTTATTTTAATTCAGTTCAATTCCCCATTCAATTGCAAACTCAAAGCAGATCCATCACAAACTTAGTCCATCTTATTCCCATTTTATTGGTGTTTTGATCCACTAAAATTGTTGTGAAGGCTGACTGTACTGCAGACCTTATCCATGTCTTCAAAGCAAACCTTTTGAAGACACCAAGATCATACGTTCTTTGCACATGGTCACAAGACTTTTGGTCGTGCTGCCGTTTCCAACTACTCTTTTCCCTAGAGTCACTGTAGCATGCGTGGATGCAAGGGAACCAGTTAGCCTGTGTCTGTCTACAGAGCAGAAAGCTTTTCTCTTTTTTTTTAATACATATATATAAATGTAGGAACAGTTATGTGTTCATCCAAATTTTAATTGCTTATTCATTCAGTTATTCTTGGCAGTGTTAAAGACTATAGTGTAATTTTCCAGATAGAACACAGATTTTTTTTCTGGTCTTTGAACAAGCACTGTGGGCCTAAATTTGGTATTGTGGTGACTTCATAAAGTTCTGCACAGTTGGCATATAACAGTGAGAAAAACAAAGCAGAACACAGGATTTCAAACGGCTGTTTTGTTAAATATAAAAAGTTAAATACTCAAATATCAAGGTTTTTGAGCCATTTTAAAACTCACCCTAGCCTCTCAGGCCTTCAGTCTTTATGCTAAGCTAGGCTAAATCCTAGCTCTACACCAAAAGTCATAATTTCACATTTTTTGAAGTAGGTTCATTAGCTATCTTCCGATGATGCAGATGAGAAGATCAACTTCACTGCCATGATGTAGCCTACTTTTAGATACCTGCCTACTATGCTTCCCCATGCTGGTCTTACATAAGCTAACCAGATAGTTGCAGCCTTTCAGAAAGAAACATTGGTTTGAAACAAGGTTCTCTTAGGGTAGGGACATATTTTTAGCTGAATTATTCATTTGTAATATCTTTGTTATGCTTATTTTTACTTTATTCAGAGATCTGCGTAGGCAAGTGTATGTGGTGACACCAAGGCGCCTGTTTCTTACTGCTGTGAGAGACAGTGTACTCACCAGGGAGGCTAATGGATGACTAGTTTGATCCATCTTGGTGTTCCTTCCATCTGCTACTGCTGCTGTGGTCTCAGGTCCTTCTGTGATGAAGTCATACTACTTTTGAGTCCGTCATTTACCACATGAAGGTAACCTCTCTCCTTTGACTTCAGCTATAAAGGCCTAAAATCTGTAAGTGTGTTGGGCTGAACCAGAAACAAGTGGCTGTGTTACATTGCTGTCTGTAACTGTAACACTACATGAAAGAATCAAAGCAAGAAGAGACATACCTGACCACAATACCCAGTGTTTTTGCTTGGCTCTACTGCCTTCTGGACCTACGCACATGTTTATTTTCCCCTTGCTACTGGCTGTTTAATAAAGAACAGTGGTTCCTCGACCACCTGTCTCTTTCAGATGTATTCTCTCACTCTCCATTCTCCCCATGCGCAGCATATCCACAGCTTGCGCAGCTGTGACCACTTCAGTGTAAACAAATAATCTGCCCATTGTTTTTACAAATTATATCCCAATATGTAATATCTACCCACTTTGCCAGACAAGCAGGCGGTGAACAGATGCACCAGGAGGGGGGTAGAATTGCAGCTGGGGATAAAAATGCCTACTCTTCATTATGGTTGGTCCAGAGGCTTGCTGCTGGCGGCCTGGGGCTGGGACTAGGACAAGGGCCAGGGCCAGAGCTGGCTCAGCTCCTGGCTGCTGTGTACAGTCTGCCTCAGTCACAACCACACTGTGCAAAGCTGCTTCACACATATAATTTACTCATTATTTACAAAGTTTTTAAAGAATTCAGAAAAAAAAGTATTGCAGTTGAGTGAGCTGGTGGAAAATTAATGCAGACTGAGTTGCCATTCAGTGAAGAATAAAATTATATCTAGTTATATAACGCTGAAATATGGCAGGCTTATGGAGTCACAGTCAATTAGCACAGCTGATTGAATGAAGGTAACCACAGAAACCCCATACTTTGAAAAATGAATTACAGTACTGAGGAGAGATAGTTTAACCAGTGACTGGCATAACGAAGTACTAGGGTAACTGTAGGTACTGCTGGTGACCGTGTCTAATCCAGTATGCGCACAGCAGACAGACATTTATGAGGGGCAGGAAATAGATGTCTCTCATCCCTCAGTTCATTCCATAAAGAATCTTCAAGTAGGGAACAGTATGTCTTTATGAGTCCTGAAAAAATATCTCTGTACCCAAGCAGGAGCATCAAAAGCCTCGGTTGTTTTGTAATGGCATGCTTTTGCTCAACGGGGAAGCATCTTATCAGACAAAGGCACAATAATGACCCCAGTGGTTCAACCATTGTCCCTTTAACAGTCGCCAGGCCTTACTCAGAGCTTTTTGCCACTCGCCACCTCCTTTCATACCACCCTGGCTCCCCCAGTCAATCTCATTTGCTTCAACACCCAAAGTCTTTAACGTCCCTGCTTGTTCTCCATCCTTTCAAAAAACTCTGCCTTCAACCCCACCAAAGACAAAGGCCGATGCACAATTTAATTTGTGTAGAGACTTCTCAAAGGTGGAGTCCCTGGTAATAGATAAAGATGTGGAGGAGGTACAGACTTTGATCTCTCTAGGGGGCAAATGGATTGGATTGTCTTGCCTCTCTGTTGGTGGGGCTAAGCTGGTGAGAGAGTGAATGGCAGGGGGCCATATCAAAGGTAGTTATCTTCAGACACTCTTCTCAGCAGCACATTAGTACGCTATCTAAATGTTGATTTGTTTACACCAACATCTAAGGACACCTAAATGGTCTAACAAAAGGAAACACCAAACAAATGTAAATGAGCAAACTAGTTAAGTACACTTTACTCTGTAGATGTGACAACTCTTCCCTTCCACATTGCAAGGTTTTACTATTAAAACTGTCCAGAGTGGAGAAGTTAAAAAGACCCAGTGTTAATTTGAAACATTAAAATTTCCATAATTTACACCCTGCCTCAAATATGCTTTATTTTGTTATTTACTGCCTGGTTCCTCCATTCATAGAACCAAATCTTAAGAGTACAGCATGCTCATTGTCTATGTTGTGGGCAAGGAAATGATTGGGAACACCCTATAGATATAGCAAACAACCATGTTGAGGTTGCTGACTGTGTGTGTTCCTCCGTTGTGGGTGGGAAACATCATATTACTGTCACTCTCACAGCTGACTTTAAGAGAAAGGTATAAATCATAGACATACAAACACCCTAGCGCCCACTCCCAGCCGCAGCTAAAGACGAAGAGTTAAATTTAGCATGTGTGACATCTTTTTCCCTAATTTGATGAACAGGGAATATTTAAGAGAAAATACAGATCAAACAACCTGGTATTTTACTCACCGTATAACACAGAAAACATAAAATGCTTAAACTGAGAAAATGCACCATTTAAGAAATAAATGGAGCTGGAAATGTAAGTGGTACTAAAAAGAAATAGCTGGAGGAACATTTAGTAACTAATTAGGTTAATTGGTAACAGGTCAGTAACATGATTGGGTATAAAAAGATAATTTTGGAAAGGCAGAGAAGTAAAGGTTACTATTCAGCAAAAAAACAAAACAACAACAACAACAAACACCAGTTCTACAAATTGTGAATAAATTCAGAATAATGTATCCTAATATAAAATGTGAATATCTCATAATGTCATTGTAAGATGTGCACAAAGGACAAGACCTGGCTCTCTGATAGTATGAGGATGTATTAGTGCTTATGCAAATGGGAGCTTGCACATCAGAGTACAGGAGTCTGGGTGTTGAGCTGACCCCGCCTGCAGTCCAGACCGTTCAACATTTGGCACATCATGAAGCAAAAATACAACAAAGAAGACCCGGTACGTCTGAGCAGCTAGAATCAAGAACAAGGGAGGTTACACAGGGGTAAACATGCTTGTGTCTTGACTTTTCTGAGACGTGTTGCTGCCATCAACTCAAAATGTTAGTTAAAAATTAGTTTAAACATATGTTTTCTGTGGGCTACTGTGAATAAAATATGGGTTTATGAGATTTACATTGCATTCTGTTTTTATATGTTAAAAAAAAACAACTGTGGCAAACTGTGCTTGGTGTCACAGTTTGCCACTCTCTGTACACATGGCCCACGTGCGGTATTGCAAATAAGCATCTCTATTTTTAGGGACTTTAAAAGCAGTGGCACCCTTTTGGGTCATTCCATATCCTTAGAAAGAGCTCCAGAGATTAACAAATTCTCCTGGCACTCAGATGTGATCCCATTTCTCAAGTCTGTAGTACTGTGAAACCAAAACCAAGCGTAAAACCTCCCTCTATCCTTGGTGTTATTTTTGAAACTCTGCTAAAATTCGGGTTGACATGTTGATTGAAAATGCACAATATTTTGGTTATCTTGCGCATCAAAGGTCCAACTCAGCACATTCCCAAGGGGCTTGAATTGTGCTCAGAAGCCTCAGTCTAGCCTCCTGTTTCTGAAATGTACATTTCAGCCCTTCTCTATGCACATTTCCCATTCTAGCTGTCTCTTTGGCTTGTTTTTCCGCTTGTCATTGGGTGTTGGTAAATATTTGGTGGACAGATATTGCATTCTGAATTGGTACCCCTTTGCATAATAGTTGTTGTGAAGGCATCTCATTGTGTCTCATTTAAGCTGACCACAGTGTATTTTGGTGATGTTGGCAAGGGTTGGTTCTCCACCACTCTAATTAGCATTCCTTCCAGATTAAACAATGATCACTTGACTACGAGTAAGCTAAGGTTGCAGGAAGTGATTTAAAGAGCTGATAGGAACCCATGATTACAAAGCCAATCCTCCATGCATAATGTTTTAATTCAGCATAAACCCCATCACCCCATTTTGTCCCATCACTAATCTTGTCTTAGGTTATCTTCAAACTACCACTTTGCCCTGCAGCTACAGACCTTATCAATTATTGATTATGTCTCTTAGATTAAAGGACCTGCTTTCATTTCCACAAGAATGTGCCCCGCTCTTTGTGTCCACATGGAAGCATTTGCTGGACAGATGGGGTATTTTTCCCCTCTAGACAAGGTCCCACTGGTCAGAAAGGGATTCACAGGGACACGGTAAGTAATGGTGTTGTTGATATCCAATTGTTGCTCTCTTTGAAGTCCAACTACCAGGTGATCTGTATTTGACCATTGATGAGAGATAGAGCGACAGATGGGTAAAAAGGAAGAGAGAGCAGTGAAACACACACACACAAAGAAAAACATGAAAAAGTCATTGCAGTAACCCAGCTGGAACTTCTAACATTAATCACAGAAGCATGTTTTACAACAAGTCATCTTAATTCCTCCAGACAATCCAGGGCTGTCAAATGGCTGCATAATACTACCTCAACCCTCCCCTCCAAGCCTCCCAGACATAATTCCATGTGCTGAGAAGCTGAATTGCCTGAATGTGGGTTACACACAAATGACGGACATTTTGTCTTGGGGTAATTACTAATATGCCACTGTTGTTGCCCAGGCTGCCTGTATCTGGGTTTTGGTTTAAATGTTGGGTTTACTCTCCCTGGGCTGTGTGGCTTGCAGCAGCTTAATCACAAAGCCACAAGCATCTCAGCCATTTTGATAGGAGCCAAACTGGGAATGGCTTCATATGCAACGCTGTTTTTGTTCGTCCTACATATAGCAGCATTTTCTGCAGCATCAGCAGGGCAGCTAAATTGACATATTTCATGTTGACAAGCTGAAAATGTGCATATAAAATGAAAATAAACTCAATTCAGTTGTGGACTTTAAAGTATTAGAAAAAGTAATTCTACTTAACAAGTTTTATTTTTCTTGTGCAAAAAAAAGGGAAAAAGCTCTTTTTTAATCTGCTTGAAGAGACTATAATAGATTTGTTGTTTTCATATTTGTCATCATTATCACACAGTTTCCTGTAGTTTTCCGGTTTTCACTGACAATAGCTGAGGGCATTTGGAGAGAGTTTCCAGACCAGTTTCAAGTTTGGATGAGAGGATGAGTAAGAAACCAAAGCCTTGCAAAAAAGATGAAAGAGTATTAAGTGATGAAAGATCTTCAAATGGACATTAAGAACCACAAGCTTGTGTGAGATAACACAGATCACCAGTCTGTGAGCAAACACATGGGCAGCATTACTCTTATCAGCCAAGGACAGACTCTTCAGCATCAAGTGTCCTGCTCCCATACAATATTTCCCAGCACACAGGTGTTAACAATCGTTTTCAAACGGCCTTGTTTACAAAAACACCAGCATTAAAAAAAAAAAGGATTCAGCGTTACAAGCGACGAGGCAATTAACGCCTGTGTACTGCGTTGAGCGCCTCAGCTCACTGCTAATGGTTTGAGGCCAAGTACCAAGCCTGCTTTTTATTGAGCCTTCTGCTTGTGAAGCGTCCAAATTTTGCCTCAAGAGAGGTGTGGAAACTTTGGCTCGCTGGAGACGAGAGGCATTTTTGTTGTGCTGTATGTGTAATTTACAATCAAGCTGATATACGAAGAAAACTTGCTACTGTTGACTCCTGCAGTGCAATCACATAAAGGTTCATTCTCATTTCATTTCCTTTCTCACGTTTTACTTTGCATCAAGTCCTCTGATCTGAATGAGGTGACCTACGAGTTCACATCACATATTTTTACAAAGAAACAGTTTTTCTAGTTTGGCTTCTTTACATCACCACAGCTGATTTTAAACAAACAATGAAGGTGTGATTGAAGTGCAAAGTTTCAGCTTTAATTATAAGGGATTTAACAAAAGTATTAACTTAACTCTTTAAGAATTACATACATTTTATATCTATTTTATATATGAACATCACCAAAAGCTGAGGTTCCTCCCTTGAGATGCTCTGCAAGGCTGTTACTGCAGCTGCCTTCAGTTGTTGCTTGTATGTGGCTCTGTTTGCCTTCAGTTTAGTCTCCAGTAACTGAAAAGCATGCTGTCTTTGACTGAGTTCAGGTGATTGACTTGGCCGTTGAAGAGTACCCCATTTCTGTGCCTTTAGAGACTCTTGAGTTGCTTTAGTAGTATGCTTCGGGTTATTGCACTGTGAAGACTGATCTTCATGTTTTGCAGCATTTGTCTGAATCTGAGCACAGCGTATAGCTTTGTGCACTTCAGAATTCATCCTGCTGCTTCTATTTGCAGTCACGCTATCAATAAACACTAGTGACCTGGTTCCGCTTGCAGCCATATATGGTCATGCTATAGCATTGCCTCCATGTTTGACAGACAATGTGGTGTGCTTAAAGTCATGTTTTCCTTTTCACTTCATTCAGGTATAAGTTAAACTTTGTTTAATCTGGCCAACGATGAATCCAAGCCTGAAGTATGCAGGATCTCTTAGATTCTTTCATTCTAATCTGACCTTCCTACTCCTGAATCTACTCCTGGTTTTGTGCCTTGTTGTGAACCCTTGGTATTTAAATTCATGAAGGTGTTGATTGCAGACTTTGACAATAACATACCTACCTCCTCACCAGTATTCTTGACTTAGTTTGGTGTTGTGTTGTAAAGGTATTTTTTATTTATTTATTTTTTTGGCCAAGGAAAGAATTCTGTCGTTATCCACTTTAATTGTCTTACACGTTCCTCTGGGACTTCCGGTGTTGCTAAGTTGGAGTTGCAGTGCATTCCTTCTTTTTAAGAATGTTTCAGACTGTTGATTTGATTAGAGAGCTTTAGCTATCTCTCTAATAGGATTATTTTGGTCTTTTAGCCTAATGATGAACTTCACTTGCATCAGCAGCTCTTTGGATCCCATACTGAGAGCTTCAGCAAACAGCTACAAACCAGTTCACAAAAATGACGGCAATTCTTAAACAAATACTGCAATACCTTTGTTAAACTGTTGAATTAAAGCTAACTCTCCACTTCTGTCATATCTTGATTGATTGATTGATTTAAAATCAAAGGGTGCACAGAGGCCAAATTCCAAAAATGTTTCAATAATATGTTGAGATGAGCTGCAAATGGAGCGAGCGGAGTGTATTTTTGTGAAAATAGTCTCTTGTGTTAAAGTCAGTGTTTTGCCAGCCCATCAATCCACACTGACCTCCCCCATACAAGCATGTAATCTTCCTAGTTTGCTTCAGTCAAACTTACTTTCTTATTAAGGGAGGACAGTCTCTTATATTTATACAAGTCTGTCCTCAGAAACCAATATTTCAAGTTTCTGTCCCTCATTTTACCACTTGTATTTTGCGGTTCAGTCCTTTAAAAAAAAGAAAAGAAAAAGTTGAGTTGTTCCTCTCATCATCCCATGCCTTTTCCTTTTCTTCTTCCGCTTCACTTTCCCTCTGATCTGTCACAGAAATTGCAAGGAAGTGAACCCCAGCTCCTCAGAGATCCTTGAGGACATTGTCAGGAATGTGTGTCCTTCCTGACATTACAACACTCTTTATCAACTAACAAGAGGAGTAGGAAGAGAGCAGGGAGGAAGAGAGAAGGATGTCAAGATGTTAGGAGCAGTTAGAAGTCGGGGGGAAAAAAGGGAGCTCTTTGTGGTTGCTTATCTGACAGGATATGAAGCAACCCAATGGCTTTGGCATTTGACAAAATAGCTTCCTTCAATGGGCATTCAGTAGAGGAAGCATCCCTTGACATGAGGCCACATAAGTCTGAGCAGCTGACGGAGGGACAAAGAAAGAACAGGAGAGTTTCAGGAAGAAAAAAGACAGCCGGAGGGTGTTTTAGAAGTTCCGTATTTTGTTAATTGCCCAGATAAGATGTAGCAATTTGCCAGTAGTTGTGATGATTATCAATGGCAGCAATTTAACAGATGTTAGTGCACATTTAGAGCTTTTAAACACATCAGTCTTTCCAGCACAGACTAAAGGGCACTTCTAACAAATTTATAAATCCAGGAGCAGAAGATCAACCCTC
Source organism: Mchenga conophoros (assembly GCF_057382185.1). Lineage (NCBI taxonomy): Eukaryota > Metazoa > Chordata > Actinopteri > Cichliformes > Cichlidae > Mchenga > Mchenga conophoros. Next base: position 14,987,201 of record NC_140538.1, read on the forward strand.
CAAAAGATACTTAAAGTTCGTGCATGCACGAATGCACACAGAGCATCAGACACTTGCACACACATGCACAACTGCTTGAATATTATTTTTGTTAATGGGATCTAAGGGGACATCATTCTCCTGATGTGGTGTAATTGAAGCTGCTGTATTAAAGGGTTGTGTTCCTCTCCTGCTGTTGAGACACAAAGTACTGCAAACCTCATCCCAGTTATTAACCCAGGAAGTCCGCACGGTGCCTGCACTCTAATGAAAGAGGTCAGAACGCATTATATTTATTTATTTCATTTAGACGTTGCCCTTTTGACCGAAGCGAAGCTATCCGGTCCTCTGTGTTCAAATCTCTGATGGTTCTGTTATCATAATTTTTGATTATTTTCTCTCTAATCATACCAGTGGATAAAAACAGGAAAATTACACTGGCAGTTTTTCATTCATTCATGCATGCTGTAGTAAATCTACCCTTTTTTTCCTACTTTTGGGAGAGTAAATAAAGTAATGGAAAGAAAATAAAAGAGAGATTTCAGCGCAGGCTTCCGAGGGAACTATCACCTGATCGGGAGCATTACCTTTTGAACTTCATGAGAAAGATACACAATAGATTTGCTGTCATTAGGATTAGCCATGTCTTCCCCAAAGAAACATTTAAACCATCTCATTATGTGGTTAAACCATGCATTTGTATCACAGGCTGTCCCCATTCTGTCATCTAGTTACTCTTTAATATTGAAATTGTACATATTTCTTTGCTTTCCTTCTCTTTAGCCACAGCATTTTTAATCAATTCTGTCTGTGTGTTTGCTTTTTTTTTTTTTTTTAATCAACTGTGCACAGATATTTTCCATTCATTATGAACTGATGTTTTCATCTGCCAACATTTACAGATAAATCTAATTTGCCCTGTCCACACCCCATTCTTAACACAATAGGCCTTCTTCTCACAATACAACAGCTCCTTGTCTTTAAACAAATTAACAGTAATGCATCTTAATGGGGTTGAAATTACAACCCCTTGTTGCCAGAGGGCAATTTCTGACAGGGACTTGTTATTCTGGATCTAACCAAACATCTGGAGTTTCCCATAATGCACTTTTTATTGGTCCTCTAGCTCTATCTCTATTTTTCACCTGATTGGACGTGTTTCTTAAGTGTATCTCCCGAGGAATGCCATCCTTGTTGTGTATCCAAAGATGAGATTAAGTCTTCAGCTCTCAAAACACTCCTGATTTTCTCACACAGGGCAAAAACCAGTCACAATTGCATTGTTTCCTTTCCTTTGATGTAGGATTTGAGCCCTGACGGACGTTTAATATCATTAACAGTCAAAATCAGGGGTGGTCTTTCCTGATGTTAACAGCTCACCCTGCTTTTTGTCTCGCTGATTCCAAAAGACCAGATTTTTCCCAGGCTGTTGAACATTCACTGAATGGTTTAATTGCAAGCAGACTCAAAGAGATGGATATTTGAATCATGCTGAATAAAATATGTCTCCATCTGGATTCGATAAGTCCATAGATGAACACCATCTGATGCTTTACACTTCAAACAATTACATTAATTCCAGGGCACCTACTATACTTTAAGGCGCTAATCATAGAGCAGGCACTTGGTTAGAAAATATGCAGTTTCATGTTATGAATACTTCACGTTGCATCAGCCCAGAGGAGGGAAAAAAACACAATGTACTTGTTAAGAATAGCAAAATACATGAAACAAATTGGCCTCTTGATGAGTGAGAACTATTAGATTTTATCGCATGCATGGATAGTCTCCTCTGAGACAAGGGATTGAAGGGTTTCCACTTTTTAATACCAAAACAGTTTTTAAGAATGTTTGGAAACAACACAAACATTTGCCAAAAGATCTGCTGCAATCCCTGACTCAATAACATTTACACACCAATAGCTCTGATCACAAGAGTTCACAAAATATGTGTCAAAACAGGTCGCAGAGGAAGCATGAATCTATAATTATATAGATGGTATAATTATGAATCAAGCGCATATACAATTCATGGTATAATTATGAACCTCTGCAGCTATAAGCCACTAATGGGAACTGGGAGTGTGGAGTTATTCAACATGCAGACAGCTAATTACTGTGTAGGCCTCGTTAATTGGTTATGCCCCCTGTTTAGAACGGGAGTGTGATCAGGTTGGCAGATTTATGGAGTGGCACGACACAACACTGATGTTTTGAAGAAGCATTTTTTTGGGGCCAGATTTCAACTGCATTTACCAGAATATGTGTGAGTAGTGTGTATTACAGGGGCTGAACAGATAGATTTGTTTGCACTGAGGACATTTGATCTTGCCTTTAAAACAAATGGGGATGTGACATCTGCCACTGTTTGTGTGATACTGATACTTTCACACGTGATAAAGATGAAAAGGGAAAAAAAGCAGGCTTGCAGAAGCATCCAAACGATTAGCTTTGTGGTAGTAAAAAAGAGAGAGAAAGCATTTAGATCACCAAAGCAGCTTGGTTTTGTATGGAAACAACTGCGGCTGGATGTTTGGTTCTCATGGAAGCCACATGACAGGGAGGTCATGAGAAAGACAGCAGGCCAGGCGCTGTGTGTGATCCCACCACACTCGTTCTCCACCACACTTTTGATGTTTCTCTCCTCAACTTTTATCATTGCTCCATGAGAGACCCTTACTCTCACTGTCAGTGAGAGCAGACACTCACGCACACACACACACACACACACTCCCTCTGCTCTTTCTCCATCTAAGTAGAAGCTTGGCTACTGCCGCCCATTTCCAGCTTCACACAACTATTTTAACAAGCACAGAAATCATTTAGCGGACACTTTCCTGGATCATAAAACACCAAATGATGGCTTTGGGATCCTTAGCTTTTATTGATCTGTGATCTCCGATCAAATGTATATAACCTGGGCCAAGTCTAGTCAGCTTTGAGGAGAGGAAATGGGGGGTGTAGGACGAGGATAAGGGAAATGAAGAAGGGGGGCTGTTCATGTGAGGCTGAAATGTGATATGGAGCCTGTGTCGCATTAGCCTTAACGGGCCGTGTGGCAGACGCACTGGCACCACGGAGTGGAGAAGACGGGTGGAGGAGGAGGACTCAGAGGAAGATGAGGGAGGCCAACCGGCCGACGGTCTGACGCAGGAGGACTATATGGAGCTTATGCAGCAGGAAGGAATGTCATCATCCCCACTGGATTTTCTGGCACCTCCCCAAACAAAGACACAAGAGAGAGGGAGCATGATGCTTATCCCTGGATCTAAGTCACCTTTGTACCCACAGCACACACATCATCACACATCTCCTGTCAGCCTGTCATCCCGCAGGGTCACGGTCAAGCTGGCGCTCCATCTCTGTGTGTCATGTTGTCTCTCTCCTGCTCTGTAATTTCCTCTTTTTTTTTCCTCTCCTCTTTCCCGGAAAGAATGTGCCTCCTGTTCCTCTACCAGTTAGTGTCGGGGGGCAAAACAACCCATTTCAGTGTCTGACTCAGCTACAGACTCTCAGAGGTGCCTGAAGGATTCCAAGAATTCCAGCATTTGCACCCACAACTGTGACACTACCTGAGGGAATGCCATACAGATCATACCAGACACTTCTTGTGCATACTCATGGCTTATCTTCCCGCAGTTTCATCTTCAGATGTCAGAATTTAAGATCAGGGGTGAAAAGAAAGTAATTGCACTTGAAGCTGAGTGGATTATTGCACAAAACATTCTTTCTGTGCACATTGCATGACAATGAATGGAAGGAAGAGTGATGATGACAGAGAGGATAAAGGAGAAACAGAGGCAAAGAGAGCAACAGAGAAAAGGAGAGACAGAGCCAGAGTGAGATGAGTGGAGGGGTAATGACTAGGTCTGCTCAGGACAGAGGAGGCGGCAGAGGGGGAAGCGTCTCCGATCGTCTCCTCGTGGCTCCTCTTTGGCGTCTGTGATCCTCGGACCCTTCACGCAATCTCCCTTATTACAAGGCTTCCCCTCTCCACACGGGCACCACTACAAAATGGAGCAATTACATTTAATTAGGCTGCAGAGGGTAGCTAGCCTGCCCCATCCCAAAACCTCAGAGAAGTGCAGACTTCAGGTAACACAACGGTCGGGGAGGACTTCAAAGAGATGCAAAATTACAGCGCCATTAGTGGAGCCACCACAGAACTGCTGTGAAGCCAGGGAATCATTTGACCCAGAGAGGTAGATTCAAAGGAGTTAAACTGAAAAGCAGGCCAGTGGAAAAAAAAAACATCTCAACAGCAAAGATTAAGGGACAGACCAAGCACTTTTTTAAACATTGTTTGTCTTGCATGAGAGACTTTAAAAATAAAGAGTCTTTACAACAACTATTAGTTTCCCTCATACCTACAAAGGTATCTTTGTAGCCTCTCTGGAAGGATGCTCATTTGGGCCATGTCAAACATTTTGTGGTTTAAAAAAAAAAAAGAAAATTCATTTTGCTCCAAAACAAACAAATCAAAAGTAAGTGACCCGTTCTAGGCTCTCCTGGAAAGATGATATTCAAAGCTATGCCACTTTATCTGGCTTCTGCTTGTAGCCCTGGGGTTCGGTTCACACAGGGCATGATTACCCTAAAAATGTTATTGATGCTGACTCACATGGTCTCCAACCAGAATGGAAAATTCTGACTTGAATGCTATTAGGCATGCTTTGGAAACAGGAACACTGCTGTTTAAAGACACAACAGCCACACAGGTGAGGTAAGAAACAAAAATGACTCATCCAGCATTTTTTCCAATTTTTCTTGTTGCTTGTAGTGCAATTAAGTGGACTTAGTCTAGTAATGGATTGTGGTTTTTTGCAGCAAATTAAAGGACAGCTTATGTTCCACTATAAATGAGTGGTGGAACATAACAAATGGTGCTTGTTAGACGTCTGGGGAAAAAAAAGAATCACTTCACTGCACCTTTCAGTGTCTCATGTTGTCTTCACTTCCATCAGTCTTTTCTAGTAGGGATGCAAATGCACAAGAAAGTCCAACATTCATGTCATATTTCTGCATCTTTTAAAGCTCTAACACATAGCTGCACTATTTGTGCAGGCAATTGGGATTTTTTTTGTGCCTCCACTGGATAGATGATAATGAAAAGACAGGACACAATCAGAGATAAAGGAGGGTATATGTAGCAAAGGTCCCAAACTGGGCTAAACCACAGTGGTCACCAGCACCAGACAGGGGATAAAACCTTAAAGCAATTACTGATCCAGATTTAAATAAGGTGAGACAATGCCTTTTAGAAGACTAATTTGTCTTTTAGGAATTATAGAAGCTGAAGCTAATTTTGCATCTTAAACTACCACACTACCCAATGGAGTCGCCGCATGGAGCTGCTTGTCTTAATCTGTTGCCCATATTTCATAAACACAAACAATAGTAAATTTTCATTTTCATTTTCATGCCTTGCCTTGGTGCTTACTAAACCGTTCTTTTGCACATGTTAATGTGTCTTTTGTAGTTGACTGTGACTCCATAAAGGACGGCCAGTTCTCTCTTTTTTTTTTCCCACCACAAATTAGTTTCATGCTGCGTCATGATTTACTGTCTCCGTTATAGTAATCACAACCAGATCTGCGCTCACCGTAGACTTCTGCAAACTGCTGGAAACGTTGACAGCCAGCCAGTCATACCGTTGTCGCCTGAGCCGCCAGTGCTCTGAGCGTGCAAGGAACACTAGACATACTTCAGGGACTGGGCTGATGGTGGACTGTAGTGTTCGAGTGTATCCACCCACTGGATTTTCTTTTGTTGTTGTTTTATTTAGTATACTATGTGGTTAGCAATTATAATACTATCCCCTATAAAATGCAGATACAAAAATAAATTCTGTTGAAGAAAAAAACGGAGAAATACAAGCAGTATGCTAGAACATTCGACTGAATGTTGAGTGCATGTCATAGGAAAAATGCCTTGATTATATCCTTAAAATGCACGACATTTTAAATGCATACGTAGCTCACATACTGGATCAGGAACCAGGAAACCAACAGGAGTCTACATCCAATTACAAAAGAAAAAAGACTTAGTTGTTCTCACAAGGGCTTCTTGCATGTGATAAAGTGTTTATATATGCAGCACGACGACTTCACATACAGTAAACTATTGAAGAAGACAGTGTGTCTCGCTCCTACATCCTGAACTTGGTCTGCTGTGGTTGGATCTTGATGACAACATGATAAGACCAAAAGCATTCCAGCGTTCATCAACTGCTATCTGAACAAAGCCTGTCTCTACTTTAGACAGCATGCATCTCTTTAAAGGGACGTCGAACTTAAATGCAGCGTCTGATGATGGTCGCAGCCTGGAGATACAGATACTAATGTAAGTCTCAGGATAAGAGTGAGCAGCACTAATACTGTCTAGATAAAAGCACTTCACTTGTTTGACATTTTATGAAAAGCACATTCCAATAAAAAAAGAATGGCACATTAAAGTGTCATCGTATTTTCACCAGCAGAAGCTTTGTGTCTTTCATGACAGAAAGATACGGCATGCTGCACCAAGCTTTCACCGCAGCCGCATGTGGAATCACTCCCTCTTCATCTGGTTTTCAGCGAGTCCTAGGGTAAGGTGACTGACTTAACCTGTCAAAAATATTTTCATCTAGTTACTTTCCTGTTTTATCATCGTCCTGCTGGTCATTGAAGTGTCCTGTGTCTTTTTGACAAAACTGACTGAATCTCAGCACACGCTCACATCTCTCCATTCACTGTGTTGCTTCTGTCCGCAATGAGGTCTTCATTAAATGCCAGCGTTCCACACACATAAGCATCACCACTATATTTGACAGATGAGGCGGTGCTCAGGGTCTCAAACTGCAGTCCTTTTCACATATTTTGTTCTTTCCATCATTTCTATTTTCATAAGTTGGTGGCAGAACCCCACCTGTTTCTTTTATGTTTGTTTGTTTTGGGGTTTTTTGCAAACTGCTGTGTGGCCTTTCTGTTTTTTGGGCTTATCACTGGTTTGCAGCTTGTTCTGTATAATCCAAGGTTCTGTTAAGTCTGTTTTTCTTCTTCTTCTTCTTAACAGTGCCAGTTAATTCATTTTGGTTCGGTCATCATATGACTCATTTTCTTCAATCTATAAAGTGGTTTGCCCTTTCCAAGCTGTGTTTTACTATGAACCTCATTATTATCTTGTTCTCTTACATGGTCACCTTTTACCTCATCATAATGACAGCCAGGCACAGTCAAATCTAAACAGAAACTCTCACTACACGGCGAGCCACATGTGACCTCTTTTTGAACAAAATCACTAACCTAGCATATTTTAATTTGCAATTTGACCACTGTGTGTAAAAATGCTAATATGTTTCAGGCAATTCTATCAGTACTGATATTAACTTACTCCTATTAAAGCCTTTCAAACTGAATTTACTGAAGCACATGCCCAAAACAACAAAAAGTTAAGTAAATAAATAAATAAAAAAGTGCAAATATCCATACACTTGCAGTCTGGACTGGACTGCTCAGTGAAGTGAAATTAAGTGGGAAGCAATATCTTGTCTCTGAATGGTTCAGAGAACGCGGATATGAGGCATGTGGTGCACAGCTGTGTTTAGCCTGAAGCAAGTCCAAACTTTCCTAGAAATATATATTACTGCAACAAAGGTGCTCCTCGAGCTCTTCTATCAGGATGTACTCACATTCAGCTGTATAAATTTAGCAAAATCTACACAACAGACGCTTACGATGAATATAGCTACTGCATGATATGTAACATTTAAAAAAAATAAACAACTTTGTCAGAGATTCAAATGCGAGATAAACTAAAACATTTTGTAAACACATTCTATATTTTATAGAAAAATTGCTCCTCCAAGCTTCCATATGTTATGCTTTATTCCCAAACCCACACATCCAAACAATGTCTGGCACGAGCCTCGCACATTACTGGGTCAGACAGTGCGCTTGTCCTTACTTATCTATGCAAGCATGTCATTGGTCACATGTGCATGGCATTAACAAAGACATAAACAAGGCAGGGGTGTACCACAGCCCTATGATTAAGCTGATTTATGAAGATGTCAAAATGCACTCCGCAAAAAATTTGATCCACTTTCCCTAAAAAGCAGAATGGATGAGCATTTAATGTAGCGGCCTTTCTTGGTGACATCAAATTGCAAAATGCTCTGAATTATGGCCGCCACAACATTCTTTAATAAGTAGGAAAGCTTAAATTTGAGAGGAACTCATATTTAAATATACACTTTACAAACAACAAATCACAAAGGCCACTGAGGTTGTAAAACTTTGCGAATCATCATCACCGCTGGAGTTCCCTAACAATGACATCCCAGCTCTGAAAAACAGGCCTGACTACAGCATCTCCGTCTCAGGAGCAATCAGTGAATTCTGAACAGACACTGTACAAAATGCACTGTGGGCAACATTTCTGCAACGTCCTACTGTATCATAAATTACTTGTTAGACCACCATGCTACCAAACCATAAGCAACTCCTAAAGGGATCAAACTTATGTTCAAACTCCTTTAACTGATAAAGAGCTGAAGCCATGAGTGACATTATACTTGTTTCTACCCCACTGTCAGCGATTTCTTGTAAAATTACTTTCTCGAAGACGTCCAGAATAAATTTTTACCTGCCCAACACTTTGAAATCTCACTTTTATTTCCAGAAAAACTACAGCTCAGAAATGTACAGTTTGGTTTCCTATCATTAACCATAATTTCAAGATAATATTTATAATATAAATCCTAATCCTGCACGCCTCTGCTGTTCCTGCCTGTACACTTGGAGAGGGTGATTGGTCAAATTTAGCTGCTGTACTCCACGGGAAAATGGACCATACAGGTTGCAAAACTCTCCCTCTTGAGAGGTCTCTCTCCATTTCTTTTTCTCCCTTGTCCTCCTTTCAGTAAACACCTCTACTTTGAGACGAGTGGCAATTTTCATCTCACTGATTGAAGAGTAAAGCTGCTGCTGGTCCGCCACACAGACTCCTGTCCTGCCCTGCCTTGCTCGCTCTCTCTGTGCTATCAGTCATTTGAAGTACCTCCCCCATAATCTTAATCCTTCAAGTCTCAAGGCCCCTTAGGGACTGAGTCTGAGCCCTCGGTGTCTGGTTTGTTTTCATTTGCTCTTCAGACACTAAGCTGCAAAAGTGACGAAATTTTAACTTCGAAAAAAAAAAAACTCTTTTTTTTCAGTATTGTGGCTTTGTGCATACATTTACATGTGCAAGCTTTTAAGTATGTTAAGACGCACGGACAACAAACAAAACTTCCCTAACTCCCAGCCATTAATGAGTCAACTGCTTATAATAACACAAAAAGCCACTTCATTTCTCCTGCCTTAATCTGCCAGTAGCCTGTCCCATTAATAGCGCTGCTTAATTGTAATGACTGTGTTTGTCTTGGGATGAACGAAGCTCTTGGATGGAAGGGAGGCGGCAGCCCTAGACCACATCAGCAAGGCTGGGCAGTGGTGACGACTAACAGCTCATCAGTATTGGAGACGGAGGCCACCTCATCAAAGACTAAATCAACTAAAGTGTCCCCCCACAGATTAGAACCACGAGCGGCTGAAGCCTCAAAGCAATAGGATAATCTGAACCTCAACTAATAAGAAGAGAAAACACTAAACTAACCACAGATTGTGTCTAGACAGAGCCTTAATCAACTCTGATGACTTATTCTAAGGACTTGCAAACGAGTGTACTGACATCACTGGGTGTAGTTTCATAAGTATATAATGCCGAGAGGCACACATATGTTTGAATGGGGAAAAAACTGTTTATTTGGATCGCAAAGTTAAAAATATTAGACAAGTAGGGAAAAAACACTATCTGACAACAAAAACAAATGTTGACAATAAAAATGAACAGTTTTCAGAAGAAAACGGTTGTTTGTTTGTTTTTACACACGTTCAGCTTTGAGCTCTGCAAGCAGTTAATTTAAAAGACGTGCAGCAGAGATTATATGTTGTTTTAAATCTAGTGGCTATTAAAGGTGTGCCTCAGGACCCTCAAGCTTTTTGATATGGCATGTGTCAGAACTACACAGACCTCAAAGCTGATTCTCAAGTTCTCAACTGAGCCGACTGCGCAGTGATTTTCCATAAATGACATCTGCTTTCAAACAATTACAAATTTCTAGGTCATGTTGGATAATTAATTCTTTTTTTCTTCTTTTATTAAAACAATTTGTACCTCAAAATCAGCAAGGGCCTGCATCAAAGTGGTTACATTTAATAAGTCACAAAAGTATAGAAGATATTAATATTAATTCTTATTATTAAAATATATTATTATTAATATAAGATTGTTATTAACTCATTTGACTTTAATGTGTCACTTAAATAATTAATCTAAGCAAAAGTAAATTGTTAATAGACTGACATATGGTAAGGGTGATAAAAACTGTAATGAAAAAACAAACTAAAAAACTACTCAGCATTTCTCCACCCCTGCACGCTGGAATCCCACAAAATATTAGAAGTTATGTACAAACTTCAGTGAGGCCCGATTATTGAGATTATAATATTATTCCAGTATTTCACATTGAGCTGTTATAATACCATCTATTAGATGTACATATACTGGCCCTTGAGTCATATGTTGTGTGCAATATTTGCAATATTGAAGAAGTGGAATGAAAACCGCTTTCCTTTAAATACTGTACTTGTTTAGATGGACAGGAGAGCACCTGCAAAATAATAATTAGCTCCGAGGATAACTCCAGACTGCAGCATGTGATGATAACACTATGCTTGATGAGAGGCACAAAACAACATGCCTTCTTTGCATTTCTCTCACTGCCTCAGTTGATGTTCCTGCATGATGAAAGCATCCCATAATCCCGCTGGAATGGCAGTGGACAAAACACGGATAAGAGCAGGGAGGAAATTGCAGTACAAACAGCCTGATGAGTGCCAGAGACACGGCCCAATGAGTATGGTCTGGTCTATGTTTGCACAGGACCGAAACATGTAGATTGAAGCTCAAAGCCTCTCTCTCCCCCCTCTCTTTCTCTTTCCCTATGTGTGTGTATGCATTGAGCAACACACTGAGGTTGGTGTACTAACAGAGAGCCAGGGCAACAGGTGATTCAGTAGACACTTCTGCAGAAGTGGATTCCCATGGGATTTGTGGCCAATTTTTTTCCACTCTGCCTGTTTCCTCTCCCAGATCCCAGAGGTGTGATCAGAATGACTTTAGCTAAGATCTGTTGTGGATTATTGACAGGCAAAATCTGACTCACAATAAACATCTCTCCCTTTTTCACATGAATTGAGCAAGGCACAAGGTTTTGGATGATAATCTTTTCTTCCTCTCAGAAAGCATCTAATTGCATTGGCTGGTAAGCCCACACAGAATGGTATGCAGTTATGAATGGTGTGTTTACGCAGGTCGTTTTCATGTGAAGTGTATGTTTGCTCTCATATTGCATATAATTTGCCCAATAACACTCACATCTGCTATTAACTTACCACAGAGTTACTTCAGGCAAAAACACAAGGGCTTGATGCTTTGTGTTGTAGTCTGGACGGCAAAAACAACAACAACAACAGCAACACAGCGCTGCAGTTTTTGTGCCCGAAAATTTCAATTGTAGGTTTAGAATTATAAAATTCAGCTCCCGTGGAACGCAGACATCCAAAACATCATATTAAATAGTTGTTTTCGTTAACTCTATATATAACCAGCCGCGCAGTGGCGACATATGCAGATATTAAAAAGACATCAACATCCAAAATCATTGTTAGAGCAGCATGAAATAGGGGGATAGTGCCATATTCGCATTGTCCCTCCACACACAACCATAGCTAAATCAGTGGCGCCACAGCCACAGAAGCAGGTAGTAATAAGGCTCTGGATGGTGGCCCATAGATGTGTTAGCTGATGTGTTACTCAGAGGGCCCCTATGAAAAGACCCCAGGCGCCTATCCCAGTGCCTGTCTCCACAGCACTAAGCGACCATTAGGCTGGATTTAAAGGGCAAGACATTTAGGCTGCTGTCATCTTGTGTCAGTCCACCACAGGGACCGCGCCGTGGTTAAACGGGCTCGTAAATAAACACCACAGGCATACAGGCAGGGAGCTGAGCTGTGGTGCTGCTGCTGCTAGTAGTGGGGGAGTTGACCGCAGGTTTGGACCAGAACTCTTTTCAACGCCCCTCTCCCCCACCCCCGCCAGCATCTCCATGATTGCCAGACGTAACCTTCAACTTCATAAGTCATCGACTAGACTGACAGCTCCCCACACAGTCGCTTTGTCCCTGTCTTGCTTTCTCTTCTCCATCTTTCTTTCTCCTCTTCTCCCACGCACACATTTTGCATCTGCCTCACACTGTCCCCGGGCTCTGCTCAGAGACAACACCACCACCATGGTGGTGGCGACAGCAGTGATGGAAAAACTGAGGGCTTCTTTCTGAACAGCCCTGGGGTCCCACAACCCCTCCCCATCTCCTCTTCCTCTCCCTCTGTCTCTCCCCTGTCTGTCTTCTTCTGGAGTGAGGACCACACAGATGTTCCAAACCACATCCAAGCAGTCTGGCTGTGATGAGCACATTTGCACACATAGTGTAAGCTAACAATCTGCCAACAGCTAAAATGTGTCTGAATATGTCCTAGCACTAATCTTTGTCTAAGACAACGGCCACTGGAACTAAAATTGAAGCTGCTTACGTAATTCTGGTAGACTTACTGGGAGACACACACTTATAATGGCAAATTATCACATGGAATACAGGATGAGCTGTTGCTTTGGAAACAGGGCGAACAACTTAATACCTCATGGATGCCTGCTGAAGACTCTCAGCAGTAATGTTTTGATCATCAGAAATAAGACCAAGTATAACAATGTTTGCAGAAAGGCTTGTGGCTGAAATCACTCAAGAAATGAGTGTACTGAGCAAGAAAGCCATGGATTAAGAATGTATTACTGTCAGGAACAGCTTAAATGATGCGATTCAGTCAAACTCCACTGAATAAAAAGGAATATAACAAGAGTTACTGAATGCCACGTCCTCTTTGAGTAATCAGCCATCTTTACCAGCCTTGCAGACATCAATGCAAGTATGTCTCAGCCCCTGTCATTTAAGACAGCTACTGTTTTAATGCACCAAAAACTATTCAAACCCCTCAATTACTCTTCATGTGAATACTCGGTGTGTGTGTGTGTGTCTGTGTGTGTGTGTCTGTGTGTGTGCTGATCTGAAGTCTGTGGTTTGGTATGGTTTGGCGGGTGTGGGAAAGTGTGGTTAGAGCTACACTCACACAAATAGCGGTTTTCTGTGTGAGCAGACAGTGAAATTCTCATTTTAAGACAACAACACAGTGTGTACCTCGAGGCTCGCCAGTGGCCAAACCACACGATGTTTAAATCATTTTGGCTTAATTGCTTTTTAACAAGGCTCCCTCCTGCGTTGACATTATACATTAACACTGTGGGTGCTGAAAGCTCGCAGTCTGACAAGTTTAGCCACGTTCAAATACGTCTGATTCACAATAACAAAAGGGAGACTTTTTTTGTGAAAACTCCATTATGTGCCTTTTCCAGAAATACCAACAATAAAAGCAGAAAAAGCCTCCAAACTGCATTAGAATCCACTCCTGTGTCTCAAGATCTATCAAAAACACATTTAAATCGTTACTTTGTGTCCACGAATGATGTCCAAGTGTGGCATAGACATTGATCAGAGGTAGCTGGCATATATAGGATGTGATCTGACCTTGTATCCAGTGATAGAGCAGCGCATGATACATGGTACAAACACAGGACTGCCACTCATAAACCCCTTCATTAGTAGAGCCAGACAGTGTGGAGCATGTATTTTACTACACACCCAACATTTCAGAGAGAATATAACCTTTGGGCGGGATGTCATAGGACCGGACTCACTGAGCTGCACTGTGTGTATGTGTGTGTGTGACCTGTCTGTCAGTTAAACCTTACTTTGGGTTTTGAGTACATTTCCAAAATAACAATGTGCAGCACAGAAATTATAAAGCACTCAAGATGTACAATATATAGTTATGGAAACCAAAAAGCATTCGAGATGACTTCTGAAATGGCATTAAATCAGATGGCACACGCTTTGCGCACACAACGGCCGACCAAGGTATAGAAAAGTCAAAACAAAACGGAGACATCCTAATATCCTTGAATTATTTTGAAAGCACATCCCCAGATAGCTCTGACTGCGGTCATTGGGCACCTATTTTGGAGAGGCACAGTCTTAAATAGCTTCAGGAAATGAGGAGATGATGATGGACTTCTACTCTCTGCCTAAGCGCTGCTCGCTGAAAATAGGAGTGATGTGTTGTTTTCTACATGTCAGAAAGAAGGGAGCAGAAAATGATCAGTATAAAAGAAATGTTTACCAATTAGGTAGGCGCTGGAAGCAAAAAGCCACTGATCCACACAATAATAATATACCATATTTATACAGAGCAAAGCAAAAAAAAACAACTTAATTTTAATACACCAAAATGCAAGGACATTAAAAAACCATCAAAAGATGAGAAAAGATGTGACTTTGTCAAGTTAAACAACAACTTTCATTTCTATTTTGGTCAAATTTGCAGCACTTGTTCACTTAGTGAAATACTATCCCACACAAGATAAATAACCAGTCATGCTGCAGGGCCTCTAACGTCCAGAGACCATAACAGTGAATTGCATTATGTATAATTTCCACCCTATCAGCCACATTGGAAACATTTTTTATCACTTCATTTGCCTTGTCATTTCAAAGGCAGATGTCAAGCCCCAGCTGTGAGTTCCAGGCGCCATCTTGTGGCTATTTGCGTACAACATCTGGGATCACTTGAGGCCAAAAACACGCAATGAATTAAACATTTTCAGAGCACTTAGAGTTATTTAACGTTACAACAAAGAGCCAATCTTTCTTATGGTTTTATATAATATGAGGTTCAATAAAGGCTTAATATTTATGTGCATCGTCACATGACTTCTAAATGCATAGCTTTCATCCAAAATGAATTCTAGTCCATGAGATAATGACTAAGGTGTAAGGAAGTAAAAGGCATCATATTTATAAGTCATTACAATGTCACGTCTTTGTCTTGCTTCCATTTTTAATATAATATTTTACAGTATTTGATTTATTGTGAAAATCAAATATTATGTGTGTATGAGTGTCAACAACAATTAACATTTAATAACGTTGGCATGTATTAAAATTTAATAACTTGCACAATCTAAAAGAAGAGAAATGATGAAAGAAAAAAATACTGGTGAATCCTTGGAAATTTTGCAGCGCTGAACTCTGGCAGATTAACTTCGAGTACATTCAGATAAATTATCAGACACTTACAAGCTTTCCATACCTTTTATCCATCAGACTGATAATAAAGTTATTTATTGATTGTGATCCCTTGTCAGAGACACTTACAGCTCTGACTACTCCTACGACTGCTACTTGTCTGCTTGTATAACCTGCCTCTGTATTTCACGAGTTTACAAACATGATATATTTTGCGCAGTTGCATGACTGATACAATCTATTCATAGGTAGGCACCTGCCAAACTACTCAAAACTGCCTCAGTGGTAATTCCCAAGTCTCAGACATAGAAGTTAATTATTAATTTTGAGTAGTTTTGTAAACTTTGATGGGTCACAGATGGATTCCAAAAGTTATTATCAGCTGAGTTCTTTTAAAATCTCTCCAATCAGTTTTGACTTTACTCCACTCCACAGGAAATATAAACAGTAAGCAGTAATGTGCTGAAATGTGAAGAGGTCAGTGTTATCTTAACAGGCAGATGAGCTGCAAGGCATAACTGAAAAGGTGAGAGCCAATTTGATCAGCAGGAAAATGACCGGCTTCTGTGTTGCCCTGCAGGGAGTTTACAGGATGTTTATGAATTGCGCTTAAGTGCTGTTAATCAAGTTATAGCCGATGGGAAAGCTTTGATGAATTTAGCATTGATCAGGAAAGGCCAGAGCTTCTACAATACCATCACTTGTCAGCTGGAGTAATGAAAGCAAGGAGAGCTGCACCAACATCAGAACTCGATAAGTGTTTCAGCTGTGTAAGCAATATAGAAAAGGGCAGGAGAAAAACACAGCGGAATAACTTCAACTGCTACAAAAGAAGCAAATAGAAATATAGTGAGATGCATTTTCGTTCCTGCTGTGTGCAACTAGTTTAATGTTTCTTTTCAAATAAAAAGGTACACCAACAGGAGCAGCTGCCTCTGAATTCTTGTTGGCATAGGAAATCTAGATGTTAGGTTTTGCATTTTGAATGTACCAAAGTAAACCTGTTAGCAATCAACACCTGCTGCATGCTATATATGTATTCATCGCTAGCACCAAGAGTTATGTACATTACTTTGCAAAAGTCTTGAGCCATTCTTTATTTCTTCATGTTTTGCTTCCAAGGAGCCAGACTTGTAATATTTTAAAGTGGTTTGAGCAACAGTGCTCCAAGGATTTCCAAAGTGTGTCAATGTTTCTCTTTGGACATTGGCTACTTTTTCACTCATTTTTAGTACCTGACCATTTTTAGAGGGATATTTTCTGTTTTTTAAGCTGCTTAACTCTAACCTATGACTCATCGAAGCATAGAAAAACACGAAACTCAAGGGATAAACCAGTGTTATTTATAGACATAACTGATAACTTTGCAAAGCACCAATTTCTTTAGTTGAATGTTTGAAAAATGCCAACAATAACACAGTGTGACAGAAGTTTGGTAGTTTGGTACCAAGGTTATGTGCCAAGGCTTTATACAGAGCTATTGTGTCCTTAAAAAATTGAGGAAACTGGGCAGGAGAAGGACAAAAGAAGAAGCGACAGACCTAGAAAACTATCTACAGCAGATGAAGAGTATCTGAAAGTAATTTCCTTAAAAAATAGAAAAAAATCCAGCAAGACCCAACACAGGATCTGAGAGAGGCATCTGGACCTTCAGATGATGAATCTACTGTTAACTAAAGCCTCATCAAAAATGATCTTAGGGGAGGGATGGCTGTCAAAAAGCCATTCATAAAGAAGGAAAACGGAGAGAAAATGCTGAGGTATGCCAAATTACTGGAACTGGACTGAAAATCAGTAGCAAGAGTGTGGTGTGATGTGAGTGATGAGTCTAGATTTGAAAAAATCTGGTTCAAATCATTCACGCACACTATACTTAAGGACGAGGTCAGCAGAGAGGCATGACAGTGAGTGTTTACAGCCATCTATAAAACACAGTGGAAGCTCTGTCATGTTTTGGTGCTGAATTTCAGCCACTGGTGTTGGGATCTGGTCAAAATTATGTTTTCCAGATGTAACACCATCTGGACAGCATCTGATTGGAAATGGCTTTAATTTTCCAGCATGGCAGTGATGCCAAAAACACACACATACTTGCCTTCACAGAGCCTAGACCCCAGTGGTAAGCAGTTTATGATCATCTTAAAACAAAGGGCAACTGACATTGAACAAAAGAGCTTTGAAGGTTCTTCAAGAAGCCTGAAGAATTATTACTCACTAAATTACTAAAATCTTACCTAAGAGAGTTCAGGCTGTGTTGAAAAATAAAGGTGGTAATACTGAATATTAACTTTTAAGCTTATAAACTTATGAATTTAGATTTTGCCATATAAATCGTATTTTTATGTATGTTTCCACATTAATTGCTAATTTCCATTTTTTCCAGCAAAATATAAAGAAATGAGCGTTAGTTCAAGACTTTTGCACAATACCATATATAAAAAGTGAAGACTGGAAAAAAGTCTAAAATATAATTTTATGTGATATTTTCATTCCTTATCCTCTTAAACCCTTAGATAACACTTTAAAATGACTTTTTAAGCTCCTTTGGAGAGAGCCTGGGATAATTCTTATATAACCAATGATGGTTGTTGGGCTATCTATATTTTAAATGTAATCAATTCAGTCATTATTCTACTATATAAAAATAATTTAGGGCACTATGAATAGCCAAGCATTTGCAAATTATAACTGATGGCAGCACTGGGTGAGCTAGACTCTCCAGGAACACCACGCCATCAAACTTGTTTACCCGAGTAAAAAACGAATTCAAGCTATAAACCAAAACAAACAAAAACAGCAGCAATAACAGCAGTTTCGGTGTTTATCAAAGAAATGACCCTTACACCAGATGGTGTATGCTTGGTATAAACACCATTGCACAGCACCATCTAATGTGACTTCACTGAACCAACATTCAACCAGCCCCAATCTGCCCTGCAGCTTGCAACAGGGACAGATGGGAATAGTTTAGTGCTGCAGGGCAGACATGATCTAGTTTAATGAGTAAAAATGCCAGAGTTCACAGAATAACAAAAATAATGACAACGGATTCTTGGCATATGATGTAATTGCTCCAGTACCTGTGATATGTGGTCACCGCCTCTGCATTTTGTTTCGGGATTACAGAATATGTGGTAACGTGACCCTTTTGTTGTAACATTAGTCATGAAATAAATCATTATATTTTGGCGTCAGGATCTGGAGGAAATGCAGAGTCCCACCCTCCAGGTCTGAGCATGCAATAAGCAATGGTGACGGATAGGTATTATGAGGAGTTTCCTCCTGCCTCCGTTAGGGATTTGCAATAATCTCCTTTAGAATGAGTCACTGGTAGATTACCATATTGCCTGCTGTAGGCCAGGATATCCTATATAGGCTATGCTAATAGGTGAAACAGGAGGTTCACTGGTGGACTTGGAATAGCTACAGTGCTAACCTGTGCCTGGGAAGCACTTTCCTCTGCACTATTAATGTATTAGATACTCCTGCTGTGCACACAGAAAGCCATACCTGCATGCTTATGAAATGGCTGCTGTTAAAAAAAAAGGACAGAAAATCTCTTTATGCATTTATGACAAGCAGTATTTACTGTGACGATCAGGATGATCTTTTTCACACACACTCGGGAGCAAAGATCAGCAAATATACCCATAGAGATTTATACAGCAATTTGAATACCATGTCTTCTCTGTGCACAGACCATGCATTCTTTATGGGGACCATTGTTTCATATTGTACAATTATCAGTGCGTGTTTCACTATACATAGATAGCGTTAGCTAAGTTTGGAAGCTTTTTTGATCATCGGTGTTTTTGAAATTGAAGCCTCGTTATAACTGGTGTGCTGATTCTATTTTTCCAGAGCAGATTGTCTGTGCAGCAAATAAAATGATCCACAACCCCGAGAGCGTCTTAGTTCCTCATGTGGATTATGTTATTATACATTAGTCATATATGTTATAGTCATTGTCATGATTGTGTAAGGGTTTGTTTTTAATTACGCTTATATATCTCAATCATTTGTAAACAAGATTGGCTAGTGAAATATGCACTAAAAATCTAAATCCAATTTATGAATTATAAATATAGAGTTTCTACTCCTATTTTTCCATTTACTATGGATATTTGATTACAGGGTAATTTCAAGTAGAATCTTTTCTGTGAAGTTTCCTCCGCTTCTTTCAGTAAGACTGAATGCTAAAAAAATCTGCAGCTATGTGGCACTACCTACTCTGCAGTGACACTACATTCTCAGCAAGCTAATGCATTTACTACACTTGCTTAAGAGGCGTCAGGAGTGTCTGAAGCTCTTTGCACTGATTAAACTAAAGGCCAGAAACAAGGCCTCAAAAGGGCAATTAGAATAAGCATGCTGCCACAAGCTAGCATACAGACAGAGCATGACCCTGTACATTTGTTTGGCGCATACATAGCACTTCTAGCTTTGCAGACTCCCTGGTGTATGAATAATTACCATGCATAAAACCTTTAAAGATTTATGAATCTCTGTGAAGCACAGCAGTATTTCTGTATCATGATTCACATCCGCAGGTCTATTACAGAATTACTGCTGCAGAAAATGACTTCACATAAACACAGACTTTGGCAGAACCTGTTTTGGAGGATATATAAATACATTTAAATGAACCCTGAGGTTAAGATTATACGATGCAGGTCTATAGAAATACTGCTTACAACTTCTGTGATCCTTTCTGTAACTGAATTTCTACATATCTGGTTTACTGAGAAGGCAGTAACATTTACAGAAATAAACATTTAGGAAATTGTAAATTATAGTAAAATTGTGCATTGTAGTACTGCAACCTTAAGTGTTCACGAAAGGTCACAAGAACATGAATTAAAACAAGACTGAAAGACTACAGGCGTGAAGGTTTAAGTTAAACCTGCCGCAGGTACACTCACCAGATGGTTTATTAACACCTGTTGTGTCAGGAACTGATTGTCTGTCAAAAAGCGATTAAATATGGCCTGTATAGCGCTTTACTAGTCCCTAAGGACCCCAAAGCGCTTTACACAACCAGTCATCCACCCATTCACACACACATTCACACACAGGTGATGGCAAGCTACATTGTAGCCACAGCCACTCTGGGGCGCACTGACAGAGGCGAGGCTGCCGGACACTGGCGCCACCGGGTCCTCTGACCACCACCAGTAGGCAACGGGTGAAGTGTCTCGCCCAAGGACACAACGACTGAGACTGTCCAAGCCAGGGCTCGAACCGACAACCTTCCAATTACAAGGCGAACTCCCAACTCTTGAGCCACAATCGCCACAATAACATTAAGATTCATGATTTATTGGCTTGTAATATGTGAAACATATGCCAAATGTATCCATCATGGATGACATCAAGCCATCTACAGCAGCAAACAATATTCCTGTCACAAGGTAGAAGCTGTTTTATATATCCAATATTTATCCAGTTAAAGAGTATCAGTGACATTAAAAATGTCTTCTTTAAGAGGGATTTTGTCAAGAGGGTAGGAGAAATTGGAATAAATATAACATAACAGTTCTATAGAGGTTTTTAAAGTCTGGTTGGTTATAGTGTTGGTACTGTATTACAGAGTCATAAAGATACTAGCAAAACATGTAATTTATTTTGTAATTTTATATATAACCCCTTTGTAAATCCTGCTGAGTACAGTCTATTTACCAATATCAACAAAGACATTACACATAAAAAAAAACACTAGATGCACATCTGTGATGCGACTCTCCCGGCAACTCAAAGTTTGGGATGATCTCAAAGAGCGTTGCTATATGGTACGTCCTGATCTTTTGATACAAGGAAAGGTGGATCAATGATCAGGCAACATTTTTCCAATATTCTGTTGTCTAGTGAGCTGGTGTGAATTATAGCCTCAGTTTCCTGTTCATGGCTGACAGGAGTGGCACCCAGTGTAGTCCTCCGTTGTTGCAGCCCATCTGCTTCAAGGTTTAATGTATTTTGCATTTGTCTTTTGAGCTGCTCAAGAGAAACTAGCTTGCTACTTATTGAATATTTTCTCATTTTCAGACAATTCTTTTAAACGGTCCCTAGATACGGTTGTGCAAGAAATCAGCAGCAGTTATGGCGGCATGATTACCAGAGTCACAAAGACTCATCCTCTTTTTGCCGTTACTTTACAAAACCTTCCAATTGATTAATCTATCAGCTCACTGATGAGAAACTTCAGTAATGGTAAATGGCCTGCATTTGTATAGCGCTTTTCTAGTCCCTAAGGACCCCAAAGCGCTTCACACTACATTCAGTCATTCACCCATTCACACACACATTCACACACTGGTGATGGCAAGCTACATTGTAGCCACAGCTGCCCTGGGGCGCACTGACAGAGGCGAGGCTGCCGGACACTGGCGCCACCGGGCCCTCTGACCACCACCAGTAATAATCATGGTGGCAAACTAGCATGAATCATTGCTTTCCCCCCCCTTTTTTTTTTTTGCAAATGCTACAAATGTCTGCCATTTTTTCAAACCTTTACACATTTTTGTACTTTAAATAATAAATATAAATGGCAAGTAAATCCCGTTTGAGACTGAATTGCGGGTATGCTCAAGCTTAACCTTCTTTTAAAGAGAATTGTCTATTCTTAATGCTGTAATTTAATCTACTAAGTGAAATGATCAGGGTGAGGAGTGAAGCAAAAAAAGGTTTTGGACATAATCCTGTGACAAACGGAAACGCTTAGTAGAAATGCTTCCATTATTCATTGGGCCAGCTTTAATCCAATTCATTAGGAGAATTTCACAAAAGGTGATCGGTGAAGTCCTCTTATGTCCTTTTTTTTTTCTTTTCTTGTTAAGATGAAATGCATCTGTGCCCCCCTCATATCCAAAGAAAATTAATTTGCATTCTTGTTAGGAATGCTCCTGTTTCATATTAGTACGGTATACACATAGAATAAAATTTTATACAAGAATTGGCAAAAAACAGTGCATAATATTGTACCCAAGAGCAGCACTGTGCACTGAGCTGACAGGAGTGCTGTTCTCCTGTCAGCTGTGAAGGTTCCTGTGAATGTGCATGCAGAGTGGACTAGCAAAGAAACCAGGTGGCTGTTGAGACACAGTAAACACAACATACACGTGAAAATTAAACAACCTCATCTTTATGCTTTTGGGTTGGTCTTGCTTCTATGTATGCATTTTTTTCTTTTTCCCAGTGCAGAGATCAGTTTGGATCCTTAAATACACCGGGCTTGTTGTTGTAGGAACAAGGTTTCCTCCTGACCTATTTATGGAGCATCTTTTCAAGCCGTTTCACTCGCATTCAGCTGCTGCTCTTTCTGAACATGAGCCGATGTAAAGAATTTGACTGACATTCTCATGGTGTGAATGAGTGCAAAACACTTATTGTTAATGCTATTCTGGATGTGGTAGATGTGCAACGCTATGATAAACCAACAATCAAACCAAGGATGTTATTAAGATTTCCATTTACAATTTTCATTTTGCCTTTTTTTCCCCTCTAAGCAGGTTGTGCTGATAGTTGAGAAAGTAGGCTCAGTGCTGTCAGTTTCTTGCAGTTCCAGTCATACTTCCCACAGCTTTTCAGAAATACAGTAGCTATCCACAACCCCATATTTGGTGACCTGTCATTGCTCTCCTTTAAAGTGAAAGCCCACTCGACAGAGAAAGCATCATTCTGAAAGCCCTCTTTCTGCAGATGCTATATTGTTTTGAGATTACTGCAGAGTTCTGCTACTTTCCTCCTCATTATACAATTGAAGGCTGTCTTTATAACCTCAAACAGTATCATAAAGGCATGCAATGATGTAGTTTCATGTTTGAATAAGACCCAGCTGCTATTAACATAATCCTTGTTGCTAAAAAATCTTCATGTTGAGCATAGGGCAACGTGGCAGAAACGATAAATGCCAGAAATTATGCTTCACAAACCAATAAAATAGGCAGAGCTTTATTGTTGAATGTGATACATGTTTTTGGTTTTCCTTCCACTGTCACGACATGATCAGACTGAACCTGCATCATGTAAAGGGACTGAAAATATCACATTCTGTAGGTACAAATGTCCATATAAAAACACTATGATCACACCGTCATATTCCACTGTTGAAATACAGCAATGACAGTCATGTGGCTATTATGTCTTTAATGTCATATGTTAGACTCTTCATATCTGTTAGATAGAAAATAGACAAAAATAATTTCATATATTTTTCATAAATTCTCAAAAACATCACCGAGTGATCACAACATAAAATAATCAGTAACAATTTGAATTATTCGCAAGTACAACCCCATTAGCAAAATAACTTTCTTTTCCCACATCACAAACTACATTACCACCATTTCTTCATATTTCTTTAAAGTACCTTTTTAACAGCATAGTGTAATGGACAATTTGTTTCAGAAAAAAAAGATAAACGGATGCAAAAAAAGGATTCACTCCATAAAATAAGTCCATCTTCTGTGCTGAATAAAATTAAAAGTACACTCAAGCACTCAATCACATATAATTTCATATTTCTTTGAGGCACTCATTGCCTTTCAGCTCAATGTTCCCACCTGTAACGGCCCTGTTGGTGATAAAAACTTGTTACAATAAGCTTTAACATATTAGGACTAAATAAAATGTGACTATAAGGGCAATCACCCATCTGTGATTGAAGCTTATCCAGCTTAGGCACACATTTTTATGACCAAGAAAAAAAACACTTGATAGAGAATGGAAAACAACCAAAAAAGGGGGATCAATTTTTCAGCATGGCCAGTCAGAGTTTTGTCATTGGTATGTGCAGGTTGTTCCAAGGTCCCATCCACAATTCCTCCTCATCTGATAATGTGTGGTCACTGTGGGACTCCAGTGTCTCCCTACTGTTCTTGTGGTTGTCAACTGAAGTCTCTTGCTGCTCAGTGACACACGGGCCACTGCTGTTTCTGTCAATTGTGGCCTTAGCAATATTGGTTTTGGACCCAAAACTTTTAAGCTCTTTAATGGTGGAACCCAGGGAACTACAAGAGGACCGAGTGTTGAGGTTGATGTCCATGTTGGAGGGAACACTCGTACCTCTTTCATTTTCTGCTTCGTTTCCCATGTCCTCAACACTAATAACCGGAGGCGGTTCTTCATGTGTTACGCCCAGCTTTTCTAGTTTTTTAAAATGCTTACCCAGCCGACATGGAGAACCCATCTTTAGGTTGTTTAGATGAGGCGGTCGCCTAGTTCGCACAATAGTGCCATTCTGTGCGAGGTAGATATTCCCGTTTATGTTGCTGTGGCTGTTTGGGAGTCTGTTCCGTTGCGTCTCTGTGCTGCTGTCCTCTGCAGTGGAGCTGGTCTCGTTTTCCCGATCTACAATCAACTTAATCCGCTTCTTTCTCCCAGGCTGAGGAGAAAGTGGAGGGTTATTGTTATTATATTTACTTTTTTAAAGAGGGTGCAGTAAGTGAAAAATCTTTTTTTTAAAAACCCACACACAGAAACAAGTACTGTATAATTAAAAAAAACTGGGAAACAAAGCTGTTTTGAAAAGAATTTGCAGTAACTGTTTAAATCAGAACCTGGCTAAAAACCTGTTTTATCATTTTTTTAAAGTTTCTGTTCTGTGCTAGACTTGCATTTTAGTGAGAAATCTCGTGTTTCCATAGAAAATGACAACCACACAGTAATAATCTGAACATCACAAGAAACACAACCTCCCAAAAAACACACTGAGCAATAAGTTAGTGTTTTGACATGCAAATTTCCACTCTAGAAACACGGCATGAAAACATCAAAGAGAACAGAAAGCCAAAGATGTGAGAAAGAGAGATTCCAATATTGCAGCAGGAAAATCAGGTCCTTTCTTGCTAAGGGGGAATGAGGAAAAAGTGAATGTGAACTCTCTAGAGGCAAGCAATATTTCTTCACTCCCATGCAAGGGTAATTGATTTTATTCACTCTTACTTCACAGTGGACAATATATCTCTCTAGAAGGCAGTTGACTTTCCCTCAGAATCTGAATCAGCATCAGATGTTTCTTCAGTTTCTTCTGAGCTCTTTGATGCACTGCGGGTCCCTGATCCAGAGCCCCTGACTGAGGATCTGTCAGAGGAGATGGCATCCTCGTCCACCTCTGTGATAGGAGACAGTCCTCCATATGTCTCTTCCGAGGTGTCACCAATGCTTCTGATCTCAGAGCGGGCAGGAGGACCAGTGTAGGACGTAGAAGGCCCAGGGTCTCCAGATGCCACACTGGATCTCCTAGATGATCCTGCATCACTGAGTTCGCTGGTGGACTCTTTGCTCTCGTCATCAGCCTCAGAGTCGTCTTCATCCTCCTCTTCACTTTCCTCTGTGATTGTGTCCTCAGATCCACGGCTCACAATAGACTTTTGGGAACTTCGGCTGCCACTAGTTGACTTGGAACCAGCTGAGCTCAT
The DNA here is from genome assembly GCF_057382185.1 of Mchenga conophoros. Classification (NCBI taxonomy): domain Eukaryota; kingdom Metazoa; phylum Chordata; class Actinopteri; order Cichliformes; family Cichlidae; genus Mchenga; species Mchenga conophoros. Next base: position 15,012,869 of record NC_140538.1, read on the forward strand.
GCTGCCCAAAGAACTCACGTCTGAACCAGACATTTTTCTCTGGCTGGACCGAGATAATGAGCCTTCACTTCCTGAACCTGATTCTGGCTCACTGGCTGTCCCTGTCCCCGACTCGGCTTCACTGAGGTCCCCGCTGGACTTCTCTGAGGTTACTGCTGATGATCTAACACTTGAGCCAGATAAAGATGCAGCAGTACCACCACTACCACTGCCACTCTCACTTGTACTTTCACTTCTGCTACCACTGACACTGGAACTCCCACTGACACTCTTTCCAGAAGCACCACTCCCCTTGCTGGCTTCAGTCGCAGAGGATCTCGTGGAAGAACGAACAGAAGAGCCACTTTCTCTAGTGCTGCCTGAAGCTTCCTCAGACTCGTCTTCAGAGTCTTTCTCTGTTTCTGAATCCTTTTCTGTGCTTGTTCCCCCCTCTGTTGCTGAGCCTGTTTGTGATTCTGTTTCTTCCTCAGACTGTGACTCTTTCTCGGTTTCTGACTCTTTCTCGGTTTCTGACTCTTTCTCAGTTTCTGACTCTTTCTCGGTTTCTGACTCTTTCTCGGTTTCTGACTCTTTTTCTGTAGCTGACTCCTTCTCTGAGTCTGACTCCTTCTCTGACTCAGATTCTTTCTCACTGGCAGATTCCTTATCCGTCTCTTCTCCTTCAGACTTGGACTTGCTTTCCTCATCGGAATCTCCTGGCTCTTCATCAGGCTCTTCCTCTGAGTCCACGGTGCTTTCATTGGCATCATCCCGGTCTAAATCAACTTTGAGATAATCTCTGTCAACACTGCTTTTCTCTGAGGTTTCATCGTCAGAGCCCTTCTCTTTACTGCTTCCACTAGCACCTGCTTCTGGCTCACTTTCTGTCACACTAATGGACACTTTAGACTTTCTTTCATCCTCACTAGCTGCTTGTGAGGCTTCCTCATCTAGTTCACTGCCAGTGGCTGAGCCACGACTCACACTACTCTGTGACTTTCTTCGGACCTGCAACTTTGTGCCCAAGTTGATTTTCCTCAAGACTTTCCCAAGCTTGCTACGGGCATCAGACTTGCTGTCTATTGGTCCCATAACTGCTGGTCCATCAGCTAGACTTTCCTGGCTGTCAATACGGCGAGCAGACATCAGTTTGGCATAATCCTTGTCCGTCTTCCCGGCGCCAAACATCTTGAACATCCTGGCTTTTTTCCATGGAGATGTGCCAGAAGCACTGGCATCAGATGGCTGCTCTCCTCCCTTGCTGGCAGCCAGAAGTTTGCTGAGTTTCATGACAGACTTCAGTTTCTTGGCAGCCTTAGAAGGTTCACCCTCCTCTGCTGGCTCAGCTTGTTCAATTTCATCCTCTGGTGGCAAATCCCTAAACGCAACTCTCTTCTGCGGACCTCTACCTCGCATGCCACCACGGCCCCTGCCTCTGCCCCGGCCCTAAGATAATCACATTTCATTTAGCAACCATGAATTTGTGAATATAAAGCCATCGTGCTGCATAGGTTTCACACACATTACTGTTCAGTAATACCTTGAACACACAACTTATTAAAACAAATATTTGAGATAATACTCAAGATAATCAGTGAAAGTCTGAAATTCACATTCAAGCAAGGGTAATACCTCAGGGCCATGTGGACTGTAGTAATACCCATCATCCTCCACAATAACCTCTCCATATTCATCATACATGGGTGATATCAGCCTCCGCCGACTGCCGTACTGAGGAAAGTCGTACCTATAGTTGTTCACAGAAAAGGGATTCGAATTAGTTTAGGCTGATGATTAGTTGAAAACACCAAAGTTGACACACTGCAATATTAAAAAAATAAATCTCAACCAGATTTATTACTTTAATATCAAAGACCCACTGTATCATGTAAGGGACCTGTTATTATTAGTGATAGTAAATATTCTGCATTGCAAAGGAAGATTATCAATCTCCTATGGGAACAGGAATTATAGCAATATCAATATACTCACAAAGAATCAAGCAAGCTAGAAGGTTATTTACCCCATATCAGTGTTTTAAAACCTGCATTGTATTTACAGTACAGTGTGATTTGCCCAGTAGCTAATAAAGGGGCTTAGTTTTGCTGTCTGGAATTCTTTCCATTATTATTTTTCAAGTCCTTTCTCTAAATTGCCCTCAATTATATCAGGCTGATCCCATTAATTACTGCTTTTGGTTGTTGTTAATATAACTGAGAACGTCTTTGGTCAGACAGACAGTAATTGCTGTGGTGATTTACTGCACTTTTTGAAATTACTTTTCAATTTAGTGAGAAAGCAAACAAGAGGGGGAAAGCATGCAGGCTAAAAGGCTAAAAGAGTGTTCCTCCAAAAGAAAGGAAGACAAAACAAATATTTCAGTATATTTGCCTGTGTTTGTCAAAATCCTCTATTGAATTACAAGAATGCAACCACATGTGGAAATGGAGACTGTAACAAGCAATAACTAAAAGCCCATTAAAAGCACGTGAATTTAATTAGCTTGTTTAAAGACCACACACTATGTATGCAGAATGCTAACAAAGAAACACAAGAGAGAAGAAAAAAGTGTTAACGGTCAAATTACATAACATCGTATGGTAGCCGCAAACTTTTAAATATATAAATCAAATTTTGCTTTACTATATAATATGAGGCTGTACGCGTTAATGCGGTTGTTTAATGCCTCACCTAGGATGTGAGTTAATATTTACTTTAAAATACTAAATTAGAGAGGTGGCTACACTTTACGTCTGCTGTAAGGCCCGTGCAGTCTGGTGACTGCAGCATTAAAAGCTTAACCGCTAATAAAGTTTGCCCCTCATCTCAAATAGGAGCAGATCAAAGTCTTCACATAGTGATGGTACACTCACTGGCAGTGGCAGCTTTTACAAAAAAAAAAAGTGACATGTCATTAAAATATAAGTTCAGCTTGTTAGAAATGAAGGTGTGATTCAGACAATAATTAAGCTGGCTGGTGAGAAACTACAGAGGCAATTAGAACACTTGATTTCACTACGCACAGTTTTTTCCCCCTAGTTTGTTAGATTTTCGTTCAGCGATTTAAGGCTGGAAGATATAAAAGCTTCTTCCCGTTTTGATAAAAGTTGCAGCATAATTCCCCACAGCAGCGCAAGTCACCTGCAACAGAGCAGGAGCGTTTAATGAATAACAATTTCTCAGCAGCTGTTACAGCTTTGAGTTCCATGTTTTTCCTTTTTAGACCATATGGGCAAAGTAACCGGGCAGCCAAAACAGCCTTTATCCATTAAGCTATGGGAAGAACATTCAGACTCTCAGGTGCCTGACTGAAGGGAGCATAACTGATCTCATTTTGGCAGGAGTAAAGAGGGCAAATGCTTGGATGGTACTGAAGGGGCAGCTTAAGTTATGTGCATCATTTTATTCTGAGCTTCTTTGAAAATCTCATAATTCTCCAAGGATCTCGGCTCTCAAAGAGAGCTAGAAGGCAAGGTCAGGATGAAGAGGTCCTAATGATGTAACTTAAGAAAAAAAAATTTTCTAAATGAACCAAGGGAGATCAGGTCCATGGATTAAAGTACAACTGATTAGAGATAAAACAGTCAGTCGGCTGCATGCTCACCCCTGGTCATAATTATAGTAGTCCTGTGTGTAGTAGTCCTGGCCTGGGTCGATACCTGACTCCATGGAGAGTTCCTGCGTTTCAGAGGGGCAGAGAGGGAAATTACTCAGCACTCCTCACAATAAGACATCAGAAGATGAGCAGCAGCAGCACAAAGGGCGGGGGGCATGCACAGCAGAATGACCACAATTGCTTTAAATTTAGAAAAGCAGGTGTGTTTCTACCTCAGGTCTCAGAAGAGATGGCCTCAGCAGTTGCTGTTGCTGCCAGAAGTTAGTAGAGAAGAAGGATAAGGTAAAGGAAGGGACAGGCCGCAGAGAAACAAACATGCGACAGACCTCAATCTACTTCAGATTTAAAGCCAGACAAAGCTGGACTCACTGAAACATCTACGGAGAAGGAAGGTGAAAAGATTGATGGAAACAAAGCAAGGAAGGAGAGTGAAAATCCCAGCCAAGCAATGGAGATGAAAGAAACTGCGCTCAATAAAAAGGAAGGAAGAAAGAAAGAAAACATCCCGTGCTTATCTGACACTGACAGTTCAGATGATTTAAAAGATTATTCGAAAGGAAAAAAAGACTTTAATGTCAAACTGACAAAAAGAGTCACACTGTTTGGTTCCTGATTAGTTATTTTTCCACCAGAGGAGAAAAACTCATCCAACTGCTTATCTGCTATTTGACGGGAACATTGGAGAATACAAAAGACTCTCAAAAATCAAACCTAAACTGTAATGTCAGTGTTAGAACTTCTATCACCGCGATCTCATCTTAATCTCATTCACTGTTTTCCATAAAGTGAATCGCAGATAAGAATAATGGGATATAAGCTTCCTCATGCTTCCTCTAGTGTCAAAATGTCTGAGCACAACAATAAGGTGTAAAAACATCACGATGGGAATCCTTACCTGTCGGCCGTACCCTCGCCTCCTGCGTGTCACAGAAAGGAGAAAATAAGATAAATAATGAATATGGACTGATAACAACATTTCAAGTGCTTATAGATAAATTAAATGTTAAGTCTAGTGTGCCTACGTTCTGCTGACCAGAGAAGAAATAACAGCTTTACTTACTCTGCATTTTCAAGTGTTAAATTACAGCGTTGCAGATATTGTTCTGTTTTAAAAAAGGGTGCCTTAGGCTGCAATGTTATCACGCTGGTGTGGGCTGTTTTTTTCTCTCTCCCTCTGTTATCTCATCCAAACAGGAACAATAAAAAAATACAATAAATGCAAATATGGAAAGGGCTGGGAAAATTTGAAAGTCAGTGTTTATAAAGTCATATCTAATGAATCTACCAGCAGATATGAAAAGGACATTGTGATAAAGGGCAGAATTTCTGACTCAAAGAATTTTAATAAAAATCTCTTTGGTTATCACGTCATAATATGCCTACAGAAAGTAATGGATTTCTTTTCTAATGAATTGGGGAAAATCTTAGAAATGTCACTATATTAACCACATGAAAAACAACTCAGAACTCCTCCTGAGGATAAAAGTGCGCCTGCATTGTCTTCAGTACGAGTGAATGAAACGGCAAGTAATGGAGCAGCTCGGCTGAAAGCTCCAGCTTCACGGGCGTACAACTGTAACCTGTCTGGGCCCATAAATGATGATGACTCTCACACACTCAGATATATGGCCAAGCAATGATGTGAGATTCCTCTGGAGAGTTGTAATCTGTTATTATGGGCAAGGATCAGGGGACAGGGCAGAGCCATATGCCACACCTCCCAGGCAGAGTGGACGATGGGACTGGGATCTGATGGATGACCTGTTGGCTTGGCTGCTGGCTACTTCTGTTTCATGCAACATGAAGAAAAATGGCCCAGTGGACAATAGCCATAGGAAGTTTGCACAAGAGAGGAGTTGGCAGAAGATGTGTGATGAAGAAATGTTATAGAAAAAGAGGTAAGAGTGGTGAACTCAAAATTACAGCAAGACTGGAATATTGAACAGCCTTGTATCGTATCTATAACAGGAGGGTGATGTTGGCTCTGTTAATAAGTAGCTTTACTATCTGGCGGTGCAGATATTTACATGGAGACTAAAAATAGAATCTTTATCACCCTGCTGGTACAACAACATGTAGTAAAGCAAAGATAAACATGAAAAGGTTGAAAAATATAAAGATGAGGAGCTTGTTTTACCACATTTTTTAAAATTAGATATGTAACTGGAGTGAGCACCCTTTTATCTTAGCAAACAAACAGAAAAACAAAAAGAAACGGGGAAATATAATCACATTACCACCATCTTTGTGCAGAGATAACAAAGCTATCTATCAAAGCTCACAAATTAGCAGGATGCTATATTACTAGCGATCCATAACTGTCTAGCCAGGACAGGAAATGGCCAATTTTCATCATTCACAGGCACAACTGGTTACTGGCTGGTCAGTCTCATATACGTCTGTTATAAGCCACTCTATTTCATGCGTCACAACATGCAGACAAATACAACTATTTGTGCTGTGAGTGTGCACAAACTTCTACAGAGTGAAGACACCGGGTTTCCCAAAGTAAACCATCGAAGGTTGACCACGGTCATCCTTTGATGGTTTACTTGGTTTTAGTGCACTAAAACATTTGTCACAACGAACCTAATCAGACACCTAAATAGCCTCACACAGCTGAGCATGGACATTTTAAAGAAGCTAACAAAGACAAAGTGGCTACAGCTAAAGCTATTCAGGGCTCACAGCCAGCAGCCTCGGTAAGAGCCTCGGTATTAGTGAAGGATCGAAGAAGTCAATCTCCTCTTAGTTGGTAAATTTCTAAACATAATAGAAAGTCTACTAGGTGTATGAAATTTGTTTTGTTACATAAATCTGTTGTACCTGCTTTTGCCAGTAAGGTAACATATGTCAAATAAAGGTGGGTGTACAGCAACACATTTTCAGTTAAATATTAGTACGTCTAGTAGAAAACCACTTTATTTTCAGTTTTTTAAGAGGGAGAGAAGATCTTACAACCTACTCATGCTTGAGGAAAATTGTGAAGTTGAATCATTTCTTCTTATTATTTTTTTCTTATTGTGAAAATTATATTTTGCATTGAAAAAAGCTGATTTTTGTTTGCAAATGCTGCCAGTTATAGTTCTTAGAAAAAAATCAAAACGGCCAAAATCTAGTATTAATCTGAATCTGCCAAGGATATTGAGGTTGATGCATATCTATTTATCAAATGCTACCTTGTTTGTTTTAGCTGTAACCCTGATATTATAGCTAATTTATTGTGGCTTTCGGGTGTGTTTGTTTCCTTTGGACAGAGCTGTTTCTTTATAACAGGATTTAGTTAAATATCTATTATGTGGACCAGAATAGAAGGATTATTTTCTAATGTAACTCACAGAAAGACAGCTGCAAATCACCAAATGTTTAACTTTTCTTAACAAACAATAAATCTGGTATAAAGCTGCTTACTAATCGGCATTTTTTGTGCACACACCCGCTGTTTTCTATAGGATACTGTATAATGATTGGTTTGTATTTTCTCAGTTGCAGCTTAGATAATTCTACTAAAAACATAGTAATAATAATGGATTGGATTTATATAGCGCTTTTCAAGGCACCCAAAGCGCTTTACAATACCACTATTCATTCACTCTCACATTCATACACTGGTGGAGGCAGCTACAGTTGTAGCCACAGCTGCCCTGGGGCAGACTGACAGAAGCGAGGCTGCCATATCGCGCCATCGGCCTCTCTGGCCAACACCAGTAGGCAAGTAGGGTAAAATGTCTTGCCCAGGGACACAACGACCAGGACAGAGAGCCCAGGGATCGAACCGGCGACCTTCCGGTTACAGATGCGATTCCCAACCCCCTGAGCCACGGTCGCCCAAACATAGCACGTTATGTGTATGTTACTCTTGACTTTGACTGGTTTTTTTTTGCATTCCCAATCAAAACTTTTTCTGAGAATAATTCTCTAGAAATAAACTGTTTAGCTTTCCTTTCTTTATTTTTTTTTGATATTACTGCATTGAACTGTCAGCTGGAATACAAAACAATATTGATAAAACCAACTGTAAAAAAAGAATATAAAGAAGACAATCCATTAAGACGGCTCTTTGGGTTGAAAGAAACAGCGTGTGATCACCTAGCCTCTTTGCAAAAGAGATTACCCCATGCAGTGAACATGGAATACAGAATTAGAGGACCTTCGATCAGCCCATCAGGGGAACATGTGATGAATCAAACATTACATTGCTCTGGAATTGAGGTATGCTAAGACCATTTGCCTTAGGGCATGGAAGGTGAAACAAACACATAAAGGGTATATAGCAGAAAGACAGAGCGGAGAGAAAGTGAGAAACATGAACACAAGAAGAAGAAAAAAAAGAAGAGAACGGGAGCAGAGGCTGCATTGCAATGAGTCTAAAGAAGGTAATAGAATCTCCAGAGGACCAAAAGGAAAGATTAACAAGAAGAGGCCAAGGATTGGAAAGTATCAGAACTAACTGCAGGGAGAGGGGCGGTGTAAGAGACAGAGAAACGCAGGCAGGGAGAAGGTCAGAGGAATAGAAAAGGAAAGGAGAGAGTAACAGTAGTTGACAGTCCCACAGGCAGCAACCCTGGTTAACGATTGATTGCTTCTCTAATTAGCCTTTTCCAGAGTGCAGACGAACATCACAGTGACTACTTTATCATGCTGAGAGGATCTTTGCAGACATGTGAATAGACAGGTCCCCCAGCGGTTGGCTCTCTTAATTCAACATGAGCCTCCTGGGATCAGCCGATGTATATCTTTTTATAGCTTCAACCAACATAAGAGGCTTTCAAATAACCGTAGCTGGTACAGGCATTCACTTGTTTGAATAAAGACACTGTGTACAGCTTGTCATATTATATTATCCCGTATTTTTCGTTTGCTTCAGTATACATATTTTTGATTCTTTATGTACATATTTCACAGAATCCCACATCTCTTAAGGTTAGATTTCATTTTCAGTCACCATGTTATGTACTTAAATACACCTACAAGTAACAACTTTCTGAATATGGGATTACCCTCACTGAAAACTGAGAAGCTTATTCCATAGATTTACATACCTTTGGGAAATTGGTGAAAACAGATATTGAGAAAGAAAAAAAAAGGTCTAATATTATGTTGTTCTTCTTGCCTGATTTGGATTCTGGATGAAGCAATTGCATGCTAAATTTTCATGCTCTTATCTCAGAGAAGAAGTAAAAGAACAAATTCAAAATCCCCAATATGAAGCCAGCCAGTGGTTGAAGAAACAGACCCCAGGGCTGTGGGACTTGAAAAAATGCTATTTAGTATAATTTAATTAAAATAGTTTTGGCTATGAAATGTTAATGTTAAGATTAAGATGGTGCATATGTATAACATGCTGAACCGACTAATCCGTGAACTCAGGGGCATACTTAATGCTATCACAGTCCTCATACCAGTTCACATAATTAAAATATGAAAAAAAAAGCCAAACCCATACTAAATATGCAAGCCTCTTTTTTATACTGCTAAGAAAGGATCTGAGGACATTCCTTGGCTGATGGCTCTAGAATTTGAAAAAAAAAAATGACATGACTAAAGCATACACTAACTGTATACAACATAAAATGCAGAAACAACAGGAAAAAAACAGGCATGGAAATGTAGAAATGAACATAATGAGAATATGGAGACAAAGGAAAAGTCAGAACACAGTGGACTGAGAAGTAACCTGCTCACTGAGCTCAGCAGTGTTTGGACTGTTTGAGTTCAGTTGGCTTGTCTGCTGAATGTCTGCTGCTACGTTCGGTTTACTTGCAGCATTTCCAGCACAATTCATACTTGTTGAGTTGATTTGGACTTCAGAGCTGGAGTTGTTTGCTTTTGGCATGCTCTGCTCCTCACTGGTGTCAGAGCTTTGCAGTTTGTTAGTACACTCTGATTCCTCAGTCACTTGTGGTTTCGTGCTAAACTTGGGCATCTTACAATTTTTGTCTACTTGGCTGTACAGGTTGGCAACAGACCTTTCTATGTCAGCTAGATTCTGGATGTTTTTCAGGATCCCTTTAAGCTCCTTCCTCCCACCGTCAGCTTGTGATGGTGAAAGCGGAGGAGGGTGTTTTCGTTCGGAAACAGGGCGAAGGGAAGACACGGGCGGCAAAGAGGTTGGGATAAACTGAACGACTGGGCGTGGCTGATTGCTAGCAGGTGATAGAGAGGGAGGCAGAGGTGGTGGGGGCGGAAGAGTGATGTGTTTATTGACAGGAGGAGGAGAAGAGGACTGAGAAGTACATTCAGGTTTATGAAGGGAGGAAAGTGGAGGTGGAGGTGGAGGAGGAGGGCTCGAGGGAGGAGGTGTGGGCGGGGAAGTTGGACGTGGCTGCTGCTGCAGTGGAGGAGAAGGCGGTGGATTTTCTGGTGGGTCAGGTATGATCTCCACAGTGATATGGCATGGCTCCTCTGTCAAATATTTGGAGATGCCAGAGCTAAACGTCTTGAGAATAGGCGCAGTTGATTTCTGGCTAGCCAGGGGGAGTGGCTCATCTCCCCGGGTAATGCTAAAGCTGGGGGGCACATCTCTGCCCACAGACATTGGACTGTAGGGGTAATCGATGATGGATAGCAGAGCCTCTGAGGTCAGCTCCAGCATGTCATCACTGTCTCTATCCCTGACAAGGATGGAAGAGAGGGAGCCTGCGGGTGCTCTATTTTGCTTGAGGGTTTGCTCCTGGAAGCCCCGATGCCCAAACTGGCTGGCCTGCTCACGGAATGACAACTTGGTCTCTGTGCTGCCACTCGCGTGAAGTATGTCTGAACTCGCTGGCCTTTGCTCGCCACTCATGCCTGCCTGGAGTATCTGCAGCTCCCATTTGGCTGGGTCTATAAGAGCCTGTCTCCTTGGTACCTCATAACCATGCTGTCCTCCATGAATGCGACCAGGCATTGACCAGACGAACCCTGACCCTGCTGTGTGGGGAGGAGAAAAGGAGAACCGCTTTTCAGATGGGCTCTCCCCACGTGCGTCAGGACTGCAGAGAGGAGTGTTATCATCATAGACAGGGTTGTGGGTGGTGAGTGGGTTGTGGTCAGAGAGGAAGGTCACGTTGCTCTCTGACTTGGGTAAGTTGACACGGAGTGCTCCGTTGCTGCGGGCTGCAATGGCACGACAGGCAAAGGTGCTAAGAATCCTCTGGTGGTCAGCCTCCTCAATGACAGAGTTTTTAGCCCTGCCCCGGCAAAAGATGGAGGTGAAGAAGAAAAAGACTTGAAACAGATAAAGACTGATAGGTTTGAGCTGAATAAAGCAAAGAAACAAAGGGTGAAGCAAAAGCAACTGTGTGAAAATATCTTGACAGACAGTCTCTCGTAGTACTGTGACTCAGAAATTTGTTTTGGGTTTTGGATGATTAAATATCTGCACAGTATAAAGTAACTAAAGCGCATCTGCGTTCTTAAGAAATCAAAATAACAATGATTTGAATAAACTTTGCAAACTTAAAGAAATTACAAATCAAATATTGAAATTGTGAAATTATTACACTGAAATATATGAGCTCAGTAGCCATCATGAACCTATGCAGGATGCATTAGTGCCATCGGTCACAGCACAGAGAGATGTAGAGAGCAGTGAAACTAAGAGCAGCACAGTACAAAAGAACACAACAGTCTAATGGGACGCAAGAGAGGAGACATCTACGGCGATATCTTATGAAATGCACTACCTCTAACCAAACTAAGCCTTCTCTTTTTTCTCACAAGAATGAAGTACGTGCATGAAAACCCACTAGGTCTTTCCACCCTTCATCAAGATCAATTACCAAACAAACTATGCCACTTAAATTCCAGAATTTAAGTATATTAATTATGTGCATATGTTTAAAAAAAACAACTAAGCAGGCAGGGCAACAAGGACATTTTTCTTGCAAAATTTACGCACAATATTGTTCATATTTATTGACCTCTGTCATGTTTTGGCATTACTTACTGCAGTCTGAATCCAGAGAGACAAGGGAATTGAAAATGAATGAGAAGATATAAACACAGACAGATGGTAAGAAGACTAAAGGAGAAATATCAGAGGTGTTAATGGAAAATGAAAACATGGATGAAGCGTCGACACGAGGGTACGGCAGGTTTCTGCATTTTAAACTCAAATACCAGACTGATTAACTTCTGTCTACATTTGACACCATGCTGCGTGCATACAGTATAACTTTGAGAGCTTTTGTTTTTCACAGATGGAAATGTATAATTTTAACAATATGATTGTTTTTAAGAGAAACTCTTCTTCTTCCTGGTGAAAACTGGGAAATAAGCTCCGTGTACACAATTCTTAGCTACAATACAATAATGCCCATAAAAATTCTACTTATGCTACAGAATCAAATGTTTCTGCCTACATTTAAAAACTGCGGTGGGCATATTGTGGACGCTCTTCGTAGCTTAATGTTAGGTTTACATTTTTTTTTTAAATGCAAAAGTGACATTAGAAGCAGTATTCCTTGAACGAGCTGAAAATCAAAATTGCTAAGCCCATTACCTCAGCAGTTTAAATGTAGTCTCATTTAATCTGCAAACATTAACATTTCATCACACATTTAGGGCAGGATTTAATATTAAAGCTGAAATTCGATTGTGCTGATGGCAAAACACTTTGGACCAAAGTTAGGGAAGCACTTAATGTAGGCTACCGCAGGTTACATTTTTAAAGGTAACTCGTGACAATCCTTGAACTTGGACATTATTCTGTATTTGTTTCTATTTCTAGGAAACCATGTGCTTTTTTATTAACCTAAACACACTCTTACCTTAAGAGAGGTTCTTGCTAAAATGCATAGGCACTCAACTAGAAACACATAGATACGCTAAAATCTAGTCACCTGCTGTGCTGCACCATACGGTACAATTTGCAGACATCAAAAGTGGATCATAGTTACAGAGACAACAAGCAGAGAGATCCTTTGATGCAACTATTAATGTGTCTCAAGCAGTGTGGAGACTCCTGAGGTCAACATCCAGAGCAGCCAGTGGCCATTTCAGAAAAGAGGATTGATAGAGGGGTAATATTTTTTCCTGAGCTTGAATAAAACACTCACAGGGAGAAACCTGCGAGGCCAGATGCAGCAGCATTTGATCATGGGGACTAGAAGAAATGCGTGGGATGGGAAAATACTTAGAGGACAAGCTTGACTCACATGCTGCTGTCGCCCAACTCTTCATAGAGGTTAGCAGTGGGAGCAGCTGCCGGAGCTGCTTTCCCTCCCGGTGGTAAAGCCATCTGAATCCTGGCAGTTTTGGCACACTCTGCTTGTCGCCTGCACAAAGTGTTAATGTGGTTAAGAATAAACCAGACACATGACTTATGCATCAAGTCTCTACTATGAATTACCCATGTGTTTTGAGAAGTCATTCTCACCCCAGAAAGAGGAACACGAAGAGATATTCTAGATGCAAAATTCAGTTTTAGCAACATCAAGCTTTTAAACTAAAAAAAACCCTCCAAAACCATTTTGCAGCAATTAGCTGTGGTATTCTTTTTTATTTAATTTATTCACTAATGTTAGTCAAACAATTTTATTAAAATGTATCAAAACAAATAGCCCTTGTCTCACACTGCATTTTAGGCTGATTTGTTTTGTCAATTGCAGAGTAATAATATAATAATCAGCTTCTTTTGGCTTGCAAGGAAACAGTCAATGCTGCTGCAGTTGTGCAAGTAAGATTTGAAAAGCATTTTCATGGTTTTCAGCTATGTGCTAGATCATTCAAGCTTATTTCTTTTGAAATACAGACTAAAAATTATGCAAATGCAGTATACTGTATGTGTAGCAAAAGACATGATGAATGTGCCAACTCAACTGTATCCAGCAGAGTGACAAGTGTAACTATAATTTTTCTTTTGAATCTAATCAAATTTTCCACATTAAGAGAAACTTTTCAGCCAAAAATGCACATTCAGTATGTGACCTAGAAGATGAATCAGCCTTGCTCTGTGCCCTTAATGCTAGAGACACCTCAAAAGGTTGGCATTAGCTGGCAAGCATTCTGTTAATCACATTTTCACAATATTCAACTCGACTTTAAATAACTAATAATAAAGATGAAAGAAAGTAGTGTCACAACCACACAGACACACACATCGAGCAATGAGCAGCCACTTGTAAAACATGAGAAATTACTTACTCTTTGAACCTGATCACAGCGTTTTTGATGCAGAGCAAAGGAGATGAAACAAGAAGAGAGAGAGATGGGGGACAAAAAAAGACATGAAATTACATAACTATAATTACATAATTTGGCACGAGTGCAACCTCACAATTTCGATGCTTTGAGGTATTTATCTAAACGCAAAATAAGTAACATTTTTATACTTCAAATTGCCGTTACGTATTCACAACTACATTCAGGTGCTCGACGTGAATGTGCAAATTGATGTCTTAAATAATATATTCATCATATATTCAAATTTAGACAACAATGAATTATGTTGACAAACACAACTGAGAAAATTAACTTTACCAGAGTAATGTCGCCACCAACAAAGCACCATCTGCTACGACAGTTTGTGTGTTAGGTCTACTGTCACCATCAATAGTTTTCTGCTGTGTGTCTGATCTGTGCATTTGAATAAGTACAACCGCTCTACCCATCTGCCATGAATAAATATTTCTCAAATATTACCGTTTACGGTACACTTGCAGCATACCAACATTTAGATAAGAACCTGGCTTTTGCCAAATGAGAGTTCAATTATCACACCAGTCTGAATGATGCTTCAAAGCAAAAAGTGTCATATTTTTTTGAGGATTGCACTGCGCGCATCTAAGGGAGAGAGGGCACCGTCTGTTGTGTGTGTCGGGCAGAGATGATTAAGTAGCATGAAGACGCACTGTGACGGTCACAATTGGCTGTAGATGTTTGTCACAAATGAGTGTTAATTAATCTGCTTTCACACAGCATGAGCAGGGAGATTAGCCCAGCAGAGTGCGCAGTCAGCATGTCTGATGAGAGCGAGAGATACCGAGGAAGAGAGTTGGAAGTGAGAGAGAGATAGAGAGACGCACACACAAAAAGCTAAAACTAACGCAAGAAGTGCTCTTATTTTATCTTAAATACACTTTTCAGTGATGCTGTTTGCGGTTTCGCTGCTTTGCTCTTACAAGCCACAGGAAACACGATATTAACATTAAGCTACATTCCTACAATAACTATCTGATTCGTCTGTGCAGAGCAAACCTTTCAATAAAACCCAGAGTGACATGCAATATCTCCTAAGACGATGACCTGCTAAATTAAAATTTATTCGCTGACATCCAGTTAAAGCCTAGTGATTATTATAGTAATACTGACTGTTTGTAGGTGACCATGACGATGAGAATGGCAGGGATGCAGCAAAGGATAATGATGATCGCCAGGGCCAGGAGGGCACCCTCTGTGTAGCCGACAGCCTGGGCAGCCTTTTTCACACTGGCTACAATATCTGGGGAGCGAATCTCAAGAATGCGGCCACCTTCACCCAGGTATGGCTGAAACTCCTTATTGATTTCCAGCACGTTCCCATCAAGAAATCTGTATTCCACATACAAAAAAGACACTTACTTTGTAATCAATGTCAAGAGAACATAATAAATGTTTTTTATTAAATATTATTAAAAATGTGTCAAAAGGCAATATATTACAGTTCCTCAACATGAAGCATGATGATGAATCATCTAAATCTGCAGCTGTTTTACTTCTTAACAGGCTTTGTAACAAGTTTATACTCTTTTACACATTATGTTTTGCCACAGCAGTCTCCTGCTTACAGAGGACAGCTCTAATTACTCACTGTAGGTAGTTTACAGCTAAAGGAACCTATTTTCTAAAGAATGTGTAAATAGAGAGAGTAAATACTGAACACAAGACATGAATCATACTGATCATAATAATTAGCATTAAGTGCAAATGAAAAGCAATTATAATACTTACACTTTTCTACAAGTGTCAATTTACACTTGTTTTTCTGCATAAACCAATGGCAGTATATGCGTCAATATTTTCAAAAAAACATACATGCATACAAAGCAATTCATTTAGAGAGGATGCAATGTTACTATGCAAAACAAACCATTCCAAAAGGACAAGCGTACATACATATGTAACCACCATCACTTTTGTTTTTCTGTAAGGTGATGTGGCAATCTGTACTCTAGACTGTGACAAGTGGGAATAGGTGGAATACGACTTAATGCACTGATCCACTTACAATGTTGTATTTCTCCCTCTCCTCCTGTGATCTGGCTATATGACATACAATTACCCCACAACATTGTCAGACATGCGCTGCATGCATAAAAAGCCCATCTCCGCTAATCTAAATTACTTTTTCTGACAGTATCTGTATCTAAGGAAGTAGATCTTATTAAATCAAGGATGTAGCAGACCTCTTTTAAAATTAGCTTGTTAGTCTTAAAAGCTAGAAGTACGAAGATGTCAAATAACTTAGGTAAAAAAATAATAATAATAATAATCTGATTTTATTGGATGTGCCACCTTACGTGAAATGATGTGGTGCTCCTCCTGATAGTGGAGGGCATAAAGGTGTTTGTAGATTAATTTACTACCACGCTGCTTAAAGAAATGCAGAAATGCTTTGCAAAATATAAAATCATACTTTGCAAACAGTGAATACCACTTTTTAAATTAAATATAGTGCCAAAACATCATGTTAAATGTTTAAAACTGTTACTTTTTTTAATGCATGATTATTTCAAATTTAATGCCATAGACAGCCTTTTAAAAGTCGGTGCAGGATCGTGTTTGCCACTGTGTTACATCAATTCTCCTTTTAAGAATTTGTGACCAGAGCAAACCAATTAAGTTTTCCCATTCTTGCTTAATATATTTCTATTGCCCAATAGTCTGGGCGTCCATAGCCACAATTTCCCTTTCAGAATTTAGGGCAGTCTGGATTGCATGAAAGTACTATTTTCAATTATATATTGTGTTTAAATAACTTACAAATTATTGAACTCTGTTTTTGCAGAGGACAGTTCCAGGCTGCTAAGCATAAAGTACACGGATGCAATTTAATCAAGAGTGGAAGCCGGAACTCAGAATGGGCATGCTCTCATATGCTGGTCAAGTTTATTAAGATCTGGTGCTGATCAGTTCAACAGAAGGGATGGGAAACATCAAAACAGTGAGTGAAACACTTTCCTGAGGTGCCAGGAAAGAAGGCCAAGGTCTTCTTTCCTCTGATAGGATGACAAAGTATCTTGTACTTATTTCTACTGTGGTGCTGTGCGCCTCTTTGGTGTTTAAGCACACTCTCTGGCAGACTGTGGGCACTCTCTTCAGCTTTATGTCCGGAAATAAAAGGAATAAAAATGTATTGCTGGCATATCTCCCAGCCCTCAGAACAGTCTTTGAGGTACTGCAATGATGGGTGGATGGACTGATTGAAATATTCCCTGCTCCAGTCTCACTTTGTCCCTCCATGACCTCATTGCTTCTTTTCTCCCTTGTATCTTCCACTTTCCTATGACATATTTCAGTTGCAGTGCACCAGCAGCATAATCAAAGTCTTTTAAAGAAAATAGAGGCAGTGAAGTGGAGATGCTGTAGAGGAGGAAGCTAAAGGGAGTCTGAAAAAGACATATTTGCTGACTCACTGCTTGAACAGAGGGTAAAAAGAGGCAGCAGGGAAAACATGCAGCACAGCGGGGACATTAGGACATCAATTTAAACCAAATGGTGGACTGAACTTCTTGTAACACAATTCACCCACTCACTTGAAAAGCTCCTGACGTGAAATGGCCCTGTTCGTGAGTGGGTCAATGGCGTATACCATCAGGTCCGACTTAGAGTAGTCTTCTAACTCAAAGCCATCACCATGGCGACGTGGCCCGATAGCCTCTACAATCACCTTGGCACCTGGAATCTGGTCCTGGACGTGGCGCTCCAGAATACTGAGATACACACAGATGAAACTTTGTATCCTATACTTTACATTGTATAAATACTATATGTGCAAATACATACACAAACATTTTATACACTTAAAGAAAAAAACTGAGAAAGATGAACTATAGAAGGTAAAATCCAGGTTCAAACAATTTCTAATGCCCAAAAGCAATATGACAGCCACCAAGATTAAGTACTCCAATCTGGCAGTGATTATCCCATTGGGCAGCAGTTTGTCTCTCCACATTGGGCTCTGGCAAAGTAAGGCTCTGATAATCCTTTTCAGGAAGGGAAAAATCCACACCTCAAATTACAGCCAATAAAGGAAAGCCTTGCCGTCTGCCTTTGCCAAGGTGGATAAACAGTTTGAGCACTCAGGTAAAATGGCCCTGGATCATCATCAGCGCTGTGCAAAATCTCAAATGGCATCACTGTAAAGAGCGTAACACAACTAATGTCTCTGTTTTTCAGCCTAAAGAGCTGTGTCACTTCTGTGAGAAAGACACAGTAAGCTCTTAAAAAACAGCTATTAACACCCATTTGCCTTTCAGATTGACTAATTAAGCTAAACACTGTGCCCTAAGAGCGGTAAAAAGATGCTTCATGAATCTCTATCATTAATTAATCTAAACTGGGAGAACCGACTCTAGAGGACAGACTCATCTGTCTAATTGGCCCATCCATGATCTTAATTGATCAGTCAATGTTTACTGTACACAAAAAAGCTGCCCAAAAAAAACCCTACACAGGTTTTTATGAAATATCCATCTTTACTAATGCATATTTGCTTTTATTAATTGTTCAACCAGCTGACTCATATGCATCACTCTAGTCCTTACATTTTTAATGGAAATTAAAGTTCGGCCTTGAGCCTTATGTCGCAATAGACAAAACTCAAGCTGAATTTTCTTTTCTGTGCCAGTTTTAGCTGGGAAATCTTTTAAAGAAAATAATTTCAGATGAGAAAATAATAGGTTGCATAGCTGAGATTAAAAGAAAAAATATTGCAAAGGACATTTGATGAAAGGAATACTTCATCTTACACATGATCTTGCATGAAAAAAAAACTGTGTTAGTAATACATACCGCTTCTTTTCATTAAAATTTGTTTTTTTTAACTTATGTTTAATGAAATGTGAGCTGTGTCCTACCTAATGAGCTCTTCCCTCTTCTCTTCCACTAAAGTGGGTGGGACAGTGGACACAACAACCTGCATGTCCAATGCGTTGACCACAGAAACCTGGGAGAAAGTGTGAGATAGCGGGAAAGACAGAAAAGAAAGATAAAGTTTAAAAATACACCGTGTAAGCCAGTTATTGACACATCCTACCTAATGTTAAATCATTGAAATGCTTCTTTAGGTGGACCCACTAGTCGCCAGCTTGTATCTGTGCCATGCAGCAAACTTAAGAGCACCTAATTCCAGTGCCAGAGTTAAGTGCATAGGCAACAGCCTCTGTGCTCTGAAGCCAAATTTCCCATGTGGCTCCTGTGAAATTAGGTTTCCCCTTGAAAATTAACAAGCACCTTAGTTAAGCACTCACTGGTCTCTCATATACAGCCAATGTCCCACACCCTCCTTCTGTCTCGTTAGAGGCTTGTTAGCTAGACATATTTCACTGCAGTAAAAAATAAGCTTGGCCACAGTCAGGAAAGATAAGCATTGAACTGGGGGCAAAGCTGAGCCCAAACACAGCGGGTGCATGCGTAAATGAGTGGGAAACAGACATGCACTCAGAAAAAGACACAGACATATATTTAGATGAACGCGCACGCAGGGAGAAGTGCATAATGTTTGCAGAGCTAATACTCATGGATAAAAGAAAGACTTTAATTGGATCATCAGCTAGTGGCAGAGGCCACATATCGGGGTGTGTTGTACATCCTGTGAATAATTCAATAGACTGGAACCAAAACATTTAATACTCAACAGAAATAAAAACAAAGCAAAACAAAACAAAAGGCAGGGATCATCATGTAAGATCATAAACCACAAGGTATTATGAAGAGAAGCTTTGCACGAAACAAATCAAACTCGCTCTCACGTATTAACATCATTTCTGAGGTTGTTTCTTAACGCAAGATCTTTTTTTTAGAAACTGTCTCAGGTTATACACATTTATATACTGACATGGACATTAACAACACAGAAGTATAATATTCCAAATAACTCAAATAACAGGTCACACTGATATCAAACCAGAAAAAAAAACACATCTGAAAAGAATTTTTTTTTTAATATCACAAAAGAAACTCTTTTACTGAATATGTTTCTGCATCTTTTTATTTGAAGATGACATTACAGCCTCTTACAGCAACACATATTTACCAGAATTTCTTTTATGTATTCTTCATGGGTTCTCAATTGGGCTGATGTCAGGAGATGATGGAGGCCCACGCAATGATTTTTCTTCCTTTTGTGTGCCTCCCTCGGTGGTTTGGCATTAGGCTCAGTCCGATACTGTATCAAGTTTTTTCGAGTTTTGTGGGACTTGATCCCTCGCTTGTAATACTGATAACTCATTTGACCTCAACTTTCCTTAATATGCTCTTAGCACTACTTGTCAGTGCTCTAAATCCCCCACAAATCTTTTCATGGTTCAGTCATCTTTCTTCACCTTTCAAAAAATATCAATGTTCTCATGCAAAACACAGCACTCGTGCTTTTTTCGTTAGAAAGATTTCCCTTTCTTCAAATACTGCATGACAGATGTGACTCGCTTATTAATCTGATACAACCTCTTTAAGTAGTCTTAATGAAGACCCTCTAATGCAGTGAAGTAATTAACAATGCCGAGATTCATACAGTGATGCAAAAGAGATGAGAAACAGAACAGGCAGATAAATGAAAACCTTATTATGCTAAAATCCTACTTAAATGTCTAATTTGGACCATGATATGAAACAAAGTACACACTCAAGGCATACTCCAGTATTGTACTTTGATATAGTCCCAGGACTTTAGTTTAAAATCTGTGTAGCTCTTATGGGTCTTGCTCCTAAAAATAGAGATCATACTTCCTCTAATGAACCTGCAAATCTCATGCATTTTCAGTTTGGCACATAACCCACTGTGGAAGACAAACTGCAACTTTTTACACTGTGGTTTTTAAACAGATTCAACAAATAAATTCTAAAGTGTTCAATTAACAAGCCTGAGACATGGTAAATATGGTAATAAGCCAATTCGTCCTGATTTTTACAGTTTTTTTTGCTTGTTGTAGTTTAATATTCTACATATGATACACAGACAAAAGTAGTTTTTTTAAAATTGAAATCCTGCCCACAGCCTACATGGATCTTTCTCAAACTGTTAAACATTTGAGCTCACAAAGCCAACATCTAAGATTACAATAATTCTGAAAAGAAAAAACCAAAAAAAAAAACCAAAACAAAGAAATTCCACAACAGTTTGCTAAAGGCAGTGCTGCACTTCCTTGTGACTACTCAATGCACTGGCACAGCCATTCACCTAGGCTTTCCTGTATAAATGAATTGTGGACAGTTGATGCCTTCGCTGCATAAATATGATGCTGTGGAAGCCAAAAAAATCCACAACCAATAAGCCTCTGCCATGCCAGCGGCATGCAAGTCAAAGATTAGCAGGGAATCCTATATTTATCTCTACATCCCTGCATCACATGGAAAGCATCATATGGATACTTACCACCACTTCAGCGCTGTTGCTAAGACCTTTTCCATAGTCATCAGTAGCAATAACCTCGAACTTGAAGTAGGATCTGCGCATGTTCCGAAACATGATGGCCGACTTGACGATACCAGTGTAGGTCTCAATGACAAAACTGTCCTGGCCCTCTGGGGTGGGTGGGATGATGAGGCGGTATGCCATGGCACTGTAATTCCCAGTGTCCTTATCGGTGGCCTGTAATACAAAACACCAAATAATCTCAGAAATATTAAAAGTTTAAGGTCATCAAAAAGAGAATATATTAATCAAGTCTTTCAAAAAAAAAAATGGTGATTGTGCATTCCATGACAGAAACCAACTAGTGAAGGAAAATTTGAAGTTTACTTGTTGGTTGGATTGCAGGTTGGGAGAGGCTGCCAATCTAGGTCTCTAGACCTGTATGAAAGTGGTATTAGGCTAGAGTCACACTAGGGAAAGTTATTGTGACCATGTGAGATCAACTTGCAATCTATGTCTTCAAAGACAGGAAGCAGGTCTGAGACCACTCGCAGTCAAGTTGCCATCTTCGAACAGACTTAAAACAAGGACAGATGGCAATAACACAGAGTCACCCCACTATCAGCTTGCACGTAAGCATCAAGTTGGCACTTGCATGCAATCTGTTTCCGATTAACTGTGATAACTCTCAAATCTGTTCTCTCTTTCAAATCTTTTGCCGTCTACATCAGAAGTGTAGCACTGTACTGGAACCAGGGGAAAACTTGTCACCTGTGAATCGCACAGAATCAATCACAACTCTCTCAGCTACAGATTGGGTCAGATCCAAGTGGAGCAAATTTATAATTTTCCCATTTACAAATAAAACAGGCAGGTAGTTCATTTAATCAATGACCAGCATGCTACCAAGACCAGAGCGAATAGGACACCCTCCAATAATTTAGTTCTATAAGCGCCGATTTAACCTAAAAAGCGGGCTGAGGTGCATTCGTTTTACTGTTATTCCTCAGCTATTCTGCAGCCCTGTGACAAATCAAAACACAAACAGATCTTTTTATTCCCTTTGTTCAGTAAGTTATTAAAATATGTTTGGACAGCATTCATAGATAGCCATTTTACTGCTATTGGTAGAGTCTATTAATAATTCAGTGAACACACCAAAAGAAAAAAGGAAACAAATGGTATAAGAGTGGAGCTCTTCATTTATGTTGATCTACTGGGGGATTTGTTTATAATTTTATTCCAAGCAGGTGTTCTCTAAAGTAGCTGACAAGAGAGAAAAGAAGTGCAGCTGGAGGCTCGTAAGTTATCTCCCCCTCATGTGGTTTGTTTCAAGCTGCCACAGCTTTACCCATTGTTATCCACTGTAAAAGGCTAAAGAGATGGCGAGGGTTGCTGCCAAATCTGAGTATTCTTAACAGTTTTTGAATGATTTCTGTAAAACACCAGCAACTACATTTATGAGCTTTTACATCACATTATTACCTGTAAGCTGACATGTAAAGCTTATTAGAAAAGGCTTGCTTATTCACACATCCAGCAGCTACAGATAAAAAATTACTGTTGATTTGGTGCAGCGCTTCTGGCCAATCCCAGTCGCAACTTTCTTTTTGAAAAAATAAAACAAAAAACAAAACAAAACAAAAAAATGCTCACTGATGGAAATATCTGGCTCTTCAGCTGCTAAGCAATAGGTTACACTACGTTTACCAGCTTGTGGCTAACACTCCGTCTGCCATTTGGTGCTGTATACAGTGATGTTTTTTGCTCAACAGCTGCCTGCTTTGGTCAGAATGATCCTGCGAGAGTAGTTAGATTGAATCAAACCACTAAGCCAGACAGCGAAACAGTGACCTGGAACGCACTATAAAGCTCCATAAAGCAGTGGGGAGCTGCAGAGGCAGGTGGTAATTCATCACTATGAGCAATACCTAACATCAGTTTTGATACATCATATTGATCCTTAAGTCAAAATTCTGAAGTGCATTACATTTTAGTAATGACTGTTTCCTGTTTGAGTGATTTTAGGGGTAACTGTTCTAAAATCAAAACCAAACCAAAAAGATAATTGATGATTCTCACAATCATCCAATGCATAGAGATTTTAATATATGAATCTTGTCAAAGCATTTTATCGAAAAGCAACAACAGAATTCACCCATCAACCTCTGAGGCATATGCTCTGATTGGCGACTGAGCTTACCGGGCAGGGATAGCTCAGTAGGTAGAGTGGCGGCCCCATGATCGGAAGGTCGGGGGTTCGATTCCCCTGAACAGCTATCCTGAGGTACCCCTGAGCAAGGTACCGTCCCTACACACTGCTCCCTGGGCGCCAATGGCTGCCCACTGCTTCACTGAGTGAATGGGTTAAATGCAGAGAGGGATTTTCCCCACGGGGACCAATAAAGTACTCTTTCTTTCTTACAGGCAGGCATCAATTTTCACAGTACTTGTCTTGGGAAAGTGACACTGATAAATAGGAGCAATCTCTTTTTTTCTGCAGCGGTTCGCACAGGAGAGGGTTGGAGCTAAGGGGGGGTGCAAGGTCCCAATGGAAGGACTGCATAAATCAACAGAGTGAGATATCCTCGCTGGACAAAATTTGGCCGAATATATTTTATCTGAGCATCATTTATGCATGCTAAAGGTTTTATGGACACCGGGGAAAAACTGTCACTTAGAGATGTTTGTTTCCAAGCTGCCATGAGACAGCAAAGGGAAAATATATGGACCCTAAAAGCTAGGTCAATATTAAAAACCTGTCATATTACCAAATATGGACTTATAAAGTAGCCTTGAGAGCTTGAGGCATTTCTTTCTTCTTTCCCCCTCATTTGCTTTCAGTCTAGGAGGGAGTGAGTGTCACTTTTTTTGGCAACCTCTGAGTCCTAAATAGTAAATACTATTACTACCACTACTACTATCTACTCTGTAACATTTACATACTCCTAAAATTACACTGCACAAATAAAGCAAACATGTCTGATATTGGAAAATTCATCTACTTACATAAAAATGTCTGCCAGTTAGTTGGTGTAACTCTTTTTTTAGTATTATATTATGTTACTGTTTCTGGAAAGAGTCTATCAGCAGAAGGTCAGTAGTGTCATAAATTTGTTATTACTTTTAAATATTATCCCGAGGGAGAGCAAGCGGCAATGAACTTTCTGAAATAATGTTTCACACCAGCAATATTCCAAAGAATCATGGGCCTCTGGGGGAATCTGTTGTGGTCCAAGAAAGTTTGAGAAACATTTAAACTATATTTCTTTTTCCATTCCTTTCTCGTTTTAGTAGTAGATGAAGATAATCCAATTAAGAAATGGGACTAAAATATAACACTAAGCCATTTTTCAATAAAGAGAAATATCAAATATTAAGGAAAAATGTATGTGAGCCTCTCAGACTGCCAATTATTTTCAAGATGAAGTCAGAACCATGTGTTCAGTCAATGGAATGAGAACCAGGTATCAGTGGGCACCCTCTTGCTTTTATTTAGGCAACAAACCCACACATCTGAGCAAGTGAATAATAAGATGGATGATATTCATGAGGAGGAAAAGAATTGCTAATGTTCACAAGGTTGGAAAAGGTCTCAGGGTCTTTCTTACATTGGCTAATTTTCATGTTTGTCAGCCCACCATCAGGAGAACCCTAAACAACAAAGGTGTGCATGGCAGGGCTACAATGCAAAAACAATGCTCCCTGTCGGTCTGCAGTTTGTACATCATATGGAGAAAGCCAAAAGGCTGTTAGAATAATGTTTTGTGTAGGCATGAAACCAAAATAGAAGTTTTTGGTTTAAATGACACGCGTTGTGTTTGGAGAAAAGAAAATGCTGCATTCCAGCATTTCATGCTATGAAACAGGGTGGCCCTGTTTGGCTGCAAACTGGCTGGGACGACTTCACTGTCACTGGAAAATAAAGAATATGTTAGGCCATGTGGTGGAATGGGTAAAAACTCCATGTCAGGTTGGAGGAGTAACTACCAGAAACATAGCTACAGTTACTAGCGTCCAAGGGGATTTTGACAGTAGCAGATATAGAATATTAGATGACCTTTTACAAGATATAATTAACCACGTGTAATGTTTAATTTTAGGTTTGTTTCAACTCAGTTCTCCAAGTATATTATTAAAGGGCTTGTGTATTGATGTGCTAATGTTTTAGGTCATGTTTATGTTTATGTTTATGTTACATAGTGTCGAGAATTCTAAAGAGTTCACAAACTTGCATGTTGGTGTCAATTACAAGTTAATCAAGAGGCAGAAAAGATGGAGACAAAGCTGTACTGATCATGTGTTTTATGGAAATCCACAGTTTTTGAAATTTGAAAGCTGCAATAATTCCCATCCCTGCCTGAGGTCTCAGTTTGTACTTTACTACCTGCCTACATCTAGCTATTATAGTGTATTTTGCAAGATTTCCTTTTTTCTTTTCACTCCCTCAGTCTTCTATGGGCTTTAGTTTGGTACCTTTTTTACATCAGAAGGAGAGCCCGAAAAAGCTCTTCCTGCAAGGCAATTATCAATATAAAACCCTGGGAGCACAGCAGAGTGCAGACCTTGTCTTTTTCTCGCTATGAAGATTTCTCACTTTTGGTCCAGCACCTGCAAAAAAAAGTCTTTAGATGTGCATAGCTTTTCTGCTTGTACCCACAAGTACAAGTGCACAGACTGTATAACATTCAGGATTATACAGGCTACTGAAAAATAGGTTATGTCTTAAAGGACATAAGTCATTTAAGGGCATTTATGCCTTTTTTATGAGATCACAGATATAATATTACTACTACTACTACTATAACTATTACTACTAGTACTCCTAATGTTGATACATTTTTGCAGGTAATGCATGAAGTAGCTCTTTAAAAACTCTGTGGACAAACACGATCCTAAATGCACAATCATACCCATAATGCAGAGTGTAAAGAGTATTGTACACAATGAAAAAGTGAAATCTTCTTGGTGCAACAGGCTGACATTCAGCGGGATGTCCAGCCATGCATCTGAGAACACACTGAGATTACACTGCTCAGCTTACTCTGATCCCAGCTGTCTGTGGAAAGGCAAGCAGTGGGGGGAGTGAAACTGACAAAGAGATGTTACAAGCAACAGGGGAGGAGACCAAACTGTGTTGCACAGAGCAAAAACTGTCACACCATGGCTGAAGGGTAAGTGTAACAAAAAAGATCAGAGTCTTTACTTTTTATACAAAAGCAGAAAAAACAACAACGACAACAAAAAAAACCCCAGTTAATTGTTTTCTTACCACTATCTTGAGCACTGAGCTGAAGATCTTAGTGTCTTCTGCCACACCGCCTATGTAGAGCTTCCTGGAGAAGACAGGAGGGTGGTCGTTCTCATCCAGAACCTCAATGAACACCTTGGCTGTGTTAGCTGCAATAAATGACACCAGAAGGATTTCAAATCCTGTTTAAGCTTTTATTTGTTAGTTCTTAGTTTCTTTCTTAGTTTATGCAGGGCTCAGCTTGCATACTTAAGTGCACCTACTTTATTCATGCTTCCCCTGACCCGGGTTAGCACCACGCTTACAAAAGTAGAGTCGGGACATGCAAGCTTAGAAAATGTATGTCATCGAAATAAAGTAAACATAGCTCATTTGATTATTGGAACTGGAGTTGTCCAATTTGTCTTCAAAACTGGCATGTCATAATAATTTTTCATGGACATCAGCCGGTCTACAACTTCAAAAGAAGGCCTGAAATAATTTCCCAGAATATTTTGAAAGTTATTTATCACTGAAACCATCACACAGTGTCAACAAAGTTGTTTTTTTCTCGTTCCTTCTCCGTAATCGACACCTCTGGATAGCTCTCACAGATTGTAAATAAAGTCAGGTGGGCAAACAGGTGTGTGTTTTTCCCTTATTTGAGGAACGCATCTTTGACCCCTTTTGTTTTACTTTAAAATTGATGCACCCACCTTTTGCCTGACTGAAAATAGTTTTCTGCGGGTATATTCCCCTTCTTCTTTGGAAAAGCCCTCTTTATTTAGTAGTAATTTCAAGCTGCACTGCAATAACCTTTTGAAGTGGATTTGAATTGCATGCTGAAAAGAGAAACGTGTTCCCTTATTACTGTCTCAGCCCCTTCCAACAAAACTGCGCGAGAAGCTATTTTGGCAAAGCCGACAACTTTGGGCCAGTAATGAGGAGGTTAATTTTGTTTTGATTGCAGCAAATATTCAGCATGGGGAAAAACTGAGTCTGAAGGATGTTGATGACTTCTCTCTCACTGCCCCCATAAGCAGATCAGGAAAACAACTGAGCCATTTTGCATTCTGTTTACCAACCAATAAGCAATAACACTCACACACTGAGCGGAAAATTGCTCTGTTAAATAATAAAAATTGATGATGAAATCTTAACTTCGAAACCATTATTTTTAAATGGGGTCTACCTTGTTGAGAGGTTTATTCTTCCTACAACTTGGTGCATAAAAATGCCATCAATAAAAGCCAGTGGAAGCTTAAGAGGCAAGCATTTTGCACATTATTGGGAATAATAATTTGAAGGGCAGCCAATAATCAAGCTGCAAGAGGGTCCCTGGAGTTACAGGAAACACTGCGAGAGGCAAGGAGGCATAAAATTGCGCATAATACTAAATTTGCTGGTTAAGTGGCCTTTTTGTGAAGCTTCTGAAATATTCATTCTGTCCCTTTAAAAAGAAACACATGTACAGAGTATTTCATCTGCCTAATTTGTCATAGTTACACCAATGCAATGTACAGCATAAATATGAAGAGCGGAAAAAAATCAAGACTGCAATTTAGGTAAAAAAAAAATTGCAGTGTCAAGGACCATTTTTCTCCTAGCGAGATAAAAAAAAAAAAAAAGTAAAGCCATGTGGCATTGGCGCTAAGGATGCACCAGGGGAATTGGACAAACAAAACACAGCACATCAAAATTATAGGGACAAAAGCTGTAGTGTGAGACATCGCGGGAGGACTCGAGGGAACGGGGAAAGAGGTCTGCAGAGTGTCTCTCTCCTCCCGCTCTTTGCAGAAAGTGGCCATCCTCCATCAGCACATAAAAACATAAATATAGTCTCTCCGGCTCACACTCTGGACACTCATAAAGATGCATGAACAAAACAAACCTATTATGAGAAGAGGAGTGCTTCTAAGCCCGTCTAGGTTTGAGTGCATTATTATTTAGAAAACATGAAAGTAAATATTGTCTTAGTCTGGGTTATTATATTGTATGCATGCATGTGTGGATCCTGAACATTTGCATACATATGTAAGGTACTGGACCCTAAGAGGGTCACTGGTCCACTAATTGATAAAAACACGTTAATGAGAAGGAAGATGCTGTGCCTCACGGGGCCCTGATCATTATAACGAGAGAAGTATGACGAGTGAGTGCACTCATTCAAAACGGGGTGCCTGCTTACAGCGTACTTGTTAGAGAAGCTCTCTTCTTTGTGGGTATACAAGTGTTGATTACTTTTAATTATGGTCATAAGTATGTGAGAGACACAGTATGACAAAAAAAAAAGAGCAGCAAACCATCTACTAAACCTTATTTATTGTTAGAACACTACCCATCATTATACAAAACATGAATGTCAGTAAACAGAACCATAAACGAGCCTAATGATATTCCAGCTAGGGCATGGCTATCAAAGAGAGAGCAGTCTCAAGTCTCCGGAGTTATTTCAAACCTCCACTGTGACAGTGGAAGCATCCAGCAATTTATGCATATTTCTCAAACAGGCAATCAAACAATCATGCCCACTTCACACAGCAATGGTATGCTGGAAGTATTTTTAAAGTTTTAACTTTTCTCTCAAGCAACTTCTGTCACTTTTCATGAGTTATGTCAAGAACAATAACATGAATGCCTTAAAGGAGAGACTACCTAAACTCACCATGTACGCAGAATTCCTGGACAGAAAGAAAAGACACTGGGATAGAAAAGGAAGAAACTGTGACAATCGGTTTTTGCCATGCTTCAAGAATCACCCTTGCCAACCAACATATTCTGCAGTTTATTTTTTTTCTAGTACACCGAGGCCTTAAGAATGGGAACACGCACAAATTCCATTAAGTGAGAATTTGCCATGATTAATGTTTTCTCACCCACCCTCGTTATGTGGTGATTTGTCTAAATTAAGAGAAATGGCCTATTTTTTCCATTGCTAGATCTTTTTGAGGAATTTTGACAAAGCATTTTTAACAATTTGTGATATTACCGGACACTGAAGCTTTTATTTCTCATACTTTGAACATTTTTATTAAATCACCATAACTACAAGATGGACATCAAATCTGTTGACACTGTTGAATAGTATTTAGTATTTAAATAGGCATAAAATGGTATTTCTTCAACAATAAGGTGATTTGCAAATAGATATTAGCTGAAAACTTGGCATATCTATGCGTGGTGTGCAGCATGTTTTGAGGAAATATGAGGAAATTAGACAAATGGAGGACAAAAGAAAAAGTGGTCTTCAGAAATGTTCTCAGCAGAAGGGTGGCTGTCAGAAGCCATTCTTAAAGAAGTGAAATGGTGTATGCTAAATTACACAAAACTGGTCTGAAAAATCAGTGGCAACAGGTCTTATGAAGTGATGAATCCAAATTTCACATTTTTTGATCAAATCATCATCAATGTGTACGGAGAAGTTCAGGAGAAAGGTACAACAGTGAGTATCCACAGCCATCTGTAAAATATGGTGGAAGCTGTTTCATGGTTTGGTAATGCATTTCAGCCAGTGGTGTTGGGGATCTTGTCAAAATTATGAAATATAAGTACAGAAAAGCTGCATCTCGCCCTTAATTAAACATTGTGGAATCATCTTGACACAGAAAGGAACAAAAGGCATCCGATTTCCAAGGAAGAGCTTTGAATTTCAATAAAGCTTGCCTAAGAGTTCAGGTTGTTTTGAAGAATAAAGGAAAACCAAATACTGACTTTCAAACTTGTCAGAACTGTACAAACCCTATTTTTACCTTATATACTGCATTTCCATCTATTTTTTGCACACGTTTCAGTTTACTGCTTTCATTTTCCTACCAAAATAAAAAGAGAGATGTTGGCTCAAGTCTTCTACATAGCAATGTAAAGATAAAGGATGAAAGCAAGTGATTATAAACTTTCTAATAATATAACCATAAATGGTCAAAGTGAGGAATTTACAGTAATATCTAAGATAATGGATGAGTTGGTCCCTAAATTGGATAAGCAGGTGTGAAAATGGATGGATGGACCTTGAATACCATAATTTCTGTCCTGAGTTTAAACATAAACAATCCAACAAAACTTCCACTGTGAGTGGCTTACATGCTAACATTTCTTACTTTTAGAAGGCACACGGAGGTTGGACATGACAACCACCATTGAGTCGGCCTGGACCCTGAGGACATAGCTGGTCACGTTTTCATAATCCAGTGGTTTTGCCGTGGAGATGACGCCTGTCCTGTTGTTCACCTGAAAATGACCTGGAAACAAACAAGTGGCGTTTATGAAAAAGAGGAAAAATTGCACACATATAACACAGTAAACAGATTCACTGGTGAGTTCTATAGTTTTTAATTTCTTGCAACCAAATGGTGATATGACCAGAACTATAGGACTTCTTTTTTTACACAATTAACTACAAGAACTCTTGAGGTGCATGTGGACAAGCAACTATTGACTGAGGGTTCCTTCTATATACGTCTTCTATTTTTGGCTGACTGACCTGAGTCAGCCTCACACCTCTGCTCTTCTTTGCCAACAAGTATGAAAAGTGATGCACAGTTCCAAGTACATCAATACTGTCCTCTCTGACTCTACATAGACTTCTAAACAAACATCTAGATGTTTTTCACTGAGAATTTTAAGATCTAAATCTCATTTTCACGTTACATAAACTGTTTGGGTTTTTTTGCACCTAAAGTGGAATTTAGCACTTAGGGTCAAAATGACTGCATTGTATACTGTATAATCTGCAGGCCATACCTCGTTCATTTCCTGCAACAATGGAGTAGAAGATGGTTTGATTGATAGCAGCAGCAAGAATAATCCCTACTGAAGTGCCAATAGGAGCCAGCTCACTAACTGGAGGGAACCTGAGGAGACATCAAACACAATCATAAACCAAACAGTCTGCCAAAACATAGTGGACCTAAATTCAGTATCACACCAAAAGCATAAAAACAGGATATAAAAGCAGCTACACAAAAGGTACAAAAGGTGTGTATTTTGTCCATTTTACAGACTTTCATAACATTGTTGCAAGAGTTATTCCATCCATGATGCGTCCAACAACCCACCTGCCAAATATCTTAAAAACCTAGTGTACCTGATGTGGGGTACTTAAGTCAGATATATTTAAGAACCTTGCATTTTTAAACATAGATTTATTTTGCACTGCTAAGGTAGTGGGAGGGTAAATCTGTGAGTGGATTCTTTTACGCTCGATCGTTTATTCATTAATTCCTCACATTCTTTGATATGTTGTTTCTTGAGCAAGCTTCACCAAAGCCCTTTAACCTTTAACTACAAAGAAACTGGATGGTTATCATGTAATAAGGCTCTTTTTTTTTTTTGGTCGATATGCTACTCTTTTAACAGTTATGCGTGACTATCAGCCACACAAGTGTGTAATCATATCCAGCAGATATGATTGTCACCACTCTCCACAGAAATTACAGCTGCCTTAAATAGCAGGGAACCCTGTCGTAGCAGTGTGACGGTGAGGGATGATTGAAGACGATAATGTCATCACACTGCAACACCCTCTTGTGATACTGTGTGTGCTTTCTCGTTTTTACTCTCATCTCTACATGTATGGTGTGTATGTGTTGCAGTTTTTATTCAAAGTTAGACTATTACTCACAGCAGCGGTAGGAAATCAGTGACAGCGTTTGTGGGAGTAATGCTCACAATAATCTCTGACTGTCATATTCTATTAAACAGAATATGTTCAGTCTGACTGAACAACATGGACTGCCGACTATCCATGTTTATGACATGTAATTAAACACTTTTATTGCTTTACTCTTTGCTGACACACACAAAAAAAACAACAACAACAAAATGCAGCACATTTAAGAATCTGTTATTGTAATTTCATAAAGCAACTCTCCCATTTTAGATGGCAGTTGTGAAATGAGAAAGATTGAATCCATTTATCAACGTGAAGAAGAAGAGCAAGAAAAACTATATTCAAACAGAAACAGAGGAGTGTATTGTCAGAAAAGATGTGCAGGTTTTGAGACGATAAATTACACTAGCCTTACTGCTCAATGAAGTAAAACAGCATGCAGAATCATCTTGGACAGTTTGCAGGTGTAACAGTTCATAGAGCAAGTTTTAGAAGAAAAACAAAGGTTCAAATAATACAGTGTTGAAGGACAAAAAGTTGTTATTTTAAAATGGTCTATTCATACTATTGGCTATAGTTACTGTTTCTGAAGACAACCAATCCTCAAGGACATTTTAGATTAAAAATAAATCTGTAAAATAGGAGCTGTTCTCTTTTACAAAGAATGACACGCTATTCATCCTCGGAGATATTATTGTGGCCTGCACTGGAATGACTGCCTGCATTAATAACACTTTCATCAAAAATACAGCCACGTTACTGACACATCAATAACGTGTTGTTTGGATGATACTAAAAGACTTCTGTTCGGTTTCCCTTCGGGTATGCTATTGTGCTGTCGCTGAATAATTGCTCTGTCTCTGTGGCACCCGGGAGCAGGAATCCACGCCATGCTTCACAGTGATGGGAACCAATTTATTAATGTGGTCTTCACGTAAGTAGATTACCTGGCTCGGGAACAACCGGTTGACAAAAACACAGAGGCAGTGTGAGCACAATGTGAGAACAGTGCTGTGCAAAACAGCCCAAAATGTCAGTCTCATAACTGTGCCATTCATCGGAATCCAGGATCCAACACAATGGCTATCCTCAATTTTAAAGTAACCTTCACTTCACTGCTAGTACACTTACAATCCACTGTCTTGTATTATATACTGTACATATTAATATAGAACGCAGATTAATACCACAAAAATTGAAATATATATTCTTTAAATACAAAACTGTAAAAAAGTCTTGTGCCACCCACCTTTTCTTTACATTTTGCTTCTAAGCAGCCAGACTTTTTCTTTTGTTTTTGTTTTTTTTAAACGTGGTGTTGAAAAATAGATATCCTGGCTTTTATGAAGGAAACTTTTCTTAACAGTCCAGTCCTTTGTACATGACCATCATTTTCCATTTTCAGAGGATTTATGTTTTTGTTAGTTAAGCCAATCAGCACAGACCTATGCATCAATCAAGCACAAGCATGGTTTGAATCCATCATCTGTTTGCTTGCATCTTCTGCTGCATTTGCATTGGTTTTCTTCAAATATTCTGGCTTCCTCCCACAGTCCAAAGACATATTACTTATTGGTATTGTAATTGTAAATGTACCCCCTACTAATTTTCCAGTGATTCAAGATCTAAAGGAGGATTAATTGGTGTTTCTAGGCTAATAAATAAATTAAATAAACTGACAGTGATAAGACAATACCCCAAGGTTGAAATTGTATCTGCACACCCTTTATTGTTTATATATTGTTAAGTAAGTAAGTAAATAAGTTTAGTTAATGGTGTTTGGTCTACAGATCACAAAAATCTAATTAAATGCTAAATCTATATATGCATATGTCTTTATGTTGTCAGTATATGAAACTGATACCCAAGAACTCATATTGTCTTTGCTGTTCATACATACATCCTGCTAAAAATGTGTCCCGTCTGTAAAAGACAACTTGTGTCAGCCTCATATGTATCATTCTTGAGGCCTTAAGCTGGATTTTTTGCTCTTCCTACTGCAGCAACCGCATCCAAAAAATAACACATTTGGGCCTCGGCGTGAAGACCGAGATAAGCTGAGGTGGTGGTAAGCGTGAACCACCTCAGGTGAGCTTTATAGGCAGCAGGCCCTCCAATCTAGGCAAGCAACACAATCACACCAGACCATGGAAAACATTATCTACCCAAAAGCAATGGACCTCATGTGATGACCTTTTCCCTTTGATATTTAAAACCCCTCTGTTGTAATTCCATGCCAGATTCACCAAATTTGAGCAGATCCTCAAATTTGGTGAATCGTAAAAACCTCCTTTACGTTGTCGTTCTTGGTGACTTATTATTAGAAACATGCTGTATCCCAAATTGCTCCACTGGAACCTTTAATGGGAACATTTTATTCCCAAGAGTTAAAATACATGAATAATATTTATAAACCCACAACAGGAAGAAAGAAAAACAAAAATGAAAAATCCTTACCCTTCTAGTTAAATTTTACCTCACTTATTTAAGATGATTTCTTTAGCATACTGGACTCCCAAAGTCATTCTTCACAACTCTGAAGTCATATTTATTTTTCTGTAGTGAAAAAAACGAAGGTTATTTGTAAGAGAAATGTTTCAGCTTTGGCGATCGTGGCTTTGGTAAAACTTTGGAATGGAGCAGGAGAGGATAACATGCGCTGACCTATTCAAAGGTTTTTCTCAGTTGGTCTTTAAGTCTGAGTGGGGTATGAAAGACTGTGCACAGCTTGCAACAAGCTGCATGGTGTGATTGCCAGGAAGAGGCAGAGCTGACATGTTATCACTTCCCTACATAGTGGGTCTGCCTGAGGGTTGTGAGCTGCTGCGAAATGACAAAGAGGGTGTGAAGGCATCTGAAGTGTGCAGATTAGTATAAAGGTACATCCACATGTAGACAGGAAGAATGACAGAAGGGTTTGTAGAAACAATACATAGTGATAGCTAGGCATGATAAGAATTAGAGATTCCAATTCCATTGTCGAAGAAAACCGAGATTATGATTTTTGGTAGTAATGCCCTTCGTGCCAAACTCCGCGATGCCTTTGGTTTTCTTAGTTGTTCTCTCTCTGATACTGTCAGGAATCTGGGTGTCTTATTTGACAGCTCCTTTTCACTTGACAAACAAGTGTCTGCTGTTGTCAGATCTAGTTTTTACCAGCTTCGTCTTATCTCTAAGGCTAGGCGCTATATCCCGCATAAAGACCTCGAAAAGCTCATCCACGCCTTTGTAACGTCGAGGCTAGACTATTGTAATTCACTTTATTGTGGTCTCCACTCTTCCCTTTTACAGAGATTACAGACAGTTCAGAATGCTGCAGCTCGCATTCTAACTAAAAGCAGCAAGTTTGCCCACATTACTCCTGTCCTTGCCGATCTGCACTGGTTGCCTGTCAAATATCGTATTCAATTTAAAATTTTGTTGTTTACTTTTAAAATTACTAACAACACTGCACCCAGCTACCTTAAGGACCTTTTAAACCCTTATGCTCCTGCCAGGGCTTTAAGGTCATCGTCACAGTTACTGCTGGCTCAGCCCAGATCTCGACTTAAGACTAGAGGTGATCGATCGTTTGCTCTTGTCGCACCTG
This sequence comes from Mchenga conophoros, assembly GCF_057382185.1. Classification (NCBI taxonomy): domain Eukaryota; kingdom Metazoa; phylum Chordata; class Actinopteri; order Cichliformes; family Cichlidae; genus Mchenga; species Mchenga conophoros. The sequence goes on from NC_140538.1 coordinate 15,048,427, forward strand.
TGCTGTGGAACAATCTCCCGATTGGCATCCGGGCATCTGATTCTATTCATTCTTTTAAATCACAGCTTAAAACATATCTTTTTAAACTTGCCTTCTCCACCTTTTAATTGCTGGTTTGTTTGTTTGTTTGTTTGGTTGCTGTGACCTATTGACCTCTTGTATTAATTCCCTCCTATCTTTCTATTGGTGTCTTTTATTATGGTGGTACAGCTTTTATCTTGCTATTACCCATGTGCTGTAGTCATTCTTATTGGTAGCTTTTATCTATGAACATAACTCGTTATTTTTATTTATCCGTTATCAATGTTTGAACCTTTTATTGTTTTATGTAAAGCACTTTGGTATGCCCAAGGCTTTTAAATGTGCTCTATAAATAAAGATTGTTGTTGTTGTTGTTGTTGTCGATATCACTTATCAATTTGATTCTTCATTGGCTCTGTTTTGAAAGTCACCACCAGCATGCAGCAATAAAGAAATTACATTCATGCAAATATATTGTATGCTGTGGAAACGTTTATGCATGTTTGTTGAGGTATTTCCCCTCTTTGTTGTGATCAGTGTTGGAGTCGTTACTCAAAAAAAGGTCATTATTACACATATTACACACAACACTTAAAAGTAATGTGGTACATTACTTAATTACTCCCGGCAAAAAGTAATTCGTTATAGCCTACTACTCGTTACATTACTTTCACATTGCTCTGTAAAATAACTCTGTAAAACAGTTGAAACACACGCTCTCATAATCACCATTTAACAATAGAAATCTGAGACTACAACACCGCACACAATTCCTAATGAGGATACACATATCTAAGATCTTTGTCTTCGTAGAATACAAAGATGCCCGCACAAAACAAAGATAAAAACCAGCATAAAAAGGCGACTGTGAACAGGTAGAAACGGAAGTTGCAGCCTGGCTGCTGATTGATTGTTATGTGTTGAAGTCGAGGGTCTGGCTGCTGAGGTTGGCATTCACTCCGGGTTCTTGGCTAGCTTAGCGTTAGCTTGGCAGATGCTTGCGAACCAAAGTTGTGTTAGTAGCATGTTGCGTTAGTTTCTGTCCTTGATGCAGTTTTCCACTTTGCCACTTACGTTTCCTTTTACGCAAAAAAATAAAAAATAAAAGTCAATATCCATGCAGTAGACTGTGTTGCTATTTTCCTCCACAAACACTAGAACTGAAATCAGTTTAGGAAGTGGACTACTAGCAACTGGTTTTCTACATGAACTGGTTCTCAATTCCCATTCCTACTGATAGTTTCAAAGAGTCAATTATGCATAATGCAATATCATATAGTGAACAGGGCCAAATTCACTTTTCATTTCTTTCGTATTCAGATGAGCAAAGATGCCATCAAGAGAGAGAGTGGGAGAGCGAGAGAAAGTAAACGAGAGAAAGAAAAATAAAGAGAGGAGGAAGATGCTGGCACATCTACAGGCAGCAGAGAATCCTGGTGTCAACATTAGGGAGGGTGAATGACATGCTGCTGAGAAGCGTGGGCAGCACACAGGTGTCAGCGAGCACTTTGCCCCAGGGCCAATGGAGAAGTGATGCTTACGAGACAAGGCAGAGGCGTATAATCCTTGTCGAGCACCACAGGGGCCTCTGTTACAGTGTCTACTATCCTTCTACCTCGCCTTCCCTTTTCTTTCATGCACTGCATCACAGCCAGAACAAGAGGTGAGGGATGGTGACCTTGCTGAGTCTCTGCTACGGTCCGTGCTCCTTTGGTGGATATGCAGATTTAGTGCCACGGAAGGTCTGGATCAACCTCAAATCCTAGACATGAGTCATTTAACTGTAAAGTGTTCACAAGCAAATTGCATAAACAGTGTGCAAATGTCCATAAATACATACTCGGGAAACTGTTGCAATACATTTCCTACCTGAATGTTGATGTTGGCAGTACGCTTCAGTTTTGGTTCAACAATTATAAATCAGTCTAACTCAATAACTGTTGAGGTGGATTTGTGCTCGAGAGTTTGTTAGTTAGCTCTTGTGTCACCCTGGTGTGAACTTGTTTGTTCCTGCCTGGAAGCAAATTCTACGAATGACAAACATTGACTCATCTGACTTGCACTAAATTATATATAGGGAATGTATTTAAGCTCCTGCTTGAACACAAGTTGGCACAGAGGAAAAACACTCAATGTTCATGCTCTCCATTAAGGCGGCAAATTTAAGGAATTTTGACAGCCCAGGCAAAGTCAGCTCAGTCACAGCATGATTTACACAGTGAGTAGCCTGTTCGGGTGAATCTTATCACGGGATATTAAAATTAATTAGTTGGCAACATAAAAAAAAGAAAAAAAAATGTGGAGGACTTCTATAGTGTTGCATGTATTTATGAGAGCCTTGTTCTAGATATTGGGAACTGTACAGCAGTGTAGTTAGCCAATTTATTTTAAAAATGAACAGTCCTTCAAATTTTCAGAACACCATCCAGGTTCACCCCATAGCTGCACTATAACCATTTTGCTTTTTTAATGTTTATGAATATTTTGCTTGATTAATTTCTGACTTCTCAGAGGTCCAGTCTGTTGGCTCAAATTTGAGTATAAAAGCCTGTATTCAGTTCATTTGCCCAACAAATAACCATATGATTTTAAGTTTTAAACAAGTTTTTGACACTTTTCTAAAATATTCACGTTTTATTGTTTTTATGGAAGGTGATGATAAGAATCAATTTAATAAAAATGAATGTATCAACATATACAGTATAATGTATTCAAGGCCAAAAGTATTCCTCTTTTTTTAAGCATGTCAACATAAAAAGCTAACAACTCTTTCATATAATGTAATATCACTGCACTGAGAGTTTATAGTCTTGTGTGCTATTGACTGAAGGTCAGACTTTAAAGATTACATGCTATGTTTGGCAAGACCAAAGAGGGGTGGAGAAACAAAGTGGGAATAGGCAAGTGAGAAACAGAGATAAAGGTATTATAGGGTCCCTGGACCACTCAAGATATTCGAAAGGTTTTGAAAACTAGTGCCATGATAGCTTAGATATTTCAAAGTTATCTTTTTTGGCAAGACTCAATTCTCTTCCTAGAATACACAATATAATACAACCAATGTGAAGAAAAAAAAAGATCCAAAAAGCCCACAATAAAAGCACAGCATAAGCTGTAATTCTGTCTGTTGAAAGTACACATTAAGTAGCATTAACAAATCAAATAGATACAGAATACATCTACTCCTTAAGAGCCCTCTACACTCAACAAAAATATAAAATTGACATTTCAACTGCTTTACTGCCTTCTGCTGTTACATATACAGAAAATGGAAATCACAAAATATGATGCATGAGTTTGCTTTGAGCAAAGTAGGAGTGCGGAAACTTATATGTGTAAGCGAGAGCCTATTTTCAAGCAATATAGAGCTAGAAACCCCCCCCCAATATATTATTAGATTAACCAGAGAGTCAAAGGCATTATTTCAACCGAGAAACAACACTGTGCAATGATTCAGACATACTGTGGCAGCTCGAATCTGAAGGCAGATAATAGATATTACTATAACCAGATAGCATCAGATAGCATTAGAGACAAATGGAAATACCTTATAGCTAAAAACCTTTAGAAGTTTAAAAAATAGCAGGTGGTAAAGACAGCAGATATTACAGCTATGCTTATGAAAATGGAAGTGCACATTTACATCAAGACTAGAGTGGTGAAATGCAACAGCCTGATCATTTTTAGCACCTGCTGTAAGATCATTGCTGTATCTCATGCTCCTAATCATTCCTTTCTTCTTCTTGCACTATTTATTGTGGCGACCCTTTCATAAATGTGAATTGATTGAGCTAATAAAAGAAAACACTCATTTAAAGTAACATAAAGCAAGTTCTGACTGCTTAGAGGGTGAAGTGTAGATTCCAGAAAGAAAAAAAAACCTTATTGTGTAAGCTGTCTGCTGGAAATGACTGCCTTTGGAGTTGTATAGGCTACTTTACAAGTAAGCAAACAGAAGAACAAAGAACATACTGATTGCCACTTTAAATGTACAATCATGCCATCTTTATATTATGATGGTAAAAGTAGATTGTAACCATCTAATGATGTTGCTGCAATCTGTGTTATTAACAATTAATTTTACAATAACAATCAGTTTTGACAAGAAAACACTTTCTTCATTTTTTTGAGAAAGACGAGGCCAACACAGTTGTAATGTGAGAAAATGTCTGGGTCACGTCCTTCTGCAAATTGCATCTGAATAAAATAAAGTGCCTCTGTTAATGTACAGCACTCTAGTTTAAACTCTTAACAGCTGAAGTGCAATAACCTTTTGCCAAGTATTGTTCAACTTCTATACTGTGGCAACATATTATGTTTTTGTTTTAATTATACATCTTATTTAGCAATCACTATAGTTCAAGCTATTTCACCATTTTTGAGACAATATTGTTACATTACATGTTCATCTAAAAGTGTAATTTGGCACTTTTCAATTTATGGCTCGAGTGCAAATATCTCCCTCGAGGTTGCCAGCACTGCACAGGCAATGTGACATACTTGCAAGCTTTCAAATACAATATTATCATTAATGTAGAGCAGTTCAAAAAGACACATGTTTTTCTTGAAACGATCAAGGCTTCCCCATATTCCTAAGTTTGTGTACAATTGAAAAATCCATTACCCACGCCAGCAAAGTCTCTCTCAGCTGTATACCAAATGTAATGCAGGCAGATATTAACAAGCAATGTTTATGAACGTGTGACTCACAGTTACCACTAGGTTCTTGGAAAAAAGAGAATCTAACAAACAACTAATAAACTTCTTAGAAATCTGACACTCCTGGCATGAAGTGATGCTTAACTATGTGTTTTCAAATTATAGCATCCTGTTCTATAAAATGAGAGAACAATGTTTACAGCTTTTTCTGATCATGCTCCTCCCTGTGCTGTACTACGAGGGACTTATCCACCAGACGAAGAATTTCATTTGTATTCACAGCAGCCTTTTTTTCTTCGTTCCACAAGAAAGAAAAGCGGCTTTAATATGAAAAATATGAAAATACGAAAAACACTGGCAAAGCTGGCAAATTAACATTTACTGTGCAGCCAGACGCTGTTTGCCAGGTTAGCCATGTCAGCCCACAGGACATCACTTCACATATCATCCACCGGGTTATTTCGCATACAAGAGGAGCAAGCAATGTTTGGATGCTGGCGGATGACTGTGTTGTCCAAACTAAGGCCAGCTTTTTGAGGCTTGCAATGTGATACCACAAGGTGCCATGAGGGCACTGCTGCCCTTCTGCATGTTTTACACTCAAATTAGCCACTCTACTACATCAACACCTGGAGGTTTTACTCACAGAAAGAGATTAGTACTACTCTACCTAGCAGAATAGAGAAAAGGCAGCATACAAACTCTGTTGGGCTGGTCAGCACAAACTATAAAGACCCCTTTTTAATGTTGTGTGTGAGGGTCCAGTCACATGTCTGAAGTCGGCACATGAGAAGATAAAAATACTTTGCTTTAATACTGGACACCATGACCTGATGTGGTATTGAAAAGGAGACAGCCAGCTGGGATTTACTTGCCTAAAAAACTGTAAAAACTGAACTGAGTTCGTATTGGTTGGAAGCATTATGGGAATCTTGTGAGCCCAAATTCACTCAAGCAAGAAGGACACAGATGTCTTTTTCAGAAATACTTTATATAGCAATGAAGATATAAAGAAGAACAATGTGAGTTCTTATTTCTTTATACTGAATTAGCATGTCCTAAAATATTGTGATACATGGGGGGAGCTCAAAACTAAAGTCAGATATGATATTAAATATGAATTCTGTTCATATTTGATATGTGAGTCATGGCATAAACTAAGAGACTATTATAGTTCATGTTCTGCCAAACTGCAAAACACTTTCTTCCCCCAAGCCGTCAGACTCCTGAACACTCAGTGACTGGACTGAGACACACACACACACACACACCTTCATACACATCACTGCCTCAAGCACTTATCTACACAATCTCATACACAGACACACATGCATACCTTCATACATCAAGTTACTTTTTGCACAACTCACTGTCATTGTTGCACTTTTCTATTGCACTGTTGTGTCTGTATTGTTCTGTTCTGTCTGGTGTTGCACTTTGTTTTTTGCAATTTTTGCACACTTGCACTTTATGTAGTCCTGTGTTGATTGACTGTTATATGTTATATGTACTGTAGCACCATTTTAGGAACATTGTCTTGCTTCACTGTGTACTGTACCACTTCACGCGATTGAAATGACAATAAAGCCACTTGACTTGATTTATCATTGGGCTGCACATGGCCGACTGAAAACTTCATCTATCAAACGCAAACAACGTTTCTACACATAATTGCTCTATATTGTTATTGAGTCTTATTTGGAAAGTTAGTGTGAGCCTATAATAGTTATCATACTGCTGTCTTTCCCAGCTCTCAGCATGGACCTTTATGTGATATTTGGGATTTGTGTGGTGAATGAGACGTGTCTGTTAGACAGCCAAGTGATGCCTGCCTGTTTAGCAGAGACAAGTGAAAGGTCAGTGTGTTTCTAGTGTTTAGATGTTTAAGGCTCAGGGCACCAGACTCAAACTTGTGGCTAAAAATCAATCATGCCCTTCAGCAGCATGAAAGAGCTCCCCAACTTACAGCTGTGATTCAGGAGGAGGAAGAAAGGATAGCAGAAAAGCATGACAAATAGATGGAAAAAGAGAGGGCTTTTTCCCCTTCTTTAAATGTAGGTTTTCAGAGAGGCATAGTGGCGGTTGTGTGGGTGAGCATGCTGTACGGTTTACAACTAACCCTTTAAATGCTTGGCAATAACGATAGCTGAGTAGGCTGTGAACACCTCTATCACTTGTATAAATGTCTGGCAAAACAACAGTCCCAAGAAGGCTGCCAATAAAAGTGATGTATGCTATGAAAGCCTGTCATCTGACTAATTATTTAAGAATTACAACCTTGTCTGAAATGAAAATGTGATTTGGATTGGTTCTGTCTAAAAATGATAAAAGCAGTTTTCCACCTGATGTCAGGAACAGTTGATGGAGGATATGTAGTTGAGTAGCATCTTCCTGTTTAGTTATCTAAAATGAGCAGTAATAGTTTTGTGGAGTACATCCTTATATAGGCTAACTCAGTGTTTTTTGATTAGTAGCAAATGGCTGTGGAGTCCAGCATGACTGGTATTTCAAACTACAGGGTATCTTGCAAGTTGAGGCATAGTGTAGCCATTTATGAATCAGATTACTGAGAACATTAAATGAGTCACTGTGGTCAGAGGGCATCTATAGGGAATTTATGCAGTGCTGTGGTCTATAAATATAACAAAACTGCAGACTAAAATACTACAGTATTACACGCTATAAACTATTACCACTGACATTCACATTAAGGACCAGAGTAACAACGTCTAATGAAGAAACAGGGAAAAGTTATGTTTCAAAGCTGTACAAAGTTGTTTGTAAAGGACTGTGCTTAAGCCTTGAGCCATAGCTAAATTCTTTATATTTTGCTAGAAAAATGGAAAATAGGTGTAGTGAATTATTGAAATCTGTTCAAACATACATGAGAATACTGTATATAAAAGAAAGACAGGGTTTGAAGAACTAATGAGCTTGAAAGTCAATATTTGGTATGAACACCATCATTGTTCGACACACCCTGAATTCTCTTAGGTGGGCTTTCTTTTTATTTCTTAGATAAGTCTTCAGAAATAGTTCTCCGGGTTTCTTGAAAAACACATTCAAAGCTCTTCTTTGGATGCTGGAGGCGTTTTATTCTGTTCTCTCTCAAGACTGGTTCAATAATCTTGAGGTCCATGGTCTGACGGGAGGCAATCCATGACTGATAGTGTTCCATTATGTGTTTTTCTATCCAGGTATGCTTTTACTACATGGGCAGTGTGTTTCAAATCATTGTCATTGTGAAAAATGAAGCCGTTGCCAATCAGAGGTTTTCCAGATTGTATGATACGGTGGATTCAACGCTAAAGATAGTTTTCTGCATTAAAAATTCCAGCAATTTTGACAAGACCCCCCACATTACTAGGGATGGGTACTGGTATCCGGTGCCATGATGGCACCGGTTCTGACATAAATGGTAGTAACCAGACCAAAAAGCAGCGCACATTTCGGTGCTTTATTTCGGTGCTTTTTTTTCCTGAGATGTGATACGTATCACATGTGATACGTATCACATCTCAGCTAGATTCTAGCCAATCATTTTACGTTTCCGAGGATAGTAGGCGGGCCCAGGTTCTTTTAGAGCAGAGCTACAGATTAAAAATGCCCAAGGCGAAGCGGTCAAAAGTCTGGCTGTACTTCATAGCAAAATACGCAAACTCAGCAGCCTGCAACAAGTGCTTTAACAGTAGCACCCCCAGGCTTCTACCTTTCTACCTTTAAAACCCGGAGAGCAGCCAAATGGCTGGTAGGCTTTTAGCTAAGCTTTAGCTTCAGCCAAGTGGAAGCTAAATTGGCTAGTCATTCATATGTATATTAGGTTGTTACCTGGGAATTCTGGAGGGAGGGGAGTGGGGGTTTGAGTGGATTGAGGAATTTCCCTGCGAATCTTGTTGACTGTGCCGAGGATGGTGGTTTTCCGTCTAAGAAGTTTTTGCGCAAGTGAAAGCGATGTGAAAAAATTGTCCGTGGTAACATTTCTGCCCTTGTCTAGGAATGGTTCCATCAGCCTCATTACTACATTTTCAGAAAGTCTCTCCCCAGTGGGACGATTGGGGTCCTTGCCAAGATATGGGAAGACATTGCAAATGTACTTGGATTTTAGGTCGCAAGCCACCCAAAACTTGATCCCAAACTTGTCAGGTTTACTTGCAATATACTGCAGGAAACAGCACCGAGTCTTTGATGGGAAAAGCTGTTCATCAACGGTCATATGTAGACCAGGGTTGTAGCACGTGATGCAGTTGGTGACAAATGATCCCCACACACTGGAAATTGCAGCGAACTTATCAGTCTTTGCTCGATCACTGTGGGTGGACTTGTCATCAAAGCGTAGGTGTTGCATGATGTCTTGGAAGCGGTTTCGTGCCATAGTTCCAATTATCTGTGGGTTTCCCAGGTTTGCTGACCAGCAGTCATTTAGAGATGGAACCCTGTTAACCCCCCGCAAGATGACAATTGCAATAAATGCCATTAGTTCAGGGAGGTCCATGAACCAATGAACATGCTCCATGCACCACTCAGCAGGCCATTTGTAAATATGTGTACAAATGGTTGGTTTTTTGTACTGTTTTTATCAATAAATCTCAGCAACAAAGGACATACACCCATGTGTGTTGATTTCTCCCTAAGATGGCAAACTGAAACACTCCAAGTTGGTGACTTTTGGAGATTTATTTCCCTGGATGATTGAGAATGCATCAAGATGAAACACAAAAGGAAGTTCACAGCTTTTAGCAGCTCCCCCACCCCCTCAATCACACACCCCCACTCCCCTCCCTCCAGAATTCCCAGGTAACAACCTAATATACATATGAATGACTAGCCAATTTAGCTTCCACTTGGCTGAAGCTAAAGCTTAGCTAAAAGCCTACCAGCCATTTGGCTGCTCTCCGGGTTTTAAAGGTAGAAAAGCCAAATGGCTGCTCTCCGGGAGTTTAAGTTAAGCTGATACTGGAGGTAACACCTCGAATCTGATGAAACACTTGGCGACGCATAGCGTTTTTTTAAAAGCCGAGAAATGCGCCGTATTTGATAGCTTGCTGCGAGACCTCACACCGAGCACATGTACTGCGGGTGTGGTGCCTGTTATCGGACCTGGAGTTAGCAACATCCCCCAAAAACCCGAAGAGTAGAGTCCTGGCCCGTAGCCCTGCCAGAAATGATGACGGATGATGATGGCAGCAGCAGCCGTTCTTCTCTGCGTGAGTAGCTTAATGTTGTTCGTGTGTAATTTACGTTGAGTAGGTTAACCGCGTTATTACATTAATGCATGTAAGGTGAACTAGCAAACACCATCATAGCTACATGCAGCTGTCTTCTTGTTTGATGGCAGATACTCCCTTCACCCTGGCCAAAAAGGCTAAAATGACCAAAGAAAAAGTGGAAAACAGTTAAACATGAGAGGTTTTAGGACACAGTTTGCGTTTTTTCCATTGTTTAAGCACTGCTTCCATCCAAGAGTGATACCATATATGCCCTATAGCTGCAGAAAAGGCTAACATTGATATCTTTTTACAAAAAAAACAGCTGAACATTAGAGGTTTTTGGACCAATTTTGTGTTCTCCATTCTTTAAGCACCGGTTTGAGCACCGTTTAAGCACCGGCACCGTTTCAAAAGTATCAGTTTGGTACTGGTATCGGATAAAACCTAAACGATACCCATCCCTACACATTACTGGCATAAATTCAGCCCCAGGTAACAACAGAGCTTCCACTATGTTTTACAGACAGCTGTAGACATTCACTGTTGTATCTCTCTCCTGAACTCCTGTGTGTATGCTGATGACACTGAACTAGAAATTACAAATTTAGATTCATCACTGCATAAGAACTGCTGCCTCTGACTATCTCTCTAAGGGCTTATGTTATTTGGCACCCTGTTTTGTTTCCTTGACAGTAGATGGATCAACCGAAGGACCAGTCTCAGGTGTCTCAGGTCCAGTAGTACAGTAACAATCAATGTTTCCCTTTATTTCTTAAAGACACGGCGTTCATCTGCTGTTGTTAGTTCCTTTTAGGCCTAATGCTGCTTCTTGTCCTCTACAACGCACAGCATGCTGAGATATGCCAAGTTGTCAGCTAACAGCTCTTTGACAGTCACCTAGTATAGGTACTTGGTATTTGGGAAATACCTAGTATAGCATTTTATGCCAGTTTGACAGGCATAAAGAACTATTTAATTCCTGCCAAACTAGGTAGTCTTTGCCATTTTCACGGGTTCAACTAGAGAAATAGGAGCATATTGTGTGGTTTTGTGACAAGCTGCTGGTGACAATGTGCCTAAAATTTCTTTTCCTACATTCCCTGGGTCAGCCCTTAACTTTGGTGCCTTTAGTCAGCTTGAATGATTCACAGGTCAGTGTTTAGTAGCTTAAATAACAAAAATTCCCTGAAAATATTCAGGTACTGGACTGAAACTTTTTGAAAATCAACTATAAAAGGAAAAGTACAACAACAGTAACTTTATATAAGGTTGAGTGTTTAAAAGTGTTTTTACGTTCATTTACATTATGCAAATAAAGGATATGCACACATGTAAATTTAGCATACTGCCACTTTGTGTAATGGTTTAATTACTTGAGGTGGGAATGTGGGTGCAAGCACAAGCAGTGACACTATGTTGTTTATTGTGATAATGTTGACACTCTTCATTGTGCTAGCATTAAAAATAAGAGCATTGCTTGATGATGTGCTGTAGTGCTCTCACCAAGATTACTAAACTATTTATTGACAGGTATTGCATAACGGCCACATGATATTCTTTCCATTTAGTAAAAAAGGCCAACTATTGCAATCTCCTGGAAAGTGTGCAGGTAGAATGAAATGTATATCATTTATGATAGTTATTTTTCTGAAACAACACAAAGTAGAAGGAAAATACTCTGTATAAAACTGAATATTTGCTAGAAAAACACAATTATTTCCAGAGACATGTGCTTAAAATAACACCTGGAAACAAATAGCATTACATGTTTAGTAATGCAACATATATGCAATGAGCATTTAGTTATAATGAGCACATAACTTACACCAAAGTGACAGCTGACATTTACAGAAATACATCCCTTTGCTGAGGAGAAAATGAAGAACTATAAAATGAGGAGAGACGCAAAGGGAAGAGAAAGTGAGAAAGAAACGGACAGAGATATAAGCTGAGAAGAAAAATTCGGGGGATGTGCGAGCTCGGCAAGGTAGGGGGGAGGGAGGAGGATGAAGTGGAGGAGAGCAAAATGACATACTCAGAAGCAGTGAGGCAAAAGTCTCATGTGATCTAGAGTAGATTTAGAAGGTGAAGTGCCGTGGGGGAGATAAGCAGCACGGGAAACTGCTCAGATCACAGGTTTGTAACATAGGGCCAGAGATGTAGCCTCAGTACAAGAAGGAGGATTCACATAGTGGGTCCATGTTAGATAGCAGCTTAGCCCTCCTCTCTAGTCACACACACAGAGAGAGAAAAAATATATTCAGTAAATATTCAGTTGCTTCCCATATGCCCAGTGCTAAAGACTTCCCTAAAGGGTTGTGTGCGTGAGTTCCATTTAAAGGAGCCATTCACTCTGATTTAATGATAGAGCTCCAGAAAAATCTTTATCACCCAAAAAACCTGAGCAAAATCATTGTCTGCTCATTCACATTGATATAATTAATCTCTTCACAATCTTTCACATAAAAACACACTGGAAAGCCTTAAATGAATAGAGAATTAGTTCAAGCATATAATATATTTAAACAGTGTCAAATACTCATCCTGTTGCCTTGAAAAACTAAAGCATAGTAATTACATCATTCCAGTTGCTGAATCAACATGTCAGCAAGGAACTGATGTCTGACAGTTCAGAAGGCAAAAAGAAGAGAAAATCTGCTGTGTGTGATTGAGAAGAGAAAGTGAGGATGAGAAGGGAAAAAGATAAAGTTTAATATACAATCTCAGTTCCAATAACTTTGAGATTCTGTGTAGAATGTCAAAATCTTATAAAAACCATATTTTAAAAATAGCCATTTGACACGTTTTACTATTTTATGAAAAATATTGACTCATTTTTAAATTGATGGCAAGCAATATGTCTCAAAAAGGAGCAAAAAAAAAGCCTGAAAAAGTCAGTTGTACTAATGAAAACAGGTGGAGGAACATTTTTGAACCAAACAGGTTAATTAGCACAAGATCAGTAACATGACTGGGTAGAAAAAGAACATCCTAAAGAGGCAGAGTTTCTCTAATATGAAGATGGACAGAGGTTCATCATCTGCAAAGAACTTCATACACAAATTGTGGAGAATAATGTTTCTCAACATGACATTGTGAAAACTAGAATATCTCATCATCTACAGGGCATAATATGATCATTTAAAATGAAAACAAATCATTGAAAACGTACAATTTTGTCACAGAAATCACTGCATGGGATCAGGAAAACTTCCACAAATTCTTATTTGTGAACTCCATTTATCATGCTATTCCCAGTTACAGGTTAAAGCTCTCTCATGAAAAGAAGAAGCCATGTGTAAACATGGTCCAGAAACATCATCCTCTCTGGGCCAAAGCTCATTTAAATGGGAATGAGGCAAAATGGAAACTGGTCTCTGGTCAAACGAATCACAACTTTTTTTTTTTTTTTTTAAAACACTGATGCCGAAGGAACCATGTGGCTTGTTATTAGCTCTCAGATCAAAAGCCCACAACTCTATGTGGGTGGACCAGTGCTTATGGAATTGGCAGCTTGCACATCTGGAAAGGCATGATCAGTGCTGAAAGGTACACACAAGTTATAGAGCAGCACATGTTCCCACTCAGCATCCAGCAAGACCTTCGGGGATAGTCTTACATATTTCAATAAGAAAACACTAAACTGCGTACTGCGTCGAGAAAATGGCTTCATAGTAGATATAGGTTTAAGTAAATATTGAGATAATGCTTTTATCTACATTTCAGACAGACAAAAACAACAAGATGTTTATCTAAACTCTTCTGAAAAGCAAGTGGTAACATGCCGCTAAAGCAGCAACTACGGCATAAGCCATTTATTTTATCCAGCATTGACTGGGAGCTTCTCATTTCCCTCTGACAGATGGAGGAGACCAACCATAAAGCAGTAGAAAAAAATCATTAAGTCAGCCAAAGCCCTGCAGAGTTGTTTTAATTGTGTGCTTTGGTGCTGTAGGCATAGCTCACCTGATTGCTGCTATAACTAACTGCCTTCACAGAGACAGACGAGATCTTCAGTGGACATCTAGAAAGTGATTTGTGTTCAGAAGGTTCCTTGGGGGGGGAGGACAATGTGGAGAGACAGAGTGACTGGGAATGAGGAGACAGATCATTGCGAGTGAGCAGATTGGATACTCTTCACTGGAGAGAACCTTGTCCAGCAGGAGAGGCTCAAGCACCTGGCTAATGCTTTCACGGCTCATAATTTACAGCAGGCCTTCCACTGCGTTTGGTTAGCATTGTTAATGTGAAACCCTACAGAGGTCTATGCCTGTGGTCTCAACCTTCTGAGTGTGCTTCAGACATACCACTTATTCAAAGCATTAATCAATAGCCTTTTAACAGCTATGTTGCTGTGCCTGTGTATCAATCATTGAATAAAGCTGAGCAACGGAGGAACGTGAGCACACACACAAAGTGCTGGATTATAAACCATCAGGGAATTATTTATTTGGTGTGCACACACTGAACCATATGAGGAATGCACATATACACACACTCTACCAGGTACAAATTACCAAAGGTGAGATAGGCTGAAAGACAAAGCCAGGCACAAACAATGAAATAAAACCTAAAGTGCTGCGTTGACAGGTTGGTGAGGACTTACTTTTCCCTGTCTTATGCATAAAGGCCTACCGAACTCTGTTGCAGAAGACAGTCTTGCCAACACTCCCTAGTCTAACTGACATAGAAGCTAGTAAATCAATCCACTTAAAACAAGCTTTACTTTAAGCTCCTAATGACCGCAATGTGCCACGTAACTATGCCATCAGACCTTAACGCTTCACAGTCTGAATGCTGCAGAACTTGACCTACAGCGGCAAAAAAATAAATAAATAAAAAAAAACAAAAAAAACAACCGTTAACACTAGTTTGCCCTCATCAAAGAATACTTTTCTCAGCAGTGTCAGCTGGCAGGTTAATAATCCATGTTTATTTTGAATTATAGTTTAATTCTAATTACATTTATATAATTCAATTATGTATGACTTCTTGGCCTCCTTCTGAGTCAGAGTATTATCAGCCCACCCAACCTTGTAGATGAGCATGTCTATAGAGGGTATATTGTATGCGAATCCACTAGTCATCTTAGGCCACTGTAGATTATGTCTTCTCATCTTGCATCTTCCTCTGCAAGTTTAACAGTCTAAGTGGTTGATCTTGTCAAAAGAGACTCTTAATAAACTCAGAGGAAAGCCCTGTTTCTCCCACAGACAGACACAAATGTGATTTACAGCAGCGATGATATGCAGCATCTGCCCTGCAGCTCTAATATATATTGATACATAAAACTCAGTGATCAGTCAAGCACAGAGAAGAGCATCATGGAGCTGGGAGATGCCGTATTAGAAATGATACCTCTTTGCAGAATATTCATGACATGAGAACAATAACGCAAACGGATCTCCTTAGCTTTTATATCCCCGGGAGAGCGCTTAGATCAGCGGGCCAAATGCTCCTGGTGCGACCTAGATCTCGGCTCAAGACCAGAGGTGACCAGGCATTCACCGCTGTCGCACCCTACCTCTGGAATAACCTCCCTCTAGCTATTCGGGCGTCTGATTCAATTCAATCTTTTAAATCTCGATTAAAAACGTATTTGTTTAGCCTTGCTTTCCCCGCCTCCTAGAGCCCGCATTTTTGGTGTACTGTAAGTTATCTTTTTCGCTTTATTAATATTTATAATGTTTTAACTTTCAGCCTTTCGGGTTGTGCCTACTATGCCTGGTGTATTATTGGTTAGTTATGTGACCCGCCTGTTAGTATATTTTATTTGTATTTGTATTTATTATTGCTCTAACTCGTTCTGTGAAGCACTTTGGCATACCTGTGGTTTTTTAAATGTGCTATATAAATAAAATTGTCATGTATTGTAAAGCCATCATTAACACAGTTATAAATGTTCATGAAATTGTGACCTCAAACCCTTTGTGCATATCACCAACTGCTTAAATATTGATCAGAATATTGGGGAAGATGAATGTGATGTGACCACAGACACAAATGTGTCTTCAGGTGTTCTTGTCCACTTTCTCCAGCGTTTTACACCTATTGCCCCTGTCTGGCACTACAGCCTAAACTGCTCTTTGGTGTGTGAAGTTACAGGTTGGAGGCAGCTACATCAACAGCCGTGTCAAGGAGACTTACGTGTACTCTTCCTGGGTGAAGATTGGGATGCGAGAAGGCTGAAGGACTGTGATCTCCACCAAAGTGCTGTTAGACATCACTGGCTCCCCATTGTCATAGGCTATCACAAAGAGCTGCAGTGGAGCAAGAGAAAACATGTGAACAAAAGACACATGCAAATGCAAGCACTAAATTAATACATTTTTTTAGCCTCAACGTCTGCTCTCTGCACAAATAATTCCTTTTTTGGGGATTGCCAGTCATTTTTGCAAACATGTTCGGCATCCTAATAAAGACACAACGGCAAATCTGCTGTGGCGAGCAGGCTGCAAAGCTCCCAGAGAGTGAGAATGAACGTATTGATCTACATTCATAGACTGTGGAGAAAGGAGCTCGGGGAAGGGGGGGAAGGGAGGGTGGGGCTGAAAGAGAATGAACATAAAAATGTTGTTTCTTTTAAAAAAAAAAAAAAGAAAAAAAAAGAGTGTAAGTAAAAGAAAAAAAAGACAGATTAGGGCACAATATGCTGCAGCGCATGCTCAAGTGTTCACACCCACAAGCCTATGTAAAGTCACTGGAAATTGTTAAAAATAGCTCTATGTAAAATGCCTGGGAGGGGATTTGTTTTATCTAGAAAACTCTATATTATTTGTCACAGAGACAAGTTAGTTAAAATCAAAACGTTATTTGATTTTAAAGTATCATTTTAAAAAAAGACTACACACATTTCTAACCCACTAAAATTTAGTGGAACTTGTATCACTTTAAAACAAGTCAGACAGACAAAAGACAGCACTATGACTATGATGATTTTATCATTATACCATTATAATCAATTGTCAGTTCCACTGCTGCAATCACGTCATGATTACATGTTATATCACGTCATTACTAACTCGACGTGTCAAATTATTGTGAATTTTTTAAGCCAATAAATATCTTTTTAAATAGATTTTATGGCTTTTTTATCAGCCAAATAAAGTGCTACTTTATTGAGTAGAGTATTAAAGCAGAATTATGTCAGTCATGAATTACAATCACTGGCTATTTCCCCAGTTATATACTGTCCTGTAATAATCAGGCTTTCAGCACCGCCACTGTATCTTATATCATATTTCTCACAATCACTCAGCTGATAATCATAACTAAACACCGTTTACTGCCACTAGCACACCGGTTGTCTTATGTGCTATAAACTACTCAACCACAACATTTAAGGCACTGACAGGTAAGGTAAATAGCAGTGGTCATCCTGTTAAAATGAAACCTTGGGTCCAGGCATTCATACAGATGTCACAATAACACATACCACCCACCCAAACATAATTCAGCTTTAACTCCTTTAAAAGCTTAAACAGCACATCTTTTTTTCTGCCTCATCTCTGCAACCATTAAGTGACACTGACACTTTAAGCAAAGGGACCTCATCACCACCTCTGCTGACATAATGGCTGTCACTCACGTTAAAGGTGACACTGGGCTCTTCATTGAGGTTGACCTTAGTGATAATTCTTCCCGTTTCTGCTTCCACATCAAAAATACTCCCACTGTATGGCGATCTGTTCAGATCCACTCTGTAGCGAACCAAACTGGCCGGAGTACCCTGGAGGAAGGAGAAAGAAGAGCACGAACAATATCAATGCAATAACAATCCACTTATCTGGACCCCACATTTTACATATTCAAATGAAAAGAAAGATGATGAAAACAGAGTACTTCAGGGTAATCTGATACAAAATGCAGTCAGGTCATAAAGGACTAGTAAAAGTACTTGCTTAGCAACACGACTCATAAATGTTATATTTTGTTATTTTATTATGCAACAGAACTGCAGTGGCTTATGTTTAAAAAAAATTGCTATAATAGTTCTAATATAATAGTTCTTGTCAATTTTAAGAACTGAGAGCTTTTCCTCATAATTTGGTTCTCATCAGATACTCCTAAATAAAATCATTGTTATTCATTGGCTCAAATCTAGTAATCTAATTGGAAATAATATTAAGAAAAATTCATAAATTCATCTTTTTAGTCTCCAAGGTAACACACTTTGCATTCATTAATGCCAGCCTGGACTTTAATATGAACCTCTGATTAACATTAACCACGGTTGCTGATTACTAATCATCTCTATAGCTTATCTTATTCTAGTTCCCTCCCTGTGGACCTAAAACTGAGTCTGATTTTTAATAATCTTCTTGAAGCTTTCCTTCTTTGGCTGAACAGCTTTTGCTCCTCGAGGACTGGGTAAAACCTGGAACTAGAGAGAGGTAAAGCTTGTAGTAGCAGTGTATCTCTTGGGAGGCTTACTAACAAAAATGTGTCTCCTAGAGGTTACAAAACCATCTGAGTGAATTCACTAAGGGGATAAAACAAAATCCAATCTCTAAAAGCTCTTCAGATTGTTTTCTGACATTTAATTGAAAAGATGTCAGACCAGGACCACCAATTACGGAAAAAAATATCCCCCACTAACTTCAGTAGTAAGACCTCTGCAGTGATGGCAGCAGCTTTGCTCTGGTATTGCCAATATCTGTTTTTTGTGCCCATAATTTCTCATTTGAAGTGTCTAAGTTAATATCAAGACCATATTGTTATAAATAAACAGAAATAAAAAAAAATAAGACCATAATGCTAAATAAAGAAATAAATAGGAATAAAAATAAAAACCCAGACAGCAAAACTATTCACTGGAAAAGAGTGCTTTTCTTTATATCCTCATATTCCTCGAGAAACTAGAAATTAAAAGCAATTGGTGCTCCACATAACTCAGGAGAGATGTACAAAAATATGTAAGCTGTTGAGTGTTGTTACAGGAATATTTGTCCTTGTCTGCCGTGTCCACAGAAACGTTCAGCTGCACAACCACTTGGTCTTGTATGACATTCTACACATGGGATATGAATTTTTTATAGACACCGCCTGAGTGAACTCACTGTCGTTAACATTGCAAACAGGCGCCCAAAATGTCATGCATGACAAGCAATGCTCAAATGCAGTAAGAGAGGGGGGGGGGAAAACAAAGATCACCCTCACTGTTTAACAAGTGAAGAAAATGCAATTAAAAATAAGATGTGTGGGTGTTTATTTCTAATTCTCTTCAACATAAAAATAGCAAATTCATTAAAACTGATCAATCTCAGAAGCCCTGAGAGGCACTGAACAATGCTTCAGAGACAGCCAACACAAAAGCAAGCCTTGATCCGAGAGTGTAATAAAGTCAACACGTCAATACGACTTATTTTGTTGGTTTTGGGAAATTACAAATGACTCATTTGACTTGTAAGTGACTAGAAGGTTACTGAGGAAATGGGAATCGCTAAAAGAAGAAAACTGCCTCTGCCGTGATCAACCCAATCACAGAAGAAAAAAAACAACAGACTCAAAAATAACAGACTGTTTAAATCTTCCCCTGAAGAATAAAAGGTTTATACTGGAACATTTGTCTCCATGGTGATCTCCTCTCTCGTTCAGGGTGATATTAACATTGACGTTATGGGGTTGAGTGGTGTGCAGAAAATGCAGTTACTTTTTAAAACCCATTAGTATCACTTCTGCTAAGGTGCAGGTGGACAGGTATTATGCTAGCTTTACAACAAAGTACAAAATGTCCTCTACAAAAATAATTAAAAAAAGAAAACCTCATTCAGGAGAAATGCATTAAAACCTTCACAAAACACACTCATTACTTACATGTGTCAGATTGACATGACAATTCTGTTTCTTTATTATGCTGGCAGGGTTTTGCTAGCCTGCTTAACAGAGAGGGACATTTGTTGGCATGTTTAGAAATCACTAGACTCTTTCCACCTAACAGGTGTGTCCATGACAGAAACTGGGTTAGTCAGCCCTTGTTAGTAAACCAACACTTCTTTCTGTTAAAATATTTTCCCATGTCACTCCATGACTTTGTGGGAAGATATGGATGATTTCCAAACTGTGTTTTAGTGCTGCTAGATCTTTGTCAGTTAAAATAGTGACCATGAAAGAAAAAAACAAGACTTCATTTTACAAATGATGATACACAGGGTTTGGATTTTAGGAGTTCACTATCAACTATCTGATGGACAGGTGTACCTCCTGAGAGACAGAAACCCAGGATGTGGGAGTGTTTTCTCTGGGAGGAAAGGTAAGATGTGCAATCTGTGACATTCTTGAGATGCTCAACCACCTACAGCTGGCACTGACAGGAATCAGTATCTCTGTGCTTACATGCTGCAGAGAGAATGCAAGATTCTTCAGACCTGGTGAGATCCGACCAGCGGCTGTGCTATTAATAAGAAGCATCAAGTTTGCTTTCCAAAAAACATCCAGAGCTGGACACGACTAGCACATGGCGAGGAGGTCGCTAGGAAATTCAGATTTCTATTTTTGACTCTGAAAGTTTTTAAAGATAAATCAATAATCAAATTTGATCACTGAAGTAATTTGATAATGTTGCTTTAAATATAAAAATCACACATAAAAGCCAAGAGGAATAAACCAGTGCAGTCGAGAACACTGCTGGGTGACCAAGTCCAATAAAATATGAAGATTTTCTCAGCTAAATAATACTAAGACAAGAATTCATAAAAACTGTACTATCTACACATTTCCAGTCTCCCCCGGTTGTCACAATTTCTTTTCTGCATGGAGTAATGTTCCTTGGATTTCAGACTATATTAAGACAGCTCCCAACAGATCCTGCTCAGATAGTGAGGCAAAGAAGTTTGAGGAAATCTGACACTCTGAGGCGAGTGAATGACTCATACAAATGGAGATGCACACCTTGCAGTTAGAGTTGGTTTGGAATAAACTTTCACACAGCACTGCAATTCTAATAAGAGCACTGAGGTCCTGAAAACATCTTTTAAATGCATCATGTGAAATGACATTCTGACAGACACATGTAGGTCTGAAATCATCAATCAAAGCCCCCCACCCCCCTTTCATCTCTTTCTCCACTGTTGCATATCTTAATCATAACATGTGCACAGCATTTTTCAAACAGTACTCACTGGTGGGTCTTGGTCCTCAGCATAAACTGTGGTAATGACTGTTCCTTTCTCTGCATTGGGTGCCACCATGCCTTTATACAGGTCTTGCTTAAAAATGGGGGAGAAATTATTCATGTCCTGAAATGAAACACAGATCAGTTAATATCTTAGTGCCATTGTTTACCTAAACATTGCAGTTCATATGTTCATATGTCCACTCTTGAGGGAAACCTCATAGAAGTGGTGCATACGTATAAATATCTTGGCTTTTTAATTGATGATTCTCTGACCTTTAAACCTCACATAGACAATCTTGTGAAAAAACTCAAACTAAAATTGGGATTTTTCTTTCGAAACAAATTTTGCTTTTCTTTTGAGACAAAAAAGCGTCTTGTAAATGCTACATTTTTATCTGTTTTAGATTATGGTGATCTGCTGTACATGAATGCTTCCGCCCAGTGTCTTCATAAGATTGACTCAGTTTATCATGCCTCCTTACGGTTTATTACAAACTGTAGGGCCTTGACCCATTGTTGTGATCTGTACGCTCGAGTGGGATGGCCTTCGTTGTCCTCCAGGAGGTTTGCTCACTGGTGCATCTTTATTTATAAGGCCCTGCTTGGACAAATGCCCACCTACATTTGCGATCTGCTCACACGGAGAAGTACTGTTTCTTACAGCCTGCGTTCAAGCGATCTTTTATTGCTCAATGTTCCATTTGCCAGAACTGAACTGGGAAAGAGGGCTTTTACTTATGCTGCCCCTTTCACATGGAACATGATGCAAAAAGACTGGAAGATAGCAGATCTTATTTCATTAAATGCTTTTAAGTCCAGATTGAGAGAGCCAGAGAAAAATGTTTTTAAAATGTAATTGTTATTTATAATATGTATGTAACTTTGTAATTTCAACGTGTTGTCGCCTCTTGGCCAGGACTCCCTTGCAAAAGAGGTTTTTAATCTCAATGGGACTTTTCCTGGTTAAATAAAGGTTAATAATAAAAAAGCACATCAGGTATCAGTAAAAAAAAACAAAAAACGTATTTTTACTTCATGTATTAATAGAGTAAGGCAGAAGGGAATAGAAAGGGTCAAATGAATTCAGCAATATTCTATCACCACTATGTTTTCTAATGCTGTTTGCATGGTGAATTAATAATATGTTTGGAAGCAGTTTGGAAGGCAAAAGAAACTAACTCTAACTAATTAATGAAATAGCCACTACCTTTGTTAGATAACATTACAGGACCTGCTAACAGTGGATAGGTACAAAACATTTACTGTCACTAGCAAATGATGAGAATAACAGATGATGGCAAAATTTAGTTTAATAACAATAATATTTAATCAGATCATTATGTAAATGTGTATGTGTATGCTGAGCTTTCAGGCTAGTATCTGTGTTCCAACATTTAGAAATTTTAAAAAAAGAAAACTGTTTTATCAGCATTCAGTTATTAATTGCTCCCTAGAACACGTGAGAGTGTCATCATAACAGCACAGCTTTAATCACCTTCTCCTAGTTAACAATGCACAGCAAAGCTCTACTATGTTTGAGTCTGCAAAGAAAGAAAATCTTGTCAACTATGCAAACCTTGCTTTGCTGTGTGAAAATGAAAAACTCAGTAAGCCATTCACATTTCTCTCAGGAATAGCTTAACTCTATTATAACTACTGGAGCCTGATGTTTCCTTCTCCTGAATTTTCTCTTTACTTTCCTCTGTTTTGGCTGAGCCATGGGCAACAGTATGTGTTCTATAAGCTCAGTGGTGGAGAGCAGTCTCCCTTTGATCTATACACAGGTTTAGTGTTTCCTAGCAGAAAATCTATGATACAGCCCTTGCTTTGAACAACAAAGTCTGATCCTTGTGCTGCAAGTGTTCACAAGGAAGCCGTGTCTGCACATATGTATGTGCTACATGTACGTGTAGAGTACATGCGACACTTTTGCCACACACACGCATACAAACACGTGCATTTATGAAGTTAAAAACAAAAGGAAAAACTTTGGGAGACTCAAAACAGCAGCACAAGGAAAGCAGTTAATCCATCACAGCAAAGTATATGATAAAGGAGGCAATAACAAAACAATACAAGGGAAAAAATCAAACATAGATGACTTCAAATAACTCTCCGGGTGTGTTACACGGGGAAGGAAGTAAAATCAGTGGAATCAACTCTATCTCCATCCCTAGTTCCCTGGAAGCCTGTATGAATCCATTAGACTCATTCTAACTCATATCCGCCATTTGAAATAGCAGTCGCTGCTTTGATATCAGTAGCTGTGCAATGTTTATCCTATCAAACACCATTCCTGGGTGACAGCAAAAAGAATGCAACAAAGCTTTTCCTTATCAGAGGACAAAGTCACTCTACAGGTTGGCAGACCATGTGGTGAGCCTGCTGGATAGGCACTTGCTTTCATTCTGTGGAATATCAAAAGCTTAACTCTACAGACTTGGAGACAGTCACTGTGGGTGGACCGAATTCATACACAGAGATAAATGTGAACACATTTTGAAGAATACCTCAGAGTTAAAACGCACGACCATTAACACACGCATACACACATGAACAGTATCACAATACAAGGTGTCTAATCCTTTCGTTGGGATTCAGCTGTTAATCTCTTGAAAGGCTGGGAAGGGAACACAAGCTCCTGAAAAACCTGACATAATTGCTGTCACAAAGTTAATGAGTCATTCAAGTCAGGGATAGCACTGTGTGCCAGACAGAAACACATATCCATCAATTCTTTTTTTTCCCCTTCCGGTGATGCTGAGAGGACGAGCAGGTCAGGAGGCCAAAACGTGGTTTACAAAGGGAATACAGTCGCGTTTGCAATAAATGGCATTAAATTGAATTTAACATCACAAAGCAGTGCAGGTACAATACTGTAATGTGTCTCTATTCTCCAATCCCCTTTTGAATTGTGGCTTATGCAAGCTATTACTAATGTAAAACTATGCTAACAATTCACTACATATTCACTGCCAGTGCTGCACATCCGGAGGGACAGTGCGGGAAGATGAAAGGAGAATAACACACAGGAGGGTTTAGTAGACAAGTTATCTGGAGGCTCCTACCATGATGTGGACTGTGACAGTAGCTTGCCCAGGAGGCATGACCCCTCCTTGGTTTACAGCTTCTACCTGGAATGTGTAAGAAGCCAGGGAATCGAAGTCCAGGGTCTGCAGTACAGCTAACACCCCTGTTACAGGGTTCAGGGAAAACAGCTGCCTGGCTGATTCAGTCTTGATCCGATAAGTGACATTGGAGAAGAGATCTAAGTCTACCGCCTAGGAGGAGAAGGAGGAAAGGAAAGCATTAACACTGGAGAAAGTAAGGTGATGAAAGAGGAGAGAGGACGAGCCTAACATTATAATTTCAAAATCAGAACCTTTCATATAAGCTGGTAAGCATAGGCCATAGACAACGAATGGTGATGCCCCTTTTTTTTTTACAGTGTAGGAGCTACTTGGATCAGTCATTAATCAGACACTGATTAAATTAAATCACTATGGAGAACTCATTGCATTAAATCACAAATTGCAAAGTAGAGCGATGGCTGCTTCAATAGGAGATATATTAGATGCAGCATAATGCAGGACATGTTTTTGGGGGATTCATTAGCCACTTACGCAGTATTTCACTCATAAGCAAAAAGAAGACTTAAGAGTTATTACATTTGTTAAGTAAGAGTAAACACAAAGCGCAGCTGAGGCGAACGGAAATCTTTGAGTATTAAGACCATGAATGTTTGTGACCTTGTTTCTCCTGTGCTTCCTGTTTTTCACAAAAGCAACAAAATGCCAACGCTGAGAGGAAGAGAAGAGTTGACATAAGGACACATTTTGCATTTAATGTTAAGGAAAAACTTTACACTTTATATTTATTATTTCTAGCATAACCTTATGATATTTAGTCAACTAAAACTAATACAATTCAGATGCCATATATTATGACTAAAACTAAATCAAAATTTGCCGTGAAATGAACTCTTGTTACTCTCATAGCATTGCTAACACCCTCAGAGCTGACAGAATTGAGAGTCCCAAGTGTGGTCTGCACTTAAACATGCTCATCTGCACGAAAACACTAACACACACACACACACACACACACACACACTAAAGTAAGTTTAACTGTGGAAATACAACATTTAAGATTATTGCTAAAGGGCCAATGTCTTGAAAATCTGAAAAACAAAAATTCCTTTATGAACACCTTCAAAGTTGATAGGTTGCATCCTCAGGGGAAGACAGACATATGCACTGAGGAACCCACATACATAGCTATCTGATACAATATAGTTTATCTTAGTCACTTTTTCTTTCTTTTTGTGTGAGATTAAAAAAAAAACTAAGACAGACTCTGTTCTGTTCTATCTCACCTGTGCTATTTAGGTATTTTGCCAACCACCCTGGTGCGCTCAGAGTTAATGTGTCGTCTAGGAGATTAATGGTGTCACAGTGCCACTGTCACTCACACCCTTCGACCTCGGCCCCCACCTGCCCTTCTTCTCCCCCTCCCCCTCAAGCTTTATCCCCGTCTGGGAGATGTCACTCACAATATCCCAGCAATTACTCGCCCCTCTGCTCGCGTTTGCTCCTCGTGCACCGGGTTTTTCGACACTACACTTCGGCGCAAACAAATGCACTGCTGTTTGACAGGGTTGAAGCGATGCCAAAGACAGATTACACCAATTGAAAAAAAAAAAAAGAAAACGTTTTTCTCAATTTCTTTCACAACAAACAATAAACATTCTATTAACATTGGTTGTGAAGGATCAAAAAACAATTCTCTTCTGAAGCCAACGATTTGAGGATGTTTTCAGTTTTATTCTAAAAAAAAAAAAGCGCAGAGAGCTGTCACCGCACTGCATAAAAGATTATGTATGTTGCTGGCTGCATAATTGCCTCTGTCTGGAAGCATTTGACATTTTAAACTGCTAAATTGCGAGCTCTTGAAGTTAAAAGATTCCAAAAGCCTTTTTAACACAAACACCTGTACCATACATCAGGGGAAAGGAGACATTTAGTGAAAATCGCTTGGACATCAAGTTCTTACACTTAGCTGCAGGACTACAGTTCCCACAGGGCTGTTCTCAGGCACATTCACCACATAAGTCTGCTGGGAGAACACCGGGCTGTTGTCATCGATATCCGTGACCTGGACTGAGACAGTGAAAGAGGTCCGTCGCGGGTCTACTGCCTCATCCGAGGCTTCAACCACCAAGTCATACTGACTTCTTGACTCCCGATCAAGTGGCACTCGTGTGTAGATGCTTCCATTAGCGCTTATTGTAAACAAGTCGGGATGATTCACGATCCGGTAGCGCACCTGGCCATTAGCGCCTGCATCTGGATCTGTGGCCTGGGAAAAAAATAAAATGATCAGAGGGCTCAGTTATGGGAAGATTAATGCTTATCTTTGTTTATTCAGTGCAGAAATGCAGAGAATCATAATATCTAGGCGGCTCGCCCACATAAATTGAAGTCTTTTCTTTGACCTCGCATGGGTTATTTGATCTCTGACACTTGCAGCCTTTGTTCTTGCTGATTTCAAACAATTAACATTAAACGCCGCAAAACCCAAAGCGAGTTACCACATTTTAATGGTGGAAGCAGTTAATATTATGCTAAATGAGCCATCAATGAAATGCAATCAATACACTTCTTTTCATTCCTGAAGCTGCTTTAGAAAAACCTGTGGGAAACAACGAGAAACCATTTACATATATCAATACTCCAAGAGAGAAATATTCATCAAATACATCATGTAAAGAGCTGATTATATAACTGAGATGCAGAGGTTTTCCTTTAAAAAAAAAAAAAATTATTATTATTACAATAATTATCAGAGAACTAAAGACCCAAAGGAATGCTACTGTGATGCCATTATGATCATGCAGGGTTCAAATAAATACCACAGAGCCAATCATGGGTCATTACATATGCCCGTGTCTATAAAAGCAGCGGCTATATTTAAAAAACAAGAACAAAAACCCAACTAAGTAAAGTATCTGAAATATTTACAGTCTGTGGAAATTGAGGGAGGAAACAGCTTTTTTCAGGGAACTGCAGAGTTGCATATGTATATTTAAAGTTACAGATGACAAAACATTACATTAAATTAGCATTTGGGATATTAATGGCTATGTATCTGTTTTCAAGACCCACTCCAACCTCAGCATTACATTATATGATCCAGATGATGAGTTTTCTTCACACTGAAGCAGTTTCTGTGGGGACACATTTGGACAGCATTTCTTAGTAATCTAACTTGCGAGTTTTAAATTGTGAGCTCGTGGGCAGGCTCTATATAGTGACTCTGAGAGCAATAGATGATCCTGCAGGTACAGGTGGCTTCAGCACAAAAACAGCTTGAGTAGGTGGGTTTTAAAGAACAGACCCACGCAGACCTCTAATATAGTACAAGGGAAATGAGTCTACTTTGTGCTCTGCTGGTGTGGGTCTAGTAGATTTATTTATTTTTTGTTTTTGTTCTGGATCATTAATGTTGAAACCTAAAATTCATTCTGAATTGCCCCCTTCTATTGCACTTATTTTTTTCTGTTCTCTGTCCTCTACAGTATTTTTAAAAATAAATTCAAGCACTGATGTCTTCATCTCAACAAAATCTTAAGGGGTGTTTTTGAGGAGAGTAAAGAGCTGCGTAGCATCTCTTTCAGATGTCTCGAACAATCAGACTCACTTTATCAAGGAATCTGTGTGGTAAAAAATCTTCAACAGCTTGTCCAATTAGCAACAATTTCTCATGATGCCTCCATGATGTGTGCGACACAAGCGCTAATCTATCTGTCCTCCAGTCATTTGCGTGCTCAGATTATGACTCCCTGCTAAGAGCAAATAGAATGGGCTTATATGGTTAGGATTTGTAAGTCACAGAACAAACGGCTCTATTAGCATAACCGGCAAAGCTGTCAGTTGTGATAACCTGGTAAATCATCTGCAGTCTATATGAGTGTGTACAAAATAAGAACAGGTGGGAACCAGCTCCAATTACTCTAACGATAATCCAAAATGCTTTAAGGCTAGCAATAAGATACTTAACAGCATTATGCATTTCCACTGCAATCATCTCCACTGTTGGCAATTGCCTAAAGCTTTGTGGCTGGCTGGATTGTAACTTTCTTCCTACAGGTGAATTCAAAGTAGTACAGGAAAACCGAACCAATTTTATTGGTGGAAATCAGATTTGAATGTGAAATACTTCAGTTGAAACAAATAAGCCTTATGCCAGCAGTCAGCATCCCACCCTTCCCTCCTCTATCACTTAGCACATTATGTGACAGTAAGCTGTGGGTTACTGATTTGATAGGAGAGCATTTGTTCCGCAAGACAGTTATAGACATGCACACAGTACAAGGCTTCTACAAAATCTCCACATCACAAGATGTTTTCTAGGTTTTCTGAAAGAAAGCTGCAAGTTACTAAACATTGGTTGGTGTGTCAGGATAGATGATGAAACATAGAGAAATGTTTAAGCGATGTATGTTAAGTGACAATGCCCTGGATGGTAAGATTTGTTTTGCCCTTCTTTTCCATTTTCTTTGCCAAGATGTCATGTGTCATCGCAGTGTATGAACTCAATGCAGCAGAGGTATCGAACTGCCAGAAGCTAAATTCATTTTCATCTAAGATAAACTCTATTATTAAACACCAAGCCACCTATTATTTTTGTTCAATTTCTTTTGACCTCACACAGTTAAACAATGTTCTCCTGCATATTTCTATCTAATGTATTCATGCTTGCTGCTGTACATTACTGATGATTCCAAGTGGCTAAAAAGGTTAATATCAAATGTGATGAAGGTATCTATTATTGCACCTCTTGTCAACTGGAATGCAAATGGCACATGTCATTTTGCTGAAATGTGGTGATTTATATTTTAAGCTAAAAGCCCACAGTTATCATTATATACGCATTTGCACTTTTCCTGCAATAACAAATACTACTTTAGACACGACTCCTAATGTAATACAAAAAAGAGAAGAAAATTAACAATTGCGCTATCTGCGTTACAGACAGAGTTTATTTAGGCCCCTCATCCTGAAGGGCATGTTCGCTCAAATAATGTTCAGTGAGCAAGATCTCCAAAAATGCAAATACATGCTCCTTCCACAGAAAATAAGTAAAATGTCACTCCTCCGTGACGGGATTAAACCAAGGAGATAAACGAGAAAAAGCAAAGGGATTTCCTACACACAGGCTTAAGGTGGACATAGAAATAATACTTTAGGACTAACATTTTAGCCAATATTTAGACAACTATCTTAGGACTAAATTATAAATATCTGGAAGCTTTAATCCTTAAGCAGACATTTCTCAATCAGAGAACTATCAGTTGTCAATCCAGAAATGTATTTATGTAGTTTGCCATTAACAAACTGGAGCAGCACTATATCATCTGTTCTATATCATCTAGCAGTGCAAGCCTGCAGAATTTAAAAGTGGTATTGGATTTCGAAGAATGTTGAAAAATGATTTAAGAATTGTATTTCAGCATACACTTGTTTAAAAATTTCACCTAAATTCCAAGTCTATGTTTTTATTTTTGGACTGCTATAGCAAAAAGATTTTTTATTTATTTGTTTTTCATACAAGACCTTGATGGAGCCCCTCAATTTGTCAACTATATGGACCATTTTAAGTCACTTCCTCTTTCCTTTTATTCAGGCTTCTTGTAATTGGTTGCCAGTTGTTAAAAAATAGATTTTCAGGACTTTGTAATATAAGATACTACACTATTGTGAGTAAGTACGTATAAAAGAACAGCAGGTCTCCTTTAATGATGAATCTTACTGACTTTTCAGGATTTTGCCTGATGGAGTGTAACATATGAGAAATGTGACCAAATATCACCAAAATGACTAACATTAAAAACATCACATTATATAAGAATGACTATTCTTTTTTTCCCTGCAATTTCTGCAGCTTTAACAGTGTTGCACTCAACAAAATGCCCCAATACGCTCTCGATCAGTTGCTATGGGCTAGTACAAGGGAAATCTGTGGTGTCTCTGCGTGCATGCGCATGGAGAGCAGGATTTTGTAGCGCTAAGTACTTTAATGTACTTTTCTTTTCAGTCACAAAGGCGCAGCCTCAACTCAAACTGGCATGCAGCCAGCTGAGGAAAAGTCAGTGTGGTGGACTAAGCTTTAATCTAGCTGCTGGCTGCATTTGTGAGGAAATACTTGGGAGTAAGACTGAAGGGAGCTCTACTGCATCCAGACACCAAACTTCGTTCATATGTCCTTTTGTCGCATTTCACACGTCATAAACTCCAAACATTTAGCAGCAGCCCATTTCCACACGCACTAAAAATGTGAAGGGTTGCTTGATATGAAATGTGAATATCCTGACAAATGACAAATGTCACTGATCTGGTTATGCCTATTTACCTTTGGAGGCAAGATTCTTTTTTTGTATGAGCAATTACAAAAAAACTGATATAACAAATTTTATGTACGTGGAGATTTTCTAAAGTGGTTGCTGGGTAAATCTGTAAACCTTTTTCTATCCATATGAGGCCATTGTTTAGAAACTGTTTAGAAATTGTCCATCTAGTTCAAATTTAGTCAAAAAACAAAACATGTAGAAGGCAGTGACTGAGAAAACCTCGGAATCTTTCATCTGTCAAGCAGACGTGTTAACCAGTGTCTTGTATCAGTGTTCCTTTAAAATATGAGGACATGCAACAATGAACAGAACACATCAGATTTACAAGGCAAGAACAGAGGGACATTACACTTACCCTTACTCGTCCTACAAACAAGTTGGCCTCTTCTTCTCGCACAGAAAAATTTGAAGGTATGGTGAGGTCAAACTTTGGGTCATTATCATTGACATCAGTAACAACTATGTTCACAGTAGTTGTGGTTGTCTAAAGGAAAAACAGTCAAACAGAGAGCACAATAAAACTAATGTTATTCACTTCACAGTGAGTGTTCCCTTTTCATAAACAAAGATGACAAGCACAACTAAAAAGGCATCAAATGTGATATAATGTAATTTGAGTAAATACACTTTGACATGAATAATTCATAGGGTGACTGTTAAAAGCTGTGTCATGCTCAAGTAGACATTTTAAAAAGGATTAGGATTATAATCAGACAACTTTTTTGGAGACCTGACAATTAAAAATAATAATTATAGTTGGAAATACTTTCAAAATACATTTTGTTGGAGATAAATGGAACCATTTAGCATTTATGAGTGAATCCATGAGCTCTCATTTAGATAAAAATGAAATACTTTGTACAATTCTAACAAGCTTATAATTATTTATGTATGTGTTTGGAATCAGCCACCTTTATTTTTCAGCATAGCCTGAAATCCCTTAACCAAGCTGTCTTGTCACTTTAAAAAAACAAAAACAAAAACAAAACAAAAACAGTATCCAGGAATAGTTCTCCAAGCTTCTTAAAGGACATTCAAAGCTCTTCTTTAAATGTTGGCTAACTAAATACTGATTTTACCCAAAGATTTCAAATTTGGATGAATTACTCCATAGGAACTCTTATCATTGATTTTCAGTCCAGCTCTTATTACCTCAGCCTTTTCTTCTTTATTCCCCTTCCTGAAGGATGGCTCCTTGCTACCCAGACAATTTCTGACTAAAAATTTCAGCTAAAAACGATGTGAACAAAGAGCCTAAAGACACCATTTAAAATTCTCAGTTTTATGCTTGAAAGAGTCATAGGTCAGTGGGAAGTTGCCCAAAAAAACAAAACAAAAAGACAAACATTCCTCTGAAAATGACCAGGTAAGAAAAAGTTTGAATGACCTTTAGAAAGCCTGGAAAATTAATTTACCATTTAAAAAAAAAAAAAAATACAAGAAAGCCTGGTCCTTGGAAGCCAAATGTCAAGAAATGAGAGGTGGCTCAAGACTTTTGCACAGTACTGTATGTTTCAGAAGCAGCTAAAATAAAATGACTTTCAACCAAGTCCAGCAAAAACACTAATTCACTCGAAAATTATTCCTAGTGTAGGGAAAATGTTAAAAGCCAACCATAAAAAATGATTCTGCATAAAAAGCACAATCATTTGGAACAACTACTGTAAATGCTAAAGTGTTTCAAAATATCAACTTTTGGTCAAACTATTATAATGCTTTGTAGCTGTGACAAAGAAACTCACATGCACCAAGTAAATGTGTTGGAATTAAAAAAAATTCTATTATATAAATGCCTTTAAACACTTTGGGTGCATACTGCATGTGCATACTGATAACGGGATTCTCAGTAATATTCAGTAACGTAAAGGCAGTCATACATGCCAGCTTTCCATACTGTAAGTGATGAGGGACCATAATTAAACTCAGTACACCATTGTGTACAAATGTACATAAGCAACTTGTCTGTATACAACACATAGAGAACTTCTTCATTCCTTCTTGGGAAAGATGCCCTGTTAGTAGTTATTAAGAGAAAATTGTACAAGGTTGGGGGCTAAAAGCATGAAACTAGATCCATCACATCATTCTTCCTCACTCATTTACAAGGCCAGTGTGGGCCACTGTGCTGCTGTTAACCTTCAAACAATGACACAGCACACACACCTTTAGCACTTCTATAAATCAACATAGAAAATTGGCTGGATATGCACAATCTATAATCTCTCAGTGCCCTGGGAGGAGCATGTATGCAAATAATGGTGTAAATGGTCTCCTTTGGGGGGAAGAAGGATAGGAAGGCTGTGGGAGGAGTTGGGCCTTGCAAAAGAAAAACTTCCTGGGAGACAGCTGTTTGGAGCTGCCCCGACAGATGAGACATTCAGCGGCACATTTCACAAAGAAAATGACCTACTTAATGTCACCTTCATCTCACCGTCCTTTGGGAAAACCTCCACCATTGTTGTTTCTTTGTACTACCTTCTGAGACATACATAATCGGCCTTTTCATGGAATTTCACACTGCAACTTATCACGAAAACCTGCCTCTGTTGCTATATCACTACTGAAAGTAGGAAGTTAAAGGAGGCAGTGTTGTGATAGGCTGTGCGTAGTTTTCATTTCGCAAAAGACCTGAAGCCAATTAGTGTCTTCATCCTGGCGTGGGTGTCCTTATCAAAGCCAAAACCCCCTACCACCATGGACACGAGTATGATTAATGAGCAGCTATTATAGATGGAGCTCTGTGATGCCTTGTGTTATGTCCTCACAGTCTAAAAGATCCAGAGGTGGGTGATGTTCCTTTTTTTGTTTTTTTAAATGACCATCCAAGCCAAAAGCCATGTTGCAGGGACTGATATGATAAGCTTGTTAGGAGTCATGTACTCTTTCCTTTTTTTTCCCTTCCCAGCATACCATTTTTTGGGACACATGTCTGTCTGGCAGTGTTTGATCTAAGCCTGTCCAGTCGAGATCACTTTTAAATTTACCACAAAGATGGGCACAATTTTTTTCATCCACGAGTACAAGAAAGAGTTAATACCGTGAAGGAAAATGCATGCGTGCATGTGTGTGTCCAGATTTGACTGCACTCAAAGGGAAGTAGCACCAGGGGGAAGTTGGCTTGCTAGCTCCTTGTGGCAGGTTTCCATGGATACCAAAGTTCTGGACTAATTACACATCCAAATCCCTGGTGTCCCCATCCTTTTCTCTATCGCTCTCCATCTCTTTTCTGTCCCCCTCCTCCTGTGCTTATTTTGATCCTTTCCTGTATCTAGCTGTCTAGGCAGCACTCTCTTGCACTGAATGACTTCCTCGCCTCTATTCTCCTACAAACCTTTACCCCGTCTTCCTCAATCAACTTTTCTTCCTGTTGTGACAACATTTCTTCCAAGTTGTGACATTTAGCCCACACAAGTCAGCCAACAATTTACTGTGTTTTCCCCCACACACATAAACACACACAATTTATAGGTGAAGGGTGTTGGCTTGTACAAACTGTCCATCAGTAGGTAGGACAAAGAGCATCAGCTTGTGTTTACCTCATTCTGAGAGGTGAAATCTCATCTTACATGCTCTTTATTTATTTGCTCTTTCCTCTCTGACCCCACCACTGTCCATCTGCCCCTCCCTCTCTAACTGCTGCATGATGTTCTCCCTTTGCACTGCTCTCACAATTACTGGGAAATACTACAAATTCTTTGTCATGTATTACTCCACAACACCAACACATTATATTTGCCAGCAGATACAAATTAGCTGTAGATCTCAGTTGTCATGAGTGTGCAGGTGAGAGGGGGTGGAAATCAACATCACCCTATTGACAGCTCATCAGCTAATGTTCACGGACTATCAGACACAGCATCTTAAAAAGGAAACCACATTTCACCTCTGCCTGGAACAGATACAGCTGCAAAAAAGAAAAAAAAGTGCCAAGTGAGCTGAAGTGTAATTAAATTAAGACAGTTTATGTGATTATCTGCTCTTCGTGGAAGACACAGAAGCCAGCATTCAATTTTTGTCATAATGCCTGAAGTTTTTCCAGCCAAAATGACAAAAAACAGCTCTGTGAATATAAGGACTCAACTACCTGTGATACCTCTAAATGGAAGACACTTTTTAAAAGATGCACTCGGTGCTGAGAAAACTATACAATGGTGAGATCATTGATGTTATCCAAGCTATGGTTTGGACATGTGGAAATTAGGAAGTTTACTATATGGGGGTGGTTATAATTAAAACTTTGCATAACGGGACATGTAGCAATTCCAAGCGTTTGGATGCATTTTAGAAGCTCAAAGTATGTCAGTTTCACAGTTATGTGGCAGTACTCATTTAAATATCCATCTGTCCAAGATTTTTTTTTTGTGCTTTTCTGTCATTCTATATTAACAGACTGAGTATTACATAAGTCATGATGCTTTTATTACCACACAACTCACGTATTTAACACAAATACAGTAACTGTACAATATATGCAGAGCAATCTAAAAGGTAAAAGTAGCTGTAGGTAAAATTGATTTGATCCATTTGCTCTACAAAGAGCTATGCTCGAAATGGCATTGTGTAAGCTGCATATTAGTAACAGGCAATAACAATATGCTGGTTAAGGTACTTCTGTCTTAGCATTTGGTATTTGCCATTTGTCAGTTAAAAACTATCATTTTATTCCAGGTGAATTATTTCAGGCTTTTTAAAACACTTTTTGGCCAAAAATGTACTGCCTGGCCAACAAAGTCTTACCTATTTGCTTCAATTTAACCAAGCAAATAGGTATATGAGTCATTAATTACTACAGTGGCTGGCAACAGGTTACTTACTGTAACCCCAGTTGATGCACTGAATAGCTTTTCATTTCTTAAACAACTGATCTGTGTTCTCTGATCACGGAAAAGATGTCACTCTATTTCATGAGGGTCAAACTATCGGCCTGCTTCAAGGAAAGGAAATAACTAAAAACACTGCTGATATTGCTAGAAGGATTATGATGAACCATCATCATTCAAGGAAGAAATGTGTTTGGGGGAAAAAGAAGAACTCACAAATATATATAAAAGAGCATTTCCACACACAATATGATGAGAACTCAACAGGTTCAGACTGAACAGCAGTGTAGCCTTAAGAGAAGCACTTATCAAAAAGGGTAATCAGGGAAAAAAGCCTTCAATTTTCTAGGGAGCATAAAGATTGGACTCTGTAGCAATGGAAAAAGTCAGGTTGTCTGATGAGTCTAGATTTATCCTGTTTTAGAGTGATGGGTGCATCAGGATAGGATGACAGGTGGATAAAGTATTGCACCCATCATGCTTAGTGTCTACTATACAAGCCTGTGGGATGGTGTTCTGATCTGGGGTTGCTTCAGCTGGTCAGGTTTAGGTTTAACAACATTATGTGCCCAGAAAATGAGGTCAGCTGACTACCTGAACATTCCACCATGAGCAGGTTTTTTCCATCAATGGATTTTTTCTTGATGATGTCAGGAATCATCAGGCTCAAACTGTAAATGAGTGGCTATCTTCGCACATGGATTGGCTATCACAGAGTCCAGAACTTAATCCCACTGAGAATCCTTGTTATATGCTAGAGAAGACTTTACTCAGCAACTCTCCCAGCATCAATACAAACAAATTGGCACAACAAAGTTCTGGACAGAACTATATGTTGTGACACTGCATACGTGTACACAAACAATGCCAATGGAAATTTGTGCTGTAAGTTAAGCTAAAGGCAGACCAACAAAATATTAGTGAGAGTGTTTTTTTGGCCGGTGACACTCACTCTAATTTGAATGAAGGGGAATGAGTAATAGACAGACCTGGAATCGATTTCAGATGAACACAAGTGGGGAAAAATAATCACACAGACAACTGCTACCAGAGAAGTTATTAATGAAATTCACTGTAAAAAAAATAAGTGAAAAGCTCAAGCCGAGAAGCCAAATTCAAACAATTCTAACTTCACTGCATGGGCTAAAATGACAGTCTGTCACAAAAATCACAGCATGATACTCTCAGAGCTCAAACACACAAGTGGATTTTACCAGAATAAGTAGCATGTGGAGTCATGAAGCCAAATGCACAAATTAATAAGCTTGTTTGAGAATATTTTGCTTGTGATTAATGTTTTCAAAAGGTTTGAAGACCATCAACCCTGAGGAATCAGGTCATCAGTTTAGATAGTTTAGATGTCCGTTACCCCTCCAGGGTGACCATCTGAGGCTGTGACAATCAGACGGTACTGGTCAGTTGTCTCTCTGTCCAGAGGCTTGTCCAGAAGTAGAAGGCCAATCCTGTGGAGAGGGGTCAGAGAAAAAACTTGTATTACTTTTATAAAGGAGGACACTTTGATTGTAATTATTCCTTTACTTTCTTTTTGTGTCAGGTCATTAATTTAGGGAAATATGTTGGATATATCACTTAACAACATGATGTATGTCTGCATTTCATTATTTGCATTCATTTCAGAAAAATTAGGAAAAAAGAATGTTGGCAATGATCAAAAAGAATGAGTCTGGGATGAAGAGCAGGTGTGAGCTTAAATGCTCCCACTCTGTCTTTCTCTCTGTAGCCAGTCTCTTGCTCCCAAAGCACACGGACAGGCAAAGATTCATGTTCCCCTTCTAATGACTGCAGCAGACACCGAGACCCTCCTGCTCGTTCACATGGTATAATTTGGCACTCTGGCATTCCAAACACAAAGTGTGGATGCATTCCCATGCAGAGCACTGAATTATCTTTGTTTGCACACAGGCACACAAGACATGAGTAAGTGCAGCCATACAAAAACACACAGCATGCACAAAACAATTCCAGTGACACACTCAGGAGAGGTTCTGCCAGAACTGCAAAAAGGAAGGAAAGAGGAATGCATCTGAACGCACTATTAGATTAATGCCCGTTGCAATTCCCTGCTGTCCCCATGGTCCTTCACATTTCTAATTTAAAGCTCCTGTGGCCAAGCAGTCCAAGCAGAACCTGGCCGCTACTTTTCTACTGCCTCTGCAGCCCATAACTGTGAAACTATAGACCCTCATTTAACAATCTGACAGGCAAGTACTGACACCTCCATCAACACTGTCTATTTTTCTAAGTACTTGCCCCAAGGTTATAGTGAACACACTGCTTTGAATCCACCACACCTGATGATCGGTGGTTCAAAAGGCCAAACGCAGTTTTCTAAAACCACCATAAAAATGCAGAACAGCTTCCTTTGCTGGCTGCTGTGCTCATGTTTATTTATACATAAGCTGGAGAGGAGTAAATAGCATTCTATTCTGAATGAAAGCACAAGAAACCATGATGTGTGACAGTGAAGATATACATTGATAACTGTCATTATTATAGTGATAATGATGATGATCTTGATGGTTATTAAGACAAAGATTAAAATGATTAATTCTGCTAGTCTGGGGGTTTTTAATTTTCCTCACAGCAGCTAAAGTATTGAACTACACTTGAGCGGCTGGGTCTGAGGGGTTCACTGATCATGTGCGATAGAGCCCTCCCTCCTCTCCCCAGCCAACACAAATGAAACAATGCTGTCAGATCTATGGGACACTGTTAACAGCATCATCTAGAGTGTCAGCGCTGCACTTTAGCAGCTATCTAAATAATAACACTAACATCTTTCATTTTGCTCTTATCATGACTCTTTATGGTAAACTGTACTTGATGTATAGTGTCTATCTGGCTAGGCAAGGAGCGGAAAGGCATAGCAGAGATTATCATCTAAGCCAAGATGAAGTTCATTCATGCCACAAGGAGAAAGTTAAGCTACAGCTGCTGCATTGTTATGTTTGTTGTTTGCACAGTGCTGTGCAAAAGTCTTGAGCCACCCCTCATTTCTTTACATTTTGCTTCAAGAAGCCAGACTCAAGTGGCCTTAGTTCTCTTTCAACCTATTTTCAGTCCAGTTCTTGTACCTGACCATTTTCAGAGAAATGTTTTCACCTAACACTGACCTTTGAATCATTCAAGTGTTCAAAAAGGCATCAAGTCGAAGGAAGATGAAGCTGTGTTGTTTCTACACAGACAGCTGAGCAAAGAACCAATTTTAAATCGTATCTTTAGGCACCTTGTTAGAAGTAAACTGTCACAAAAAACACAATAACGGTTCTCATGTCTTTAGTTGAATCTATAAAAATATCAATGACAACTCAGTTTGACAGGCATAAAAAAGTATTTTTACACCACAAATCATATCTCAGCATGGTGTTCTTAAACAGTTTGAGGAAACTGGACAAAAGAAGTGACAGACTTGCAAGACTATGTAAAGTACACTGAAAGTCATGTGTTTGACACAGGCATGACACAGACCTGACAGATGGATTTTGTACATCAATTGAAGCGAGCTCATTGGAAAGGTGGCTGTCAGGAAGCTATTACAGTGGGGCAAAAAAGTATTTAGTCAGCCACCGATTGTGCAAGTTCCCCCACTTAAAATGATGACAGAGGTCAGTAATTTGCACCAGAGGTACACTTCAACTGTGAGAGACAGAATGTGAAAAAAAAAATCCATGAATCCACATGGTAGGATTTATAAAGAATTTATTCGTAAATTAGGGTGGAAAATAAGTATTTGGTCACCTCAAACAAGGAAAATCTCTGGCTCTCACAGACCTGTAACGTCTTCTGTAAGAAGCTTTTCTGTCCCCCACTCGTTACCTGTATGAATGGCACCTGTTTGAACTCATCATCTGTATAAAAGACACCTGTCCACAGCCTCAAACAGTCAGACTCCAAACTCCGCCATGGCCAAGACCAAAGAGCTTTCGAAGGACACCAGGAAAAGTATTGTAGACCTGCACCAGACTGGGAAGAGTGAATCTACAATAGGCAAGCAGCTTGGTGTGAAAAAATCAACTGTGGGAGCAATCATCAGAAAATGGAAGACATACAAGACCACTGATAATCTCCCTCGATCTGGGGCTCCACGCAAGATCTCATCCCGTGGGGTCAAAATGATCATGAGAACGGTGAGCAAAGATCCCAGAACCACACGGGGGGACCTGGTGCATGACCTGCAGAGAGCTGGGACCAAAGTAACAAAGGTCACCATCAGTAACACACTACAACGGCAGGGAATCAAATCCCGCAGTGCCAGACGTGTTCCGCTGCTGAAGCCAGTGCATGTCCAGGCCCGTCTGAAGTTTGCCAGAGAGCACATGGATGATACAGCAGAGGATTGGGAGAATGTCATGTGGTCAGATGAAACCAAAGTAGAACTTTTTGGTATAAACTCAACTCGTCGTGTTTGGAGGAAGAAGAATACTGAGTTGCATCCCAAGAACACCATACCTACTGTGAAGCATGGGGGTGGAAACATCATGCTATGGGGCTGTTTTTCTGCCAAGGGGACAGGACGACTGATCCGTGTTAAGGACAGAATGAATGGGGCCATGTATCGTGAGATTTTGAGCCAAAACCTCCTTCCATCAGTGAGAACTTTGAAGATGAAACGAGGCTGGGTCTTCCAACATGACAATGATCCAAAACATACCGCCCGGACAACAAAGGAGTGGCTCCGTAAGAAGCATTTGAAAGTCCTGGAGTGGCCTAGCCAGTCTCCAGACCTCAACCCCATAGAAAATCTGTGGCGGGAGTTGAAAGTCCGTGTTGCTCGGCGACAGCCCCAAAACATCACTGCTCTCGAGAAGATCTGCATGGAGGAATGGGCCAAAATACCAGCTACTGTGTGTGCAAACCTGGTAAAGACCTATAGTAAATGTTTGACCTCTGTTATTGCCAACAAAGGTTATGTTACAAAGTATTGAGTTGTATTTTTGTTATTGACCAAATACTTATTTTCCACCCTGATTTACGAATAAATTCTTTACAAATCCTACCATGTGGATTCATGGATTTTTTTTTTTCACATTCTGTCTCTCACAGTTGAAGTGTACCTCTGGTGCAAATTACTGACCTCTGTCATCATTTTAAGTGGGGGAACTTGCACAATCGGTGGCTGACTAAATACTTTTTTGCCCCACTGGATTAAGAAAGGGTGACAGGAGAAAAGACTGAGGAAAGCCAAATTAAACAAGTACTGGACTGAAAATCAGTAGCAAAGGGTCTTATTAAGCGATGAATCCAAATTTAAATTTTTTGGTTTATATGTACAGAAGTTGTCAGGAAAGTTGTACAACAGTGAGTGCTTGCAGCTATCTGTAAAACATGGCGGAGGCTCAGTTATGGTTTAGGGCTACATTTCAGGTAGTGATGTTGGGGATCTTGCTAAAATCAATAGAATGATGAACACAGAAAAATACCTTATAGCTAACACAAACCCTGGAACACTGTCAGGCATGGACTGGCATCTCCAGAGCCCGGACCTCAATGTTATTGAAGCAGCGCAGCATCATTTTGATAGAATTTTTGCCTAAGTTGAGCTGAGGACAGTTCAGGCTTTGTTTAGGAGTAAAGATTGGTCATGCCAATATTAACTGAACAAGCTAGTTAGGATTTGATAAAACTGTATGTTTTTTAAATAAATTACTGCTAAAACTTTCCAATTTTTCCGACAAACTATGATGAATGAGAGGTGGCTCAAAACTTGCACAATGTTGTATTTAAAACTGAGTCTGATTACCATATTGTGCCCAATGTTAGTTTCACTGGACAGTAAAAAAAGAAAAAGAAAAAAAGAGTAATTTCACTTGAACCCCTTTTAATTTTGGTTTCAATTTCACTTTGAAGCAACACACTGAGCTGCCAACTAGAACACACTGCAAGTATCAAAGCTGGCATAGCCTCCAGGTTAGGTTTTTATGACTCTGAGAAACTACAAAAAGAGAACTGACTTCAAAGACGATGCTGTAATCAAACAAAAGTAGGCAGGGTCAGAGTACTCAAAGTAGCATCAAGATCTGCAGACTGAAAACCCACGATAAAATTTATATGACGAATATTGTTGTAGCTAATTAAATACTGATATTTGAGTTTTTGTGCATGTTATTTGACAGCGATATACTGGCCCAAATGTAAGACAATCTCAAACACTGATGCTTAAAGGATTTATGATCAAAGCAATATGCACCGAGACAGAAATTTTACATTTGAAATCAACTCGTCCGTTCTTTCTAGTGGAAAATCTAGACATAACAGTAAGTGAATATGAAGCATTTCCACCTCCTTTAGGGGTCTCTGCCCCATTTATAAGAAAGTTCTTACTGGAGGGCTCATTATTCATACAAGCTGGATTGAGCCAGCCTCCTATGTAGCCTGTTATCTGAACATGCAGCAATGCAAAAATCTCTTCACTGAATCAAATCTGAGTTCTGAGGGTTGAAAAATTAGAGTGTGCAATACGCTCTGTACTGTAAATTGCACACTCGTCAGTTGTACTAATAATTTTTTTGATTCATCATGTGCTATATCAGCACTTGCTTGCATTTATTATACTGATAGCCTGGTGAAAGCCTGTGATGTGACTGTAACATTTTTAACACACAAAGAATGAGCTAAATGAAGATGTGTCTATTTATTTTAGCATGATTTCTGTCATATCTGGTTTAGGAGATTACAGTGCCAGTGGCAAAAATAGCGATCCCCTGCTATTTTGATTGTGTCACCATGTTTTTGCTTACCGTGACTAAACCACACAGCAAACGACTCTCTATAAAAACATACAATTTTAACACCGTGGAGCAAATTAAGAGTGGAGAAAAGGTGGCAATACAGTACTGCAACACACCTTGTCCTTACCTAGCTGGGAGGTTGAAAACGCAGACAAAATAAGCTTTAATCAATTAGTGAGACACATGTCTGGCAAGGCCCTGCATTTTCAGTCTCCCCATGTCTCGTCACTCCATATTTCTTGTTCGTTTATAGATGAGAAAAGCACTCAGCGCCCACAATATTTTATGCTTTTTGCTTGCTCCGTAGAAGTAGGTGAGTGAGTTTTTTGTATGCTAATGTTGAGATCTCTCCAAAACATGTTTGCTGTTTTATGATAATTTATTAGGAAACTGATTCTTGTGGACTGCGGCCTGATGGCTGAGCCATTGCCACCACACCAGCTCGCTGCTCCTTCAGTCAGATGAGCTAAAAACCTTTTCTAATTATTTTAGCCGACCTTGCTCTGCAAATTATGGAAGAAATATGCTGGCAAGGTGAGAACATGTGATCGCAGCCTTTGTGGGGTTCAAAATGTCCAAAAACAACACTCTGAAGCTAGCAGTGACGTGTTTTCCAATTCAAAATCTTCTAAACTAAAGATTGCATTCCTCAGTACAAATGCTAAACCAAGCAAGGTCTAAAGTATATAAGCAGAGTCTCTGGTTGAGAAATAGTCACCTCACTGAGCCTCAACTGGTAGCTTGAGCCAAACTGTGCTTCAGGCTGTCCTATTAGCACTTAATTTGTTTGCAGTTTTCTTCTGTATGGAATTGCCTTCATATCTTAAAATAACAAAACTCCAACAAACTCTTTGAAAAAAGTTCTCTCTCTATGAGAACATTTGACAGTATAATTAAAACCAATGAATGCCAAGTGAGCTTCTATATTCCTCCATCACAAGTGCACATCTGTCACTTCACTTTATCTTCCCATCCAAGTCATTTGCTGTGTCCATTGTTATTGTGAAAGCCGTCTTCAACGGTTGTCATACTATTTACAGTATGTATAGCCTTTGCACTCACAAAGCAATTAAAGCCTTCCATTAAGTTGCCATTTTTCTTGCAGATCACTGAGTAAATATATCCTCTAATATCAGCCTTATTGCTAAAAATCAAAAAGTCTGACACAATCCCATCTGGACTTACGTTTCAGTGAGGTTAAAGACCTTCTGGGAATCCCCGCTCAAAATGCGATACCTGATCGGATCGTTCTCTCTGTCTATGGCCTAGAGGGGAAAAAAGACAACAGGAGTCTGAAGGCCATATGCTGAAGGGTGCAAAACAGGACAGCTGAGCTAAAAGGATACTGCACTGGAGTGAAAACAAGCATAGTGCAGGATGTGAAATGTCAGTTAAAAAAAAAAAATCTGTTGTCTAAAGTACAACATATACTGACACAGCAAAAGTCACAACGATGCCTTGTGTGAATTTGTGACTCACCTGCAGATTGAGCAGAATAGCTCCTATCCTCATAGCTTCACTGACTTCTAGGCTGTATGTCAGGAGAGGAAAGCGTGGTGGACTCTGATTGTTGGGTGGCAAAACCTCGATGTTGACTGTTGTGATGGAGCTCCTGGCAGAAATACAGACACCAACTGACTTTCAGCATTAGTTTCTACTTGACCAACTGTTGAGCTGTAATGACCTCTTGCCCATAGGGCAGTCAAATAGGTTAAATAAACACTGTATTTACTTTTTCTAAATACTTTGATTTAATTCTTAAAATGGATTAAACTTTTTTTTAGTATACTCATTACTCATCAATGACAAAGCAAAACAAAACATTTTTTTTATTAATGTAATAAAATAAATACAATTTAATTTTATACTTGGTTGAAATACTTTTTTCCAAACTTGCTAGGAATTTCTCACATTATTATTGGCAAAACTGCTCAAACTCAACTAGGTTGGATCAGTTTTATTTTATTTTATTTTTTACTGTATTAGATTTAGATCCAGACTCTGGCTGCCTATACTGTGTTGACTTGATGGCCTTAGGGGATGAAATTGAGGCCCAATTATTCCTTGACCTGTGGTGGCTGTATCTAGGAAAACTGTTGGTGGTTCCAAACTTTTTCCATTTGATATTGACAGAGAATACCATGGCCCTGGGCAATTTCAATTTTTCATGTATCCTTCCTACATTTGTTCCTATACACAATCTTGTCTCAGGTTTACAGTCATATCTCTGTATTGGTTTTGTCTCTCACATCAGGTGTCAGACTATATATAGATATGTGAATGTCTTCTTTTAATTACAGCAAATACAGTCAATTCAAACTCAAGACATAGTCAATCATCAGTTAACAAATTAGCTAAAGAAAGAGTTGAAAGCAACTCAAACACAATGTAATGACACATCAAAGTTCACTTGTATTGAGCCTTTACTGCAGAAATGTAGAAAAGGAGTTTTGGTTGCACTGGTTTTTCTTTGTGGTTGACAATCTTATAATGAAAAGTGCATTAAGTCTCAAGATCAAGGCTCTAATGATTGCTTAAGTTCGTCCGCCTTCTTAGTTTTCATAGAAACAAAAGTGTAACTGATTTTAATTGTTT
The DNA here is from genome assembly GCF_057382185.1 of Mchenga conophoros. Taxonomy (NCBI): domain Eukaryota; kingdom Metazoa; phylum Chordata; class Actinopteri; order Cichliformes; family Cichlidae; genus Mchenga; species Mchenga conophoros. The sequence goes on from NC_140538.1 coordinate 15,093,003, forward strand.
TTTTGTTTTTTTCCAACATGTCTTGTTGAACTGGTACTTAACTTTTACTTACTTTTACTAAGTAAAAGCCTAACTGTACTGAACATGAAGTCCTACGAGGAGTAATTTTGTCACCATGTTAACCAGTTGGTGAAATATCTCTATGACAACCTTTCTTTGACTTAATGAAATCAAAACAGAAACACATTACAGCCTCTTTCACAACATTGTGCAAATTGAGTGGCGCACTGAAACACTGAAATTCTTTCCCTTTGACAGCTCCAAGCACACATTTTAAAAAAAAGAAAAAAAAAGAAAAGGAAAAACTAAAAAGATAGTTTAACCACAATGAAGAAAAAGGATACATTCACTCAAAGTAGCTAGGCCAAATAATTATTTTTTCCATATTTCAGCCCCCAAAAAACTTTCTGGGTCATTTCAAGCAATGTTGTGAATTACAATGAGTTCATATTCAATTAGATAACACTGGCAAATCTATTCATCCAGATGGCTTCGGCTCTATGAAACTGCTTTTCATTCTGAAAGGAGAAACAAATCTGCCTTCTTTAAAAAAAACTAAGAAAAAGAAAAAAAAAAGGTACAGAACATTAATCACAATAGCAAAACTGCTTCCATCAATGTAGAACTCTTCAATGTTCAAATAAATCACCTTCTCTGGGTCTCTGGTGCATTGTCTGAGGCCCTGACAGTGAGTGTGTAAGATCGCCCGACAGTTAAAGTGACACCAGGTGCCACGGTGATGCGTCCAGTGCGATTACTGATGATGAAATCTCCTTGGGCGCCAGCCAGTATCTCATAGGTCACCAAACCATTCAGCCCTTCATCTGCATCCGATGCTGTCAGCTGAGAGAAATTAGGGAGATAAAAAAAAAAAGCTACACATTATACACACAGTGCCTTTACATTTTCCTCTTTTTCCCTTTGCTTTACACCTCCCAGAAATATGTTTACTAAACCAGTCAAGCAGAAACTATTTCTCAGTGGGTGGGGATTGTGGGTTAGGACCTGTTTAGCAAATAAGTTGCAGAGGTATTCCCAAATATAAATATTTGCTGGACAATATCATCTGCATTATGCTTATTTTATTTTATTTTATTAACCTTTATCTATACAAGTAGTCCCACTGAGGCTAAATGTCTCACAAGAGACACCCGTTTCAGATGTTAAATGTTAAAATTACAACAATAAAAGAGAAATTGTCTATTGTTTACAGTACAGCCATATCAAAAAACAGTGATGATTTCACAAAATGATTTGTATGTGTTAAAGTCTGTGAAATGACAAATGCATAGAAAAGGGTCTGCATTTAAGTGAAATCAAATCTAAAGGATTTTGGTTTGTTTAACTTAATGATGAGCAAAGTTGCAAACTACTTTCACTACATTCAGCCTTTCGTATAAAATATGGGGGGCTGTTGACAGACAGCTGACAAACATAGTTCTTTTGGCAAGTGTGATGGAAAAAATGATACGTAAATATATCATTTATTTCATGCTCCCATATCAAACAAATTAAGGAACCACCCTTTCCTTCAAGGAAAATTATTTAGGACATCCCGCTGCTTGTAAATACGAGCCCTCATAGTGTAGTTGGCTTCATATCTTTAGGGCCTTGAAACTTTAATCCAAGTTACCATGACCTCCTTTTCCATGCTCCTGTCGTTGGAGTAAGAGCTGTAGCATCAAATAAGCAGCAGAATCCTCAGGGGGCTTCAGCTCTCATAAATGGCTTATAAAAATCGGTTAAGCGGTCATACCAGGCACTCTGTGACCCCTGGCCTCATTTCAGGGAGGGTGAAACGGCTGTTTTTTAAAACCGATTAAACTTGACCTTTTCAATGTCTGACTTTTTTTTTTCTCTTTTGAGGAGAGGCCTTGCTGAGAGGACAGATCAGCTAAAAGATGAAAGAATCATGCTCCGACTATCAAATGAGACAATACAATGATAGAACTCTTACTCCTCTGTTGTAGCAAAATGAAGTTATGGTTCATGTTTTGAACAAGTCCTCTCCTATGGCATAAGTTTGAGCAAGCTGTAATTATGACCTCTAGTTAGCTTTTGAAGTTAAGCGACCTTCAGCGTCCTTTTAAATAAGCGCATGTAAATTATGAGCTGGTGTTGTCACCTTCACTGGAATCACAGTAATTTCCACAGGCTAACTAAATATTGCCTGAGCACTTTCTAACCAAGCTGTGTTTGTTCCTACCCAGAATGAAACAATGAATGAAAAATGTCCCTTTCAGTAATGCCTACACGAGTCTGCTCACCGTTTATCGTTTTCATGCACAGATGTTAGATTTGGTTAACTTAAGCATACACGCATAACAGAAAAGAGGGAAGTATATCATGACCTTTAAAACCACTACACTAATGAAATCAAAAACGAACAATGTTCCTAATCCATAAAGATAATCAAAATGGACTAAACAAACAAGGAGAAAATTGTGTTTTATAAGCAAAATACGTAAGCAGGGGGGTTAATTCACGGTCATCACGAGTGCCTTCCACTACGAATGAACCAAGCTTGTGCACTGAAGATATAGATAAAAGCATTGTCTGTGACTTGTCTGACAGGACTACAGATGAGATGAAGGGCACTATTCCAGCACAATGCACTGGATTGTTGTGGTTATTTGTTTTGAGCATGAAAGAACGTGCGTGAGAGGGATTCTGTGTGATGAGGAAAAAGATGGAGACGTAGCGCGGCGTGCTGGTGCAAGAGGAAAGAAGCAAAAGAATGATTGTTGGATTGATTACCTGTAGCACCGTCTCCCCCGGCTGCATGTTGGTGAAGACTTCAACACTGTAGGAGACCTCTCCAAATGTGGGGGTATTGTCATTGGCATCAATGACCAGGATGTTGACAGTTACTGGCCTGCTCTGCTGGACGCCATCTGACGCCACCATCTATAAACACAAGAAAGAGAAATACCTAATAAAGCGTACACAAGTGAAGTCCATTTTCCTCAGATAAATCATAGATAATTGATTATTTTATTCAACCTTAGGCTTTCACTATTTGATAAGCCTAAGTGACAAATAACGTTTTTACGACCTCAACACCAGTGCTTACAGTTTTCCTTTGTATACATTCATTTTTCTTTCCCTTGACATTAGAAAAGTGCTTAGAGAAGAAAAGGGAGTGCTCGTCTGAAGCTGCCTAAAGGACAGATTGCAAACTGAACAAACCACATGTTTATTTGTCCCTGGCAGCTCTGATCTCCAGTACTTGGCGAGGTAGAAAGAAAATGGACTGAGCAGAGCAACAAGTGCAGTGTAGGAGAGGGTAGATCTAAACAACAACTGTTGCAGCAGCAAGAAATACATGTTTTGACGCTTTGCACTAAGCGTCAAAATTGAAATGACAAATCCTGCTGGTTATACTGTATATCAGGAGATTGCTTTTAGTAGCAGCTAAACACTCACAGTGAAGGTGTTGAACAGAAACAAATGATAACATATAGAAACGTGCTTTTCCATCCTATCAAACTGTGTTTCTGTTCTTGAGCCAGAACTGAGATGCCAAGAAGTTTTAGGGAGACAAGAAGGAAAGCAGATTTGGATTTACTGAGACAATCCATACTTATACATACTTATATAAATGTGTAAGTACTGACTTATGTAAACCATGTCATGCCTGACTAATATGTTTACTATGAGAAGTGGATTAAACTGATTCCAACTGAGGGGACCCATTTCCGAATGCAGAGGCCAGTAAAATAGACAAAAAAAACCTTAATGGGTTGATTGAAAAAAAACCAAAAAAACCAAAAAAACCCAAATTTAAATATATAAAAATAAGAATCCAAAAAGAAGAATGAGGACTAAGGTATAAAAATGAAGGGCAAATAACAACAAGAAAGACATGAATATATATTCGGTGTTGATTGTAAATGAAACACAGATGGGTTCCCAATAAAACTCATTGGAAATCTAACCTTCAAAGCAAACAAAGCAAACAAAAAGAAATAGCTTAAAAATTAATCAAATCTATCACAAAAGCTAAACATGAATAGAGCTTGCTTATTGCAAGAGAAACGAACTAGATAAACACACATTCATATAATACTTTACAAAAATATGCACAAAAAGGTTTTTTTCCCTAAAATCTTGGATACTATCTATACCCTACATCTAGAGTACAGTTTAATATAAATTAGAGTAATAAATTTGTTAAATAAATTATCCCTGAGAAATACAAACACACACACATTAGTCAAAGAAGTGAATCAATATGTTTTTCAAGGTTAGGTAGAACGTTTTATAGATTCTGATAAACTCACATCCCCAAAAAAGTTTTAAAAGTGAAAAATGTAAAGCCTGTTGTGAGATCAGCCTGAGACATATCTACAAAGCTGAAAACCAAATACTCAAATACTACATAAATATTTAGCATTATCAATTTCAAACACGATAGAGGCAGACTCTATCAGATACTCTATGTTCAGATATTAAGGAGGAGGATCCTGATGGTAAGCAACAGTCCATTTGTTTCATCTTGGTTTCTCTTCCCAGGTCCCTGTTGGGGGCAGGGACTGGAACTGGATAATGAGAGGTCTGGAGTCATGTGTTCTTGGCTTGCACTATCCTCATTGCTGCTCAGAGACCGCACTGGTGGCACTCTCCTTGTCCACATAATTTTGATAGCTATTCGCCCACTTCTAAGAAGGCGGAAGATCTGAGAGGCACGGTAATGCTGGAAGAACACTGTGTTCCTGCCTGCGGTCTCTTAGGTGGTGCCAGGAGATACCAGCCATACGGTTCCTGTTGACTTGCTTCACAGAGCTTTGGCCTAATTTTTCAAACCCCCCCAAAATTAAGAATACCAATATCCCACTATGAACCTTTCACTAAAGTCCACAGGGATAGAAAACAGGGCTGTCCTGTGGTGCTCCTACTAGTCCATGACTACGTTTTCATCCCATGCCTTAGTCTGATCCAGAGGACTGGGTATAACCAACATTTCAAGGTATGTAGATGAATATCTACTGTATAGCTCTGTCAATAATTAAGCTTTATGGCATGTCAGAAAGTAAATCAAATTTTTTTCAAGAATATTTCCCTAAAGTAATGGTTTTTTTTAGTCTTATATAAGAGTGAGTTCCTTATTTGTGTTATCAGGCACAAAATTATGTTGTACTATGAGGGAAGACAGGAGCAAGGTTAATATAGCAAAATCTTTCTTCTGAACCTACAGTAAGAACAAAGCATTGAACAAAAGCAGTGTCTCGTGTGAGCTCTGGCTCATAATGTCTTTTGCACAACTAACATTAGGCAACAATTTGTCCACCACGGAGGACAATCCCAGGGTAGGTTGCTGTCAAAACAGCATTTATCTCACTGGTTGTGTGATGCAATCACACAGGCCTAGAGGCCACAGCCGTCCTTCATACTTCACATCTGCCTTATTCTCACCAACAACTCCTCAGACAAATGGGTGGTGCAAATATCTGCACAGTAGAATATTGGGCATCTTTGTGCATGGAGTTCTATCAGTGCACTACATCTGAGTCCTTCTGACTCCGTTTTAAGCATAATACACTGTGTTGACAAATCTGGCACCTTTCTGCATGTGTGAAGAGCTGTTCCTCTAATCTAATCTAATCATGGATTAGTCAGGTACATGGTGTGTAAAGTACTGCTGTCCTGCTGTAGCAGGTGTGTTGTCTAAATTTCATTCAGTTTTTTTTCCACATCACAGGCCTGACTTATCCAAATGACAGCTTATACAGGGGTTAGCTAAGATGAAACAAGACTTATTAAGAGGTCTAAACCCAGATTCTGCTGTGGCAGATCGCCAAACCAAGAAGGTGCTGGATGCATTTTTTGACCCCAGACAGCCAGAAGAAGGGACATTATGGTACCTCTTATTAGAAATTCAATTCAATTCAAAGACACATTCCTGCCATACTGAATGTCTGAACTCATTAACAATTTAACAATTACAACACCACATAGAACAATAGTAGACAAAACTCTTAGCACCCTGTCACCTAAACTAAAATGTGTGTAACATGCATACCGTCCAGGTGGCAATAACAACTCCTCACGCATTCAAAAGCCACAATCTAACATGTTAATGTAACAGCTCAGACATGTTGCCACGTGATAAACCTTTGGATCAACAAAGACTAGACAAAGAAAAGTTAAAAAGACTTTTCCTTGGAGCACAAACCTCGCTTTCATTCTAAAGACTGAATTAAATCTTACTTCAAGTAAAAAAAAAGTTGCCAACAAAAAAAAAAAAAGGGGTTGACTTTTAGTGATTTTCTTTCATGGACCTTCCTATCAGTGTTATACAGACACAGGTGGACACTTCTATTCACCCCCCTCCTCTATTTCAGTCTTCTTATTTTCCCACTGTTTGTGTTCCTTGGATATATTCATTGTACCTCGATCAGCTCTTAAATACAAACTTGTAATATTTACACATATATATTTAATTTTTTTAATCTATTTTTTATAAGGCACCCAGGCACAATAGTGACAACATCACAGTAGTGGTTAACAGTGTATCTGTATAGTTAATTTTATTTATATAGTGCCAAATCACAACAAAGGTCGCCTCAATGCACTTTAAACTTATAATAGTCTTAATTTCATGATATGAATACTTCATGTACTACTCTACTATATCAGTGAGCAGATAAAAAACAGCTTTTCAGGAGCTTAAGTGAATTATATCTTTGGACATTCAGTGTACTGAATAGTGTACTGAGAGGAGACTTGTATTAACTTCATTTGTGAAACATAGAGCTTTAATTAACTACGCCACTGAAATGCATGCTGGGTAATGCTAGCTAGCCAAGCAGATCTAATGCTACCCGAGTAAAGACTGATAGAGGATGGAGAAAAAAAGACACAAAGATGGTCCAGAATATTTTGCTGCCAAAAGATGAGCTGTGTTTTCTAACCACAGAATCATTTGTGCCACAAACTTTAGAAAAATAAGTCCAAATGGAGTTCGTTATAAAGTTGCACTACAAAGCTCTGCTGTGGAAACATTAACACCAGTGAACCATATACTAAGTCTACAGCAGAAAAACTGGCATTGAGCAAAACTGAAAAGCATAACAAGCAGCCTGTTACGTACTGATCTTACATTAAAGTTTGTATTTTATGTAGTCCTGACAGAAAAACAAATATAAGCCATTATAAATCTAAAATGAAATAACCACTTATGGAAATTATTACTATTAGTAATAATACTACAATTCATAAAGTGAACAAGAAAAAATATAAACAAAAGAAAACAAACCAAAAAAAACAAAAAACTAACAAACCCCAAAACCCAGCATGATACAAAGTTTTATTCATACCATCCAGCATCACATCATAATATCTAAATTTAGCTCTAACAAGCCACTAGCATCGAATGCTTCCCTGAACCTCATCTATGTGGTAGTCGACATGGCAAGTCATGGCTCAAGTAGCTAGAGCCTCGAAGACTGGTTGGGCTGTCGACTTACCCCGTGGGTGTAGTGAACATGCTTGCCTTCTACTGACTCACACAGCCCTAGACTTAACGTGTGCTGCAGGTGTAACGAGTAAAAAGACAAACTGTGGTGCACACACGCTGCCAGTAGCCAGTGGCACATCCTACCTTTTTAATATAGCAAAGCAGTAGAAAAGGTGTGTCCATTAGAGTTACAGCAGCATCACTGTATCACTGTGCTACAGAATTGATTTTATTTGATATAGTTTATTATTATATTATTTAGAGTTTGGACAATTCGTACAAGCTTAATGTCTTGTCATTTTTCTCGTAATTCTTTTTAGGTAGTCTAATTCTCCAGACTTCTTCAAGGATATCCTAAAGTTCTTCTTTGGTGCTGACTGCCTTTTGTTTTATTTTCAGTTTCAATAATGTCGAGGTCCAAGCTCTGGAGAGGCCAAGCCATGATTGACGATGTTCCACTGTGTGTTTTTCTATCCAGGTATTCTTTTACTGCATTGGCAATGTGTTTGGGATCATTGTCATGCTGAAAAATGAAGCTGTTGCCAGTCAGATGCTTTTGGTATTGCACGATGGATGAAAATCCAACAATACTTTTCTGCATTCATAATTCCATCAATTTTGAAAAACTCCCAATGCCACTGAATGAAATGCAGCTCACAACTGTGACAGAGTCTCCCCTGTCTTTTATAGATAGCTGCAGACACTCTCTGCTGACATTCTCCATATATTTTGACAACAATGAACAAAAAATTTGAAATTTGGATTTGTCACTCCATAAGACTAGTGGCCTCTGATTTTCAGTCAACTTTGTGTGTTCTCCTCTGTTTTCTGTCTTTAAGAATGCCTTCTTGACAGCCACCCTTCCACTAAGACCATTTCTGATGAGGCTTCGGCAAACAGTAGATGGACCAATTGAAGGGCCAGAAGTATCACTCAGGTCACGTGTCAGGTCTTTGCTGAATTTGTTCCTATTTTTCAAAGACATGACTTTGAGATACTACTCATCTGCTGTGGATAGTTTTTATGCCTGCCACTTCTCTTATCCTCCACTCGTCCAGTGCTCTTAAATTTTTAAGGGCACACTGCACACCATGCTGAGTTTCTGACTAATGGTCCTTCAGGAACTTGTTCATTCAAAAATGGTGTCACCTTTACTCTATTTCATAGATTCAAGAGAAGAAATGGGAACTTGAAGCGTTTTTGTGAGATGCTGCTAGTAACAAAGTGGTTAAACATGTAATTTAAAATACATTTTTATTAAGTTGTCTGTTATATGTAGATCTTTTTAAAAGAAAAGTATCTCTTTAAGTATTTTATTGTTGTTTTTAAATTACTGAGTGATTTATTGTCAAAATGGTCTAAAAATGGTCAGGTATAAGGACTTGGACTGAAAGAGACTGAAAAGCAGCCAATGTTAAAATAAAAACTTTCAAAAGACCCTCAGAAACCCTGGAGAACTACTGCTCAAGACCACTAAAAATACCAGCACCTGCCTGTGCAGTAGATGAACCTATGGTATAAATGTGATAATCCTAGGAGATTTTCAGAAACCCTGACCTCTGACCTTGAGGTGGAGATCAATGGGACTCAAACTTGTCTGAGATTTCAGTGGCAGCACCTATGGTATGAGTTTGAAAATTCCAGGTGATTTCTTGAGTTATCCCATCATAAGATTTTCAGAAAACTTGGCCACTGTCCTTGAGGTCAGAGATCACTGAGATTTGAATTACCGCATTAACAAACTTGGGTGTCTACGCCTGCTGGCCAGCCTTTGATGGCTGAGGGATAAAAAGCACAAGAAAGTCTGGCTCCTTAGAAGCAAAACATAATGAAAAGATTGGTGGTTCAAGACATTTGCACGGTACTGAATATTGTAATAACAGTACAACATAGCGCCCCGATAATCAGTGACATACATTATAATGTAATAAAAAAACATTAATTAAAAAATCAAACAGAAAATGAATAAATGAAGCTCACTAAAAAATATATCTCTAGAATTTATTCAAAACCTTTATAGCATTTAATATGCAACTTGTCTGTTCAAGTGAAGCGACATGAAGAGGATGTTACCAAAAGATAGCAGAACAACTGCTTCTAATGATCCGAGAAGGGAATTTCTCTCTTTTACATGTGATACTGAATAAAGACCTTTCTACAAAGCTGTGCCAAACATGGCTATCTAAAAAACGCAACACAATCAACCCACAACTGACAGCTTCTCAGCTTCTCTGTAAAGTGTTGTCAGAATGGATCTTGAGCTCAAAAGCATTCTTAGCACTTACCAGCTTTTAAGCTTCTCATATATCCAAACCAGAGAGAAACCAAAGAGGATAAATAAAGCTGAGCACACACAGCACAAAAGGGTCAACAACGCACACACATAATAAATAAAACATTCCTTCATATACCGCTGGTGCTGATGTCCAAAGCACTTTCACCAACTCAACCAAATCCAGCACTACACCAAAATCAACGGCACACAAAAGCATCCGAGTTCAAACTTCTGCGGTCCCCGGGGAAACATTTCCAGCAAGCTTGCTGTAGTATCACTGCTGGTTTGCTAATACCCCTGGATAAACAAGTTGCTACCTCTCTAAGCCAAAACACTTAAAATTGGTGAACCAGACTGCTAATGTGAAATTAATAACAATGAAAACATCAGATAAAACATAGCTGTGGAGCTCAGTGAGACTGAACCATTTCATATGATATACAAATTACAGGGTTCCAATAAATTTGAATGACTTGTATTGTGAGTCAAAGTCAAAAAGAAGAAAAGAAGAAACAAGAAAGCCAACATGGACAGTGCAAACAATATTTTGATTATGATCTGAGAGCCAGAAGTATTTTGTCTTGTTTTTACAGATTTAGGAAGTGGTGTGCAAGAAGGCCAAGAAAGACAAGAAAATAATTCAAACGCAAGTAACTTAAGGAGCTTATTCGTATACCATATACCTGACTACATTCAAGAGTAATAGAGAAATCTATAGCAAATAAAGAAGAACAAAGGTAATAGAGAAATAGCAAGAAGAGTACAGTTCTAGTACAATTCAACTTTTGGTGAAATACTAATAGTTAATGGGCAGATCATTACTTAATAACAGGATAATTCTACATGTATAGTTAATAACACTAAGCACACAAAAGATTAAAGATAATATACGAATGAATCATCAGTTTAACATTTCATGGCTATTTTCAAGTTTCAGAGTACAACTCTCTGTTAGAGTTTTCTGTATTTGCAGGATGTTTTTCTTGCTTCATGGATGATGTTAACCAATAAGCTACTTGATTTTGTTTCTGATTTATCTGGGATTTGCCACCCCTACAATGTTTCTCACATTACAGTTTCTGTGTATAGTATTAAAATCTATGCATTGTTACATAACATTAAAATAAACATGCACCACAAATCTTACTGAGCATACAAAACCGATATGCCTCTGGTCCACTGTTGGATGGAAATGTATAAGTGGACAAACTGCCTCACTTCACTGCTATGGGTCCACTAATAAAGGTCATATTGCTCTGGAAGTGTCAGGTCAGCTTTGTATCTCCAAGTGCCTCTTGGTACATGGCTAATCTTGAACTTCTATTTAAATACACAAAATGGAAGATGTGGGTCACAGTACTCGAGTGCAGTTGTGCAGATAGCTACACTGAGTTGTGGGCCTACCGTGAAAGTATAGACCATCTGCGTCTCCCGGTCCACAGGTTTGAGGAGCCTCAGGTAGCGGATTATCCCAGTTGGGGTCAGGCTGAAGATCATGGTGTAGTCATCCAGGGTAATCGTCACCATGGGGTCTTTTGTCTTCCGAAAGAAAGATATACAAAAAAAGAAACATGTTGCCATGGTGACATGACTGTTTCATAATTTATTTTTCGAAGGCCGCAGCTGTGGAGCTGAGAAACCTATCAAATGGTACATTTTGATCTGCCAAAGAGTTGGAAAAAGTAATCTGTTGGCAGGTCACCCATCTTTCTAGAGAAAATAGAGAAGAAGGCAATGAGCCCTAAACCAATGTCTTTTTAACATTAATGAAACACTCAAAGAACCCCACATCTTTATGAATGTGACTGTATCATGAAAGCAATAGAAAGGCGTCTTTACTAATTACTACACCTGTTCCTTTAGGGGGAAAAATTAAGCAGGCAGGATATGGGGTTTTCAGCTTTTGGTTTAAGGTTTCCAGATGAAAACAAAAAGCTTGAGAAACATTTTGAAAAAGAGTCATTTTGATAACGATCACTGCTGTGTTAATACAACTGTGGTCCACTGCTGCAAGTCGGCTTCGATTCACATCCATCAATGAGTCCTCTTAAGAGAGTTTGGTAAACATCGGGACTGGGTGGCTTATTGATTTTGTTATCTCTGTTTCCACTTTGATGTGTTAATCTTCTGCAAAGACTTGCTATGTATTGAAAGATGAACTAAAGGTAGTAATCATTTGTTTTAGCTGCGTGTCACTGTGCGAGTCTAACAGTGCAGTGAGTGAGTTAGAGTTCTCCACTGAGGTGGATGCACACATGCACGCACACTTTGTAAGCTGTCAAAGAAATGGTTAACACCCCACACGGAAGAATCAATTTGTAAAGTTTTGATTTTAGAAATGCAGAAACAGCAATCTGCACATTACAAAAGACACTCCAATCAAAGCAAAACACTCCAAACACACACTCCAATTCCAGTACAAAAGTCAGTACACAGCTTGATTGATGTACAACACACCAATCATTACAGGAGACCCGATTACCATTTAATTGATCATTTGTGCAATTCTGCAGTAAAAAGAGGAGGAATTCTGCAGGAAATAGAGTTTTTTTTTTCCAAATACAAAGCAGGATTATGAAGTTGGTAATTAGACGCTGAGAATGTCTCCAGCAGTGATCAGTGCTCTGAATGTATTCTTACTTTTCACACCATGATGCATGCATTAAAAGTAGGTATGTCCCAAATCAGTTTTGGTAAAAGGGAAACAGCAGTACTGATCTGTATCGGCTACATGAAGTGAAGTTTAAATGAATGAGATTCGCATTGACATTGTGCCAGATCAGGTAAAGCGAGTGGGCAAAATAAATACAACTAAAAGGAATGCATTTAACCTTTTGTTTGAAGTGGAAATCAAGCAAGGAAATGTCTCGTTCCAAAGACTTATACATGTATTTTTAAATCTTTGGCCATCATATCACATTAGAAAGAAACCAGCTGAAGCCATGTTGCAAGTTTAAAGCAAAACTATTAAGCCAAATCTCTGAATTCAATTTCCTTTACTAATAACAGAGGCCCAGCACAGGCCCACTTTAAGTTATTAAGTGTACACACTGCAGCTGCATAATGCAGGAAAACATGAATATTGGATTAAACTCAGCATCAAAAGCTAGTCAATCTTTAAAATGATTTGCATCAAAGATTAGAGCACAAAACTGGATCAGGACATCCCTTTATAACATTGTGTGGGTTTGAGTGCGTGTGTGAGTTTGTGCGTGCCACAGCATTTAAAATCAGCCCTTTTACCTACAGGTGTAACACCGGGAGCCAGCTGTAACAACAAAACAAATATAGCGGGACAATGACTCATGCACATGTTATTTTCTGTGAGTACGCGATACAAGCACATGAATAAATGTGGCTCTGTCCTCAATATTTAATCAATGCACTACAAGTACTTTGTGCTTGCATGGATGGGCATCTTTAAAGAGTAAGCGACAGCAAGCTTAGGCTGATAAAGCCTCTCTTTCTCTCTGTACCTCCTCAATGTCATTATCCAAAGCGACGATTCCCAGGGGGGCGGTAAGGTTGGCACTGGCTGAGATAGTCGTACCAACTGGGGAGGACTCACTCACATAGCCCTGATAGGTAGCAAACTGGAAATACGGTGCCTGGTTGTTCTGATCCAAGATTTCAACGATGACTTTAGCATATGCTGGGAGGGGATGACCATTATCCTGTTCAGCCTTGGGAGAGGGAAAAGAAAGAACAAGGGTGAAAGTCACTCTGTGGAAAATACCATATCAACAAGACTACTCTGCTGGAAAGTTATGCTGTTCCAACTCTCATGCAGGCACAGAAATAGAAAGGCATAATTTCTCTGAGTGTCATTTCAATTTTAAAAAAGCTATATTGACTAAATTTAATCAGGGGTCCATTTAGGATTAGAACTTAGTAATTACCGGGGCATTTAACAGAAATACCATCCTTTGTAGGAGAGGGACTGCAATTAGTGGCACTCCTTTGCTGTCAAATCAGTGACCAGTGATAGAAGGAGGCTCTTGGGAATATTACGAGCTGATTCAATGCCAAAATTAACCACTTCACTATTAAAAAGGCTCACACCAAATCTGTCTGCATTGCTGAAGGTGAAAAATCCCTGTTTTTCTGTAAAGGTTCTCTGTCTTCTGAATCAACCACAGAGCAGTCTGATATAATAAAATCCCCATGTACAGCTCATCTATTCAGCATGTCAATATCCTCAACCAAAAACAGACATGCAGCACTCAGCTATGGAACAGAGCTTAGAGAAATGTTCTGTTACAAGACCACTGAAAGAGTGAAAATTACATTGCTCAATCAGGTATCAGTCCATTTGTGAAAAAAAAACAAGTTTCTTGAAAAATCTAGCTCCCATTACATAAAATCAATATGTCCTCTTAAGCTATTAAAATGTTTACAAACTAAATCTGGAAAGATAAATCCAGAGCTGTAAAATCTCCAAGAAATGCACAAGTGAAACATGAACCTGCATCCAAAATCAGTTTGCATTTGTGCCATGTACAGAGAAACACACAGCAAACTAGAGGAATCCATAACAATCACAACAATGTAAACAATCCTTCCACTTCATTTTGCTGCACGGCTGGTGGGTGACATGGCCACTTTAGTAACATAGTACATTTCCATAAATCAGTATGTTGTCTCAGCCATTCAAACTGCACAAAACCTAATGAAGCTGAACTTACACTAGAGTCGAATCTGACACTGCCATGTCCCAGTAAGAGGAAACTTAATGAATGCGGTCTGGTCAGGCTGTCACTACAATCTTTCGCCTCCTAAGTACATATGTCACTTTTGCCACCCACACTGGGATGCTTCAGAAACATTAAGGCTTTGAAAATACAGAAGGAGTGGGGGACTAAGGGAACATCAGTTCAGGCCATGACCTGGAACTAATTCAGCACATTAGCTCAATTTCACTGGGCTTGTGTTGTAGAGTGCCAATTATAAGAAATGTAAGCGCTTGTACTGCAAAATTGTAAACAGCAGGTTCCCCATGACTTCATGTTTACTGCCTTATGTGTATAGCTTACTATGGGGAAAAGAAAAAAAACCCACTTGTAGCATATTCAGTTGAGCTTCCCTCCAGCTGAGATTCATACCTGTTATTATTTCAATCACAATCTCATGTCAGATTCTCTTCCCCAAACATCTTCTACTTATCCCCTTATCAAAGTGATAATAAGAACACCAGCACTATACTGACCCAGAGATCCAATCTGCTCACACAAACGCCTGAGGGAAAAAACAAAAATGCTGTCATTGACAGCCATAACATACACTTCACATACAGTGTTCCCTCATGATTTAGAGTGCCATTTCTTCATTCTCTTACTTTCACCAAGCCGTCACGTCTGCCTTTGACATTTGGCTTAATCTCACCGCAGTCACCTTAGTAGATGTACCTAAGTCAACATCAGTGATGACTTTTAAAACATAAAGCACATGTTGTCTAAAATAGGCTCCTGATTATTTAACTGTTACCTTACCTAAAGCATTAACTATGCAGAACCTTCAAGGCACAAAAGTCTAATTCTTACTCACCTGCTCCTTTGAATCCTAGAATAATCATTCCTTGCCCTGTACATGAATCAGGTAGATGAGGCTCCATCTACCATCTTCCAGACACGTCTCTCTCTCTCTATCTCTCTTGGTCTTTTCCTCCTTCTCCTCTGAACCGTCTCCTTTCCTCAAGCTATGCACAATCATCCCAAAGACATGCAGAAAGCTTCTCATATGATCAGCCTCCCTTCTTCTTGTGGAAATCTTCCTCTCATCTCTTTGCTCCCCAGCTATCCCAGTAAATAGCACGTTACACACTGCTCAGAGGTGTCTAGAGGTTAGTGATGGGTAGATGGAAAGTTCATCTGCACTGCTGCACCAGCAGCACATAGGCAATTCCTGACTATGCTCTAAATTAAGATTCATGAAGGCACAGCAGCCTGTCCTGCTAAGTCCATAAATCATAACAGATTTTTCACCCCCAGCTCCTAAGGAGCTAAAGATAAGGTTAATGGCCTTCAGGACAGAGGTTATCTGGGTAGAACAGGTAAGGGTGCACGCTAAAGTTTTTAAGAGATGAGTCAAACTTAATCTCGCAAAAGCCCATTAAAAATAGAAGAGAATTGAAATCTTGAATAAAGTAGTGTTGTTTGCCTAATGTGAAGGAAGGAGAGAAATCAATATTTTACCTTTAGCTGATGAAACAGACAATGAGGCTCTATCACGGTAAATGTTTTAACAATCCTTGTAGGACTGCGCATGTCTAATAGTTGACACTAATTTACTGCAAATTTTTGCAAATGCAATTTGTCGTAATTACTAACATTACACTGCACTGTTACATAAATGTAGTGAACAGGCTTTGTATTGAGGTTAAGTTTAATGAGATTTCTCAAGAACTGTGTCTGTGTAGGGCAGATTGAAACAAT